>NC_090935.1:461560186-462185186 GCF_040938575.1 Ambystoma mexicanum
TTAGTAGTTAGGTGTAATTTATTTTTGAAACATTGTACTTTTTTGTATCTACATCCTACTGTTTACTTTTTTCATATGTAAACAGACATGACCTTCTACATTCCATAACACTCAAAATAATGTACATGGAACCACTTATGTAACCTAGTGCGTATAGGGAACACATCTAGATTGCAGAATGCTGTTTTCTCTTCTAATCTATGCTATCTTCAGAGTGGTATCAAAACATTTATTTCAAAATACACCCTGGTAACAATTTATCTTCTACTTTACATAAAACACTTTTTAGCCTATTCTTCAATTTTAAAGATTATAAAATATATATTTTAAAACTTTGATTCTAACAACATTAAGTAAGCATTTGTTAAATGGTATCAAAACAGTGTGAGACTATAGAGTCATTACAGACAAGCCAATCTACTTCTATATGCGCCCATGTTGAGAAATGTGCACATTGAATGGATGCTCCCTCATGAAAAATAATTGCACATACCTTAAAAGTTTTCTTACTAATAGAAACCTGACAATTTAAAAAATCCATTAATGACGTGTTAATTTTCCTACCATCAACACTGTATCTTTGAAACTCAATCAATAAATACTTATTAAAAATTTGATTTTGCTGTGTAGATTGTAAATTACAACCATAGTCACTACATTGCATGTCATTCAATGCTTTAGTTTGAATATCAGAAACATTTACACTTTTCTGATAAGGGGTAGGAACATATAAAAATATTTCAGAAATATCCTGAATAGTGTAATCTTTCTTACATTGTGGACACATATGATTGCACTTGCAACTAATTCCTATATACCTAGCTACACTAAGTTTCCTGCACTAATAAATCAAAAGCAGTCATTAAAATGTCTTGAATATATTCCTGTGTATTTTGAGAAAATTATTAATTTACACTTGCAACAGATACTACATTTCATACTGACATTTCCAAATTTGTACTGGTGGTTTTTCATCTACAGATATTTTAAGAAATTAAAGTTACACACAAAGCTGATTGTCTTCTGTGGAAGCTATTACTTACATTAATGGTGTCATTTGAAAAAACATACAAAAAGCTGCATTAGTATAGAAATCAACTCCTGTTTTGTTACTTGAAAGACTTTCCAACTCTTTTAGATGACCCTGTTTTTTATTATTAAGAGGAATTATTTTATTTGAATGTAGTTTCACCGATTCCTTATGTTTCCTGGCTAAGTGCTTATCAGGTACAGGTATAAGTTTCAGGAAAGTAAACATAACCTATTATATTCTTCAATGCAAGAAATGTCAGCTGTCACTTTTCTTTCATCAAAGTTTATTAAAAATAAACTTTCAATATTTTTCCGACAAGGCAGAGCTACATGAGCACTGTTTGACAAAATGGCAACAAGTGCTGCTTCTAAAGTCAACCCTTGTGATTTATGAATAGTAATTGCTTCTGGAGAGCAAAATGGAAATTGTTCTCTTTTCATCAAGGTATCCTTAAAAAATGAAGTGTGCAGAGGTCAGAGAAATTAAATGAGTTTCTTCTGCATGATCAAACTTTAATTCTATACGTTCAATATTTGTACTGTGAGGACAAGTGTGAAAAATGTGAAATGCAATCACTGTTCCCATCTCTCCATTGACTAGACCAATATCTGCATTCAAGTTCCTCTTTAACATTACTTGTACATTCATGCACAATTTTAAAACTGCTTTTAGACCAGCTGTTTTAGAAATCACATTCTCTAGTTGAACTAATCAAGCTTTTGCTCTTTTATCCAACTATAATGGAATAACATGACCATCTAAACCATCACACAATTGTATCTTAACAATATTTTGCTTCCCTGACAGCAGCATAATACAGTATAACGTGTTACTCTCTGCAAGTGTACACATCAAAGCAACACAAGAAATGTTCTTTCCTGAAGAGTCAACACGACATCAGATGCAGTGAAACATGTAAAAAATCTGTCTTCCCTTTAAGACTGCTTTCACATTCCCCTCAAGAACACCTATCCAAATCTTATTACGCATTTCTGCATACTGTATGTCTGCAGATTGCCTCATATTACAGGTAAATTCCTGGAATTCAAAACAATTCCAAAGGTTATGAATTACCAAAACTCCCTATTGTATTTTGACTATCCTTAGATTGCAGCATCTTGAAAACTGATTGACCTTTCACAGAATTTAATTGTAACAAGTCTCCAAAAACAAGTACATGTTTACTTTCAAACCAAACGTTGTCAGTCTTCAAAAGCTCTTGCATTCGCAAGTGAATGAAAGTTAGCATCATGTTAGACACCATACTTACTTCATCTACAATCATGGTATTCAATTTTCTTAGAACATTTCATACACCTTGTGCTGCACTTGATAATAGTTTTCGATGCTCTTGTTTGTTGTCATGCATCAACATTGGATGTAAAGTAACACCCCCTACATTGAATGCTGCTAAACCTGTTGGTGGAGTTCCAATACATGACAAAGAGCAATCAGTTACATATTGGATCATAGCTCCTATTGCATGAATTAAAAAAAGATGTACCTGTTCCTGCTTGTCTACTAACATGTATCAATGGTATTTTGTATTGGACACAAGAACACTCATGCTCATCATCTTGTAAGCCATGCAAGAACCTATCTTTGATTTTATAATAAACTTCTTTCTGCTTTATGTTAAGTTTACTAGTTGGCATCTGCAATTTTTGTTTGTTACATTGCACTTTCTACTTTTTCCATGGCAAGCTCAACATCAGTTTGACAAATTGCCTCACCAAGGACATTTTGGCTTCCTGCTGCAGAATCCTGACTGCCCTCAGGAGTCTCTTTTGTCAATTCAGCCGCCAAAGGTTCTTCTTGATGTAGTTCTCTGTCCAGTATCTCCAAGTACTGCTCAAATGGTGGATATTTAATGAGTATTTTTTAGCAAAAAATGATTCTTGAAATGTTTCAAACCTTCCAACCAAATAACTCTCTGCACGCAATGGGAAGAACAACTGCAAAAAACAACAATGAAATAATTGTTTTTTCTCTGCCGTTTGGCAAGACAGTTTCATGTGGTTGATGAAAGTTGCCTCATCTTGTCTCACTAGGCGACCAGTACATCCATGTACTTTAAACCATCCTCTGTAAATGGTTGCTTCAATATTTCGATATGAGTAGCATTCTGCTACATCATATAACCAAAGATCTACCAACTCTACAGATCGATTGGGATAATATGTATCAATCAAGTCGGTTTTCAGAATCTCTGTGCTGTCAGGTACTCTTTCAGCTTACTGCTGAATTTCACTAAAATGCTTCAGTACCCGATTTCTAGTACTTGCTGGGCCAAGACTTAACCAAAGTCCATTAATGCTACATCCATACAGAGGCAAACTAGTTAGCCGATCTGCAGCTTCATAGCTACCACACTCTCTATGTGAAAACCTCTTCAGACCAAAGCTTAGACATTTCTGGCTAAGACTTGTAACTGCTGATATGTCTGCCTATTCTTCAGCTGCATTGCTTTTTTTCAGATTTTGTCATGTATGCTGTAACATAACATGAAACAGCTGTTGTATCATCAGCACTACACTGTACATCAGTATTTGTATTCTAAAGCTGAGCAATGGCAGGATTGTAATCATTAATGAATTGGCATTCCTTATTTCTCTGTGACTTACCATTAACATGCGTTGAACAGATTTCATCAAACTATTCACTCGAAAAACTGGTGTCACAGGCCTTGGAAAGCCAAACATACACTGATTGTAGTACTTGTCTTTACTTCTTTTGTATTTTCTTGACAGTACTTACTACATGAGTGCCTTTGAAATCTTTCTACCTTGTTCCATAGATCAGAATTTATATGCTGAGCAGGAATGGAAAAAGTAACATTTTTTTTATAAACTCCATCACACAGCCATCACTTTCTTTACCATACTGAGGAGCATCTTTTATCCACAAAATCATAGGTATATTTGGAGCACCAAATGCCTGGTACTCTTTTCTCCAAAAGAAATGTTCCACTGTTCCTAGTGAACCAATATATTTATTACATATAAAGTGTATCATGGCTAAAAGTCTGTGATGAAAGACCAGTAATAGACTTACAGGGTCCATATGCCAATGCATTTTCACCTTTCCAATATCTGTAAGCTGTTGACAAATGTTTGTATCTTTGTGGTAACACCATTTACTAAAACAAACAAAGAATCTGCAATGTCACACTTCACTCGTAGAGTGTTGACATGTTGTTCTAAATTCAGAGGTAAATTCACAACTTTGCCTCTCACAACTTGCACTAATGATTTTTAGGCAGGTTTGACATCTTTGTTTGCAATCTGGAAAGGATGAACAGTTATCAATGCAATAACATCAAACATGTTAAATTTCTTAAGCACAACAGGGATATGTCATTCAAGAGACTGGGAGGAATACTTGTTTGATTATAAAACCCAATACAGTATCTACAAACATAAAGTGCATCAATTGTGTCGAATCGTTCATCTACAATCAAATACAAATAAACTTGTTTCCAAACATCATCTACACTGTGTTTAATTTTCTACTCAATGTACAATAATTACACTTGAGACTTATAAAAAGCGTATCGACAAGATACACAACCAATGTCAGGTCTTTCAGTAGAAGACAGCTCTATCATTGCAATACTTTTTTATATTGTTGAAAAATAATCAGATGCTTTGAAAGCATAGGATCATCATTTCCACTTCCTGTGTTTCATTGACATACACATAGGGCCTCATTATAAGTTTGCCGGTCCAGGTACTACGATACCGGTAAGCTTGCCGGTACTGTATTTCCCAGACTGGCAAACTACGAATTGTGCTTGTGGGTGCTTTACTGCCCCCGGGTCAGACCTGGTGGGCAGAGCGGCTCCCGTGATTACAGCATGTCAGATTACCGGCACTGTTCATAACGGTGCCAGTGCATCCCGCTTCCCCATTCCCATTGAGCCCTAGAGGGCTAAAAGGGAATGGGGAAGATTCTTTCCCCGTGCCCAGGAATGGGCAAATACCGGGTCCGGCAAGGCCATAAGGACCCAGTAATTGCCCATTTCTGGGCGCCGGAAAAAATAAAAAAAACAGCGGCAGCCATGTCTTATTACTGTATCACCACATAATATTTTAGGAAGGTCATCACTGCTAGAGACTAAAGGAAGGCATGCTAATTTTATTATTTCTCACTTGCAACCTATTCACCCTGCACCCCATTTTTTCTAATGCACACTTCTTGACAAGTTCACATTTTGGCACTGATACATCTTGCAGCTGTCTCAGCAAAAAATGGCACTTTGCTCTTTACAGGAATGCTTTAACAGCAGTCTGTCCTTCCAGAAGCAAATAGCCAAGAAGGCCCAAAACAGCCTGGCTCCAACTCTTCACCCTTTGGAAAAACAAACCCTTCATTTCACTGCAGGACTTCTGGACCATAGTGCAGGCCCCTGTGAGCTTGCACATTGATGGGAGAAATGCCCTCCTTAAGGGGCTCCCACAGCTGCTCACTTGGCTCCCCTAAAAGCAGTCCACCATGCTGCATCACGTTTTATTATGGGTGCACAAAAATTTGACCAAATCACCCCACTCTACTAGAACTACATGGCTTCCTTTCCAGACTAGCAAGACTGCATGCATGATCTACAAAGCAGTCACGAGTGGCACACGAGCGTACCTGGCGGCTAAGCTCCACATATCGGGTGGCACAAGCTCCTCGTGCAGAAAATCAATCAACTGGCTTGAATCACAACTTGTCCACAAAGAGAGGACTTGAAAACAATCCTTCTCCTGTCAAAGACCTACCCTCTGGAAGGTACCCACGGCAAGACAAAAAAGGGTTTGATTGTTGTATTCAGGATCACGCCTAGCAACAGCAACGACTGGCGCGTTTACCCATGGCTACCTGACAACCACCTACAGTGCTCTTACCTGTGGGTATATGTGGCACCATATGCAGCCACGTCTACGCACAGGAAAATGGCACGTTCTGTGTTTGCGTATGTGTGGTAGTCATAACTATCCAACATTTTGGGTGGAGCAACAGCATAGAAACATGGAGTGTTTTGGGGGGCTGGGAGATAGCAGAATTGTGGAGGACCATGGGGATTGAGGGGGGGGAGGGGCCTGGCAGTTCTGTTAGGGACACTTGTTTGCAGTTTTGGTGAGGGAAAATAAATCTATTTTTCATAGTTCTTCTGTATAGCTGCGGCTAATGATAACTGTCCATGAGGGAACGTTTCTATAACTGAGTCTATAAAAAAGCATGTGTGTCGGCACATCAATGCTTTTTGTTATCTTATTGGTTTTGACGGGCCCGTTGTTAGCATCCTGGATTTCTAGAGGGACCCGCTAAGGACGCCTGGTCTGACCAGGTGTTCCTTAGCGGGTTCCACAGCAGTCCTTGTAATAGGGCAGCCGTAATGAACGGTGCCGGTGCCGTTCATTATGGGACCGCTAGGGTCCTAATGAGGCCCTATGGGTAATTTGACTTAAAAGTAACATTGAATACATGCTAGCATCCATTTTGGCCTTGTGTTTCATTAAATAAATGATCAATTGCCAAACATATATCTCAGGGAAAGTTGGGCTCATGTGCATAAAATGGTGATGAGAATGATAGTACTCATAGTGCATAGCTGAGGTACATAATACAATAATTAGGTTATAGAGCAAGTGCTGCACTGTTAAAAAAAAAACCATGCATAACTGTGCTCTGAGTGCTGGAGTAATCTGGGATGGTATTTTGCAGCTCATATAGCGTAAATAAGATGAGAAAAGTAGAGTTTCAATGGGAGGTAACTGAGATTGTCAAGTTGTGATATATTTGTGGTTAGCACAGCACATTATTGGATGCTAAGCCTAAATGAAAAGTGAGCTAATCTTATAGACCACAGTGACCATTTATTTGCTAGCCTAAGAATTCATTTGATGTATTACTGCAGAACATGCATACTATAAGGCTTTAGCCACTGTGAATTTGCCTCCTTCACTTTGCTTCACATTTTCTCAGAAGAAACCATTTACCTGGTGCATTTAGCCTGAAACACCAAACGACTTTAGTAGTACTTGGTATACTGTAGCCGTAACTTCAGGGTACGATTCCCAAACCACTTTGCAAGAGAAGAATGTTCACTGGGAACTTACCAGTGGTGATTAACATTCCCTGTAAACTGGTAGAATCCATGAATTACCACAAATAAGCCAACAAAAGGTTTTGCCAACATCATAACCTATTTAGCTTTGATCAGCTACACTCCATCATAGGACTTGTCATTTATAAGGCCACATTCAAACACTTCCAAAAATATGACACAATGGGGAGTTACTAATATGGGGTCAAAGGGAAGATCTTGATATCCAACTCCGAACAACATACACAGTTGCAATATTTTTCAAGGGTAGAGGTATGCTGCTTGGTTGATGCTAGGGGTTCCTATGCACTCCCATTCATTTGACTTCTTCCTATGTCAGTGCATTGTATAACAACATATGTGCTCACATAGCATGGAACCCAAGTGGGTCCCTGCCCTTCCAAATCACACCAGTTTCAAGCAGATTGTGAAAGTGCCAAATATGGTTGCTGTTTATTCTTTATGAATTGCTACCAACATTTTGGTGTATCTAGCACACAGGGTGGGCTCATGTGCATGCAATGGTGCTGAACATTATATTATCTATGGTGTTCTAAATACAATTTAGTGATGCAGTGTACTTTCAAATCTGTGACAGAAATGCTAAACTAAATTTCATCCCATGTAGAACTGTGCTCTGAGTGCTGGAGTAATCTGGGATGGTATTTTGCAGCTCCTATAGTATAAATAGGATGAGCAAAGTAGAGTTTCAATGGGTGCTAACTGAGTTGGTCAGGTTGTGAAGCATCTATGGTTGGCACAGTACATTTTTGGGATGCTAAACCTGAATGAAACATTAATTAATATTATAGGCCACAGAGACCATTTCTTTGATAGCCTAAGAATTAATGATAAAGTATGCACATATGAGGTGAAAGAAATGCACACACCATGGTATTTGCAAGGTTATACCTATACAAAAAGAGGCAAGGACATTTGATTGATTACTGCCAAATAGCTGAAATGCACACCATGAGGCCTTAGCCACTGTGCTTTTAACCTCCTTCATTCTGTTTCAGGTTTTCTCAGAAACCATTTAGTGAAAGAGATGTAAATGAAGTTTCTTTGTTAGAAATGTTATTGTGCATTGCGCAATACATATTCCTGCATCATCACAAAACCACACTACTTGTCAAAGTTTCTCAAACTGTTGAATACGTTCCAGCTACACCTCATGTTTCTCTGGCTCTCATAAAGGGCACAGGATTCCCTTAAGCAACATGGATTTTCCCACAGGGCCCAGTCAGAGTTTAAGGTTCTTCATTTCTTCTATACAGTTTAGCCTTGGATTACATTTGTTGAGTTCTACTGCAGGCCAAAGTCACCCACTTAGATTTGTTGGGGTTTTCCCACATGGCCCAGTGACCGATTACATTTCTCAGATTTAGAAATGGGCGTATTAGTTAAATATGCACAGATAACCATCTTTACAATGGTATCAGTTGTGAAATTTCTGATTATGCAAAAGAGCCCCCAAATTATTTTTGTGTGAGAATTTGCCAAAAACAGGTAGACTTTGGGTCTCAAGAAAACATTGTAGTGCACATTTAACATTTAACAGTTTTTGTATTTTACAAGACTAGGTGTGAATATAGCAATTCTATTTTTTTGTTTACTGCATTTTTCTAAATTGCCTAGAACAAAGCAACAACAACGTGCTAGAAGGAAGGATTGTTTGAAGGAAAGTAACGTTTTGCAAAATAATATTTTAAAAAGCAGTATTCTCAAATCTGTACACATGAATAGTGCAGATCATACAACAATACCTGTTATTGATACTACTTTTGAAAATGTGCAAGTTCAGATAGGAGATGTGGCAACTGAACAAATTAATGGAACCCAGAATATTTTTAGTGAAAGTAATAAAAGAAAAAATCAACAAATCTGGTAGTAGCTAGTAAAAAAAAAAGTTTTAGAAGAAAAGAAAGCAAATGTGGTATCAATTTTAAAAAGAGGAATAAAGATATCAGAAAATGTTCCACCTTTGAGATTTTACAAATCTTTGGAGACGTGTGAAACCAGAATCTAGATATGGTGTAAATTGTTTTTTGCAAAATAAAAAAATAGAAGTAATAGTTAAAAAAGCTATTGAATAAACTTAAGAAATTGCTTTACTACACCATTGCATAGAAATATAGAAACAGTTAATGTGCTTACACATGACAACTTTTGTGACGTGTTTGGCAGAGAGTAGAAACACACGTCTCATACAGAAAGATTCTTTAATGAGGAGAGTTACATTCAAGGAAATAATGCTATTGATGATAGCGGACATAGCTATGAAGTCCAAAATAGTGTGATTTCTAAAAATAAATAAGAAATGCTAAGGTTTGATAATACAGAAACTGAAAGTTTAGGTCAGTCTAGAATAAAACTTAAAAAGCAAAGTTAGGTGCAATTTTTTGTGCAATACTGATACGTTTTCTTGTAAAGTCTTAAACAGATTTTTACAAGATCTGCACAAAAAAATAATGTTCAAGGACAGATCAAAATTTTGCAGAGAATAGAGGACTGTGAAATTTGTGAAAAAACAGGACTTCTGTGTCACTCTCTAGCTTGTCTTGATAAAAGTAAATGTAAGAGTCAGTTTCATCATGTACGGATGTTGGCGGAACATCATACTAAAATGAGATACCTTCTAGTTAAACTATATGAGTGCAAAACACCATGTATTTCTTTTGCACTTTTAAATCAAACACTTCTGACTGGAACTGAAGAATGTTTTGTTTGTTTTGTTTCGACACTACAAAGCATACATGCACTTAAATGATTATGGGCCACAACAACAACCTGTGGATCTTTGCAAGGTTAAACGATGCAAGGATATTTTTTATGTTCATATTTTTTATTTTCTTATTTGTTTTCTGATATATACAGCGTACACCTGCTGCCATGATTTAGCTTCCTAGTTCCTGCAGTGGGTTGCAAAGCCCTGGAAAGAAAATAAATAAATTAATGAAGCTGTATCAAACAAAAAGGAGTTTTAGCACCACAAGACTGTGCTGGTGCCGCTGGCACATTTTATGAGGAGGTGAAATCTCCATGAGTAAGAAGACATTGTCACTATTGTATGTACCACAAGAGTGAGGGTACTAGCATGCAGTGACAGACTGCCACCCTGTCATATTATATTACAATGCTTTGACTATATATTTTATTTCACAAGTATTATTAAACTATGATAATGATGATTATACCAGCTTGGGCGCAGTCTGGTTTGCTCAATAAATTCATCATACTGGGATTGCAAATTGTGAAATGGTGGATATATGTATAGCTTTTTTCTGTTTACAGTATATCTCTTCTGCAACCCTGATCCAGCAGATGGAACTGTGCAAATGTATGTATGGGTTGGCAAATTTAGGCCCCCTTTATGAGTGTCTCTGGCAAGATGTATTTGTTAATATGTAGGTCTTTTCACTAAGTGGGCATCACCAGTTTAATACTCCTTTAGATATAGACCAGCCCACAATTCAGAAAACGGTCTGTGTTTCATGGTTAAAACTCAAATGCATTTAAAAATGGAATCAAAGGAGGCCCTTCTACAATTGCAGACAAAATCACTACAATCAAAAATATGGATATGAGAAATGATATACAAAATTAGAGTAGGCCTGCCTCTAGCAATCTCGTTAGGAGTGGACACACATATAACCACTCCTTAAATCAATTCCATATATTTATTGATATTAATCTTCAATGATAGCATTGCCACTTATCGGCCACTGTATTCAATGGTTCTCTTCAATTCAAACATTGCATTTCACTTGGCATTTTATAACAACAAATTCACTTGTGAATGTTGGCTTGTGAGTTTCTGGCATAACTTCATATGATTGAAATGCAGGCTAAAATGAATTGCATGAGAATTCTACAGGTTTCGGATTGAAATGCAGAGCTATCAATTTAGAATGCACAGGATGTCAGTCCACCCACTCGAGTTAGGAAAACAACTTATTTTGTGATTTTCTAATATAAAGAGGAGTACCTCTCACACTTCACTTTATGAATCGGATCCAACTGGCACAAAGCCCTTTTCCCTACTGTGCAAAATCAAGAGAGAGAGGAGAGGATGTTTATACATTTAGATTATTTTTTCCATGGGAATATAATTAGGATGGCTAAATTCCCTTTAACTTCACAAATCCTTTTTATGTATCTATGGCTTTTGCATATCACACACTATCAAGAAATTATTAATTAGGCTATGGTGCCGGGTGTGTTCGACCACAGCCAGATGTTAACTATATCTGTAAAAACTGCACAGTTTCTTCTTTTTCTTTAAAAATCATTTAACACATGCTACACTGTCAACACTGCAAAGTATTATGTTTTACATGAACAAAAAGTGTTCAAATGCACAGCATAGGTAAAAGGAATCCTGAACTTTCAACAAACTTCATATACATTTGGGTGGATGAAGAGGTAAAACATCTTTGGCACATAAGTCATAGAAAACATAGGGAGAATGGGATCCCAGTTCAGGTATACCCATATTCCCCCTCACACCTTAAGACTGGAAGAAGCCAGTCATAATATGATTTGGATATGTGTAAATTATTCAAATATATAAATTTGAGAATCAAGCATTTTCTGGGAGCAGAGTATTGTAGTTTTCTATTATTGTTTTATTTATACTTATAGCTGAGGGAGATTACACCTAAATACAAACACAAATTGTTACTGTGTACTCTGTGCACTGTGTGAAACTTAATACTTAGAGAAAATGGAAAATGTAATACCACTTTTTTTTCCCAAGGAGACTGATGTTAACAACATACTGCATTTCAATAGTTTTCATCCTAAATCAATGCTAAAGAATTTACCATTCAATCAATTTCCGTGCCTAAGACGCATCATTAGTGATCCTGTGATATTTGAAAAATAATTTGACAACATGACTGACTGTTATATCACTATGGGTTACCCAAGTGAGATCCTGAATACAGACCAAAATATTGCACGCGCAAATGATAGAAGTGTTCAACAAAGGGCACTGCCACTACATCTTTGGTATATGTTACTAGGTATTTTAATCACAGCCATCAGATCTCAGGGATCATTACCAGAAAGTGCAGAATTCTACAGTTAGATTCTCAACTCCAATGCCTAATCCCTAAACCACTAATGATGGCCTCCAAAGGAAGGCTTAACTTACGTGACATTTTACTTAAAGCTGAAAAACCACTGAAGCCTTCACAGAAAACCTTAGTGAAGTCTAAGACATGGGGCCTCATTACGACACTGGCGGTAGGGGGCTAACAGGACCGGTACAGCTGCTGGCCCTGTTACCCCCTACCACCTCATTACGAGGTCTCCTTGCGAGACCCACTAAGGACGCCTGGTAAAACCAGGCATCCTTAGCGGGTCCAGCAAGCAGACCAGGATGCAAACAAAGGGCCCATCATTAACCGGCCTGTTGTTTGCATCCTCCCCATTCCATTGAACCCTATGGGGGCTCAAATGGGAATGGGCATGTTCCGGGTCCGGGTTCCCTGAATGGGGAAATACTGGGCCCTCCAAGGTCGGAATGGCCTGGTATTTTCCCATTCAGGGAACCTGGACCCAGTACACGGTACCCGGTATGGGGGTAGCCATGCCGCAAATAGCGGCATGGCTACCTCCATGGTCGCAATGAGACCCATGGACTTTTTCCTGCCTTATATGAAGTAATTGTAATAATGTCTTGTGGGGTAACTCGATACAACAACCTTAGTGTGGCCAGAAGATCCAACTTAAATATTTTGCTACATGTAACACCTCCAATGTCATTTATGCTATATAATGTCCATGCGGCTTACACTTTGTGGGACAAAAACAAGGAAAGGAAGAGAAATATAGGTAGAATATAAGTCTAATATCAGAACTCGGAACACAAAGTGCCTGATTCATGGAATTATTTGCGTGAAAAACGCAGATTTGCGCGCCTTTCTGCCCGAAAATCCCCATACTTAAACAGGGATTTTTTGGGCAGAAACGCGCGCAAATCTGCATTTTTTACGCAAATAATTCCATGAATCAGGCACAAAATCTCTGATAGCTCGTCATTTTATTGAAAAGGCTCCTACCATCTCATAGAATAAGTGTATGGTTCTAGAAGTAGTCAGAAATCTCCAGACACGAGGTGGTCATATGAAAAAAATATCCAAACAAGAGCTTTTTTGGATGGACCGACTTGATTTTCTTATGTCAAAAGGCATGAATGAATAATATAATGTTGGTTGTTATATATGATACTATTACATTATTTCTGGACAGCTGTTGTTATCCCACAGATTGTGATATAACTATGAATTTGATTGATTGAACGCACACTTGATAGTATCCCATATAAACATGAAGTGCTGGGTTATTCCCATGAATCAAAACCCACAATTGCGTATTGCAATGTTCTATACAATTATTTTCTCTATTACTGCGAAGCAATTTTGGACACTACTGATTGACTTGTTGTGATTTCAAAAGAATGTTTTCACTAATTAATTTGGTGTTTATCTCTATGATGTCTTGACAAAATCTTCAGATTGTAAATGATTATGTTGGACGTTATTAATTTACAGTAGTATACATTTGACTTTTATAAAAAATTACATTGACAGTCTTCATCTGTTGAATATTCTTTTATCATTTGAGATTTTTCTATTTCTTAATTTTTACTTTTATTGTTTACCTTTATTTTTTTATATTTGTATCTTTTTGATCATGTATTTCTTTAATTTGTTTACTCTTTTTCCATTAACCATATTTAGATATTAATTTACACAGTTGCTTGTGAAGATTTACAACTCTCTGCACATTGTGTTCGATGCTCTTACCCCTATACTAACTAAATCACAGTTTGATCATTATTCTTTTAATATCGATGTGTATATGTTCTAGAATATAGTGATTCATCACAGAGAATTTTTACATCATCGGCGTGATAACATCATCCTGCTTATGACATCATCGCGCTGATCACATTTTCTTTTGGCCGTCTTGGTTGTTTATAGCTGGGTGACACATGTTGAACTCTTTCAGCATATGCATCTTTGGTGAAATTTACAGGAACCAGACTCTGGTATGTACCTATCATATCTTTCCCTAAACTTATTAAAACTTGGATATTCTCCGTAGACTTCACTGATCACATACTCACACTTTTTCTGCTTATTGTTTGGTTAGCATACAGTGCTGCCTTTATTAACATCTAGATATTGTATTCATACTTCTGGTGGTACACTTTATATTTCTTTTACAATACTCTGTTATATTTTTTGATATAGAGACCTTTCTTTAAATAGTTCCTCTTCAATATTTGTTTCTCCATCTTTTTACCCAGATTTTCAGATGTATTTCTTGGAGATTGGTTCTTTCCATTACTTTTCTGATTTTGATTATCAGGTACATTAATTGATGATGGAATTGTGCACGGAATAACCTCTATGATTTTCATGATACAATATTTTGTACTCTTTTTGTTATCTTTTATTTATCTTGTTATCTTTTATTTATTTTATCTAGATGTTCTCCATTGTGCTATCAACAGATTGATTAGGAATTTCAAATGGGTATTTAGAGTTATTTCTCAGTTGTCATGATTGAAAAATAGTTTTCTGGATTTTTTACTCATCAATTGAATTCTTGCTTTCAAGACAAGCATGTTGCCCCTGAGCTATCCTCCCAGCCCAAGAAATTAGCAGGGCAATGATTCTACAAAGTTTATCTATTACATTTGGGAAGTTTTCATACTTACTTTGAGTAACTATTTTACGCACAAAGCCAACAGGTTTGCAAGCCTTTCAGTTCCCCTACACCTCTTTTAGGAAAACCGGTATGGCTCAGGTTTAACTTGGTTTAAGCTCCCTCATTGTCAGGGTCTTGTCATCTCCAGATAGTATGCCAATTCAGAACTCATCTCTCTAGAACCAGTGTTTTCCTTCCATGTTGCTTTTTTATTCTAGAATCATACCTATTTCATGCCTGTTTCTGCTTTTAAAAATGTGACATATTCTCACATGTATGTCACACTATTTAAGTGTCTATTATTTCCATTGGCTTGCCTAATCTTCAGACATCCTAATAACTACACAAAACCAATCTCCATTGGTTGATTAAGGTTTATGTACATGTGAAAAGAAAAAGGTGAGTGTCCACTCTGCTCTCAATAATTTGTAGTGCAAAACACACTTTTCAACTTGTTTGTAACTGGTATGGTTGTAATTTTATCGGTGAAATGATGTTCTCTGTTTTACCATGTCAATTTGCAAGATGTTATGTACTTTAAATTCAAAGAACGGCTTACATATGCAGGCCTGCCCTCAGCCTATAATTGTCAAGATCCGCTGACAAATGCTTCCAATTTTAGAATGTATTAGACTCTTCAGTTTATTGCCTTAAGTAATGTCAAAAGTAGCCACATTAAGAGGAATTAAATCTGTCTGAGGCTTGGCACTAGGAGAACAGAGTGTGTTGTCATGGGGATGATCTAACGGTTATCAGCAAGCACATCATGGAATTCAATTAGGAGGATTCTTTAAGTGCATTTTCAAGTATTTATCCGTTATCTAGGCTCTTGTCGGAGCAGCCTACTTTGCACAGCCATTGGTCATTGTGAGCCTAATGAATTTTCTTGATAACAGACCATGAATCTGTCCACTTCGAAAGACCCAGGCCAGTCTCATTGGAACATTAGTCACCCCCATTGAAGAAGGGCAGATATAAAGGTTCAACTTTTGGTTATGTCAACAAGAAGACAACAAAAAAGTATTTTCAAAGCCATCTCAATGCCTCTATTGAATCTATGTGCATGAAAGGCTTATTTACTTCTATTTTATTGATCAAATGTAAACTATTGTGATTAGGTATTCACTATACTTCACTCCTTTGTGTGTAACATAATGTGAATGAGAATCACATTACAATTTAAACACAATCAATACAATGAAAAGGTGATAAACTATGGTGCTTCATTTTAAAAAACATACCAACATTCTGATGTATAGTATGAAATTACAGGCAAATACATAGATTAATGTTATTTTGAACTGTTGGTTTGCATCTGGTACTGGTACTGGTTTTCTTTAGCTTTCTGTACCTGCAACTATTCATTTGGTTTGTTGGCACAATATTTCTCCATACAATTAAATCATATGTGCCACACTTAAAGAAGCAGTGCAGATTTTCTACACCTCTTTCCTTAGTTGTTCTTTTTAGGTCTCATTTAGGGTGACATGTTGAAATGTTAGAAATAGACAGTGTTTGCAAATACCATCTGTTTTTATCACCCGCCATTTTATGGCCATTGGGTAATTTACAACATGCAGTCTTCTTTAATGAGACTGCATGCCAGAAAAAAAAATGTTTTAATGAGGTCAAACAATTATATGTTTTGCTGAAATGTGTACCATCAGAAAAGAGGTGGTGGGTACTATTTTAAAACATCCACATGATTTCTTATGAGGCTCAGCTTCCATCCCATCAATGTCAATTCATTGAATACCATTAAATGGGTAATAATAACACAGCAGGAGGAATCCAGCAAAAATAAACCATCTTTTACTCTAGATTGGGCACCTTCCTTTGCCCAAATCGTCAGCTCCCATTGATGTCCAATCAACAGCTTTCGTTGCTATGCCCCTAGTAGCCTTGCTCATCATTTTAACATAATCTGTAAGGCATACACTTGGAGTAATTGAGCATATTTTATCAGTAACTGGTCAATGGGTGACAATTGCTGGAATATACAACCAATACCTAAGCATATCATCCTACTAACTGGCATTCAACTGACAAACCAGGATATATTATGGAATTGGTGCCAACATCTAGTTTATGGTAGTCGTACCTGCACATGAGATGCACATGAGATGCCCATAGCTGCTAAACAATGAACATACATGGCACATGGTGTGAGTACTGCTTCCCATCAATCATCATGGTGCTCAATTCATGTCCCCAAAGGTAATGCACCATGGTTGTTGCTTAATGAGCCTCAAATGTTACTTCTATAATATTCTTCCACCAACACAACACATGGATTTAAAATTCAGCAAATCATGCGACAATAATGGAGCTGTGAGAAAATATAATAAAATCATTATTCTGGGGTCATGGCATTCAGATGAGATGAGAGCACAAATAAACAAGAAACAATAACACAGAGGGAAGGTATGGACAGAGAATAGAAGAAAGGAACAGATGAGTTCTTGGATAAAAATATAGCATGGTGTGGTGGTCTGGAAGCTGGAGGAGGTCTGAACAAAATCAGAGCAAAGGCAATCACAGAGATATGAACGTAGACATGATTTGACAGAGATAGAAATGCCAACAAAGTCAGGGGGCCTGATTCACAACGTGTCTTTCAATGGGAAAATTCCACTGAAAAACACTTTGTGAATCAGGCCCAGAGTGTTCATTGGTATAAAATGATCCACTGGGTTGAACTCAGTGAACAGTTTAAGTATAATTAGAATGGTGAGAATTCGGGCAAGCATTTTAATGGACCAAACATTTGACTAGAGGAATGTTTTACAATGATGAAAAGTGACAGGTGGGGCGGACAAATTATATATGAAGAAGTGGTAGATAATATGAAGGGAAATAAGAAAATGGACAAGTTAGATGTCTGTCAGAAATGGATATGGAGCCCAACTGAATAACAATGACGCCATAAAGAAAAGAGATAGCTGTGGAAAGAGTGTGTGTGTATGGAATGCAGGAAATAGTTCCTGCAATATGGAAACAGAAAGGTGGGTAGTGACTTATGTGAGGGTAGAGACAATGGGGCTGCGGTGAGCGAGCATCAAAATGAAATAAAAGTAGTAATAAGGGAACTGGGAATGTAGGATCAATAGGACGGGTCCAAGAGTGGAAAGGGGTTGCTGTCTTTACATGCACCTGTGATCACTGGTATGTTCCTTCTATATTCCCTACTTTTCACCATAGCAAGACACCTATAGCTACTATTGCTCCCATTATGAGTATAGGAGTAATGGTAAAAATAGATGGGTGTTTTTTTACAAATATTGCCTGATCTGTTATATCATGGGTCTGGTGTAATTAATACACGAAAGACTTCTACACGCATTAAATACCACTGTATTTTAAATTAAAGTATATCATAATTAAAATCTAAATATTATTTTGTAATAGAGGTGGAGATAAAAAAAAGATGCAACTCCCAGAATTTTTATCACTTTTTCCCGTACTGAAGACAACTGGAACTGAAAGGAGCTGAGAAAGTGGGCCTCTCTGATGATGTGGACAAATACTGTGTAAAATCAATTTCGATCCTCTAAGTTAGGCTGGAAATGGAGATGACACCACGCCCAGGAGGTGACAGCCATTAGGGATCACCAAGCATGGCCAGAGTGCCTCGTGCGTCACTGCCTTATATGGGTAGCCGGGCCGGAAATTGCATCACTTTAGGTGCCCCCATTTAACGCCTAGAGGGTCTGGCATAGGCCTCTTTCTACTATGTTGCTGTGCCCTACAAGAGCTTTTTTCACACCTGCCTGACCCAATAGCTTTTGCTGGTGTAGTATAATAATATTGCATAGCATATTCATTCAATATTGCAATGAAAGAGTTGTTTAAACTTTGTTTACAACTAAATACTTAACATTGTAATGGTTCATCTACTATAGAATTGACAGCTTATACATCTGTAATCGTTTATCTGTATGCTAGGCCAATTGATTTGTTATGTTAGTCAAATTGATGGTTAATTGCCAGGCGGTATTGTCAGGGATGCAGTAAGTTTTTATTACATCATATTGCCATCATGTGGATGATTTGTAATCCTGGTGTTTTCCTCAGGTTGTGGGTGAGTCTGAGGACTTATGTCCTGTAGGCCAATGGGCTGAGAGAGTCTGCTGGCACCTCAGGTTGTCCACAGGGAATGGGGAAGAGCAGGTCCTGGGGTGCCGGGAACAGGCCCCCTATATTCTTTACTTTGTTGGCTCTCATGCCTGAGCAATAACTGTCCTGGTTAGACCTGCAGGTTTTCTGGGGCCTGAGAAGTGCTTCCAGGTCATTGACACTATTCTTCAACAACATGAAGGGGTTCCCGTCAATCGTATAGAATTGCTCGATGGAATAATGTTTTTAACAAATGCGGCCATGTGTTTGAGCAAAGGTCTACGTGAATATTAATAGATAGATTTTTTATTACTTTTATTTGTCAATGCTCAGTAACACATAACAAGCAGGCATAATCATGGCCATATGTACGAGAAGAAGCAGAAGGAAAAGAAAACGCAAGAGAGAGCAATAAGCATATGTCTCGTAATCTAAGCATCTGGTGTGCATACAATGCATTGTAGTTTAATATCAGCAAGGTAGCGTAGTGCAATCATTGGATAGGGTACAACTGTTCAGACAAAGGAGCGCCATTAAGTAAGTAGATCTCATATTTGGGCCAGATGTTCGTGAGTTGGTTGAATATTGGCGGCATAGAAATCCATATTTCCGCCAGGTTATTGTACCGAGCAATGTCTTTCAGCCACTGTTTTGTAGTGGGGGTCTGTTGATGCATACAACGCAGCAGGATACTTCTTTTTGCTGAAATAAATCTGAGATTCAGTAGCTTTAAAGGGGAAGTGTCATGACTATCATACATATCAAATAGCCATGTAGCTGGCTGTGGCTGCAAGCAACTTCCAACTATCATCCCAAGAGTGTTGCACATATAGTACATTAATTGTGTTAACTCCGGGCAGGACGAAATCATGTGTATATGACGGATCTTTAGATCTACATCTGGGGTACACGCCCTCATACTCTTGTCTGAATAATCTCATTCTATAAGGAGTATGCCATTTATTTAGTATTGAGAGTTAAGGGATACTTCCTGCATCAGGTAGCACATTCTACAACAAACATTGTCTGCTATCTCTATATGTAAAACTGTGGCCCACTTTGTGTGAACCGTAGAGGCACCTGGTGGGCCCTCCACCAACATTAGATTATACAACAGTGAAACTGAGAAAACGCCCGCCATCACACCCCATTGTGATATATGAGAGACAAGGGTCACTAGGCGGTTCTTCTGGGAAGTTAGACCACGTGGATTGAAAAGCTTCATGCAGTTAATAGTACTTTAGTAGTCTTAAGGGTTTGCAATGGACCTCTGGGACGGCTTTCGAGTTAGTAGTAAATTGTCCCTCCTCATACATGTCCCCTGGTGTTGTATATTGTAGTCGAGACCAAGTCTTGGAAAGGCATGCACCTAGTGTAGGCATATGGAAAGTACATCGCCTCAAGGACATATCCCTCCGATACGTTACAGTCACATTCCTATATTGAAGCAGCTTCTTCCAGGCCAAAGTGACGCTCTTATCAAGTAAAACAGGCAGACGCCTGTGTATGTCGGAGACAACACCAAGGTCCAAGTATCACTAGGGTTCACTCTGTTCCTTTCCATTTGCGTGTGAGGAGTGGTATCGTCTAGTTTAAACCAATAAGATGCATCAAGCATTTCATGCCACCCGCCCCAGAATGCCACATGTACCTAGATACTAATGCATCCAGTTCTTTAAAAAATAAGTGCCCGGGCAATATAATTATATCTGGAAAAAAAAACAAATGTTTTGGGAGTACCACCATCTTCAGCAAAGAGATCTTGCCCACAATTGTAATTGGCAACTGAAGCCATCTGTTTATTTTAGACGCTAATACTTTCAGGTAAGCTTGATGATTATTTCGATAAAATAATTCCTATATGTCACTAGATTTAACTGCAAAATATGTAATGCTTGATGAAGCCCAGTCAAAGTCCCTGGTACAAGCGTGAAAGGAAAAAGTTCAGACTTAAATCTGTTCACCTGTAGATCAGACAAAGTACCGAACGTATACACATCGTTCATAATGGGTCCCAAACTATACTGCGGCTTAGGTATGTACAACAGGACGTCATCAGCATACAATGTTGCTATGCTCATGTCACCCCCTATTTTGAGCTCCCTATGTGAGTGATGGAGCCTCAACATATCTGCAAATGGTTCCATGATGATGGCAAATATGAGTGGGGACCGCAAGCAGCCTTGACGGGGGTCCCTCCTGATCTGTATAGAGTCAGAAAATACCCCACTTAGTGCATATTATGGCGTGGGATCCGTATATCGCAGGAGTACATAAGACATTCATTGTAACCCAGACCCACAGTGCGTTAACATTCTATACATGTATTGCCATGGCACAGAATCAAAAGCCTTCTGGGCATCCAGGGTGGCTAAAAGCGCTTGCGCAGCAGGGTTTATGTGAGCCACAACTGTAAACACTCTATGTAGATTGAAGCTGGTAGATCGGCCTGGTATAAGTCCTGATTGATATGGATGTAGTATATGTTCCATAATGAGCATGAGCCTATTCACAAACATGTTGGCAAAGAGTTTCACATCTGCATTTATTAATGATAGAGGACCCACAATTATCAGCAGGTTTCCCATGTTTCAAAAGCACTGTAATGGTCGCTTCTGTCATGGTTGTTGGCAGCAGGCCAGTCAACATAGACTCCTCCCATACCTCCAGGAGGATCATACTGATGAGAATTTGATGGTGTATATAACATTTTGCAGTAAGTCTGTAGACTCTGGGGCCTTACCTGATGGTAGACTATCAATGGCCTTGCACATTTTTTCAATTGTAATTGGTAAATCCTATTGTGCCCTGGTGTCCACTGATACTTGTGCCTGTGGTAGTTCTTTTAAGCACTCAGCAATATGTGCAGTGGTGCATGCATCATGATGCATATAAAGGGAATTATAGTAGTTACCTAAAGCAGTGCCGATGTCCGTATTGGCATAGACCTGCAAGCCCCCCTGAACTTGAATATATGGGATATTATGCTTTCTCTTACTTTGTTGGACCAGGCGTGCCAGGGTCCTCCCTGGTGTTCCCCCCTCTCTGTATTGGTGGGCTATCACCAGAGTACAGAATGTGTCCAGTGCTTCAATAATTTCTTGGAGTAGAACTGGTGTGGGGCTGGATGCATATTCTAGCTTCTGAAGATTCAATCTTGCTTACCATATGTCTTTACGGATAACCCTCAGCATCCCAAATTCTGCTAGCATAGATCATACATCTACATTGGGGCCATGGGTGTTTACCAGTTGTACGTCTCTAGTTTCAATCCTACAATAAATAGATAAATACCACCCACAGGGTTCTACTTGGGACTTAATGAGTGTGAATCGAAGTGCCGGTGGATGGGAATGAGGACACCCCTTGCCTGGGTATAGAAAGATGTATAGTATTTATGATTTCCCCAGGAGCCTGGCAAATTGAGATTCTATTTTTTCTGTATCATGTGTTTCTTACAAAAAAGTAATCTTATCCTTGTGTGTTCGATGTACGCTAGTAATCACCACCTCTTAATGGGATCCCCAAATCCCCAGATAGTCCAGCGGATACATGTTACCTCACCTGTCATGCCAATATAATATCATATAGGGTTTTGTTAACAAGCCCACGCTTTTCCTCTGCTTATTGCAATGATTTATCCATAGTCTCTGTACACTATACCATGCCTGCTTACACTGAGCATCATTTTGCCATGAACTTTCCAACCCCATCCCCCACCCTCATCACACCATAACATTGTGTAATACGTAATATAAACCCCCACCCAACATCCCAAAAGCATAAGCAACTTAGCTCAAGGAAACTGTGAACTGTGGTGCGTCCCCATCTAGAAGGAGATAAAACAGCAATTGCCAAACGTAAGCACCCAATAGATACGAGTATAGTGTCAGGTTGAACGTCTGGTGTTCTCTTTATCTGGTGAACAATCTTTGCCGCTGGGACAAGAGATATTATTCTCAATGAAAGCCATCATTTGCCCAGGTAGAGTGAAAGAGTATGCCTTGTTTTCCTAAGTGTATTGCAATTTATCTGGGTGAAACATTGAGTATGACATATAGCTAGCCTGTAGGAGTGTTTTCATGCCCAGAAAGGATCATCGTTCCTGCTGGACTATATTAAAAAAACAGGGTATATAAATCCTATTAGATCCCAGATACAATTCTCTTTTTTCTCAAGCTGCTCACAATATAGCATCTCTGTCTCTGTAATTGAGTGGACGAGCTATGATTGCTCGAGGAGGGGAGCCATCAGGGATATGCTCAACATAGAAAATGGGGAGAAACAGAGGGTTGGCCAAGTAATTTCAGCAAAGTGGTCTCGACAAATTGCTTCATGCTACCCCCATTTGGGCCCTCCGGAATCCCCAGTAAGAGCATGTTGTTTCAGTGTGATCTCGACTCCAAATCATCACACTTCTTCTGAGTAGCTTTAACTGCAGTCATAATGGTGACCAGTGTCAATTTCATGATAGTCACCTCATCTTCAACAACCACCACCCTCATTTCAGCCACCGCAATGCGGTAATGGGCTTTCTCCAGCTTTGAATTCAGTGCTGTTATGTTAGCAGTGATATCCTCCAGCTTTGAGTTCACGGATGAGAAGCCTACAATCATACTTGTACGTATCTTCTGTAGGTCAGGGGAATCAGTTGTGGCCACCAGAGCATGTGTGCCACCACCAGGAGTTGGACTGGAACCGCTTTGCATAGTTTTTGTGTAGCTGTCCATGCTGACCGTTTTTTTGTGGGACCCTTTTGTTTTCTTTCCACCTTGGACATGAGTCCAATTACCACAGTACAAACTGTGTGGGGCAGGCTGGGATCCCCCAGTGACGTGATTATGTACTGCCTCTCCAATGCCGTCCACCAGCCATATAAGTGTTGTTTAAGCCGAAAAACCCAAGCAGTTCCACACCTGCAAGCATGAAAAACATGAAGATAGAGATTACAGTTGGGGCCAAACAGCCAATTTGTCAGGCAATCGCACATGGGATGCTGGCACAGCAGAGCACTGGAGCTTACAGGACAAAATATAGCATACATGGTGGCATGCACCTCACAACCGCCACTTCCATAGTGACATCCAGATGACAGGTGCGCAAAGGCGGCACAGGATAGCCAACTTTGCAGATCAGTCAACATAGCTCACAAGTCACTCTCTCACCCACGTTCTCTTGGCCAGGAGATCTTCACTTTCCCCTCCATGTCACCACTTTGTTCCTCTCGAGAGTCGTGTTCACCACCAAGATGGTGGCAGGTAGGGGAAACTTGGGCCAGGTCTGCCATCTCCATGCCGCTAACACCACAACCAGGCGGCGTCTCAGAGCACCGTCCCACTGCCCGCTCACACTGCCGCCCCCTGCGAGTGTGAGGGTCAGCCAGGCAGGACGGCCCACCCAGCAGGCTGTCAGAGTGCTCAGCCACCCAAGCAGAACCTCCACATAGCTCCGAGGTCCAGGAGTTCTTTGCAACTGCGCCACTTGCGTGTTCCTCGGCAGGAAGCTCCAACTGACAGCGCTCTGCACCAGAGAGCCCTCGAATCAGCATTCACGGGCACTCTAAGGATAGCGAGTCACACCGTCTGACTCACAGCAGTCATTGTTATGAAAGGTAGGATTAGGTGGGTGCATTGAGGGAAAACAGGCAGCGGGGCTGTAGGAGCCTCAGCGTAGTGTGTCCATCTTCTGAGCCATGTTACAGTGCCCCCCTTAACATCATTTAAATGTAACAAATGTTGTTTTTCAGAACACTGCATGCAGTATTTCCATTAAGAAACACAGAATTTATAATGAGTGCCAAAGAAGTTTACCTGCCCTACCTAGCTTCAACAATATTAAAAGGGGTGGTTGAACCTATCTTGATGTCTTTGATTAATCATCACTTTCTCAAGGCACTAATGTTGTAATACTAATTAAATAACTAATATATAACATTTCTATAGCGCACGCCACAAAATAAATTGTCTATAGTGTGCCTCGAATGGTATGAGCACGTCACACAGTCAGGATTTGCCTTCTGGAAATTGGTGAGTTGGTATGATAGTGAACTCTTCTGCATATCTACTTTTTCTCTATGGCAAGGTGTGTACACCTCTTGCAGTGCAAGCAGACCGTGCAGATGATGTACAGTTTAGCTCAGTTCTAGGCTGAACCTTCCTACTATTTTGCAGATTTTCAACTGCAGATATGTTTCGTGCATGGCAATGGTTCAGGCTGCCTGAAGAAATGATAACTAACGAGATCTCTGCCACAGCATTTATTGGGCTAGTCCAATTTTACTTGTATTGCCTGTTCCTTGGCTTTAAATGTGGGTCTCAAACCACTAGCATGGTAAGATTTAAAATCACCTGCTTGTCTGAAAAATAACTTTGCTGCTTTATCTTTATCGAGTGAGTAAATAAGTGGCAAAAACCTTAGATATAATAATAACAATAATCATACAATTTATTAGTGTTATATTTCGCTGTACTATAATATTAAGTTGCTTTCATATAGAACTTGAGTTAGAAATCTTGCTTGACAGCACGGCTTTCATCACTCTAAGGAGAATGGGTACCCTTTGGTACTCACATTGTTGGAAAGTTGTGCTAGGGCCTGATCAGGGACTGGAACCCTGATGTCTCTTGTTCCCTGATTCATCAATGACCTTTGTTTAGAGTAAACCTTTGAGGCTGTTACTCATGACTGGATCACCTTCCACCACTCTTAGTTCTTTCCCCTGATACATAGAGCAAGAGAAGTGGTAGTACCAGTTATTTGCATTAATTGTGCAGTTGAAGGACCCTTCCATTCTCCATTCTGTATTAGACAAGTCCACTTGTAGCTGGGTTGGCATCCAAAGAACTACTATTGTGACCTAGATACCCAAGACTTGATTTTGTCTTCTCCTTTTAGTTTTGGCTGGTAGGTGGAATGAAAGCAACACATATAAACCTAACCTCATGCATCATAGTACAACTAGGAGGATAATGGGATCTAAGGAGGGATACACAGTTTACGGTTGTTGTTTGATTGTTTGCCCACCAGTTGGCTGGCCATAACTATGGTAACCCCTATGGCCATGTCTACAAACTACCGCCTCTATGTGCCCAAAACACAATCCCATGCCTAGGATGTCTTTGGGCTAGCCTTATCAAGCATTAACATCAAACGGTGTGCTATAAGTGCCTGCCAGTGTTATTTCAAAGCAGTCCTCTGCAATGTAATGGCTTAATTGCAGTTGTAAATGTGCTAGTGAAGCGATAGGTATTTCATGAACAAACATGTCTTCAGCCACTTGACTTATAAGCAGTAGGCCTGTTCTTGCACTGAAATCATGTTACAAACAATTAGCAAAGCCAACAGTTCTGGTTTGTGTATAGGTATTAGATAGGCATGATACTCAAATCATTTTCCAGCTGTTGCCATTTAATGGCCATTTTATACCATTATGGCACCGCCTGGGAAATGACTATTACATGCCTACACAAAAGCCAAAAATGCTGGATTTACCAATGCTTGTTCCCCTTGCTACTGGGTTTATAGAAGGTTTTGTAATGATCCTTTGTTCACACCCACGTCTCCTGCAAAGAACAGATCACAAATTGTTACAGGAAACCCTTACAAGATCCCCAGAATCATTCCCAAGCCTGTAACATTTCAACTCAAATTTTGCAAGTCCCTACAAGGCCCTCAGCAGCTTTAAATCTAAAATCAGAGCACTAAATTGAGATGTATACATTTGTATTTATTGCCGTTTTTTATAATGCATGGACAAGACACATTTAA
This sequence comes from Ambystoma mexicanum, assembly GCF_040938575.1. Taxonomy (NCBI): domain Eukaryota; kingdom Metazoa; phylum Chordata; class Amphibia; order Caudata; family Ambystomatidae; genus Ambystoma; species Ambystoma mexicanum. The sequence continues at coordinate 461,586,919 of NC_090935.1, forward strand.
AAGAACTGTGTGTTGAAAGGAGACTCAAGGGAAGAGGGTTCCCCCCTTGAACAAACTGGAACTGTGATAAAGTGACATTTGAATCACCAGAAGAAATATATAGCAAGGGAAGACCCCTTTCTTTGTGGATTGTTATTCCTTTTCTTTTCTGCACCCTATAAATGATGTTTGGATCTTTGAAAGAAAACTATAAGTATATAACTTACAGAAAACCCCAACTTGCACATTATGAGTTTAGCGGGCAAGAGTCAGTTTAGGGTTTTGGAAGCAGGACAGAGGACGGAGGACGCTCCTTGGTTTAACATCCTGGCACAGATGCTCCTTAGTTTTGTTGAGGTAGGGAAACCCCTTTTAGGATTAGGGATAGGAAGGATTTCTCCCAAACCCTCTTATTATTTTGTGATAAATCAAAGTCTAGAACCAACACTTAACATGCCTCTGTGTCCGAATCTTACTCTTGATCCCGTACACACGACTTTACATATTTTCTAAATTTCAAGTATTCAGGATTGACGCTGCAGCATCTAAACATTATCTCTTACAAAGGGCTGACTGTCTAAACCTTGGGATCTTGAGTCATAATAGCTCCTGGCTGCATAAACCTATAGAGCCCCCTGTGATCTTCAAATTCTCTGCAGGATATCAAGGGGTCGATGTTTTGTAAGTAATGCAAATCAATTTAAAATAGATTCTTGGTTCTAAAAGAAGCCAATGAATGGGAACTCAGGCTGCAGGCAGTCAAATTCTTCCCCTGTGTTTATATCTTCCTCAACCTATCATCCCACTTTAAGCATTATTAGGAGGTTGGTGGTAATTCGGTGGTAAATCTGCCAAATTACCACCAAACTCGATTCCCATTAACGCCACTTGGTCCTGTGGAGTTACAATGAGATTACAAGTGGTAGTAATTCCGCATTGTCTGAGTCTAGGATATTAGAGACAATAGCATTTTGTAATTTGTTTTTATGGCTTAGCATGAACAGGTCTCTGCAAATGAATATACACAGAAATTTTCAATAGAATGTGTGTCTAAATACACATACATTTTATATTGAATTGAACAAACTTTCCAAAATGTCATCTGTTAGGGAAAAATTCAATTTTTGGAGGTTCTGCTGTGCCATTATAGAGGATGTCTAAATGTTTAACTTTTTCTCTTGGTTTTCCTAGGATGTTTGATCTTATTTTGGTGGTCAGAAGACTTCTACTGAAATTCCACTGCCACTGAACCCTTTTTATGCTTTCCTATGGTCGCCCATCTGCTTTTAAGCCCCCCATTTTGTCACTGTAGTGATATTCATCTACAAAAGTGCTTTTGAGTACTCTAATGACAGCTATATTTTAGATTTGCATCACCAGATGGGGAGCCAATTTTACTGCATTAGAGCTCAATGTACCAATTTGTTAGACACTGGAGTAATAATGCATATTTTATGTCCTATTCGCTACCATTTTGTTTTAGGCTTTCCTTTTGTTTGTGAAAACCATGAGGCAGGTCTAAACTGGAGCCCAGCCACTCTCTTTAGAGGTTTGGAATGGTTTAGACCGGTCCATTGCCCCAGATTGTCCAATAAACAAACTGCTTACCTGGATCTGACTATTTGCTGGTTTTTAGGGCACCCTGGTTGACTGTGTACCAAATGAGTTGCGTGTCTGCTTGGTGTGTGATTGGAGGGTACATGTCAGGTTGACAGGAAAGATGACTAGGTCTTGAACATTGTGACCTTTATGAAAAATCCAGTTGTGGTGTGTTAAAAGTCATTTGAAGAGAATGGCCCTCATTACGACCCTGGCGGAAATCGTGGTGCAAAATGCACCATGGAGCACGGCGGAAAGCTGCCGATAGCGCCATGGGGGTTGGCGGATTTTCCGCCCCATTCCGAGGTTGGCGGGGCGGTAAATCCCCATTCCCCATTTTGCCCTTCCCCATTCCCATTTTTGCCCCATAGGGTATAATGGGAGTGGGGAAGGCGTTAATTACGCCACCGTATTTACTACAAGGTCCCGTAGCGCCATGGATTTCTCCGCCCCGGAAAAACCAGGCGGAAAACGCTCCATGGCGCTACGGGAACTCGTAGTAGGGCGGACGGGTCCGCCGCGAATACCGCTGGCGTAAACCCACTCCGCCAGGGTCGTAATGAGGCCCAATGTAATAATGGTCTGGAAAAAACAATTTTAAGTGAAATTGGTAGTCTGGGAAAACCCAGACTCAATAACGGATATAGTCAAAGTAAATGGCAAAACCCGCTTTATGAACAATCCGTATACATCAGGGACAGCATACACGAAATAAAATTTTGGAGCTTGCAGCCCTCCTCATGCAATGCAATGGTTTAAACATAGAAAATATGTCAATAAAGACAGAAAACAGATTTAACCTCTAAAGACGCCACATTTGTTCATCTCAGCAAATAGCACCACCGCGGTCTGACGAATACCACCCTGGACATTCCTCGCATCTGGGGTCCAGAACTCTGTTGAGGTGGCTAAGGCTTGGCCAGTCCTGCTTACTGGGAGTCCGGGGGATCTTCCAACAGCTCGGGTCAGTCTTAAAAGTGATGCGCTCTGTTTGGTGTTCCTCTCCCTGGCACTTTCGTTCCAGCAGCAGCAGTGGAAGTACAGCCAGCTCTGAGAGGATGTCCAAACAAGTTCACTTTGGAGTTCATTGGTCCAACCAACTCAAGGGGAGAAGGCATCCTTGCAGGGCTTCTCTAGTCGAAACGAATTCAGAGCTTCAGCACAGCAGCAGGGCTTCACCGGGCAAACCAACGGTCCAGGAGTTGCAGCAGGCGTCTCCTCCAAGTACTTCTTTGGATTCCTTCATCCAGTGGTCGATTCTGCCTTCCAAGTCAAAAAGCCTTGCCTTTATTCAGGTTTCTCCCATTCATTCCAGCCTAGCTGTCAATCACACAGCAGGGTGGCTGTCCTTGACCGACAGCCAGCCGGCCAATCACCTTTGGGTGCATTCCTCTAACCAAGGGGATTAAGCACAGGGAGTTTCGGGCACCTCCCTCACTTCCAGCCCCTGCCCGACATACTGGAGCCAGAGGCAGGCTTCACTAGTGAAACCCGCCAAAGACAAAATGAACAAACAAGTGTGACAGCTTCTACAGAATTGATCTAAATCAGACTCCATATTGGTCCAGTAAAAATACAGAAAAATCCTTTCCTTGGTCTTCTTAAAACTAAAGCGACCAGCTAAAGGAAGCTCATTGGCTAACTGTAGAAACTGACATCTCACCTCCTGAGGCACTACAAGTCTTCTGTAGTCCCCTGGGATAGACTCAGTAGGTTCACTGTAAAGGAGGCCATCCTCCCAGTTCAGCCTGTGCTTCCCTGGCTCTTGCCCGTCTAGCTGGGAAGCTGCCTGTTGGTGAAGTCCTTCAAGAGAAGGACACTCTCTTTGACCTCTATTGAAGTCTGCCCTACAGGGGACACCTTTTGCAAGCAAGGTCTGCAGCTCAGTATGGTCTTAAGGATCCAGATCTCCAACAGGGGGAAGGGTTTCTTCCAGCTCTGGTTCACCATCTTCTGCTTAGTCCTCCCACTCAGTCTCGGCTGGTGGAGGGGTCACAGGTGAACACTCAGGGATGTTCTTGTTTTGTGCACAGGGGTGATACCTTTCTTCTTTCCTGAGACCTTGGGTTTCCACTTTGTCTCTTTCCTTGTCCTAGAATCAGAAGGTTGTTCTTCATGTGGACTGGGAGTTATAGGTACTTCTGTAGCTTCCCATCGAGAGTTATTCAAAGTTTACTCTCTGGCCAGTTTAGTGTGCTCCTGCTTCCTTTTACTGGGAGGCCTAGGGGTGCTTGATACAACTTCTAGGGCTTTTAAGACGTTCCCCAAAAGGACTCTCCCAGGCACCTCATTTTGTACACTGACAGGTATTCTTACAGTCATATTGTTGCACTGGATGAGAGCTGGTAGTATTGGAACAATCTGCACAGGGCCTCCAGCAAGCTAAGTGTGGCCTTTGGGTGCCTTAGCAACATCCTTAGGTTTGAAAAAGGTTTCATCCACCACTGTAATGCTGGCCCGAGTGTCTCTAATGGCAGGGATTTCCTGTCCATTCACAAGTACACTGTCCTTGTAGTATTCTTTTGTAGTATCTGGAATAGAGTTATACACATCTACATTCTGCTGTTCCCACAGACCCAGGCACACTAAAGAAACAATGGCTGAGACTCCAATGGGGTCTTCAGCCAATACATGAAAGTTTCCACTTGCCATATGAACTTCTCCCTCAGGAATGAAGGCTAAGGAGGCAGTGTGGACCCCTGAAGGTTTGCCCTTGCATCTGGGATCCCCTTTCACATGGTCAGTTTACCCACAAGCACAGCATTTTACAAATGTTTTAACAAATGGGGGCTTATGCTGACCTCCCTCTGGTTTAGCACCAGAGGTTTCATTAGACTGGCCTGGATTCCCATATGGCTTACCCTTCGTATGTTTGTGGCCCTCTTCTGGATGGGAGGTTTTAGAATGATCTTTGTCATCTTTCTTTTGCTGCTTCCCCTCATCCTTTTCATGAGTGGCCCCAGAATCCTTGTGCGTAGGCCTGTTGGCAATCCGCAAGTCAGCAGCCTTTACTAGCTTCTTGGGATCAATCTCTTTTGAGTCAGCCAAGTGCTGTGACAGCTCAGGAGAGCAGACATCAAAAATAGATTCTGTAAGCAATATTCAATCAACACTACAGCTAAGTCAATGCCTAGTCTGGGATACTGAATGGAAACCCTTATTGATATATCTTTATGTCCAGTTCATGAGTTCTGGATGACTACCCCTATATAACACCCCTCTCTTAGAATCCCCCTGACCCCACTGAGCCAAGAAATAGTTCTGTTTTGCAAGTTTAAAAGGTTTATTTGAGAAATAAAACAAAATATAGATACCACAATTTTATAATAAATTAATAATCGATATCGCCCTTATAAATATAATGTTAATCAACAATGGGTAATCTGACACTAGCACACTTCTTTATAATCAATGAGGAGTTGGTGTAGGATGGATAAGGCAGCGAAAATACTTTAATGGTTTCAAATGGATGCAATGTTGAATGAAAATGCAGTACAGAAACTAACTGATATGGTTTCACAAGATATCATATGTCCACTTTTCCCCTGGTGACAATTCACAATTCACCCCCCCCCCCTTATATGCAATGCAAGGAGATGGAAGTAACACACACAGTTCTCAGGAGTGCAATTAAATACAATACGAAATTCAATTCCCACCCCAGCAAGCTTAGAGAAAACAGGTATGAGTTTTAAAACACAGGCCCAAGTGCTTTGAATGTGGTAGCAGTGAAGTGAGAAATATGCTGAAATGCTTTTAATTCCCTTTAAGAGGTTCAGGGTGAGTGAGAGATACTTGGGATGAGCTCAGGCTCACTTTAGCAATGATTCAGGGATGGTTATTAAGAGGCAAATGAATTTTTAGCAAAGGAAAGCAAAAAGCTGCTATCTTTTTTACAGGTAAAGAAATCAGGCCAAATCGAGGCAAAATTCGCGAGTGCGTGAATCGTGATTGCGGAAAAAGTATAAGGAGTAGGAAGTCGGTTCTAGGCTTGTTGGAAAGCTTAGATTCTAAGCTGTCAGAGGAAAGTTAAACCACGTTCCTAGCAACGGTTCCAGAGATACGGACAATTTAATAAAGGTAGAATTTCGGATTTAAAGTAAAACTCAAAATGACAGGTGACAGCTTGCAGCTGCAGAATTGACAGGTGACAGTTGTGCAGCTTTACAAATGACAGATGACACGATTTCTAGGAGGCTGTTCTACTTAGGTTAAAATAGTTTGTATTAGATTATTTTAACTAAGAGATTCGTTCTGCACAGTTCTGCAAGGTAATCACAATATAAATTTGAACTAGGCCTCGTCACGGATCTGGTCAGGTTTTGGAGTGGCACTTCACAGTGATCTGGGTCAGCTCTCTGGTTCGGCTCACAGCGGTCTGGGTCACTCTGGATCTCTGGTCTGGTCTCTGGCAATTGTTCTTGGCAAAAGAATTCAAACAGCTCGCCCGGCTGTGGAAAAGTTTGCAAATTATTTTAAGGATGCTGAGGCCTGCTGAGAAGAGTTCTCAGTTTGTGGGTTTAGGCCCTTGCTTTAAGTTCTGAAGTAAAGTTCTGGTATTTGGAGATTGATGGATTTGAAGTCTGGATCTCTGGATGTGAAGTCGTCGGTCAGCATGCTCCGCAGCAAATGGAATTGAATGTCTCTACCTGTCCCAGCAGTCTCTTTTTATGTGTTTTGAAAATGGGTGTGTGCCTGGGCCTAGCTAAGCCTGCCCCTCTCTACTTGTCATTGGCCCACTTCTCCCCTCTCCCATGATTGGGGGAAGGAAATGGATTGTCATCATGATGAAGTCTGTTTATGGGTCAGAGGATCCTCCCCTGGTCAGTTTGCCCACAAATCTATATTTGATTCAAATACATCCTTCCCAGATATACAATTTGTTGAAATTACATGTACACATGATATATTCCTTATGGTCCATGCTTGTCCGCCTCTGATCTTCCTGGGGGCTTGCATTCAAAACATTTTGCGTTTTTTAACTGGTTTTGCAATATCGGACATTTACCCAAAATTACACACATGTGCGCAAGGAGTATGGACATTAATTGATGAAGTGTCAGATTTTTAACATGCAGACATTTGGAGTAAGACCCTATTTTCCGCTAGCAACCCCCCAGAATACACCACAGGGTCCTAACGCCTCTTAAAATGTTCACAGAAAAATCACAAAAATAATGATTTTACTTATATAATTCTGACAAGTCCGCCCTACGAGTTATCTATCTTTTTAAACTTATGCTCTGGTCAAAAAGGGGTGTGGCATCCCACATCACAGGGTGGAATAACTGGCTTATCCACTTCCCCCAAGCTCAGCTGGCTTGCAGAGGCACTGCCCCTCCCAGTTTCCCCTAAGAGGAAGCTATTTTACGACGCCCCCAATATAACATTTGCCTGAGTCCAGGACAGGCCTTTGTTCAACTCCCTGTAGTCCCCACTGCTCCACCCCTAATCTAATCAGAGAGGTGTTAACTCCTTTTGGCCAGGGGCAGAGTGGCTGAGCATCCAGTTTCAACTCCTGTCGGGGGTAGTTGTCAGGCAGAATTCAGTTTCATTAAGCCAGGTTTCAACTAAATGTCACTTTTTGTTCCCAGTTTAAATCACTTACAATTTTTACATATACATTAAATAATTACTTCCTTCAAGTCATTTCAGAATATAGTTTTACATTGTATCCACCTCTTAGCAAGTCTTTCCTTGGTCTGGTTTTGTTTCATTTGTTCAGTTTTACACAAAAGTCTGGTGGTTTTAAAACGCCGGCTTTCTGATAGTGGTGAGTACTGGTAATGCAACCATTTTTGGGATTAAGAAAATTAATTCCCCACAGTTCTGAGTTGCTTTTTTGGCAAGCAGCATTGCCATTCCCAATGGTTTCAGGCTACTGTGTGTGTAGCCCAATGGTGGTTTTAGGCAGTGCCCTCCTGTGCTCACAACATAGGCAAAAATGGGTGGCAGCCTATTCTTCATGTTTTTCTTGTGCACTCTCTGGGGAGTTCTGGCCATCATGATGTTTTCCATGCCAGTACTGCACAGTTTTATGGTAGGGCTTGTATGCATGGGTAAAAACATCCCACAAGCACCCCCCCTCTTGCGATGGCCATTCTGTCCTTTCACTGATGGAACTCGCAAGATCTGGGATGTTCGCATGCTCTTCTTCCAATTCCATAGGTGGCACAGTACAGCATCTTTTCCTCCACGCAGTTGGATCGATCGGTTCTCCTTGCCGGTCCTGATGGGAATATTGGGCGGTACCCCAGCCCCCTCGGGTCTCTGCTCCCGGTCCCCGGATCGTCCTCCTTGGTCAGTCTCCATGGTTTCATCTCTCCTAGGATGATAAAGAAAAGCGCCAATACCTATTCATAGACATTTCTTTACCACTATTAACGGTGTGGCGAACATATACATTTTATACTTTAATATACCTAACATTTTACTTTTGAGATACAAGTTATCATTCAAAGACAGTGGCTTACAAGAGTATGATATTTTAGAGACTATATGTGGGATATTTTAGGGTTGGAACTGAATTAATCTGGAGCGGTCCCCTCTGGTATTGCGGAGGACTCCTCCAGTTGCTACAAAGTGTGCCTGGGATGGCAACACTTTAGCTGGATAATATGGACCCACTTGTCTTCCCCTTCCGCCAAACTGCCTTTGGGGATGCGGATCTTGTATGCAACAGGGGAGATTTTGTCTATAATTTCAAACGGTCCCTTCCATGTAGGCAAGAATTTTCGCTGTTTGGCCTGGTTCCTTTGGAAATTGTATAGATAGACCCGATCACCCACCTTATATTCCTTTCGGGTAGTTTTCAAATCATAGTGCGTTTTCATACTCTCAGCTGATCTTTCTAGATTCCGCTGTGCATAGGCAAACGCATGCTGAAGGTGTTTCCTTAAATTCTCCACATACTCATGAGTTGTGGAGGCATTTATCAGTGTCTGCTCTTGGGTCCTGTAGAGCAAATGCTGGGGAAGCACCATCTTGCGTCCAGTCATCAACTCAAATGGTGACATTTTGGTTGCAGATGAAGGGGTAGATCTGATGGCCATTAGGACCAGAGGTAAACGGATATCCCAACTTGGCCCAGAATCTGCCACAAACTTTTTTAAGATGCTCACAATTGTCCGGTTGTAGCGTTCTACTGCTCCAGAAGAAGCTGGCCTGTAAGCAATGTGTAGCTTCCTTTTAACCCCCAGTATCTCCCACATCTTTGTCATTACTTCACTGTTGAAGTGGCTACCTCTGTCTGACTCAATCCTTTGAGGTAGAGCAAAACGGGAAAAGATGTGGTTAATCATCAGGGCAGCTGCTGTTTCTGCCTTGCAGTTTGGGGCTGGGAGACATTCCACCCACTTGGTAAACAAGCATGTAACGGTCAACATGTACTTGTTTCCTCTAGACGTGCGAATTACAGGGCCTACAAAGTCAATTTGCAAATCTGACCATGGCAGTGTCATCCCCCTCTTTTGGAGAGGCGCACGGTGTGTGAGGGATGATGGCTGAAATTGTGCACACACAAGACACCCCTTCAAGTATTGGTCGAGGTCCTGCCCCATGTGTGGCCAGTATGCAACCTCTCTTAAGATTTCCAGTGTTGTGTGAAACCCCCTATGACCGGTGGTGGCCGCGTCATGGGCGTGACTTAACATCAGGCTTCGGAATGAGGTAGGAACCACCCACTGATCATGGCCAGCTTGGGATTTCCTTACCAACAAACCGCCTTGGATTCGGAACATTTTTGGACATTTCATCAACACTCTTAGGTCCTCTTTCCCAATGTAATCTGTGTCCCTCAGGGGAAAGTTCTCAGGGTCCTCAAGGTGTTGGTAAAACTTACCAATGATTGGATCCCCCTTCTGAGCTGTAATCAAATCAGCATCAGGGGTCTCCTTGCTCCATTGGGCAGTTGAAAGATCATTGTGAGCATTTGTCTGGGACCTAGTGATCGCAGTGACCTGGATTTCCCCCAACAGACCTGGATTTCCCCCTATTAGATCCCCTTGGATGGCCCCGGTTTTGGCCAGCTGATCAGCTAAGTCATTTCCAGTTTTGTCTGGTCCCTCTACTTTGGAATGACCCTTGATCTTTTTCCAGTAGATGGTCATCCCATTCGATGTGACCAGATCATCAATATTTTGGATTAACTTCCCATGTTTCAGGGGTTTGTTATTAGCACATAACATGCCTCTGGTTTTCCAATCAACCAGGTGCTCCACGAACCTGTTCCGTACATAATCCGAATCTGTGATTATGACCAGGTTGTGGAGTTGATGCTGGACAGCAATGAGGATGGCCTGATGCACAGCCATCAATTCTGCCACCTGACTACTTCGGAGACCAATTTTGTATCCAGCGGAGGGTTCTGGGAACTCCTTCACCCATGCATTCCCTACGCCAGCCACCAGTTCTTTCTCCCCGTCGTTGTCAACATGGTAAGAGCATCCATCCACATAGACAGTGGGCATTCCCTCACACTTGTCTTCTTCAAAGACTTTGTGTGGGGAATTAAGGTATGCCTCCATGTTGTCCTTGATTTTTAGACTTTTGTCCTTGATACAGTTTTCTCTGGCACAATCATGCAAGTCAGCCAGACCTTGCGCGAGTGGCCTCTTCTTGTTTTGGCCATATCTGACCTCCTCAGGAAAGCCTTGCATTGACAGAATCCAGGAAGTAATTCGGGAATTACTCACATTTCCGGCCCGGATTCTGTCACTTTGGAGATATTGCAGAGGCTGGTGTGGAGTCTCCACTATGATGTGTTCCCCCTGGATAAACGGGCGGTAATTCTTCAATGCCCACACCATTGCCAGGAGTGCCTTCTCACAATCGTTAAATTTTTCCTCCACAGAGGATAAAATTTTGCTCGCATAGGAGATTACTTTATTGACCTTGTCATGCTTTTGGTGTAATACTGCCGTCAAGCACGTATTAGAGAACCCCGTCTCCAGGAAGAACTCCTTGTTTCTGACAGGGTAAGCTAGGCAAGGGCCTTGTGAGAGGCTTCTTTTGAGTTGTCTTACCGCCTCGGATTGTTCTGGACCCCATTCCCACTTGCCCCCCCCTTCAAGAGATGAATCAGGGGTCTAGTGATCTCTGCGTAGCCTTCATGAACTTTCTGCTGTAATTAGTCAGTCTAAGGAGGCTCCTTAGTTCCCGCAGAGTTGTGGGGTCTTTCAGTTTCTGGAGTGCTTCCACTTTCTTTTCTTGGGGACAGAGACCCTGAGGAGTAATCTCATGCCCCAAGAAATTAACACGGGTTCTACACCACTGTGCTTTCTGAAAGGAAAGTTTTGCTCCGGCCGCCCTCAACTGTGTCAGAACATAACGGATATCTGCTATGTGTTCCTCCACAGATGAACTTTTGATGAGGACATCATCTACATAAGCCAGGTTACCCCTCGCACCCAGGTCGGGCATGGCCTTATGTAGGAAAATGTTGAATTCATTGCCGGAGTTGAGGTATCCGAAGGGAGTCCAGGTCCATGTGTACTGCTGGCCCCCAAAGGTAAAAGCCAGTTTGTATTGGTCCTCCCTACTGACAGGCACGGTCCAGTATCCATTGGTCAGGTCTATTGCTGTGAATACCTGTGACCCCTGAATCTAGGCCAGCCCTTGGTCAATGTAGGGCAGAGGCCATCGGGAAGTATGGACCCGTTTGTTGAGCTCCCTAAGGTCGGCGCAGAATCTCCACTGGCCGTTTGGCTTCAATATTCCCAGCATCGGATTATTGAAAGTGCTGTGGACTGGACGGATTATTCCCCGGGACTCAGGGTTCTTAATTATTTCAGTAAGGGACTCCATGGATGCGAGAGGCAAGCGATATTGCTTCACAAACACTGGAGTCATTCCAGGGTCCGTGGGAATTGTTGTGGTGTGGATGTCGATGCGACCACAGTCATATGAGTCTACCGCAAAGAGATCTTGGAAATCCAAGAAAACTTGTTTCAACTTTTGCTTCTGTTCCAGAGTCACACAGGCATCAGCTAGGTTGACTCTCTCTTCCACCATCTGCCTGAAGCCTGGAAAGACTTCTGGTTTGGCTATCTCAGCGGCCTCCTCCAGCTGGGTGGAGAAGTCCCTGGTCAGAGTGCTGATTTGGACTGGAGGCTTCAGGTGGGAAAGGCAGCCTTCATGGACCTGGAAAATCACCTCATCCCTCCTGAAGTCACAAGCCACATCTTCCTTACCATAAGGGCAAGAAGTGTACACCAGGAAGTTCCCCCCATGCCGGGTGAAAATCCTGTCTGGTGTTGTACTGTCCTCACTGTCACTGTCAAAACAGTCCTTGGGGATCGGTCCTAACAGTTAATTTCCTAAATCAATGGAGAAATGTCGGTCATCAACCGCCATTCCAATAATGGTGCCTGCGGCTAGAGTAATACTCTTTAAGTCGCTGTTATCCACCTCTATTGGTATGGTGTCATGTTCTATGTTGACTAATGGTGTTGGGTTTACCCCTCACCCTTGCTGTTGGAGAGAAGCATTTAGATGTATATAAGCATAAGGGTTTTTTCAATTTTTGTCCTCTAACTTCCACTTCCAGGGAGAATTGTCGGGTCCTTTCTGGGATGGTGACTTCCTCTTTGATCTGAATTTCAACTGCATAAGGTAGCAATTGAGCTGACCTAAATGCTTTTTCTGGATCATCAAAGCCCTTGGGATTATCTGCTAATCGGGACCAAGCTTTGAAGTTTATGAGGTCCAAACTAATGGCAAAGCGATTGAGAATGTCACTGCCTAAGTAAAAGGCGGCAGTGACGTCTCGCACGACCCAACAATTATGGACTATGCTCTCGTTGCCAATGGAGATTTTGAGCATACACCTGCTTGGCAGGAGATGTTTGGAATTAGGTACTTCCAGGTCCATTTCCCATTTGTCTATCAGTTTGAATGTGGGAATGGCTGGATCTTTTGGGAGTGGCGGAACATGGCTTCGCTGATGAAGCTCTTACCGTTGTTCACACACACTCGAGCGAGAACAGAGTCCTTCCCATCATCTAACTGAACAGGGATGAACAACTGCTCTCCAATTTGCTGAATATCAGCCAGGCTCTGAGCTGATTTCACATCTTTCTGGACTATAGGAGTGTGAGTGTCTGATTGTGGATTGGTAAAGAATTTCAGGGTGTTTACTTCCAGTGTGGAATACCACCTTAAACTGGAAGGAAGGTTGATTTTCAGAAATAGAGAGGACCCCCCATCACCAGTCTGTTGTCCTACTGCTATTACTGTCACGTCTGGAATCTGGTTGTTCTGGAAGTGAAATTCTACTTGGTCAGATTTTTGTTCAACCATGTGGCAGGTGCCGTTTAAACTAACATGGTTGACACTCTGTTTTAATTTTATTGGTTGGCTAGTCTGGGTCCAGAGGTACTTGTTTACGCAATCTATTAGGATTGACAACCTTCTCAGGAGGTCATTCCTTAGTAAACAAGGGGTGCCCTCTGGAGTCACTACTATGACCGGGTGTTTCACCTTGTGTCGCCCAATTTTGATGTCCAAATCTGCAGTCCCCTCGACAGGAATTTCCTTCCCATCAAAGTTCTGCAGTTGTCCAGGAAGAGAGGTGAGAGGAATTCGGTAATTCTCCCCCTTCCTGCATTTAGTTCCTCAAAGGCCCTTTTGGACAGAAGGGTAGATTGGGATCCAGTGTCCACCAGTGCCAAAATTGTACTCTGCCCCTATACTTGTACCGGGGCATAGTATCTTCCCTCCTTCTCCTCAAGGGGGCACAGATAATGCACATTTTTGGACAACTGGTGGGCTAACTTTCTGGTTTTGGACATTGCTAGCGACGAGATTTGAGCAGAATTCTGTGGAGAGCCTTGAGAATCTGAAAGAAAAAGTTGGCAACTGGAGATCAGAGCCATTGTGGGTTCCCCTGGTTCCGGTTCTGGGCCGCCCCCCTTTTTGGAGGCAGTCACCAGGATGGGTTTGAACCAGGGGATTTTGGTATTGTGGGTTCTGGGATGAGATGATGGGCGGCGGTAGCTCAGTCTCCATATCTCCCAAGTCTGGATTGGAATCCCTTGGGACCCATTTTTCTTTGGGAGGAGTTCCCCCATCTCTAAAGGAGAAGATCCTTTTCCCAGGAACTTCTGAGGATCCCTCTCCCTCAAATTGGAAGACCTGTACCTCCTCCACAAAGTGGGTCTGTTTGGATCCTTTGTTTCTCCTACCCCCCCTCTGCTCCTTGGGAGGCAGGCTTTCAGGGGCAGGAGATTTTGTTTCCGGTTCCTGGTTTTCCAGGGGCTGTTTACAAGTTGGGAAGGAAGCTTCCTCCAAGGCTTTACACCCCCATTCCCCTTGTGCCTCCTCCCTGGGAACCGGTGGGTTATTGGGGTACTGCCCCGTCATTGTTCTGGAGCACTAGGTCCAGAGTTTGGGGCATCTGCTGTGGCATGCTCATCTGAGGGTTCTGTTGAACCCTCAGTATGTGACCCAGATCCCGTGCCATATTTTGGACCTGGCGCTCAAGTTGTGAAACACGCTCAGGCTGATATGGGGCTCTATTTTCTCCCCTGGGCTGATCCCGGGAAGGGTAGCTATCCCTTCTCTGGTAGTACCCCTGGTTGGGAAGATTTTGGTACCCCTCCACCCTTGGCCTCCCCTCTCCCGGATTAGGTTGTCTGGGCTCAGGGAATTGGGGAAAGAAGGATGGATGATTTTGGGGCTGGAAATTGGGTGGATACCTGGGGAAAAAGTTCTGCCCAGGATTTGGAGAATTTCTGCCCTCCTGTGGGAAGTTGGGAGGGAAGTTCCCTGGGTTAGGTGCTTGGCTGCATCCCCCCCCTTCGGCTGGAGGAGTCCACACATAACCCAGGATTGGTCGGTTTCCCTTGTAGCGGGGACTTACATAGTCAGGGGAGCGGGGGACCCCATTCGTGGGACTACCTCCTCGACTCCCTGTCTGTGACTGGCCCGAGGGCCTTCTGGGCTGTGAATTATTTGGTGCAGGCAGGTTTTTAGGCCCCCCCATCTCCAAATCTAAAACGGGGGCAACCTTTACCTCTGCCACCTTGGCAGCAGCAGGGGTGCTGTTGGTTTTGGGGTTTTTCGGCGCATTATTTTTATTTTCGATGGGCTTCTGCACCTCATAGATCCGGGTAGCCTGTTCAATGACCCAGTCTAAAGATCTTTTCTCATGAAAATCTCTCACGAGCTGGGTCATTATGTATTTGGGTAAGGCATGGAAGAACGTATTGATAAATTCTCTGCTATCCGTGCGCACCCTTCTGGTGGTCTGTGCAAAAGCACGCTTTAATTCTTGCACAAACTCTTGTGGGGCCTGATCCTCCCCACATTGCAAATTGTAGGCTGCCTTGCGAGCCTCTTGAGGATTTCTGTGCACAGAAAAATGTTTCAAGATGACCGCCCTGTATGTGGACCACCTTAAATGGTTTTGATCCTCCAGCCCCGCAATGAAACTGGAGTATTCTGGTGAGAATGTCCACTTTACATATTGAATACAGCTTTGGCTGTCCTTCAAATGGAAAGTCTCCATCATTTGCTCATAGAGCTCCAAGTGTTCCCAAACAGAATACTTGGCGTTCTTATGATAAGGCGTGATGACACTACTTATGGCCTTTATTTGTTTCAATGGGTCCTTAAGCAAGGCCCCTTTTGCCTTATTGGCCTTTTTGGTTCGGGTAACCCTGGTCCATTCATCCTCCGACTCAGAAGCGCTGCTCCCAGAGGTGCCCGTCTGATCTTCCAGGTTTTCCCGGATTCTGCGAGCCTGGGAATAGCTGGCAGAATGTGGGGACCTGGCCTCCTGTGTCCTGTAATGCTCAGAGGAGTCTTCAGACCCCTCCTTGCTGCCAGGATTTGATGGGTACCCCCCCCCACTGACCGAACTGGGCAGAGGTTTTCAGGATGCCCTTAATGGGCCTACTCTCCTGGGGTTCCCCACTAAATTGCACTGTGCTTGTGTGCCCATACCCGGATGCCCGCCCATCCATTCCTGGGAGGTACTGGCCTATGAGCCCCATACTTCTAGCTGGATAGTAATCTGCCATCCCCATGGCCCTGGGCTCATGTGCGCGAGGGGTCATGGGGGTGGCAGAGTCCAGGGACTGGGAGAGATGAAGGCCTCTGGTATTAGGGCTCCTGAGGTTATGCTCAGGAGTTTCTCTTTCACAGCAAACCTCTTCTCTATCTGCCACTGCTTCCTGTTGCAATGCAAGAGCCTGCACTTTCAGTTCCTCAGTTAAGGCCTTACTAGACTCTATCAGTCTCTCCTGCATGGCTACCTGTTGCTGGAGCCTATCATTGTGCTGGCAGAGAGCCTCATTCCCTCTCTGTGCCTCCTGATTGGTCCTGGAGTACTGGCCCAGTCTTTGCTGCAGGAGGGTTACCCCCTGAGCTGTGTCCCTATTGGCCTGCTCCTTTCTTGCCAGAGCATCCTCCACCCTCCTGGTGTGCTCTAACAAGTTCTGGTGTTCTTTTTGGAGGTCACCCAGTCCCTGGAGGGCTAGGTGATTTTCTTCCATTTTCCTTTTTAAGTGGCAGACTTCCTGGCCTAAGGTATCCCTTTCCTGACTAAGAGCCTGCATCTGTGCCGCCAGGTCGTCCCTTTGCCTTTGGAAGGCACCAGCTTTCTGGCGCTCCTGGTCAAACTCTGCCTGGGTATCCAGGTCTTTCAAAATCAGTTTATTGCTCTCTGCCTTCTCCCTATCTAGGTGGCTTTGCAGGGTGACTACCTGCTCAGCACATGCCCTATTGAAGTCTAACTGTTTCTCCAGCTTTTTCTGGCTCTGCAGTAGGGAGTCCAAACCTTCTTGGTACTCCTTCTGCAAGGCCAGAAATCTGGTATCCTGGTCAGCCTTTTCCTGTTGCAGCACATCCATATCCTCCTTTATTCTAGTGATGTACTCTCTGCTGTCCTTTTCTGACTCCTGGCTCCTGAGCAGCCTCTGCTCAGAAGAGTCCAGATCAGATTGGGCCTTCTCTAACGCCATCTGTTGCCTATTTGCCAGATCTTGGCCTTCAGCACATTTGTCCTGCATGGCTCCCATATATAGGTACAAAAATGCCGCTATCCTGGCAATCTTATTATGTTCATCGTTGGCTTTAGGGGCCATATAGAGTTCACTCAGGGCCACATGTAGGGGACCCTGATCTCTACATGTATCCGACCCTGTTTCAGTGACCTGTTGCGCGATTGCCTGCAACCAGACCGTTTTTATTCCTGATGAGTCCACTCACCTCTCACAAATAGCTTATGTAAGAAGTGCTCTCTGGCTATTTTGATGTCTACCAGTGTCGTCATTCTGGAATTTGAGTTCCTTCCTGATTTACAGAAGTTTGTATTTTATTTTGCAAAACAGACCGTTTCCTTAGAGCGTTCCTTTGAGGGATGCTTTCACAGTGTAAAACAGCGTGGTGATCTAACCGGATATGTGTATCTGGTCAGTTGGCACACTGTATTAATCTGCACAAATGGTAAACCTAACCCAGAATATCCCGGCTCCGAGCCCCAACTTTTGTAAGCAATATTCAATCAACACTACAGCTAAGTCAATGCCTAGTCTGGGATACTGAATGGAAACCCTTATTGATATACCGTTATGTCCAGTTCATGAGTTCTGGATGACTACCCCTATATAACACCCCTCTCTTAGAATCCCCCTGACCCCACTGAGCCAAGAAATAGTTCTGTTTTGCAAGTTTAAAAGGTTTATTTGAGAAATAAAACAAAATATAGATACCACGCTGTTATAATAAATTAATAATCGATATCGCCCTTATAAATATAATGTTAATCAACAATTGGTAATCTGACACTAGCACACTTCTTTATAATCAATGAGGAGTTGGTGTAGAATGGATAAGGCAGCGAAAATACTTTTATGGTTTCAAATGGATGCAATGTTGAATGAAAATGCAGTACAGAAATTAACTGATATGGTTTCACAAGATATCATATGTCCTTTTTTCCCCTGGTGACAATTCACCCCCCCCCCCCTTATATGCGATGCAAGGAGATGGAAGTAACACACACAGTTCTCAGGAATGCAGTTAAATACAATACGATATTCAATTCCCACCCCAGCAAGCTTAGAGAAAACAGGTATGAGTTTTAAAACACAGGCCCAAGTGCTTTGAATGTGGTGGCAGTGAAGTGAGAAATATGCTTAAATGCTTTTAATTCCCTTTAGGAGGTTCAGGGTGAGTGAGAGATACTTGGGATGAGCTCAGGCTCACTTTAGCAATGATTCAGGGATGGTTATTAAGAGGCAAACGAATTTTTAGCAAAGGAAAGCAAAAAGCTGCTATCTTTTTACAGGTAAAGAAATCAGGCCAAATCGTAAATCGCGGCAAAATTCGCGAGTGCGTGAATCGTGATTGCGGAAAAAGATAAGGAGTAGGAAGTCGGTTCTAGGCTTGTTGGAAAGCTTAGATTCTAAGCTTTCAGAGGAAAGTTAAACCACGTTCCTAGCAACGGTTCCAGAGATACGGACGATTTAATAAAGGTAGACTTTCGGATTTAAAGTAAAACTCAAAATGACAGGTGACAGCTTGCAGCTGCAGAATTGACAGGTGACAGTTGTGCAGCTTTACAAATGACAGATGACACAATTTCTAGAAGGCTGTTCTACTTAGGTTAAAATAGTTTGGATTACATTATTTTAACTAAGAGATTGGTTCTGCACAGTTCTGCTAGGTACTCACAATATAAATTTGAACTAGGCCTCGTCACGGATCTGGTCAGGTTTTGGACTGGACTCCGGTTCTGGTCTCGGCACTTCACAGTTATCTGGGTCAGCTCTCTGGTTCTGCTCACAGAGGTCTGGGTCACTCTGGATCTCTGGTCTGGTCTCTGGCAATTGTTCTTGGCAAAAGAATTCAAACAGCTCGTTCGGCTGTGGAATAGTTTGCAAATGATTTTAAGGATGCTGAGGCCTGCTGAGAAGATTTCTCAGTTTGTGGGTTTATGCCCTTGCTTTAAGTTCTGAAGTAAAGTTCTGGTCTTTGGAGATTGATGGATTTGAAGTCTGGATCTCTGGATGTGAAGTCGTCGGTCAGCATGCTCCGCAGCAAATGGAATTGAATGTCTCTACCTGTCCCAGCAGTCTCTTTTTATGTGTTTTGAAAATGGGTGTGTGCCTGGGCCTAGCTAAGCCTGCCCCTCTCTACTTGTCATTGGCCCACTTCTCCCCTCTCCCATGATTGGGGGAAGGAAATGGATTGTCATCATGATGAAGTCTGTTTATGGGTCAGAGGATCCTCCCCTGGTCAGTTTGCCCACAAATCTATATTTGATTCAAATACATCCTTCCCAGATATACAATTTGTTGAAATTACATGTACACATTATATATTCCTTATGGTCCATGCTTGTCCGCCTCTGATCTTCCTGAGGGCTTGCATTCAAAAATGACAACATTTTGCGTTTTTTAACTGGTTTTGCAATATCGGATATTTACCCAAAATTACACACATGTGCGCAAGGAGTATGGACATTAATTGATGAAGTGTCAGATTTTTAACATGCAGACATTTGGAGTAAGACCCTATTTTTCGCTAGCAACCCCCCAGAATACACCACAGGGTCCTAACGCCTCTTAAAATGTTCACAGAAAAATCACAAAAATAATGATATTACTTATATAATTCTGACAAGTCCGCACTATGAGTTATCTATCTTTTTAAACTTATACTCTGGTAAAAAAGGGGTGTGGCTTCCCACATCACAGGGTGGAATAACTGGTATATCCACTTCCCCCAAGCTCAGCTGGCTTGCAGAGGCACTGCCCCTCCCAGTTTCCCCTAAGAGGAAGCTATTTTACGACGCCCCCAATATAACATTTGCCTGAGTCCAGGACAGGCCTTTGTTCAACTCCCTGTAGTCCCCAGCTGCTCCACCCCTAATCTAATCAGAGAGGTGTTAACTCCTTTTGGCCAGGGGCAGAGTGGCTGAGCATCCAGTTTCAACTCCTGTCGGGGGTAGTTGTCAGGCAGAATTCAGTTTCATTAAGCCAGGTTTCAGCTAAATGTCACTTTTTGTTCCCAGTTTAAATCACTTACAATTTTTACATATACATTAAATAATTACTTCCTTCAAGTCATTTCAGAATATAGTTTTACATTGTATCCACCTCTTAGCAAGTCTTTCCTTGGTCTGGTTTTGTTTCATTTCTTCAGTTTTACACAAAAGTCTGGTGGTTTTAAAACGCCGGCTTTCTGATAGTGGTGAGTACTGGTAATGCAACCATTTTTGGGATTAAGAAAATGAATTCCCCACAGTTCTGAGTTGCTTTTTTGGCAATCACCATTCCCAATGTTTTCAGGCTACTGTGTGTGTAGCCCAATGGTGGTTTTAGGCAGTGCCCTCCTGTGCTCACAACATAGGCAAAAATGGATGGCAGCCTATTCTTCATGTTTTCCCTGTGCACTCTCTGGGGAGTTCTGGCCATCATGATGTTTTCCATGCCAGTACTGCACAGTTTTATGGTAGGGCTTGTATGCATGGGTAAAAACATCCCACAATTCCAACAAAAAAAGATTTATCATCCCTTCAAAGGAGTTCACTCTGTAACCCTTAATCCAACCATCTACATTTTTCAAACATTCACACACCCAGGGAACCCAAGGGGCACCATCAGTCTTTTTGAGGGTCCTAAACCTCTTACAGTACTGGGAAGTAGTTTTCCCAAATCTAGCTATCAAAGCTAGCTTCACATTCTCATACTCCAATCTTTCAAGTTCCCCCACCTCCATGACAGCATCAGTTGCAATCTGGGGGAGCCGAGACAAAAGCCAAGGAATCAACTGATTCCCTGTGAGACCCTGAATCCCATGATTGTATTCAAAAGCACCCAACCAATCCAAAATATCAAGTTTCAAATCATACATACTCACTGCTTCTTTGGGCAGGTGAGACCTCTTTGGACTGGAAGACCTAGAGGACTCTGGGAGGGAAACATTTTCAAGAGACAATCTTTTAATTTCAAGAGCATGTTGCATTTCCAATTCCCTAAGTTTGATGTCCTGATGTTTGGCTTCAGCTTGGGCTTGTAACCTTTTTAAATTCCAATTGAAGTCTCATTTTCTCAAGAGACACATATTCTGGACTCAGTGATGGACATTGTGGGGTCCCAGTGGATACAGGTTGAGGTAAAAGGGCAGGCTGGGGCATAGAGGGGCTCCCTTGCTGGGACTCCTCTCCCTCATCTGACTCTTTTAAGACATTAGAGTTAGACTCTGAATTATCATCCTCATTATCAATTTCCACATTTCCTGGGTTAGTACGTGCGACAGGCCTACTACCCAGACTTTGATGATTCAACAATCTTGTAATTAATTCATTCTTCTTTCCTTTTACAGGGAGATGCCTGACTTTACACCTTTTCTACAGTTGCTCTACTGTTAAAATGATCAGGACTTCCTGACTGAAGTTACCCATATTTGGCATGTTACAATTGCTGTTCTAGTGGAGTTTAGCCTTGTAAAGGTTTTAGTTGAACAAAAGCAAAGCAAACCTTAGTGTAACAACTCTACAATAGATCCTCACTGCCTGCCACCAGTGTTAGGCAAGATTTGGTGCAGTACCCTTTCGTTGCACTACAACAACCTTGACCTCCTGGCAATAGGAACCCAACCTTTGGTATAAGTATGTACTACACAGGTTGGTAGTGTGGCTGAGCAGCCAGGCTTATCTCAAGAGGGGTCAATGGGAGCAGTAGGAGACTTACACAGAGATTCACAGTGACTCGTATCAAAATAAACACTTACACTCAAGGTTTCTTGATTACACAATTATTAATTTATTTACCAGTCAGTTTGAATAAGTCTTCTTCAGAAGGGGCAATTTATCAGTAACAAACAAATACACTCCAAAATACACACTCTTAGTATGTCAAAGAAAAGGGATATAGAATAACACAAGGGATCACACAATTATTCTGAAGAAGGTAAGTACTTTTGAACCCCCCCCAATGCAAAGTAAATTAACCCCTCCCTGGAAGAAAAGGTAAAACACAATGTCAGAGGAAGGAAGAGTTATTCAGGGAGCCAGGCTAGCCGATGTCAATTGGGCAAAAGTCGAGGTGAGCTGAAGCACTTCTTGTAGGTGAATAAAAGTCTTGAACAATGTTTTAGAAGTCTTTGTAGAAAAAGTAGACTCAATGTAGGGACTCAAGCTGGGAGGCCTGTGAGAGGTAGAAGATTCAAGCAACTCTACAGAAGCAAACAAGACAAGTCTCAACTGAGATCAGGTAAGGATACAACAATAGGAAAGTCCTCTCAAGCTTTACAGTACCTTTGGTTAGAAGAAATGGTTACACGTGGCTTCTGTTCCTGTGCAGCTCTGTAGATCCTGTTGTTCCTGGGCCTCAGTCGTGGGGACAAGAGGGAGGACTTCTGGGGACTCCTATTATGCAACGGGATGGTCAGCAGCAGAAAAGGGCAAACTACTATTTGGCGGCACTTCACAGTTTCTGCTCCTTGCGTCTCAGCAAATAGCACCACTGCGGTCTCTCAGATACCACTCTGGACTTTCCTCAGAGGTGGCTCAGGCTTGGTCAGTCCTGCTTACTGGGAGTCTGGTGGATCTTCCAGCAGCTCTGGTCCGTCTTAAAAGTGATGCAGTCCGTCTGGTGTTGCTCCTCCTGGCACTTTGTGTTCCAGCAGCAGCAGCAGTGGAAGTACAACCAGATCTGAGAGGATGTCCAAATGAGTTCACTTTGGAGTTGGTTGGTCCCACCAACTCAAGGGGAGAAGTCGTCCTTGCAGGGCTTCTCTTGTCGAAATTAATTTGGAGCTTTAGCACAGCAGCAGGGCTTCACCAAGCAAATCAACGGTCCAGGAGTTGCAGCAGGCATCTCCTCCAAGTTCTTCTTCTGATTCCTTCGTCCAGTGGTCAACTCTGTATTCCAAGCCAAAAAGCCTCACCTTTTATGCAGGTTTCTCCCATTCATTCCAACCTAGCTGTCACTCACACAGCAGGGTGTCTGGCCTTGTCGGTCAGCCAGCAGGCCAATCATCTTTAGGTGCATTCCTGAAATAAAGATTATTAAGCACAGGGAGTATCAGGCACTTCCCTCACTTCCTGCCCCTGCCAGACATACTGGAGACATACTGGTGCCAGAGGCGGGCTTCACTCGCGAATCCGGCCAAAGGCAAAATGAACAAAGGGACCAAACTTGGTTTGTCATGCAGAGTAAATCTCAAGAAGGAACCTTCCAGCAAGAAATGGCGAAAAAAGATGACCAGGGCCATTTTGACAAAATGGGCACCAATGGGTGCTTTACCAAGGCGGCGAACGCAGTCCGTGGTAAAAACACACAATGGTAGTGAAAAGTAAATCACTGCCACCAGCACCTATTCAAAGGTTTTGCAATCTTTAATGTTTTCCTTTCATCATAAATCCAAGCTGTCACTCTGTATTTTTCAAAACAAGGCTCATCGCCCTGCTCAATAAGATGGGCTCATCAACGGTACTATGCAAATGTATGTTCTATACATTTTGATTATATAAGGAAGCCATTTGATGTGCTTTGCACCATTATACCTTGTAATATTTCTTATTAGTACCCGGCGATAGACAATCTGAATGCAACAAGCAACAAGCGGGGTACTAATAGTAATAGAAACCTCACGTTGGGGGCATTACCGACTCTGGTAATGCCCCCGACGCTCGGGTTCTATTGCTTAATTAAATGCTGAGATAAGGAAGCATTAGGATTTGCCCAAACCCTGAGCCATAGTAGAACTGGTTCTCTGGCTATCTCATCTGCAACATAAGTCAGACCAATCTCGTTATGGGCAGCAAAAAACAGGACCGACAGTGGTAGAGCAAACAGCTTTTTCAAAAAGGCATTTTGTTCATATTGAATTATTGAATAGCGGTTGGTTGTCATAGCCGCAAAAAGCAGCACCATATTTTACTAATCTTCTGGCCCTGCATGATAGATCGTTCTGAGTATCTTTAGCTGCTGCTGCTTGTGCTGCCTAAGGAAGCAAATAAATACCCCAACAGACTGCCTCCTGCCACACAATTTATTTTTTTAAATGAGCCTCTGGAGAAAATGCCTCTGAAAAACTGTCCCCCAAGTAATCAAATGTATCGACACGTGGGATTGAGTCTGCCTAACACCACATAGTCCTACATGTCCCCTTCCTTCTAGTCATGCCGTAACATCACTGCAGATGTTTTTGAATCAACCTGCAGATGTATCTGTCCCATAAATATTACATATCTATTAATAAAGTGCTGTATCTTTGATTAAGTGTATGTGTGAATGCAGGAATAGTCCTCATGGAATGTGATGAGGTATGTTGGAATCTGGGGAACCATGGTGTTCCAAGAAAGGCAGTTAGGAGACTTGGGGTAGAGACTGTAACCATGTTGATTACTAGTGGCCTACTCTCCCACCTCTAACCGGTATCAGGTAATAATATATATGGTCACTGTATATAATGTCGCCGGGAAAAGGTTGTGGCGACTTTATATAAGTGACCATATATATAGGGACAGGGGGAGCAGGGACTGCGGGGTGTCCCCCGCTTCCCTTGCAAAATAAAAGATGTTTGGAGCTGCAGGGGTGTCCCCCGCATGTTCCATGTAATAATGTCCCCAGAAAAAACTACAATTTTTCAGTGAGTTTTTTTTTTACATGGCAATATTTTTGAGGGGCCATTATTACATGGAACCCTCTAACCTATGCAACCTGTAACTGGGTCAGTCTGGTTCCTGCTTCCTATTCACTTACCTGACCCAGATACATGATTTGAAGACGAGTTGTCTTTGATACAAGCCCATAAGAGGGGGAGAGCGAAGAAAGGCGAAACCCGAGAGAGGTCTGAGGTGATCCAGTGAAGCAGCCCATGCAAAAGTGCAGTCCATAGTCCCTGGATTGTTTGGTGAAGTCAGGTTAAAAGGGATCCAGTGGTGCCCTTGGAAGTTTGAAGTACAGGAAAGGACCAAGATGAGTGGTGGTCTTGCAACCTGGAGAAGATATTGGCTGGAATGTAGTGCATCCGCAGGAGACCCAGCGAAACGTGCGCACTGCCTGTGCACTTTTATAAGATAAAGGAGTTGCTGCTGATCCGAGCACTGTAGCGTTCCCATTGTGAAGAGAACTCTGGGACTCGTCGTCTGTTGACACGGTGTGCCAAATTGGACCAAATGGGAGCGGAGCCCCAGTGAACAAGTTGCAGGAGCCTGGTATGGGTCCTGGAGGTCATTGGGCCGAGCACACACAGCTGGAACGCATACTGCATTAGAGGAAGGCCCCTGTGCACGTGGGACTGCGTGAGTACACATAGGGAAGTAACGCAGAGTTGTTCCAATTGTGGGAACGTAAGGTTTCTACATGCCGCGCTGGTTGCAGTGTTATGAGCATGTTGCTCGTGGACACAGAGAAAAAAAAGGAACATTTGATGGGGATTTCATGCTGATGCGGGACGGTACATTTGCTGCGGCCAGCACTCTGGGCCAAGTATGTCAGGTACTTTTAATTAAACATTGAGGCAGCACTGGAAAAGGGTAGTGCAAAGTCACTCTGCCCTTACTTGAACATTACCTGCGTGCAGTGCTTGGAAGAAGAGCGTAATGGCGCTTTGCCGGTTAGCTGCAGTCCATTCCAATGTTAGCATGCACTCCACAGTCAAAGGAGTGAGAGTACATTTTACTGTTTTTATCGCAGCATGTTTTCTACAACGTTGATGTAACGTCACACATTAGGGTTTTATATGCTCTGTACTACCATGTGTTCATGGTTTCATGATAGTAGAAGCTGTGAACTGTAGTTGTTGGACAATTAGATGTATGCTGTGGGAGAATTATGTGCATTTTAATGTGGGTGGCAGGAGTTTTAAAGGTAGTAGTACCTTTATGTTTAATGAAGTGCAGTTCTATAAGGCAGAGATGCTTAATGTGTTTAGTGTCCCAGTGCTGTATGGTGCTTGTTTTATGCCAAGCAGTGAAATTCCATTAAGATGTGATAATTAAATTGCTATTTTATTATGTGATTATGTAGAGAGCATGCACAGAATTATGAAATTGTATGGTTTGCAAAGAATTGAGATGTACAGTCTCAGAATGCCTTTCAAAAGTCGTTTTATGTGTACTATCAGTGTAAAGTTTAGGTGCATAATCCTGAGTGCATGGTTGGAAGAAACTTGCATCAAGTGTATTTGAGTTATGTGGTGTGCATTAAGTGTAATGTAGTTGTGTGTGTGTTGTAGAGGTTAGTGTGCATGAAGTTTCAATTAGTTTATAGCTCACACCCTGCCCAGGTGTGATGCCCACATCAATCAGGAGTTGTTATATCCCTAAAGTGGGAATTCAAATTGAGTACTGGAAGCATGAGTCGCTATTGTGAGGGAGCGGCAATGAGTATGGTATCCTGGAGTCGATATTTACAGAATGTATTTGAGACGCATTACTGTGAGAGCGTCCAATTGGTATTGAATCCTATAGTGGATATTTATGGATGTATGTATGAGATGCTATGGGGTTGTGAACATACATTAGTGAATTTTACAGTGTTGCTGGGGACAAGTCAGATATTGAGAGTCATTGTAGCATGGTGGCACAAAGGTAGCGTGTCTCCCATGAGGTATGAATGGAGAGAGTGATCAAATGTAACTGGCGCATTGTTTTGTGGGAGGTTGCCTGCGCATGTTGGAATGTGAGGCGTGTTACCTGGCAACATCCACATTTGTCTCCATGACTTAGCTGGACTGTCCCATGAGTTAAGGAGGTAGTTGCAGTCCAACATTAGTGTTGCCAAGTTTATGTAGTTAGAGAATGGGGTCGTTTTCCAGTCTCATAGAAATTCGATGGTAGTTCCTATTTTGTCACACAGAGTTACCTGTCTTCATAGGTATATTTAGATGTAGAGATGTAGTTATGATGTGCGGTCTGAATAGGCCGG
The DNA here is from genome assembly GCF_040938575.1 of Ambystoma mexicanum. Classification (NCBI taxonomy): domain Eukaryota; kingdom Metazoa; phylum Chordata; class Amphibia; order Caudata; family Ambystomatidae; genus Ambystoma; species Ambystoma mexicanum. Next base: position 461,613,384 of record NC_090935.1, read on the forward strand.
GCCTAAGTTATTGATGAAACTGTGGTGGAGTTGTTACCGAGGGGATCTTTTGTGAAAATGTTACCAAAACGTTGTTGTTAATTTGAGATTATACTGCATTGCACAATTGTTTGCATCTTAATGTGTTTGCAGTGAGGTTTTTCATTGTACGTTTGTGGGCCACTCCACAAGGTCTAAGCATCCTTACGTACCATGCCTGTGTGGTTGCAACATCGTTTAGTGTGCTCTTTGTGATATTAGTTCTTTGGCCTACACTCCCACCTCTAACCTATGTAACCTGCAACTAAGAAGAAATAAAGCATCCTGTTCTTTTGCACTCAGCTGGTCCAGTCTGGTTCCGGCTCTCTGTTCACTTACCTGACGCAGATATATCATAAGACTCTTGGGGACTGGGAAATACGAACAGAATCAGCTGCATAGACTAAAACTAGCAACAACATACCCCCTATCATAGGGACGTCCACTTGACAATCAATCAAGATCTTGTACAGCTTGTTAATGCACAAAGACCTTGCCTAATCCTGTCCTTGATTGGGAACCAAGGCGTACAATGATCCTCCGACCCAGTTCTTATGCATGCCACATTCTTCTCATGTAAGGAAATAAAATGAGCCAAAACCCCTGATAGAAAGTCATAGGACCTCAGCACCTGCCATAACTTACTTCTGTTAACCTTGTTGAAAGCAGTGCTAAGGTCCATACATGCTAAATATACTGGATCTTTCTTTATGTGTAATAAGTGTGCGATATCAGGCAAAGATTAAGGCATTATTCCATAGAACCAAAAGATGGACGAAACCCAAGTTGAATCGGGAAAAGAATTGAATTAGCTGACAACTATTCCTCTATCACCTTCAAAAGACAGCTCCCAACTTTGTACAACTAGAATTTAAAAGGGAAATGGGTCGATAGGATTGAGGAGAATCTCTAAAACCTTTCTTAAATAAAATGAAAATGATTGCACTCTTCCACTCTTCCGGGACAATGTCTGTTCACCATCATTGCATTAAAAAGAGCAGTTAAAACAGGTCCCCAGATCTAGATAAAGTCTTGGTAATAATCAACAGGAATGCCATCCGACCCCAGTACTTTATTTCGTTTTGACATCCTAATGGCCTTTACTATCTCCGTATATTCATATTTCACTGGATTGTTAATCACTAATCTATGGATCTTTTCTTTACCAGCCAAAGCCTCCCTATTTCATCTCCTCTCATACATTCATACATGTTTAGCATCATTGTTATACAGCTTGGAAAAAAGTGCAACCCAGCTACTATCAAGAATCATGGTTTCTAGGCCAGAGAGTGTGGGACATATTTCGAGATCTTATTCACTGCCACCCAAAAGTTGAAAAAAATATTTTCCAAACTAGATGCCACTAACATTTCCCATGCACTGGTATTAATTTGTAAGTTCCTATTTTCCAAAGCTCTTTCAAAACAGGACCTAGCCCGAACAAATTCACACCTCTTTGCATCCTTACCCTTCAATAACGACAGGAGTACCCTTCTTGCGGATATACACTGATCATAAAACCAACCTTGGGATGCTCCTTTCTTACTTCCTGTTGTCAATTTTGACAGGAGGATTCCTGGATCCCCCGCGTAAGGTCCTCATAGTTTTAAATGATTCCCTGTGGCCTCTGACACTCAACCAATAGCAACATACATTTCAGGGTATTTAACTTCAGAATGTGGTCACCTATCCAGGATTTGTCTGCCAACTCCCATCTTAAGCATTTAGTGATATTACCCTTGCAGGTAAGCGCTGCAAGATGTTGAATTGTGTTCCTGCTTGGTACTATTAACCGTATCCAGACCACCAAAGCTAAACCATAATGATGACTAAAAAGAGCTATCTGTATGCTGAAATATGCTATCTGTTTCCATTAATTCACAGTCACTATAAAGTAGTCAAGGGTTGAACTCCCTCTGGTACTCTGGTACTCCTACAGGTTACTGAACCTGGGATGTATTTACCTACCCTAACATTTAGCGTTCTCATAACCAGTTTAGTTAACCAGCGCCAGAGTTTCAAACCCTCTGCTTAAGATCTGGAGTCCTTCATCCTTGGCACAGGAATATTCAGCACTCTGTCTTCTTCAGGATCATACAACCCATCTGGGGGACCATTTCCCATTTCAAGATTGCAATGCCTAGCATATCAACATTACCTCTTTCCCAGGTAAATTCCTCCCTTGAGACCCAATACGTTTGTGGGCAAGGGGTTTAACACATTAAGCGGGGATGCCCTGTTATACACATTGACAATAAATATTGAGACACTGTCTATTGATTCAAGCTCAAAAACCTGAAGGGGCATGTCAACATGCCCTTCCAATTCAACAATCTTGCAGCTTAGGGAGCTTTTAAACAATGTAGCCAGGCCTCCAAATGGTCTTCCCCTTCTGCCTCTCCTAGCCTTTATTTGATATTAACGCATCTAACACTATATCCTCCAGCAACCATGTAAGAGGATAATGTCATACATTTTCAACCGACCCTCAATCAATGTTACTGTTGACTGGGGTTCCCATTTTCTCTCACACCCCTAAGACTTATATCTACTATGCCTACCATCAGGTAGCGGGCATACATTTTGCATAGCATTGGGGAGGGTCGTTTTATGAGCCTCTACCGTTTTTATACATACTGTGTTTAATCCAAATTGTTTATTTTACTTCCCAGTTGTTATAGCTGTGATTTTATCATAAAGTGTTTTAGTTTTCTAGTGTATTGTAGAGTTCCTCCTCCCTTGGGTGAAGCCTGGCTGCTAAACTATTGCTGCTTTAAGAGAGTTTAATTTAACTTTTCCGTGGGATTCCTGTTGCGCCAGTCAGTTGGACGGTTTTACAGCCCTCACTGAGCGATTGAAACTCTAGCATCACCTATGAACATAGACATGTTATATAGCCAGAAGGTTGTTGACCCATGAATAGTTGCCAGCCATGTTTAGGGGGAGTGAACCAGCTGCCTACCCCACTCACAAGCACTACTAGATTGGGAGGATAGCTCAGGGGCAACGCGCTCACCTTGGAAGTAAGACGACATGGAGCAACACAGGTTTGATCCCTGGGTCCGCGCTTAGAAACCTCTTGGTATTAAGCGTACTATAAATACCCAATTATACAAATTATAAATAAATACTTTGCACCCACAATAGCAATTTCTTCTCCTTCACTGCTCCACAAGGCCTCCCCTGAGCAGCATGCTTTCTATGTCCATCAAAGGACCACACCAAATAGCAAAAAATGTTTTATGTCCCACTGCCATGTACTGGCCTGCCATGCCCCAGTTGAGCATGGTTTATGGTCCTGCAAGACATGGGAACTCGTAAGTGTGGCAGTCCGGAAATAAGGGTGCTTGTCGCACCATACCGGCACCCTTTCTGGACAACTACACTCCAACTGTGCCTGCCGGGGGCAACGTCTCCGGATGGCAGAGTTTTCATGGAAGCAGCAGCACCTTTAAAAACGTTGGCGCTGCTTCCGTGAACACATTCCATGGGGTGGACTGGGAACCAAAAGAGGCCGTGGAAATAATTTTCAAAGTGGCATCAAATTACACATTTTCGCAAGCCCAACCCATTTCCTATGAGAAAATGTGAAAATACGACATAAAAGAGGCCCAGGGTGCAGAGGCCTACCGGCAAATCTCCATAGTTCCCAATAAACCAGGGGACTTCCCGAATCCGCCTCCAGTGGCACCGGGATATCAGGCAGCTTATTCGTTGTTACGAGGACGGCGGGCACCAGCAGTTTACCGCTGTCCTCGTAATGAGGCCCATGGGTTTTGTCTTGCAGGGCCCTCATTCTTTCCCTCTGGTGACCTTGAACATTTTCAGGTGAATCTTTGGAAAACACTCTAGGAACAAAAACCACCCAATAGGTGATTTGGTGAGTCATCTAACATGTTGACCCAGCACTATCAGTCATTTACTCAGATGGTCATTTTACACTAAATGCTAATGCCATGCAGGGGACCTCCACCAATTGTGCTTGCGTGTTGCTGGTCCCCTTGCATGCAATTCTCAACAGTCACAAAGTGGAGTGTAATCCTAAAGAGTAAATAAAGGCAAAATCACTTTTACACTTCACTTTCACTCTCTGCTATGTCAGAAATAAACTGATGCTTGCAAATTACAGTTTGTAGTTGGCTCTTTATAATGGATGCCTATTGAATCTTTCTGCTATAAACCAGGTGTAAATGTTAAATAAGTACAGGAATAGTTTGGTTTTACGACCTCATGAAAATCTCGTGCAGGTGTAAAACTGGGTGCTAATCGTATAACGACCCTTTAACATTTTCCTTTTGCGCTTCACTCAGTCGGTGTAAAATGACCCCCTCCCTTCAATGTTTTATGCATAACCACACAAGCAGCACCTTTTCAACCAACACAGCATATTGTTAGATACTGCCTCTTGCCAGGTCAGAAGGAAAAAATAAGATGAATGCTCCTTTAAAAAAAGCCCAAAAAAAGCTGACTCCCAACCAAACAAGTTGAAAAAACAAGCACATCTCTAAAACAAGGTGGAAAGGTCTCAGAAGTTGAAAAATAACTATGACACTGAGAATACATACAGAGAGCACAAACATAATATGTTAACAAAAAGCATTTATTAAAATTGTTATTTTCTACCAATTGGTATCTATTTTAATTTCTTGTATGTGTGCAGCTTATAAAAGCACATCATTGGCTTATTGGATCCTTGGCACCTCTGGTCCTTGGCTCCATTGCTGGTACCTGCCAAGTAGCCCCATGTACTTCATGACACTGAGCTAGTCCAGGCATTTCCTGTTAAATGCTAAGACTGGTATTTTACATCTTCCCATTATAAGTATGGGCCTACAAGGACCAGAACGCAAAGTGAAAATCCAGGACTAGCTCATGGCGACACGCGTGACATGCCCCCCCCCCCACCGTGGTCCTTCTGGTATTGGCCAACCTGGTTGATCGCTCTCCTCTGGTCCTTGGTTCATATAGTCCATCACCACTCTTGCCATTGGCTCCCTCATGACTTGCTCCTCTAGTATATCACTAGCCCATTCATTGACTACTCATTGCCATGCTAATACCCAACCCTGTTCTTGCCCCTGCCTGCCCAAAACACCTTCTCAGGGGAACTCTTTGAGCTCTCTTTGATCAAGCCTTAACATTAAACTTTGCACTCAATGATGACTTAATTTGAGCTGTAACTGCTAATGGTGTAATAGAAATGTCTTAATCTGGTCTGCCTTCAGCCAATCAAGTTAAAAGCACTGTGTGTGTCCTTCAGTGAAGTCATGTTAACAGTTTTTGCCTTTTGTAAACGTATCAGGCTTTTGCCAGGCACTGCCATTAGATGCCCAGGTACTTGCACCTGCTACCATTCATACAACTAAAGACAGCAGTGCTTACCAAGGGCCTTTCCCATGCCTACACAAAACCCCAAACTACTGTCATTGCCAATGCTTGTTTCCATCATGACTAAACTACATGTTGCCGTAAATGCCCTGTGTTTACCTCTTGGCTAGGTAATACGTCTTCAAAGGGTCTCTCATATTGAAAGAGCCCATCAATGCAAAATGCCTCCACACAACCTATAATGGGAGAGCTGGTAACAAAAGAAAGGAGTACTTGCAGGTCGTTAAGGGGCTGCAGACAGCCCCGTCCAAAAAGCTGAGTGGGACTTCACATTAGAAAAGCAATCAGCCCGAGCCTCAAAGCGTGTGCATAACTGGTTACAGGAGGACGGGATGTTAGTCTTTTATATTCATTTTTTTTCTTTTTTGTAAATGGGGCCAAGCCAGACAGGGACTGGCAAACAAGCGGAACAATTATAAGCGACGTTGGCCAAAAACAAGCCCAAAGTCGCGTATAATAAGCGGACATGGCAACACCGGCCTCTTCCTCCCAGTCCTCCCTTCATCCTCCCCTTTTCCTAGTGTCACATCCGCTGGTGGCGTGCAGGCGCGAGCACTCGCTCAAAGGGACAGATCCCTGTGACACACATGCCCTCTGTTATCACCGAGCTGCCCTCATACGGTCTCTAGTGCTGCTCCCAGTCGTGTTTACTATGAGTAAAAAACGGTTACCAGACATTTGGTCGAAGAAAATTGGTCGAATGGACAAATGGTCGAACAAATTTGGTCGAAAACCAAATGGTCGAATTTTTTTTCTTTTTTATTTTCACCCCGTTTTTGTTTTTTTTTGGAGGGGTCCCCCCAACCCTCTTTTTTTTCTAAAAAACCCTTTTTTTTAAAAACGAAAACCCAAAAAATATATATATAAATAAAAATAAAAATCGACCATTTGGTTTTCGACCAAATTGCGTCGACCAAATGTCTTTCGACCAGTTTTCAGACGACCAAATGTCTGGACACCGTAAAAAACACTAAACGAAATGTGTCAGATCACTCACACAACCATTGATCTTTCCGTAATTATTAATTATTAACCTGGGCATAAACCCCCACTGTTAATCCTTCTCACCTGCCTGCCTTCCTGCCTTTAAGCCCCCACCCGGCCCCCACACGCCCTCACTCACATTGAACTGTTCTCCTGGCGGAGGAGCAGTGTCATCCTCCTTTCATCCTTCAGGTTAACCAAGTTCGTATTTGCACATCCACAGCAAACTATTGTCATAAAAATAAGGAAATATAAATAAGAAAAAGTTGCTATCCGCTTTCTGTCCAGTAAACTAGTAGAGTGGTCCTGTGATTCATGTTCCACACAGCACCTGAATACATGATTAGATGAACGGAGCTAAGTCTGCATATCCTTTTGATGAAGTGGTGTATAACTGGTGGCTTTTAAATGCACGATACAATTTGGAAATGTTGATCTGGAGCTTATAAAACCACTCCATCACGGTAGTAATGTTTTAACTGCAGTACTGCATGTCTACGTTTTCATAGTTCCAGGAAAGACCCAGCTCTTCTTGGTTTAACAATGGCCAGCAATTTATGACGACCTGAAAGTGAAGACTTGAAAATGTTGGCTCGCCGCGTCAAAAGGTCAGAGAAAATGAGCCATTCTAAAAGCCAGGCTGCGGGGAATGCAGACGGATGGGTCGGAGCGGTGATCCACGCTTTCTGAAGGCTGCTGGGAGAATGCGACTCCCGTTTGCCATCGCTGTGTTCTGGAAGAGCCTGCGCTTCCCTTCCATGACCCTGCATTGTGCAGTAAATGGAGTGCCCTTTATTGCTTGTGGTCTTCTAGTTTTCAGGGCCATACGGGGTTGAGAAGTGGGGCCCAAAGTTAAAGGGAAGTCGGTGCAATGTCACAAAATGTCGTCCATATAAAAGTGGCAAAGCTACATAACGGAAATGTGACAGTATTCGTTCCGACAATTTTACGCATCCAGGGCGTTTTGAAGGATTTTCAGTGCTTATGGATAAGGTGTCTCTGTCTAAGCATGTCCGCTTTACTGATCCGCCGTGAACATCCAATATCGTTACCACCAGCATGTGATCTTCATCCTGGTAGTAATGCAATGGATTCCTATGGAATCTGCCTGAATTTACCACCTGGTACCACCTAGTAAAAGACGGCGGATTCCACAATAATCAACTGTAAAGGCCCCACTGCAATCGGTAAGTGACGGAAGTATTTACAATTTTTCCAAAACGGAGTGGAACATTGTAGATTAAATGCATGACATGTTGCACTTAAGCTCAGATATGCACAGTTCCCTCCAGTGCAAATTGGGATGTTTATAAAATGACCCACCCAAAATCCTTTGACTTATGTTATTTAGTTACCAAAGTGTATAACACAAGATTTTACAAGAATGCACCAATGTGCCAACATTAAATTTGATTAAAAGTCAATAAAGGGTTAAGGGCCTTACCCTGAGTTTGGAGGTAATTAAGTAGAATTACCATCAAAATCAGCTACAGTTACGGCCACCTGGTCCCATGGGTTGAAAAAAGGATTACAAGTGGTAGTAAGGCAATTTTTGGCAGATGTAGGGGACCCAGGGACCGCATCTCTCCAGTGCTGAAACCCCTTCATTGGCTCCCCATGGCTGCAATGATCAGGTTCAAGTCCCTCTGCATAGTCCACAAGGCTTTCTGGTGCCGGGGCCCATATTAACTACAAGGCTCTCTTTCCAAATACTCTCCAATTACTCTCCTTCTAGTGCCCTCTGCTCAGCCTCCTCCAACTCTCTGCGGGTGAGCCCCTTCTCTAAACAGAGATTTGGGGGTAGATCATTATCCTCTGGAGGTGCCACCCTCTGGAACAGCCTCCATGCCTCTCTCTGTCTTGAGCCTGACCTCCTTAAATTCCGGAAACTCCTCAAGACCCGGCTCTTCACTTCCTCCTTCTCTCTCCCTCTCCCCTGCTAACCTTCTTTCCCTCCTTCCTTCTCTTCCCCAACCTGCTCAGTTAGCTGACTGGTTGCCTGGTGCACCTCCAGAGCCTCACATGTCCCAGGCTCCCCTGCCTGTCCTGCTATTGCCTACGGGCCTCAGCACTGTGCCTGACACTACGGTGATATGCTGCATAAGAGGTGCACCCACCCTGCACTTAACGCAGGCCCCTGCTAGACTGGGCGCTAGTGTCCCCCTTCCCCTCCCTCGCACCTCCTGTTATGCACACTTACACATCCTTGATGTGAATGTTCTAGGCCTTGCAAGGCTGTCTGTCCGGTCCTCCCTAGGTCTCCCCTCCCGAGCTGGGCGTGCTTGAAATATTCATGCATAGGCGAATTGATGACCGACTACCGAGCAACCTGAAATGTCGTCAGGCCAGTACTGTAGTTTATTGATCTGTATGCTCCTCTCCCTCTCCCCCTCCCTTGTCAAGGACTTCACTAGTATGTGTGCCTCTTGACTAGCATGCTGTAAATCATTCAGAATCTTCAAGGCCTAAGAATGACGACTGTACTCCCTTGTTCCCTTCCCTCCTTGAAGCGCTTTGAAGCACTTCACTTGTGTATAAGCACTATAAAAATAAACAATTACAATGTACTGCCGTCGAAATTACCTTGTGTTTATTTTGATGAATTTTGGAAGTGCAGGATTTACCTGCAGCATCAAACTGGTGGTCAATCCGGCACCTTTCCTCCAAAAATGTACAGATTTACTGCACAGTAATTCCACTGGTAGTAGTCCACTAAATATCATAATTTGGCGATGTAGTTCCGTTACTGGCAAAAAAGTGTCAGTAACAGAATCAGTGCTGCTTTCTTCCCACAACACTATTATTATTATTAGTAGTAGTAGTAGTAGTAGTAGTATTAGTATTATTATTATTATGAGGCCATAAGTGTTTTATACATAATACATGCAAGATTTCTTTGACCACCAGTTGTGTAATGGTTGCTTCACTGCACTTATTTTGATAATCATAGCCACTATCATATTATCTTTCTGAAACAACCTTTAGGCTGATAACTGACTGAAAACAATACAGGACTCTGGCTCTGTGGATTAAAGCAGAAACATATGTTTTGAGGTACTGATAAAATTCCATATTAGCACTAGGGCAAGCATTACTGTGATGCAAGAATGCATTGAAAGAATGCATGTTTTGATGCAAGAATGCATTGAAAGAATGCATGTTTTGAACTTGAGCAATTTTTACCATAGGGCTAATACTGTGCAGAATTGCACTTGCAATGATGAATGCTTCAGTGATGTAGCCCCATTGCACTCTCTTGTGCTTCCATCAATCTAAAGGTGTGCTCTCAGCTCTACCGACAATGCTTTGACCCTGTGATGTTGAACGTTATGGTTGAGGCTTTGCTGCATCTTTGTTTCTGTACATGTTTTGAAGTACAATTATAATTTCATAGCTGTCTACACATCAGGGGCCTCACCAAAGAAAGTGAACTTGTGCAAGTACAATTTTACATGGGATTTACAAAGACTTGCAATGCATTCTTACACCAGGGTAATGTTCGCCCTAGTGCTAATACCCTATTAGAAGTTTGTAATGTGGCAAACCCCCACCAAAGTGAACTTGCGGGGTAAGCATTACATTGGCGTCAACATTCAGTATTCCTGTGAGATTTCGTGTGGGTTCCCAGAAGCCCCAACTCACCCTGGAACCCTTGTGAGACATTCAACCATGCCGGTTATGCATCAGTGGGCCAATCAGAATCCTGGATCATACTTCAAAGGTTCAGTGGGTCAATCAGAGCTCCCGAACCTTCTGTGTGGTTTGGTGCATTAATAAATAGGCAAACTCATGTCCAGGTTCTTTGAGGGTTGTGGCTGGTTGTTACAGGGAGTAACATGGCTGATCCACAAGAGGAGAGAGAAGCAAAACCTGTGCTGCAGCCCAAGAGAGCATTTCTTTTGTATTGTTCTCATTACATTCCCTATTAGTGTCACTGTATTTTGTATTGTTCTCGTTATGTGAAAATCCTTAAAGTATGTTGTGTTTGAGTTGTCTCTAGAACTTCTGTGAGAATCACTTTTTGAATGTCTGTCTTTTCATTATCGTTTTACGCTTATCCCAAAACGAAAAAAATAAATAAAGGAAACCCTTTCATGTAACTGTCCTCATTCTGCCCTAAATGAAGGAAAAAAGAAAAATCACTTTGTGAAACGCTTTGTTATATTTTGTTAATCCCTTCCCATTACACCATCCACAAAATAGAAAATGACGAATCCACTGTGAAACCCTTTTTTATAAAGTTGTCAAGGGTTTTGACTCATGTAGAATCCTTAGACTGGGTAGATGTGGGGATGAGCTGGCGCCGCCCATTATTCTATCCCAGAACAAACTAAATCAATAGACTGGGTGGATGTGGAGATGAGCTGTCGCCGCCCACATTCACGCCAGAATCCAGGAGAACTGCGCAGTTGGCACAAGACCACTCCAAAGATACAACCTTCTTGTGGGGGGTTCCACATCACCACTCTAATATAAGGATGTCTATCAAAATAATAGCAAAAATCTCCTGTCAAATTCAAGACAACTCAAAATGGATACAGTACCGACAAATTCCCCAAGGCGGCGCTAGCGGTCTAAACTCTGACGGGGAAACTGTATTTAGGAGCTGCAAGAGGGGCAGGGACTTCAAAGCTGTGGGTTAATTGAAAATCTTAGCCACCTGCTGTTCCCAGAGGCCAAGAGGCTGAGAACTCTTAACACCCCAGAGACTCTCAACAGGAGGCAGGATATCACATGGCCCTTCTGAGTGAGAGGGAGGGGGTTTCCCCTTCAGCCTGGAGGAGAGAGACAATAGCCCCTTTCAGTTGAATGGGGTATGTTAATTTTGAGTGTTTCCTGTCAACAGCCCTCTGCCAGCAAGGAGAGACATGTGATCACTGACCCACCCAGACATCTGTAGGCAGACCCAAAAACTTTGGGGAGTTGAATTGCAACAAATATATATTTTATAGAAACAGTGATAACTTATTGTAACCAAATGACAGGAATGTACAACTTTGAGAGTCTTAGTATGGAAAATGCCCTCACGATTTGAGTCCAAACTCCTATTTGTACCATGTTCTGGGGCAAAACCCCTCTAATTATGAATATTGTAGACACTGTATTTAAGCTAGAGACATGGAAAGTTACTGGGATATATGTGGAAGGGAAATGGACCTTTGTATAATTTGTGATGAAAAACCAACGTTGCAAAACCCACTAAAACCGAAAATAAGTTGACATTTTTGAATGCAAGCCCCCAGGAAGATCAGAGGCGGACAAGCATGGACCATAAGGAATATATAATGTGTACATGTAATGTCAACCACTTGTGTATCTGGGAAATATGTATTTGAATCAAATATAGATTTGTGGGCAAATTGACCAGGGGAGGATCCTCTCACCCATAAACAGACCTCATCACTCTGACTCACAACCCAATTCCCCCATTAATGGGAGAGGGTTGGATTGGGCCAATGACAAGTAGAGAGGGGCAGGCTCAGTTATGCCACGCACACACCCACTTCCAAAAGCACATAAAAAGAGACTGCTGGGACAGGTAGAGACATTCATTTTCCATTTCTGCAGAGCATTTTGACGGCCGACATCCCATCCAGACAGAGACCAGAATCAGGGACCCATAGACTGCAGAACTTTGAACCTAGAAGGCCCACTGCAAGCAAAAGTATTCTCAGCAGGCCTTCAGAATCCAGTAAACCTAACCAAACTATTCAACAGCCGGGCGAGCTGTTTGACTTCTTTGCCAATAACTTTTGCCGGAACCACAGACCAGATCGAGACCGCTGTGAGCAGAACCAGAGATCCGGATCGCTGTGAGCAGAACCGGTGCCTGATTGACCCGCCGAGCAGAGAGAACCGCTGCTGGACGTGTTGACCAGATCCGTGACGAGGCCTATTTCAAATTTATATTGTGAGTACCTAGCAGAACTGTGCAGAACCCAATCTCTTAGTTAAAATAATCTAATCCAAACTATTTTAACCTAAGTAGAACTGCCTCCTAGAAATCCTGTCATCTGTCATTCTAAAGCTGCGAGCTGTCATCTGTCATTCTAAAGCTGCAAACTGTCACCTGTCATTTTGAGTTTTAACTTTCCTCTGAAAGCTTAGAATCTAAGCTTTCCAACAAGCCTAGAACTGACTTCTTACTCCTTATACTTTTACCGCAATCGCGATTTACGCACTCACAAAATTTACCGCAATTTGCGATTTGGCCTGATTTCTTCATCTGTAAAAAGATAGCCTCTTTTGCCTGAACTGCTAAAATTCTTTTGCAACCTAATAACCATCCCTGAACCATTGTTAGGGCTGCCCTGAACTGCTTTAAAGTGTCTACCACTCACCCTGAACCTCCTATAGGGAATTAAAAGCAATTTTAGCATTTTTCACTTCCTTGCCACCACATTACAAAGCACTCTTGCCCGTGTTTTAAAAAGCATATCTGTTGTCTAAGCTTGCTGGGGGGGGGGGAACTGAATTCCGTATTGTATTTGATTGTATTCCTGAAGACTGTGTGTGTTACTTCCATCTCCTTGCATTGCATATAGGGGGGGTGAATTGCCACCAGGGGAAAAGTGAACATATTATCTCTTGTGAAACCATATCAGTTTATTTTCTGTACTGCATTTATTCCACCTTGCATTTCCTTGAAACCATAAAGCATTTCAGCTACCTCATCCTCTATACTACTTCTAAGTAACCAAATCAGTTTACCAGTAGAACATTATCCATTGTTGATCACTGTCATATTTTAAGGGTGAAATCCAATATTAATTTATTATAAAAGTGTGATAGATATATATTGTTATATTTCTCAAATAAACCATTTAAATTTGCAAAACAGACCTACTTCTTGGCTCGGGGAGGTCAGGGGGTGTTATATAAGGGTTGTCATCCAGAGTACATGAACTGGACCTAAAATATATCAATAAGGGTTTCCCTCAGCATCCCAGACTAGGCATTGACTTAGCTGTAGTGTTGAAATGAAGCCGCTTAACAAAGTGGGGGCTCGTAGCCGGAGATTCTGGGTTAGAGCTATCACTTGTGCAGATTAATACAGTGTGCTAACATCCAGGAGACATACATCCGGTCGGATCACCATGCTGTGTTACGCTGTAAAGCACTCCTCAAAGGAACGCTCTAAGGAAACGGTCTGTTTTGCAAAAATAAAATACAAACTTCTGTAAGTCAGGAAGGAACTCAAATTCCAGAAAGACGACACTGGTAGACATCAAAATAGCCAGAGAGCACTTCTTACATAAGCTGTTTGTGAGAGGTGAGTGGACTCATCAGGACCAAACGGTCTGGTTGCAGGCAATCGCGCAACAGGTCACTGAAACAGGGTCAGATATATGGAGGGATCAGGGTCCCCTACATATGGCCCTGAGTGAACTATATATGGCCCCTAAAGCCAAAGATGAACATAATAAGATTGCCAGGATAGCGGCATATTTGTACTTATATATGGGAGCCATGCAGGACAAATGTGCTGAAGGCCAAGATCTGGCAAATAGGCAACAGATGGCGTTAGAGAAGGCCCAATCTGATCTGGACTCTTCTGAGCAGAAGCTGCTCAGGAGCCAGGAGTCAGAAAAGAACAGCAGACAGTACATCACTAAAATAAAGGAGGATATGGATGTGTTGCAACAGGAAAAGGCTGAGCAGGATACCAGATGTCTGGCCTTACAGAAGGAGTACCAAGAAGTTTTGGAATCCCTACTGCAGAGCCAGAAAAAGCAGGAGCAACAGTTAGACTTCAATAGGGCATGTGCTGAGCAGGTAGTCACCCTGCAAAGCCACCTAGATAGGGAGAAAGCAGAGAGCAATAAACTGATTTTGAAAGACATGGATACCCAGGCAGAGTTTGACCAGCAGCGCCAGAAAGCTGGTGCCTTCCAAAGGCAAAGGGACGACCTGGTGGCACAGATGCAGGCTCTTAGTCAGGAAAGGGATACCTTAGGCCAGGAAGTCAGCCACTTAAAAAGGAAAATGGAAGAAAATCACCTGGCCCTCCAGGGACTGGGTGACCTCCAAAAAGAACACCAGAACTTGTTAGAGCACACCAGGAGGGTGGGGGATGCTCTGGCAAGAAAGGAGCAGGCCAATAGGGACACAGCTCAGGAGGTAACCCTCATGCAGCAAAGACTGGCCCAGTACTCCAGGACCAATCAGGAGGCACAGAGAGAGAATGAGGCTCTCTGCCAGCACAATGATAGGCTCCAGCAACAGGTAGCAATGCAGGAGAGACTGATAGAGTCTAGTAAGGCCTTAACTGAGGAACTGAAAGTGCAGGCTCTTGCATTGCAACAGGGAGCAGGGGCGGATAGAGATGAGGTTTGCTGGGAAAGAGAAATTCCTGAGCATAACCTCAGGAGCCCTAGTACCAGAGGCCTTCATCTCTCCCAGTCCCTGGACTCTGCCACCCCCATGTCCCCTCGCGCACATGAGCCCAGGGCCACGGAGATGGCAGATTACTATCCAGCTAGAAGTATGGGGCTCATAGGCCAGTATCTCCCAGGAATGGATGGGCGGGCATCTGGGTATGGGCACCCAAGCACAGTGCAATTTAGTGGGGAACCCCAGGAGACTAGGCCCATTAAGGGCATCCTGAAAACCTCTGCCCAGTTAGGTCAGTGGGGGGGTACCCATCAAATCCTGGTAGCAAGGAGGGATCTGAAGACTCCTCTGAGCGTCACAGGACACAGGAGACCAGGTCCCCACATTCTGCCAGCCATTCCCAGGCTCGCAGAATCCGGGTAAACCTGGAAGATCAGACGGGCACCTCTGGGAGCAGCGCTTCTGAGTCAGAGGATGAATGGACCAGGGTTGCCCGAACCAAAAAGGCCAATAAGGCAAAAAGGGCCTTGCTTAAGGACCCATTAAAACAAATAAAGGCAATAAGGAGTGTCATCAAGCCTTATCATAAGAACGCCAAGTATTCTGTTTGGGAACACTTTCTATGAGCAAATGATGGAGACTTTCCATTTGAAGGACAGCAGTAGCTGCATCCAGTACGTCAAATGGACCTTCTCACCAGAATACTCCAATTTCTTTGCAGGGCTGGAGGATCAAAACCATTCAAGGTGGTCCACATACAGGGCGGCCATCTTGAAACATTTTTCTGTGCACAGAAATCCTCAAGAGGCTCGCAATGCAGCCTACAATTTGCAATATGAGGAGGATCAGGCCACATAAGAGTTTGTGCAAGAATTAAAGTGTGCTTTTGCGCAGACCACCAGAAGGGTGCGCACGGATAGCAGAGAATTTATCAATACGTTTTTCCATGCCTAACTCAAATACATAATGACCCAGCTCGTGAGAGATTTTCATGAGAAAAGATCTTTAGACTGGGTCTTTGAACAGGCTACCTGGATCTATGAGGTGCAGAAGCCCATCGAAAATAAAAATAATGCGCAGAAATACCCCAAAACCAACAGCACACCTGCTGCTGCCAAGGTGGCAGAGGTAAAGGTCACCCCCATTTTGGATTTGGAGATGGGGGGGGGCCTAAAAACCTACCTGCACCTAATAATGCCAAGCCCAGAAGGCCCTCGGGCCAGTCACAGACAGGGAGTCTAGGAGGTAGTCCAACAAATGGGGTCCCTCGCTCCCCTGATTACGTAGGTCCCCGCTACAAGGGAAACCGACCAATCCTGGGTTATGTGTGGACTCCTCCAGCCCAAGGGGGGGATCCAGCCAAGCACCTGACCCGGGGAACTTCCCTCCTAACTTCCCCCAGGAGGGCAGAAATTCACCAAATCCTGGGCAGAACTTTTTCCCCAGGTATCCATCCAATTTCCAGCCCCAAAATCTTCCATCCTTCTTTCCCCAATTCCCTGAGCCCAGACAACCTAATCCGGGAGAGGGGAGGCCAAGGGTGGAGGGGTACCCAAATCTTCCCAATCCGGGGTATTACCAGAGAAGGGATAGCTACCCTTCCCGGGATCAGCCCAGGGGAGAAAATAGAGCCCCGGATCAGCCTGAGTGGGTTTCACAACTTGAGTGCCAGGTCCAAAATATGGCACGAGATCTGGGTCACATACTGAGGGATCAACAGAACCCTCAGATGAGCATGCCACCGCAGAATGCCCCAAACTCTGGACCTGGTGCTCCAGAACAATGACGGGGGCAGCACTCCGATAACCCACCAGTTCCCAGGGAGGAGGCACAAGGGGAAGGGGTGTGTAAAGCCTTGGAGGAAGCTTCCTTCCCAACTTGTAAACAGCCCCTGGAAAACCAGGAACCGGAAACAAAATCTCCTGCCCCTGAAGCCTGCATCCCAAGGAGCAGAGGGGGGGTAGGAGAAACAAAGGATCCAAACAGACCCACTTTGTGGAGGAGGTACAGGTCTTCCAATTTGAGGGAGAGGGATCCTCAGAAGATCCTGGGAAAAGGATCTTTTACTTCAGAGATGGGGGAACTCCTCCCAAGGAAAAATGGGTCGCAAGGGATGCCAATTCAGACTGGGGGGAAGTGGAGACTGAGCTACCGCCGCCCATCATCTCATCCCAGAACCGACAATACCAAAATCCCATGGGTCAAACCCATCCTGATGACTGCCTCCAAAAAGGGGGGGGCGGCCCAGAACCCGAAACCATTTCCAGTTGCCAACTTTTTCTTTCAGATTCCCCAGGCTCTTCACAGAATTCCGACCAAATATCTTCTCTCGCCATGTCCAAAACCAGAATATTAGCCCACCAGTTGTCCAAAAATGTGCATTATCTGTGCCCCCTTGAGGAGAAGGAGGGAAGATATTATGCCCCGGGTCAAGTACAGGGGCAGGGTACAATTTCAGCGCTGGTGGACACTGGATCTCAAGCTACCCTTCTGTCCAGAAGGGCCTTTGATGAACTGAATTTAGGAAGGGAAGAGAATTATGACATTCCTCTCACCTCTCTTCCTGGACAACTGCAGAACTTTGATGGGAAGGAAATTCCTGTCGAGGGGACTGCAGATTTGGACATCAAAATTGGGCGACACAAGGTGAAACACCCGGTCATAGTATTGACTTTCAGAGGGCACCTCTTGTTTACTAGGGAACGACCTCCATTGCACTCTCTTGTGCTTCCATCAATCTAAAGGTTTGCTCTCAGCTCTACCGACAATGCTTTGACCCTGTGATGTTGAACGTTATGGTTGAGGCTTTGCTGCACCTTTGTTTCTGTACATGTTTTGAAGTACAATTATAATTTCATAGCTGACTACACATCAGGGGCCTCACCAAAGAAAATGAACTTGTGCAAGTACAATTTTACATTGGATTTACAAAGACTTGCAATGCATTCTTGCACCGGGGTAATGTTTGCCCTAGTGCTAATACCCTATTAGAAGTTTGTAATGTGGCAAACCCCCACCAAAGTGAACTTGCGGGGTAAGCAGTACATTGGCGTCAACATTCAGTATTCCTGTGAGATTTCGTGTGGGTTCCCAGAAGCCCCAACTCACCGTGGAACCCTTGTGAGACATTCAACCATGCCGGTTATGCATCAGTGGGCCAATCAGAATCCTGGATCATACTTCAAAGGTTCAGTGGGCCAATTAGAGCTCCCGAAACTTCTGTGTGGTTTGGTGCATTAATAAATAGGCAAACTCATGTCCAGGTTCTTTGAGGGTTGTGGCTGGTTGTTACAGGGAGTAACATGGCTGATCCACAAGAGGAGAGAGAAGCAAAACCTGTGCTGCAGCCCATGAGAGCATTTCTTTTGTATTGTTCTCAGTACATTCCCTATTAGTGTCACTGTATTTTGTATTGTTCTCGTTGTGTGAAAATCCTTAAAGTATGTTGTGTTTGAGTTGTCTCTAGAACTTCTGTGAGAATCACTTTTTGAATGTCTGTCTTTTCATTATCTTTTTACGCTTATCCCAAAACGAAAAAAATAAATAAAGGAAACCCTTTCATGTAACTGTCCTCATTCTGCCCTAAATGAAGGAATAAAGAAAAATCACTTTGTGAAACGCTTTGTTATATTTTGTTAATCCCTTCCCATTACACCATCCACAAAATAGAAAATGACGAATCCACTGTGAAACCCTTTTTTATAAAGTTGTCAAGGGTTTTGACCCATGTAGAATCCTTAGACTGGGTAGATGTGGGGATGAGCTGGCGCCGCCCATTATTCTATTCCAGAACAAACAAAATCAATAGACTGGGTGGATGTTGGGATGAGCTGTCGCTGCCCACATTCACGCCAGAATCCAGGAGAACTGCGCAGTTGGCACAAGACCACTCCAAAGATACAACCTTCTTGTGGGGGGTTCCACATCACAACTCTAATGTAAGGATGCCTATCAAAATAATAGCAAAAATCTCCTGTCAAATTCAAGACAATTCAAAAATGGATGCAGTACCAACAAATTCCCAAAGGCGGCGCTAGCGGTCTAAACTCTGACAGGGAAACTGTATTTAGGAGCTGCAAGAGGGGCAGGGACTTCAAAGCTGTGGGTTAATTGAAAATCCTAGCCACCTGCTGTTCCCAGAGGCCAAGAGGCTGAGAACTCTTAACACCCCAGCGACTCACTTCAGGAGGCAGGATATCACATGGCCCTTCTGAGTGAGAGGGAGGGGGTTTCCCCTTCAGCCTGGAGGAGAGAGACAATAGCCCCTTTCAGTTGAATGGGGTATGTTAATTTTGAGTGTTTCCTGTCAATAGCCCTCTGCCAGCAAGGAGAGACATGTGATCACTGACCCACCCAGACTTCTGGAGGCGGACCCAAACACTTTGGGGAGTTGAATTGCAACAAATATATATTTATAGAAACAGTGATAACTTATTGTAACCAAATGACAGGAATGTACAACTTTGAGAGTCTTAGTATGGAAAATGCCCTCACGATTTGAGTCCAAACTCCGATTTGTACCATGTTCTGGGGCAAAACCCTGCTAATTATGAATATTGTAGACACTGTATTTAAGCTAGAGACATGGAAAGTTACTGGGATATTTGTGTAAGGGAAATGGACCTTTGTATAATTTTTGATGAAAAACCAATGTTGCAAAACCCACTAAAATCGAAAATAAGTTGCCATTTTTGAATGCAAGCCCCCAGGACGATCAGAGGCGGACAAGCATGGACCATAAGGAATATATAATGTGTACATGTAATGTCAACCAATTGTGTATCTGGGAAATATGTATTTGAATCAAATATAGATTTGTGGGCAAATTGACCAGGGTAGGATCCTCTGACCCATAAACAGACCTCATCACTCTGACTCACAACCCAATTCCCCAATCATGGGAGAGGGAATAATTGGGCCAATGACAAGTAGAGAGGGGCAGGCTCAGTTATGCCACGCACACTCCCACTTCCAAAACACATAAAAAGAGGCTGCTGGGACAGGTAGAGTCATTCATTTTCCATTTATGCGGAGCATTCTGACGGCCGACATCCCATCCAGACAGAGACCAGAACGAGGGACCCATACACTGCAGAACTTTGAACCAAGAAGGCCCACTGCAAGCAAAAGTATTCGCAGCAGGCCTTCAGAATCCAGCAAACCTAACCAAACTATTCAACAGCCGGGCGAGCTGTTTGACTTCTTTGCCAAGAACTTTTGCCGGAACCGCAGACCAGACCGAGACCGCTGTGAGCAGAACCAGAGATCCGGATCGCTGTGAGCAGAACCGGTGCCTGATTGACCCGCCGAGCAGAGAGAACCGCCGCTGGACATGTTGACCAGATCCGTGAAAAGGCCTATTTCAAATTTATATTGTGAGTACCTAGCAGAACTGTGCAGAACCCAATCTCTTAGTTAAAATAATCTAATCCAAACAATTTTAACCTAAGTAGAACTGCCTCCTAGAAATCCTGTCATCTGTCATTCTAAAGCAGCGAGCTATCATCTGTCATTCTAAAGCTGCAAACTGTCACCTGTCATTTTGAGTTTTAACTTTCCCCTGAAAGCTTAGAATCTAAGCTTTCCAACAAGCCTAGAACCGACTTCCTACTCCTTATACTTTTACCGCAATCGCGATTTATGCACTCGCAAAATTTACCGCGATTTTGCGATTTGGCCTGATTTCTTCATCTGTAAAAAGATAGCAGCTTTTGCCTGAACTGCTAAAATTCGTTTGCAACCTAATAACCATCCCTGAACCATTGTTAGGGCTGACCTGAACTGATTTAAAGTGTCTACCACTCACCCTGAATCTCCTATAGGGAATTAAAAGCAATTTTAGCATTTTTCACTTCCTTGCCACCACATTACAAAGCACTCTTGCCCGTGT
Source organism: Ambystoma mexicanum (assembly GCF_040938575.1). Taxonomy (NCBI): domain Eukaryota; kingdom Metazoa; phylum Chordata; class Amphibia; order Caudata; family Ambystomatidae; genus Ambystoma; species Ambystoma mexicanum. The sequence goes on from NC_090935.1 coordinate 461,633,998, forward strand.
TTTAAAAAGCATACCTGTTGTCTAAGCTTGCTGGGGGGAGGGGGGGAACTGAATTACGTATTGTATTTGATTGTATTCCTGAAGACTGTGTGTGTTACTTCCATCTCCTTGCATTGCATATAGGGGGGGTGAATTGCCACCAGGGGAAAAGTGAACATATTATCTCTTGTGAAACCATATCAGTTTATTTTCTGTACTGCATTTATTCCACCTTGCATTTCCTTGAAACCATAAAGCATTTCAGCTACCTCATCCTCTATACTACTTCTAAGTAACCAAATCAGTTTACCAGTAGAACATTATCCATTGTTGATCACTGTCATATTTTAAGGGTGATATCCAATATTAATTTATTATAAAAGTGTGATAGATATATATTGTTATATTTCTCAAAGAAACCGTTTAAATTTGCAAAACAGACCTACTTCTTGGCTCAGGGAGGTCAGGGGGATTCTAAGAGAAGGGTGTTATATAATGGGAGTACATGAACTGGACCTAAAAATATATCAATAAGGGTTTCCCTCAGCATCCCAGACTAGGCATTGACTTAGCTGTAGTGTTGAAGTGAAGCCGCTTAACAAACTGGGGGCTCGTAGCCGGAGATTCTGGGTTAGAGCTATCACTTGTGCAGATTAATACAGTGTGCTAACTTACAGGAGACATACATCCGGTCGGATCACCACGCTGTGTTACGCTGTAAAGCACTCCTCAAAGGAACGCTCTAAGGAAATGGTCTGTTTTGCAAAAATAAAATACAAACTTCTGTAAGTCAGGAATGACGACACTGGTAGACATCAAAATAGCCAGAGAGCACTTCTCACATAAGGTATTTGTGAGATGTGAGTGGACTCATCAGGACCAAACGGTCTGGTTGCAGGCAATCGCGCAACAGATCACTGAAACAGGGTCAGATACATGGAGAGATCAGGGTCCCCTACATATGGCCCTGAGTGAACTATATATGGCCCCTAAAGCCAAAGATGAACATAATAAGATTGCCAGGATAGCAGCATATTTGTACTTATATATGGGAGCCATACAGAATAAATGTGCTGAAGGCGTTAGAGAAGGCCCAATCTGATCTGGACTCTTCTGAGCAGAAGCTGCTCAGGAGCCAGGAGTCAGAAAAGGACAGCAGACAGTACATCACTAAAATAAAGGAGGATATGGATGTGCTGCAACAGGAAAAGGCTGACCAGGATACCAGATTTCTGGCCTTGCAGAAGGAGTACCAAGAAGGTTTGGACTCTCTACTGCAGAGCCAGAAAAAGCTGGAGCAACAGTTAGACTTCAATAGGGCATGTGCTGAGCAGGTAGTCACACTGCAAAGCTGCCTAGATAGGGAGAAGGCAGAGAGCAATAAACTGATTTTGAAAGACATGGATACCCAGGCAGAGTTTGACCAGGAGCACCAGAAAGCTGTTGCCTTCCAAAGGTAAAGGGACGACCTGGCAGTACAGATGCAGGCTCTTAGTCAGGAAAGGGATACCTTAGACCAGGAAGTCAGCCACTTAAAAAGGAAAATGGAAGAAAATCACCTGGCCCTCCAGTGACTGGGTGACCTCCAAAAAGAACACCAGAACTTTTTAGAGCACACCAGGAGGGTGGAGGATGCTCTGGCAAGAAAGAAGCAGGCCAATAGGGACACAGCTCATGAGGTAACCCTCCTGCAGCAAAGACTGGCCCAGTACTCCAGGACCAATCAGGAGGCACAGAGAGAGAATGAGGCTCTCTGCCAGCACAATGATAGGGTCCAGCAACAGGTAGCGATGCAGGAGAGACTGATAGAGTCTAGTAAGGCCTTAACTGAGTAAATGAAAGCGCAGGCTCTTGCATTGCAACAGGGAGCAGGGGCGGATAGAGATGAGGTTTGCTGGGAAAGAGAAACTCCTGAGCATAACCTCAGGAGCTCTAGTACCAGAGGCCTTCATTTCTTCCAGTCCCTGGACTCTGCCACCCCCATGTCCCCTCACGCATATGAGCCCAGGGCCACGGGGATGGCAGATTACTATCCAGCTAGAAGTATGGGGCTCATAGGCCAGTATCACCCAGGAATGGATGGGCGGGCATCCGGGTATGGGCACCCAAGCACAGTGCAATTTAGTGGGGAACCCCAGGAGACTAGGCCCATTAAGGGCATCCTGAAAACCTCTTCCCAGTTAGGTCAGTGGGGGGGTACCCATCAAATCCTGGTAGCAAGGAGGGATCTGAAGACTCCTCTGAGCGTCACAGGACACAGGAGACTAGGTCCCCACATTCTGCCAGCCATTCCCAGGCTCGCAGAATCCGGGAAAACCTGGAAGATCAGACGGGCACCTCTGGGAGCAGTGCTTCTGAGTCAGAGGATGAATGGACCAGGGTTACCCGAACCAAAAAGGCCAATAAGGCAAAAAGGGCCTTGCTTAAGGACCCATTGAAACAAATAAAGGCAATAAGGAGTGTCATCACGCCTTATCATAAGAACGCCAAGTATTCTGTTTGGGAATACTTGGAGCTCTATGAGCAAATGATGGAGACTTTCCATTTGAAGGACAGCAGTAGCTGCATCCAGTACGCCAAATGTAACTTCTCACCAGAATACTCCAGTTCCTTTGCAGGGCTGGAGGATCAAAACCATTCAAGGTGGTCCACATACAGGGCGGCCATCTTGAAACATTTTTCTGTGCACAGAAATCCTCAAGAGGCTCGCAAGGCAGCCTACAATTTGCAATATGGGGAGGATCAGGCCCCACAAGAGTTTATGCAAGAATTAAAGCGTGCTTTTGCGCAGACCACCAGAAGGGTGCGCACGGATAGCAGAGAATTTATCAATAGGTTTTTCCATGCCTTATCCAAATACATAATGACCCAGCTCGTGAGAGATTTTTATGAGAAAAGATCTTTAGACTGGGTCATTGAACAGGCTATCCGGATCTATGAGGTGCAGAAGCCCATCGAAAATAAAAATAATGCGCAGAAAAACCCCAAAACCAACAGCACCCCTGCTGCTGCCAAGCTGGCAGAGGTAAAGGTCACCCCCGTTTTGGATTTGGAGATGGGGGGGCCTAAAAACCTACCTGCACCTAATAATGCCAAGCCCAGAAGGCCCTCGGGCCAGTCACAGACAGGGAGTCGAGGAGGTAGTCCCACAAATGGGGTCCCTCGCTCCCCTGATTATGTAAGTCCCGCTACAAGGGAAACCGACCAATCCTGGGTTATGTGTGGACTCCTCCAGCCCAAGGGGGGGATCCAGCCAAGCACCTGACCCGGGGAACTTCCCTCCTAACTTCCCCCAGGAGGGCAGAAATTCACCAAATCCTGGGCAGAACTTTTTCCCCAGGTATCCACCCAATTTCCAGCCCCAAAATGATCCATCCTTCTTTCCCCAATTCCCTGAGCCCAGACAACCAAATCCGGGAGAGGGGAGGCCAAGGGTGGAGGGGTACCCAAATCTTCCCAATCCGGGGTATTACCAGAGAAGGGATAGCTACCCTTCCCGGGATCAGCCCAGGGGAGAAAATAGAGCCACGTATCAGCCTGAGTGGGTTTCACAACTTGAGTGCCAGGTCCAAAATATGGTACGAGATCTGGATCACATACTGAGGGCTCAACAGAACCGTCAGATGAGCATGCCACAGCAGAATGCCCCAAACTCTGGACCTGGTGCTCCAGAACAATGACGGGGGCAGCACCCCGATAACCCACCGGTTCCCAGGGAGGAGGCACAAGGGGAAGGGGGGTGTAAAGCCTTGGAGGAAGCTTCCTTCCCAACTTGTAAACAGCCCCTGGAAAACCAGGAACCGGAAACAAAATCTCCTGCCCCTAAAAGCCTGCCTCCCAAGGAGCAGAGGGGGGGTAGGAGAAACAAAGGACCCAAACAGACCCACTTTGTGGAGGAGGTACAGGTCTTCCAATTTGAGGGAGAGGGATCCTCAGAAGATCCTGGGAAAAGGATCTTCTACTTCAGAGATGGGGGAACTCCTGCCAAGGAAAAATGGGTCCCAAGGGATGCCAATTCAGAATGGGGGGATGTGGAGACTGAGCTACCGCCGCCCATCATCTCATCCCAGAACCGACAATACCAAAATCCCATGGGTCAAACCCATCCTGATGACTGCCTCCAAAAGGGGGGGGCGGCCCAGAACCCGAAACCATTTCCAGTTGCCAACTTTTTCTTTCAGATTCCCCAGGCTCTTCACAGAATTCTGCCTAAATCTCTTCTCTCGCCATGTCCAAAGCCAGAATATTAGCCCACCAGTTGTCCAAAAATGTGCATTATCTGTGCCCCCTCGAGGAGAAGGAGGGAAGATATTATGCCCCGGTACAAGTACAGGGGCGGGGTACAATTTCAGCGCTGGTGGACACTGGATCTCAAGCTACCCTTCTGTCCAGAAGGGCCTTTGATGAACTGAATTTAGGAAGGGGAGAGAATTATCATATTCCTCTCACCTCTCTTCCTGGACAACTGCAGAACTTTGATGGGAAGGAAATTCCTGTCGAGGGGACTGCAGATTTGGACATCAAAATTGGGCAACACAAGGTGAAACACCCGGTCGTAGTAGTGACTCCAGAGGGCACCCCTTGTTTACTAGGGAACGACCTCCTGAGAAGGTTGTCAACCCTAATAGATTCTGTAAAAAAGGTCCTCTGGACCCAGACTAGCCGACCATTCAAATTAAAACAGAGTGTCAACCATGTTAGTTTAAAAGGCACCTGTCACATGGTTGAACAAAAATCTGACCAAGTAGAATTTCACTTCTAGAACAACCAGATTCCAGACGTAACAGTAATAGCAGTAGGACAACAGACTGGTGATGGGGGGTCCTCTCTATTTCTGAAAATCAACCTTCCTTCCAGTTTAAGGTGGTATTCCACACTGGAAGGAAATACTCTGAAATTATTTACCAATCCACAACCAGACATTCCCACCCCAATAGTTCAGAAAGATGTGAAATCAGCTCAGAGCCTGGCTGATATTCAGCAAATTGGAGATCAGTTGTTCATCCCTGTTCAGTTAAATGAGGGGAAGGACTCTGTTCTCGCCCGAGTGTGTGTGAACAACGGTAAGAGCTTCATCAGCAAAGCCATGTTTCACCAATTCCCAAAAGATCCAGCCATTCCCACATTCATACTGATAGACAAATGGGAAATGGACCTGGAAGCACCCAATTCAAAACATCTCCTGCCAAGCAGGTGTATGCTCAAAATCTCCATTGGCAACAAGAGCATAGGCCATAATTGTTGGGTTGTGCGAGACGTCAGTGCCGCCTTTTACTTAGGCAGTGACATTCTCAATCACTTTTCCATTAGTTTGGACCTAATAAACTTCAAAGCTTGGTCCCGATTAGCTGATAATCCCATGGGCTTTGATGATCCAGAAAAAGCATTTAGGTCAGCTCAATTGCTACCTTATGCAGTTGAAATTCAGATCAAAGAGGAAGTCACCATCCCAGAAAGGACCCGACAATTCTCCCTGAAAGTGAACGTTAAAAGAGGACAAACATTGAAAAACCCTGATGCCTATATACATCTAAATGCTTCTCTCCAACAGCAAAGGTTGGGGGTAAACCCAACACCATTAGTCAACATAGAACATGACACCATTCCAATAGAGGTGGATAACAGCGACTTAAAGAGTATTACTCTAGCCGCAGGCACCATTATTGGAATGGCGGTTGATGAACAAACATTTTTCCATTGATCTAGGAAATGAACTGTTAGGACCAACCCCCAAGGACTGTTTTGACAGTGACAGTGATGACAACACAACACCAGACAGGATTTTCACCCGGCATGGTGGGAACTTCCTGGTGTACACTTCTTGCCATTATGGTAAGGAAGATGTGACTTGTGACCTCAGGAGGGATGAGGTGATTTTCCAGGTACATGAGGGCTGCCTTTCCCACCTGAAGCCTCCAGTCCAAATCAGCACTCTGACCAGGGACTTCTCCACCCAGCTGGAGGAGGCCGCTGAGATAGCCAAACCAGAAGTCTTTCCCGGCTTCAGGCAGATGGTGGAAGAGAGGGTCAACCTACCTGATGCCTGCGTGACTCTGGAACAGAAGCAAAAGTTGAAACAAGTTTTCTTGGATTTCCAAGATCTCTTTGTGGTAGACTCATATGACTGTGGTCGCACCTACATCCACACCACAACAATTCCCACGGACCCTGGAATGACTCCAGTGTTTGTGAAGCAATCTCGTTTGCCTCTCGCATCCATGGAGTCCCTTACTGAAATAATTAAGAACCTTGAGTCCCGGGGAATAATCCGTCCAGTACACAGCACCTTCAATAATCCGGTGCTGGGAATATTGAAGCCAAAGAGCCAGTGGAGACTCTGCGCCGACCTTAGGGAGCGCAACAAATGGGTCCATACTTCCCGATGGCCTCTGCCCTACATTAACCAAGGGCTGGCCCAGATTCAAGGGTCACAAGTATTCACTGCAATAGACCTGACCAATGGATACTGGACCGTGCCTGTCAGTAGGGAGGACCAATACAAACTGGCTTTTACCTTTGGGGGCCAGCAGTACACCTGGACCCGGACTCCCTTCGGATACCTCAACTCCGGCCATGAATTCAACATTTTCTTACATAAGGCCAACCATCCCGACCTGGATGCGAGGGGTAACCTGGTTTATGTAGATGATGTCCTCATCAAAAGTTCATCTGTGGAGGAACACATAGCGGAGATCCGTTATGTTCTGACGCAGTTGAGGGCCGCTGGAGCAAAACTTTCCTTTCAGAAAGCACAGTGTTGTAGAACCCGTGTTAATTTCTTGGGGCATGAGATTACTCCTCAGGGTCTCTGTCCCCAGGAAAAGAAAGTGGAAGCACTTCAGAAACTGAAAGACCCCACGACTCTGCAGGAACTAAGGAGCCTCCTTGGACTGACTAATTACAGCAGAAAGTTCATTGAGGGCTACGCAGAGATCACTAAACCCCTGATTCATCTCCTGAAGGGGGGGGTCAAGTGGGAATGGGGTCCAGAACAATCCGAGGCAGTAAGACAACTCAAGAGAAGCCTCTCACAAGCGCCTTACCTAGCTTACCCTGTCAGAAACAAGGAGTTCTTCCTGGAGACAGGGATCTCTAATACGTGCTTGACAGCAGTATTATACCAAAAGCATGACAAGGTCAATAAAGTAATCTCCTATGCGAGCAAAACTTTATCCTCTGTGGAGGAAAAAGTCAACGATTGTGAGAAGGCACACCTGGCAACGGTGTGGGCATTGAAGAATTACTGCCCGTTTATCCAGGGGGAACACATCATAGTGGAGACTCCACACCAGCCTCTGTAATATCTCCAAAGTGACAGAATCCGGGCCGGAAATGTGAGTAATTCCCGAATTATTTCCTGGATTCTGTCAATGCAAGGCTTTCCTGTGGAGGTCAGATATGGCCAAAACAAGAAGAGTCCCCTCACGCAAGGTCTGGCTGACTTGCATGATTGTGCCAGAGAAAACTGTCTCGAGGACGAAAGTCTAAAAATCAAGGACAACATGGAGGCATACCTCAATTCCCCACACAAAGTCTTTGAAGAAGACAAGTGTGAGGGAATGCCCACTGTCTATGTGGATGGATGCTCTTACCATGTTGACAACAACGGGGAGAAAGAACTGGTGGCCGGCGTAGGGAATGCATGGGTGAAGGAGTTTCCAGTCAGGTGGCAGAGTTGATGGCTGTGCATCAGGCCATCCTCACTGCTGTCCAACATCAACTCCACGAACTGGTCATAATCACAGATTCGCATTATGTACGGAACGGGTTCGTGGAGGACCTGGTTAATTGGAAAACCAGAGGCATGTTATGTGCTAATAACAAACCACTGAAACATGGGAAGTTAATCTAAAATATTGGTGATCTGGTCACATCGAATGGGATGACCATCTACTGGAAAAAGATCAAGGGTCATTCCAAAGTAGAGGGACCAGACAAAACTGGAAATGACTTAGCTGATCAGCTGGCCAAAACCGGGGCCATACAAGAGGATCTAATAGAAACAGAGTCCCTGTTGGGAATTATAGACAAGATCTCCCCTGTAGCGTACAAAATCCGCATCCCCAAAGGTAATTTGGCAGAAGGGGAAGATAAGTGGGTCCCTATTAATCAGCTGAAGTGTTGCCATCTCAGGCACACTCTGCAACAACTGGAGGAATCAACTGGAATCCCAGAGGGGGCCGCTTCAGAGTAATTCAGTTCCAACCCTAAAATATCCCACATATAGTCTCTAAAATATTATGACGCTTGTAAGCCACTGTCTCTGAATTATATCTTGTTTTTAAAAATTGGAATGCTATGTCTATTAAAGTATAAAATGTACATGTTGCCCCACTATGTCAATCGTGGGGGAGACATGTCTATGAATAGGTATTGCCGCTTTCCTTTGTCGTCCTAGGAGAAAGAAAACCTGGAGACTGGCCAAGGAGGACGCCCAGAGACCGGGAGCAAAGATCTGAGAGGCCCGGGGTACCGCCATTATTCTCATCAGGACCGGCGAGGAGGACCTATCGATCCAAATAGGTGGAGGAAAAGATACTGAACTGTGACATCTACAGAATTGGAAGAAGATAATGTGGACATACCAGCGCAAGGGCTCAAAACCTCCTTTGCACCCGACTTCCCCTCGACTTGAATCAAAGCGTAGTCGGTCGGGGGGGGTTGTCAAGGGTTTTGACCCATGTTGAATCCTTAGACTGGGTAGATGTGGGGATGAGCTGGCGCCGCCCATTTTTCTATCCCAGAACAAACTAAATCAATAGACTGGGTGGATGTGGGGATGAGCTGTCGCCGCCCACATTCACGCCAGAATCCATGAGAACTGCGCAGTTGGCACAAGACCACTCCAAAGATACAACCTTCTTGTGGGGGGTTCCACATCACCACTCTAATATAAGGATGCCTATCAAAATAATAGCAAAAATCTCCTGTCAAATTCAAGACAACTCAAAAATGGATGCAGTACTGACAAATTCCCCAAGGCGGCGCTAGCGGTCTAAACTCTGACAGGGAAACTGTATTTAGGAGCTGCAAGAGGGGCAGGGACTTCAAAGCTGTGGGTTAATTGAAAATCTTAGCCACCTGCTGTTCCCAGAGGCCAAGAGGCTGAGAACTCTTAACACCCCAGAGACTCACAACAGGAGGCAGGATATCACATGGCCCTTCTGAGTGAGAGGGAGGGGGGTTTCCCCTTCAGCCTGGAGGAGAGAGACAATAGCCCCTTTGAGTTGAATGGGGTATGTTAATTTTGAGTGTTTCCTGTCAACAGCCCTCTGCCAGCAAGGAGAGACATGTGATCACTGACCCACCCAGACGTCTGGAGGCAGACCCAAACACTTTGAGGAGTTGAATTGCAACAAATATATATTTTATAGAAACAGTAATAACTTATTGTAACCAAATGACAGGAATGTACAACTTTGAGAGTCTTAGTATGGAAAATGCCCTCACGATTTGAGTCTAAACTCCGATTTGTACCATGTTCTGGGGCAAAATCCCACTAATTATGAATATTGTAGACACTGTATTTAAGCTAGAGACATGGAAAGTTACTGGGATATATGTGGAAGGGAAATGGACCTTTGTATAATTTTTGATGAAAAACCAATGTTGCAAAACCCACTAAAATCAAAAATAAGTTGCCATTTTTGAATGCAAGCCCCCAGGAAGATCAGAGGCGGACAAGCATGGACCATAAGGAATATATAATGTGTACATATAATGTCAACCACTTGTGTATCTGGGAAATATGTATTTGAATCAAATATAGATTTGTGGGCAAATTGACCAGGGGAGGATCCTCTGACCCATAAACAGACCTCATCACTCTGACTCACAACCCAATTCCCCCAATCATGGGAGAGGGGAGAATTGGGCCAATGACAAGTAGAGAGGGGCAGGCTCAGTTATGCCACGCACACACCCACTTCCAAAACACATAAAAAGAGACTGGTGGGACAGGTAGAGACATTCATTTTCCATTTCTGCGGAGCATTTTGATGGCCGACATCCCATCCAGACAGAGACCAGAACCAGGGACCCATAGACTACAGAACCTTGAACCTAGAAGGCCCACTGCAAGCAAAGGTATTCTCAGCAGGCCTTCAGAATCCAGCAAACCTAACCAAACTATTCAACAGCCGGGCGAGCTGTTTGAATTCTGTGCCAAGAACTTTTGCCGGAACCGCAGACCAGACCCAGACCGCTGTGAGCAGAACCAGAGATCCGGATCGCTGTGAGCAGAACCGGTGCCTGATTGACCCGCCGAGCAGAGAGAACCGCCGCTGGACGTGTTGACCAGAGCCGTGACGAGGCCTATTTCAAATTTTTATTGTGAGTACCTAGCAGAACTGTGCAGAACCCAATCTCTTAGTTAAAATAATCTAATCCAAACTATTTTAACCTAAGTAGAACTGCCTCCTAGAAATCCTGTCATCTGTCATTCTAAAGCTGCGAGCTGTCATCTGTCATTCTAAAGCTGCAAACTGTCACCTGTCATTTTGAGTTTTACTTTAAATCCGAAAATCTAACTTTATTAAATCGTCCGTATCTCTGGAACCGTTTGTCCTAGGAACAAGATGATAGCCGCTTTTGCCTGAACTGCTAAAATTCGTTTGCAACCTAATAACCATTCCTGAACCATTGTTAGGGCTGACCTGAACTGATTTAAAGTGTCTACAACTCACCTTAACCTCCTATAGGGAATTAAAAGCAATTTTAGCATTTTTCACTTCCTTTCCACCACATTACAAAGCATTCTTGTCTGTGTTTTAAAAAGCATACCTGTTGTCTAAGCTTGCTGGGGGGGAACTGAATTCCGTTTGTATTTGATTGTATTCCTGAAGACTGTGTGTGTTACTTCCATCTCCTTGCATTGCATATAGGGGGGGTGAATTGCCACCAGGGGAAAAGTGAACATATTATCTCTTGTGAAACCATATCAGTTTATTTTCTGTACTGCATTTATTCCACCTTGCATTTCCTTGAACCCATAAAGCATTTCAGCTACCTCATCCTCTATACTACTTCTAAGTAACCAAACCAGTTTACCAGTAGAACATTATCCATTGTTGATCACTGTCATATTTTAAGGGTGATATCCAATATTAATTTATTATAAAAGTGTGATAGATATATATTGTTATATTTCTCAAATAAACCGTTTAAATTTGCAAAACAGCCCTACTTCTTGGCTCGGGGGGTCAGGGGGATTCTAAGAGAGGGGTGTTATATAAGGGTTGTCATCCAGAGTACATGAACTGGACCTAAAAATATATCAATAAGGGTTTTCCACAGCATCCCAGACTAGGCATTGACTTAGCTGTAGTGTTGAAGTGAAGCCGCTTAACAAAGTATACATGCTTTTATAAACCTTCCTCTTAGTTACTCACACCCTCACAATAGCTATGAACAAGTGGATCTCTTTGAGAGCATCTCATCTTCCATTTTTGGGTTAGGAGGAGGGTTGGCAGCAACCGGTAAACATTAGGAGACAGTGATAGGATGTAGCAGGAGATGGAACACAAGAAGGCCAAAATTGAGTGATTGGAGGAGGAACACAAAGTGGTGGATGAGTGACAGAAGATGGGAAATGAGAAGGTGGAAACTGAGGAGGCAAAGGCAAGATATGATGAGGAAAATGTTGGCCAGGAAGATTAAGATATAGAGATGTGGGAACATGACACATGACAGCTCGAGGAGGGAGGAGAGGAGGAGATTAACAGAGTTGATACGTGTGGCTAGACCTAGACCAAATGCCTCACATGAACATGAATCACCCGAATTCCGTACAGGATGAACCTTATATGAACTTGAAAAATAATTCCTCTGAAGTCTGACCACATGGCTTAAAGAGGAAACTTAGTTGAAGCGCCCATTCTTTCTGAGGCAGCTTTCAGAGAGACAGACGTGTGTTGCTGGAGGAAGGGTTAGGATATTTAGGGAAAGATAAATAAATAGAAGTATAGATAATGTAGTTGAATATAAAGAAGGGTAGGGTGAGGCGGAGAGTTACTGGCACCCAGTCACAGAGCAAGATTTGTGGTTCATTGTTGCTTTTAATTGGAGTAGGTGAACACCACAAGTACCATCACCAACGATTCCCAGACACTCACTCGTCAGTGTCTATCTGTTGAAATAAGCAGGCAAGATACGTACCATTAGGTGACACCTGGGAGGAAGAGCAGCAGGAACCAGGCATTACCGAGTCCTGTTTGTAGGATTGGTACACTTGCTTGCATTTTCTGGGAGGGAGCATCCGAGATGCAGGGAGGCAGGTGACACACCAGTTGGTGTCCGTTCCCTGAAGTGAGTGGATAAGATACGTGTCAGGTGACACCTGGAATGAGGAGTGAGAGGAACCAGGAATCCCACTAGGTAGCTTGTGTGGATGTACACTCACCTGCGTTTTTTGGGCGTAAGCAGCATAGATTTGGATAGGCAGAAAACACATACCAGTCATTCTCTGTTTCTTAAAGTGAGTAGACATGGCAGGTTACCCCAGAGCAAAGGTGCTGGTAGGAGTCTGAAATTCAAGAGGGATGATTGTGGGGAGGCACTCAGACCTGATTCTGCTGGGATGCTGGGAGGGAACAGTAGAGAACCAGAAAAGCAGCTGACACACCAGCCATTGCCTGACTCCCCAAGTGAGTGGACAAAACATGTGTATAATGATGGCAAGGCACTGTACGTATTCATTTGTTTTTATGTTAAAACCGTTGAAACCCCATCTGCATCTCTAGCCACCCCCCGCCAACATCCTGGCTCTCACACATTCGCCCGCTGTATTCTAGCTCTAGAATAGTACACCATCTTGCGCTTTTATTAATCACAGTCTGTAGTCTTTTAATGTAAGCAGCTGCTCCCTAGTGCAGTACAATTATTTACAAGTATAAAATTGTGAAATACAAGCTGAGGTATGTGCAACAATATGCATTACTGTTTACATAAAGTGAGAACACAATTATATGTGCTACTAGCAGAAAATATTTTTCTTTTAAATTGAATAAGGTGATAAGTACTACAAATGAATGCTCACCACATGATCCTATAATACTTCTGTATCAGTATTGTTCCATGTCATTTTGCGATTATTGTTTAGTGTAATGAAATAAAATATGTATCAATAGGGGTGAAAAAAGCTGTTCTAACTTATATAATCAATCATGACATATATGATGTAATTATTGATCTTATGAGTGACGTCATATATGATGTCATTGGGGATGCCATCTATGATGTAACTAGTGATGTAACCAGTGTTGTCTTCTGTGATTTCATCATTGTGGTCATACACTGCGCAACAGGGGGCTCATAGTTAAAGTAGACTTGATTGAAATGTGAGTGCTAAAGCCATTGCCCCTGTCCTGAAGATGTAGGAACTGCAGAAGTAAAACTTTGTTCTAACTCTGTATTCCCATGAACATTTCACAGTAATCATTTCCAATCAATGTTCGCTCCAAGCTAGGCACATGTGCGCTTAACCAGTTTACCTCTGGGTACTGGTCAGAAGATTTTCAGTAGCGCACACATACATTTTCCACCTCCTCAAGAATTATTAAGGCACAAGCCACAGCAGTTATCTGACATTTGCTTTCTCTTTCAGTAAAGCTAAATTATACTAACGAGTCCTGTATTCTGGTGTAGCCTATTTACATTACCCTACTATGCACGCTTGACTTGAAACCCTCAAGAGGTAACAAATTAATATGAAAATCTGTCTCCATCAACAGAAGATCTAACTACGATATGTCTGCACACATTAACCAAATACCCTTGAATCTCCTTACCGTGGTTCAATGAAAGGTTACCTGGCTTGTTTCTACATCCACTTATGACTAACGTGCAAGCAACAGATGTGCTTTTACTCATGGTGCCTTAGGAAAAGTGTCATCCTTATTGTAACCCAAATGTCAGCTCAAATATTGGTTACAGACGCTAAGTAAGCAGGCTACTTGTATGTGTAACCCATGGCTGATCTTCTTTGTTTGTACATCACACATACTCTTTTAAGTGGTACGCTTACAATTTCATATTTCATAAAACTCAAATACAATATTTAATTTGCTGCCTAAGGATTTTGAGTAGGCAAGTGCCATACTTAGCCTCTCCTACTTTAGCATTGCTAACATTACCCTAAGAGGGAGAACAATGTGCAATAATATTTACCTGGCCTGCAAGGATCTATGGGTATGGATTATTCATGGCACTACTTACATGTAGCATATGGGCAACACATAGTCAGACAGCTACAATTTATTTTTACAGTCGGCATCCTTTCAAGGTTTTTTGGAGTTTCATTGGGCATAAACCTTAGCAAATGTTGGTTGCTCTCATTAAAGGACATGAAACTAGTAACAAAATAGGAAACTGCACCTTCTGCTTCTTTCGAGGAGAACTCGCCGGTCCAACATGTCACTGCGACCCGACGAACGGCTTGCACGAGACTCCAAGAAAAGGGCCAGCCAGGCCTGCACAGCCACTTAAAAAGGGGGCGGAACACATAAAATGAGGAAGAACAAGCAAAAATGTGGGCGTTATGAGGGACTTTCCACTCTCAAACAATGAAACCACCCATACACGCGCAAAAGAAACGTATTCATGGAATTAATCAGGTAACGCTGGCGTGCAAAAAGCCACGCGCAAATCCAGAAACACCTACACCACACGATAGCAGGCGTAAACGTCAATGTGCACACAAACAAATGCATTAAAAGCATGCAGGATCAACAAGCGCACTTATAAAAGCTACGATGATTGCACCATTTGTTGCAGCCGTCATCCTGGGACACTGCAGGAGGAGTAGGATGACCAGGGCCTGGATCTTTTACTCAAGGACCAGCCTTTTTGGGATGCCTGACGACCAGGTCTATGGCAGGAATAGGTCCCCACAGAGTGGGAAGATGACCCCACATCACCCACCATGTGCTCCGTAGCACTAAGCCCCTTGCATAAAGTGCTCACTGGTCTGCATTTTTTGGCCACTGGCTCATTCCAGCGGACCATCACCATAGCCAGTGGCATCTCACAGGCCATGCAGTCAAGCTGCCTACACCAGGTGTTGCCAATAATAACTGCACTTCCTTCTGTCTGCTGGCATATCTATATGCCCAGAACACCTGCAGAAAGGCAAACAGTGGTCCAGGATTTTTATGGGGGGGTGCACTTCCCAAATGTGCAGGTGCCATTGATTGCACACATGTTGTTCTACGTCCACCTCGAGCAACAGAACACATCTACCGCAACCGGAACCACTGACACTCCATCAATGTTCAGTTTGTTTGTGATGCCAAGGGCATCATTACTGAAGTGTATGTCAACTATCCTGACAGCACGCATGATAGTTACATTTTCAGGATGTCCCCTCTACACCCGGCCCTGGAAGCTTGGAAGCATGACAACAGATGGCATATTGGTGAGTATGAATGGACAGGCACATGCATGCATGTTGCACACAGACCAATAGACACTGTCAGAAAATGACAATGACAACCATTCTCACCTCTACAGGGGACAGTGCCTATCCTCTGAGCACATGCATGATGACGCCAACACACCTGCCGAGGTAAGATACAACACTGCCCATATTGCAACTCGGGGCATAGTGGAGTGCACATTCGGAGTGCTCAAGTCACATTGCTGCTCCCTTGACTACTCTGGTGGTGTGTTGTTATATGCACCAAAAGTAGTCTGCAGGATCATTGTGGTAGCATGTGTCCTGCACAATGTTGCAACACAACGTGGCATCCCGGTGGACATGGTGGTGGCACCCCATCCACACCCACAGGCCGACCGCTAGCGTATGGCTGGGCAAAGGGAACATGGAGACGATGCAAGTTCCCATCTTGTGCAATCGTATTTCACCGAAAATCCCTCCCCTGTGGAGTGCACACGATCCCGCTAAATCCTATGTGACATTCAATGATGACAATGAGCCAATCCACTGTGCCCACAAAACCACCCTGAGAAAGAGCCCTTGGAGTTGTTAAATTAAATTGTGTGCATCCCCTAGAACTAAAAGACATTTCATGTTGTATTTCCAAAAGAAACACATTGAAGAGGGAGTACACCACTACCAGCATGCCAACCATTTAACTAAATCACCTCTGTGTCACCAAAACACTCCCATATGCAATGTAAAAGCATATTTATACTGCACACTATCCCCACTGTAGAGGTCCCCTTGTGCTCTGACAGATCTGACTAATAAAGTGGTCAAATGTGTAAGCATCAATAAATCCTGAAACATCATGTCGGAGCTGCACGGACACAAAATACAACAAGCACAATTGCAAATATCTGCACACATATCCTAGATTGTGCATGATGTTCACAAACATGTCCCTATTGTGGGGTGTAGACAAGCAGTGCGGTATTGACCCACAAGTCACTCAACAAGGCAACAAGACCACAATAAACCGCATCCACAATAACTATTTACATAGGTCTTAGACAATTGTGGCCCACAAGAATTACCACATCCAGACATGCAGCAACTAAAGTAGCCATTCCACAAGGATCAAGATAAATGAACATCTTACCTATCCCCTTGACATGCAGTTGACAGTCAGATTTCATCCCATGAAATAGCCATCATTCCCTGTTGGAAGGATCTGCAGACAATGAACAAACTGAAACTTAGTGCAGCTAACACATCCATGCACCAGAAAATGCAAGACCCACAGGCACCCCTCGTGACATACAACACATGCAAACAACAACTCACAAGACAATCATCGACATGTGTCCCAGCACACATGCAGAAACAACTGCACATTACATGCAAATCAAACACACAAAACACACACACTGACAAACAATAACACCCCCCACAATGCCTGTCCCCCTCAATGACATGCAGCAAATGTGCATGTCACATATCCCCATTCACTAGACGATGGCACATATACAACACACACATCAATCAACCTGCTGCATGAAAATGAGAAGAAATTGCATATGCAGGTAATTGATCCCACCAAAAAGCACTGACACCCCTGGAAGACTACCAATTACATTGCAAGGCATGCCATCACCTGCGTAGTATTGGAACAGTGCACTGAACACAGTCATGGGAGCACACCTGTTTATATAGGTATGAATTGGTCAATTGTTAGGCACTTATACAATTACCCAAACTGTTTCAAAGTGCACACAGGGCAGCAGGGTGGGGACAACGGAAGGTAGACAATGAATTACAACAGAGATAAATAATAGAAACAATATTACACATAAATCATGAGAATAACTGGGAGGGGAGACAACCCTACTATGCCTTGTGAGTGTTCAGAACGTGCCAGTGTACAGGGGAGGGGTAAGGGGAAAGGTTCTGATGTGTTTCATGGAGAAGTGCTCGGGGTGAAGTGCTAAGAAAAGAAAAGATAAACATAAGTGCAACCTCCTGTGGTGAGGCTGGGCATGAGCAAGTGTAGTATATAAACAGTGGCCTGGATGAGAGACGTGGCGGGTCAGGGCCTGAGGATACATAAGATCCCTGCACATCAATCATGCTACTGTATGATTAGCAGGGAAGAGAGGAGCCGAAGTAAGAGGAGAAGAGAAAGGACTTGAGGCTTATTGGGAACTTAATGAGGTCCATAGATGAATTGACCGGGATAGGTAACACAGTGACATGAGTACCACTTAAATAACCATACCGGCATGGTTGCATGCAAAGCACATATAAGTTAAGTTACACATGCAGCCAACATGGTGGCCATTCATGCATGTTCAACATGCAAGACATTGCTCATGCTTACCTTCTGACTGCGTCAGCATGGTGTGAATCCTGCATCACCTTCACCCAGAACAGTGTCTCCAAATTAGGTACAGGAGGGACAGTGCCTGGTGGAGGGTGTGGGTAGCATGGACGTCAAAGTCAGCAGGGTATCTTCCCTTGGACAGCAGCCACCGCCAGATCATGGATTAGTGAAACAACATAGGAGAAGACATTACAGCAGGCATAGTAAAGCACCAGTGTGTAAATATTTAATGCCAGCCCCCATCTGTCCCTGTATAGAGTGTGGTCCATTGCTGACGATCTTAAGAACTCTGAAGTAATTGTACAGCAGCAAAAGGAAACTATAGACTCAAACAACTGAGGCTAATCATCAGAACATTGAAATCCTTGAATTAGTAATATGGATTAGCGAGAACGTGACATAGGAAATTCATTGAGTTGACTACGCTTGCCGAGAGGAAGGGCCCGATGGGTTGTGGTATTGGTTAAGTGTATATGAATGGTACCCAATGCAGAGATGTGATGGAATTTTAGCATCTAAAATGTATGGTGGAAAATATGTATTGACCTCATTTGCTTGTTTTTTCCAACCCTTTCCAACTGATTCTGTTCACTAAATGTTTACTCATTTGAAATGAAATGAAATGAAATATGAATTTAATGTAATTGTATGTAATTAGAGGAATTGTATTTTTATTTATATATATATATATTAGTTTTATTAGATTTCTGATTTGATTTTTCTTTCTTTTAAATGGATTTGAATGTTTGAATTGATTGATTTATGTGAAAAGTTTTCCTTTGTTAAACTACATCATATTAAATTAAAAACAAAATAAATGAAGTACTATTCATACAGCACACATGTGCGAGTAAACACAGAACCCATAGTTACCTGCACATACCATCCTGTGTACAACCATGCAAACATGCAAGTTGACCTCACTATGAATGCCTGCATGTCCACCCCTGTAAACATCATGGCCTTGAGATGTTAACAGCACACCTCAAGGAAAGAATAAGTAAAATAATCAAAAATAAACCTTGAAAGTGCAACTCTAAAATAAAATGGCAACATCCGGGTCTAGGGTGAACTAAAGTATCCAACAAAAAAGAGAAAAATCAAAAAGGTGCATGTCAACGGACTGCATGGCTATGGTGGACCAGGAGGCATGCCTTTGCTGGCACCACCATCCTGCGTTGAATCAGAAGGTGGTAGTGGTGGTTGAGACTCACCATGCAGTGCCCTGGCCTGGTCTTCGGTGGCAGTCAGTGGCCATGTGTGACACTGATTAATGCACCAGTACACTGAGGGCTTGGAAGTCACCATGTGCAACCTTGCAGTATGCACAGGGTTCCTCTGAGATAGTCTGCCTCAATGATAGCATCTCCTCTTGGAACAGTCTCCTGGTGGCTGCCTCTTCCTCCCAGATTGCAGCTCTATGGGCCAACAGCTCACACTTCAGGGTTTCCCTCTGGGCCTGACCCTCTGCAAGCAGGGATGCCTGCAGAGACCTCAGATCTTCCAGACGGTTCCTGACGTTAGCCTCCATGCGCAGCCTTTGGGAGCGGCATGACCTGCAGCTGTGAATTTGTGTTGCTGGTGGGATCATGGAACTGTACACCCTATCCATGCCCTCAGCCAAACTCTCATAGGCAGCACCCTGTCTGTGTGCAGAACGCAACATCTTCTGCTCCCACTCTGTCTGCCAGGCTGCACACGGTTTCCACGTGTGCGGCGCCCACGCCTGCCTGACCCAAGTAAGCATGGCTCTTATTGTGATGCCATTGTCTTTGGCTGTAGGACTGCAACCCTCCCTTGGACATCTGCCCCAGGACCAGAAACCAATACATGGGAGCGTGGCCTTGCATCCGTAACCACCACAGATGGCCCTGACACCACTGGCTGGCCTTGTGAAGGCACCTGACCCCCTGAAGACTCTTGGGCCACAACTGCTCCAACAATTGGCGCACTCGCCTCTGCCAGCATTGAGGACTATACATCGGGTTCAACATCGGAGCCACTGGAGTTTGAAGAGTCCGAATTTTATGCAGCAAGGCTCAGAATGGTCTGTAGCACCAGTGGATTCTCCAGGCCTGCCATGCCACATCCTCCACTGGTGGTCCGAACCACCACAGACTCTTCTTCCTCCTCTTACTCTTCCTCACCTGCACAGGGACAGAAAAATACATGAGGAGTAATGTGCATTGTCTCTACAGTAAACATGTGTATCACATTGATGTCAAGAAACAAAATGCAGTGCATGTTACCATGAGAGAAACTGCATCCACACACTATGTACAAGAAGCTATATGATCATGGCATATGCAGACTGACAACAACATTCCCTGCTCAGGGCCATGCTGCCAGTGGACACATTGCCAACAAACAGGGTCGTTAGCAAGCACACTTTGGCACATGGCACAGCAAACTGTTGACTAATACCAATGAAATGGGCATGGTCATGCGGCTCTGTGACGTGCAATTACATGACATGTCAACAGGCAGACATACATATTCACATCCAAGTCCACATCCATCACATGACACACCAGTGTTGAACTGACACAGGGACTGTACACAATGGGAACATGCTATAAGTGTGGACAAAAGTGAACAATCCAAGTTGATGTATGACTTTAAGAGTAACACCTAGCCAAGGTCTGTTGAGTGAGAGAGTAAGTAAATGGAGATTTAGATAGGCACAAGGCACAGTGACCCACAAGAGGGACATGGGCAAGGACCCATGAAGAGTGTGATGAGGGTGGGAGGGTAACGGGGATCAGGCCTCCCAACGATTTGACTCAGGAGTCATTGCCATAGCGGCAGCTGGGATGTGTACGGTCTAGACATATGCACAGTCAATCAGAGCACGCCCTAACGTGTGTTGGTTGTCATCTTGGATGTTCTATGTAGCATGGCAGCAGCTACGTACATGTGTAAATAGAGAAGATATACCCAGCAGTGCATGAAATGTAACACATTTTTCAGACACAAGAACATGTCTAGCAGAGTCACTGACATCAAGGATGCAACTAACAAGACGGCACGTTGTGCTATCATGTTGCAGAAGTTGGGTGGATATGCTAGTGGAGGATGAGTACTGTCACACGGCCATGTTCAACTGATGTACAACACATGGGTTATATCCACTCTTAAGTACACTGGACAGGAGTCAGTACACCACAACATGGTTCAACCAGGGAAGTCATTCAAATGCAGTCAGATGCACACCGCAATCATGCATCTTGGTGATGCTTCACTACACATACTCAGGATGCATAATCTTAGTCACTCACTGGACATGCCCTCGTAATTTGACAGGCCTCCCCTTGCACCTGCTCCATTACAATGAATTGGCTCATAGCCTCTTCATGCTGGGTCAGCCCCTCCACCTCTGGTGACCCCCTCTAGTTGCCAGAGGCACAGATGAGGTTGGCCCCCAGCTTCGACTTGGTGCAACGGGTTAGGTCATTTCAGCACTTTATTACCTGAGCAGAAGTGCGCTTCTAAAAACCCAAAGGCATTGATCTCATCCGTGACATGCTGCCAATGCCCATACGATGAGCAGGTGGATGTGTGCTCCCCGGTTGCAGGCACATGTCATCGTAGTGCATGGTCACGTAGGCCATGAGGAGTTCATCATCATGGAAGTTCCTCTTCCTCAACATGCCAGTGTCCTGTGCCATGCAATGGGGTTGAGCCTGTTCCTGCTGTGCATACTTTTCCTTCTTGCCACGTGGTTTTGGTGTTGACCCTGTGTGGCTAGGATCACTCTGGGCTCCAGATGCCGGACCACTAGTGGCCTGGGGCATGGCATTACCTCCTAGAGCTGGGACAGCTGCTTCAGCTGCACATCCCTTACCCTTTGGGGCTGGGACAGCAGCTTCAGCTGCACTTCCCTTACCCTTCGGGGCTTAGAAAGGTGTTTCAGCTGCATGTCCCTTACCCTTCGGGCCTGGGACAGCTGCTTCAGCTGCATGTCCCTTACCCTTCTGGCCTGGGACAGCTGATTCAGCTGCAAATGATATGATATAATATGGCATTTATAACCTGCCTATACACAAGTGTTTCAAGGCGCGATGAGGCAAGGGAAGGGGAACAGAGGGAAGACAGACACTGATATTACTAAGCCACGTGACATTCAGATCGTGCAAGTGCATAGGAAGGGGAAAGGGGAAAGTGCGAGGGGAAAGTGCAGTACAAGGGATAAAAGAATAAGTAACAATAAGTAAAGTACGGCCAGCAGCTGGCAAGTGCAAGGGTAAAGGGTAAGTGCAGGCATCAAGTGTCAAGTGCTGGTAAGGAGATTGTAGAGATCCTGAACAACAGTCCACAAGTGCGGGGTTGCAAGGACGGCAGTGCAGGTGTGCAACTGGCGGGGGAGGGGACCTGGGCCCGAGATCAGAGGGTGGCCAGGTAGCCAGTGCAGTGTCAGTTTCTGCCAGGAAATCAGCAGGGGAGAGGACGAGAGAAAGCGGAAGCAAAGAGAAAGGTTTTGAGGTGCTTCCGTAACTGTAGATGGTTCTCCTCAAGTTTCAGGAGGGCAGGAAGGCTGTTCCAGAGGGAGGCCCCCAGCCGAAGAAAGAGATCTACCACCAACTCGTTGCTTGGAGATGCGACTGACCCTGAGGGAGTTGGAGGCGGAAGAGCGAAGAGCACATCCCTTTCAGGCCTGGGACTGCTGCTTCAGCTGCACCTGCCTTACCCTTGGGAGCCGGGACAGCTGCTTCCGTAGGTGACCCTGGCCACCTCTGCCTCTTTCCCTCTTGGGGCCTTTCCACTCAAGTGTCAAAAATATGGGATGTGTAACGGACAGGCACCCCAAAAAATGAAAAATGTGAACATGAGACCAGGATAGCTTCCGTAAACAGAAAAAGCGGTACGCAATATGCAGTGGCACCCAGCAACACAAAAAATACATTCACAAACCCCGGAAAGATACACTAAATGAACAAATAGAGGTACGTGATACACAGGGGCACCCAAAGGAGAATAAATGCATACGCGACTCACTGTTAGCTTTGAAAAATACAAAAGTAGACACGTGTATGCGAGGAGGCAAATCCCCCACCAAAATAAGAAGTTTGTATGGTCCCTGAAGTGAACGGATTGCGTGGCACCCCAAAATTTGCATTACTCCACTCATCCATCTCCCCTTTGCACGCACTGTTGGAGTTGCTTCTACACGTACTTATGTATACCCGATTCTGGCGTGCTCAACGCCAGCGCGCAGCATGTGTCACATAAGTTACGTGCTGAGGATCTTTCCTGAGATTTCACGTGTCCACACTAATTTTTTACGTGCAAAGTCATGTCACTCTGTTTCCAGCTGCCATCTAAATAATACATGGAAGACCCACGCTCCTGCCTTTTTACCTGCCTCCTACTGCCCTTTGCTGCCTCCTACCTAGCCATCTGTTGCTGTCTGTCCAGTGCATGCGCCTGTTGCCCACCTGCACTGCGTTTGGAGTGCCTGCTCTCCAGCCATTGCCAGTGCTCCTATCCTTGGCCCTGTGACCACCTCAGCTGCTTCATCGGACTCCGACCGGGCCATACCACCACCACTGCTCCACAGCCCGGCTCCAGGACCACATTGCCCACCTACACCTGCCTTGGGGGTTGCCATGTCTGCATCATCATCTCCAGACCAGAGCGGCAACCCAAGATTGTGCACAAACGCTGGGAGGACTTGAAATCCAGGTCCCACGGCAAGGACCTGCGCTACATTCAAACTGGTGCCACCACATAAGTGCACCGTGCGCGCAGGTACCGGATTTCAAATACCAACATGCGGGTCCTGGAGAAGTTTTACCCAGAGCTGCACACCCAGATCTGTAAGTTACATGAACATCTGTAGTTGACTCGTAGGTATCCATGTGGTGCAATGCTCTACGGTTCATGTGTATGTCGCTGCATTTTGGGAGTGAGCACCTTAGGCTTGCAGCAAGTATGCCTCTGAGACGGATGTCTGTGTGCATGCCCCAGACATTGCTCTCCATGTGTGCTTTGAGACGATATGTATTTTAAATGAGATATCACTTGCATTTTGTGTTGCAGTGCTGCCTTTCAGTTACTTGTGTCTGAGACGTGCCAGTGTGACAAGTGTGACAGTTGAGGTAGTGTTGCCTGCATCATGTGCATGCATGATGTACATGTGTATGTGCCAAAGATGGGAATGTGCGACTGGCCATCACTCACGCCTTGATGCAACACGTGCATTTGGATGTTTGGCTTAGTCATGTAGAGGGATTACATTTCACAGGACCCTGATGTGATTCGTCATCACACTGATTGGGGCCTCTCACTTGATGCGTGTGCATGACATGTGCATGTGCTTGTTGCTGTGGCATGCTGACATGTGCATGTGTAAAAGATTCATTTGTGTGGGGCATACACAATTGATTGGTTGTGACAGTGGCAAGTAGCCTGGTGTGAATGTCTGGAGTGATGGCCAGGCATGTGTCTGCATGGATGTGGATTATATGTCCATGTGTGTGGGTGTGGAGGTTGATGGTTGTTCCCTTGACTAGTCATGTTCATGTGAATGTTGGTATTGCCACACACAAATTGGTGGGGTACACTGATGTTTCTGTTCTGTGTCTGCTTTTCGACAGTTGCATCTGATGAAGAGGGCAGAACCAGTGCTATGGATCATGGTAGCAGGGATGCCTCCACCAGACAGAGGCACAGGGCCCAGCCACGCCCCACCACATGAAAGCACATCTTCGGGGAGTGATGTGGCAACGCCGGTGACATTGGACATGGCTGCTAGGGGAACGTTCAAGATCGTGAAGGTGGGAGTAAACTACTCAGCAGCGGTGGGGACAGGTGATGCTACAGAGGGGCCATCCATGGCTGATGTTTCCACCCAGACCGACACCCCCTTATCATCTGGTGTTGCCATCCAGGACTATATGCTACCCCTGCAGGCGAGGGTGGCAAGGCGTACAACCATATTTTGTGATGATGTGCAAGCTACAAGAAGTCTGCTTGCACATCAGCGCAGTGAGGTATGCCGCCTCATCAGCTGGCTTGTAACATGCCTGTTCCGTGTTATGCTCCGTGGGTTGTTCTCTGCTGCGACCCCTTACTCGTCTTCCTCCTCTGTGCATCAGTCATCCTATGTGCCTCCTGGCCCAGATACCACCAGGGCCCCCTGTGCACCAGTCCCACCCATCCCTGCCTGAGTTGGGAGTCCAAGGTAAATCAGATGAGGTGGTAACCATGCCTAACCAGGCACCGACAGGGTCACCCGCAATGGAGGGACAGCAGGCACCCAGAAGCAATGGACAAGCTGTATGCCCTCGGGTAGCATCATCAACTCGAAGGGTGTACACGTGGACCTGAGGTACAGGATGTCTTCCATGTTCTGGGGATATGGGCGGCAGATCAGAGCATAGAGGCAGCTGGCTCGGGAAGCAAGGATTGTGTTGGCCAGGGCTGAGATTGCGCTGCATCGGGCGAGAAGGCATGCTGCCATCCTGGAGGCCACTTGCAGGGAGGTTGAGGTGATAGAGACACAGATACTGGAGAACCTGCAAGCCCTCTATGCAACAACAGAGGCCTGCATGAGGAGTGAGGACGTGGTGCTGGACTCAGTCCTGGTGGAAAGTCTAAGTGAGATTGGCGACGAGGAGTTGTACTAGCCTGCTGCCTGTGTACATAGTTCTTTAGGTGCATAATTCCTTTGTTTCTTTATTATTTTCCACAGACTTTCAAGCCATTCCTTCCCTGTTTTTATTGTATACAGTTGTTTAGGCATAAGATAATGAGTTTTGGACATATTCACCATGAACTACTTTTAGCTTTATTCGAAGTTTATTATTGTACTTATTTCTTTAATATACATCACTCTGTTTGTTACATTGCACGCTTCTTGCAGTTCATTTGTGTGTCAGCCTGTTTGCTAATTCTATGTTCAGCCAGTGCATCTGTCCATTGCAAGTCATGTGTTTTGTGGCATGTATGCATGTGTATTGTTGTTGCTGGGATGGCTGCGGATGGCAGCAGATGGCAGGATGCACATGTGCCTGGCATGTGGTGGTGGGTCCATCAGACAACTGGGTCTGCACTGTATTTTTAGATTAGCATTTACCTGTGCTGTATCACTGTGTGTTTGGCATCAGTGTGGTTGGGGTGGAGGGAGATGGGCTCACTGTGGGAGTGTTCCATGGTCACGTTCATAGCACATTAGTTCCTCATTGCTGTGTAAAACACGTCGTTTTTGCATTCACTCGTCACATGTGTATGGTGATGGATAATTAAAGCCTAGAAGGGTGTGTGAGCAGATGCTCCACTCATGGAGGGACCTCCAGTGATTCCAGTTAGTTGGATTTGCAGGCTACATTATGGTGTTGCAATTCATGGTGCTGTCAGACCACTGAGATTCAGGTGAGCAGCAGACATGCATTGCACTGGTATTGTTTCAGACTGTCAGGGCACTGCCTGGGGTGGTATCAAAGGTGAGGGGGTTGGGGGGTGCTGTCCAGTCTGGAGGGAGCTGCCTGTGGGAGGTGTCACAGGTGAGGGGGGCTCGAGGGTGCTGTCCAGTCTGGAGGGGGCTACCGTTGGGGGTTTCCAGACTGAAGGGGGCTGCCTGTGGGTGGTGTCACAGGTAAGGGGGCTGAGGGTGGTGTCCAGTTTGGAGGGGGCTGCCTGTGGGGGGTGTCCTGTCTGGAGGGTGCTGCTTGTGGGGGGGTGTCACAGGTTAGGGGGCTGTGGGGTGCTGTGTGGACTACAGTGGTTGATGTGCAGTAGGGGGTAAGTGGACAGTATGGGTGCCGAGGGTGTAGGGGGCACTCATGTTTTGTAAGGAGTGTAGTCTACACTTACGAGGGGGGCCTGCCTCTCCGCAGGGTGCAGCCTGGGCTTGCAAGGGAGGGCACCCATTTTCTCTGGGTTGTGGCCTGCGATTGTGAGGTGAGGCTCGCAATTTTGCTGCGGTATGGGCTGGGCTTGCGAGGCAGGGCACACGTTTTGTCTGGGATGCGGCCTGGGATTACGAGGTGAGGCACGCGATTTTGCTGGGCTACGGGATGGGCTTGCGAGAGGAGGCACGCATTTTCTTTGCAGTGTGGCCTGAGTTTGCGAGGTGAGGTACTCATTTTCGCTGGGGTGCAACCTGGGATTGCAAGGTGAGGTGCTCCAATTCGCTGGTGTACGGACTGACATTGCGAGGTGAGGCGTGCCATTTCTCTGGGGCACTGGATGCTGGGCATGGGGTGGCATAGAGGCTTGTGCCATGTTAGTCCTTTAGCTTGCTTTTTGGTGTGCTTTGGGGCGTTTTGTAGCCATTCCTCATGCAGCTTGTCGTTATTTGCGCAAGAGCTAGTAATGGGTCTTGAAATCCATGAATAGCCATAGAGCAATATTTTTTCTGTGTCATGGCTCACGCAGGGTCCTTCTTGCTGTGTGACCCTTGCGCCATTTCGGCACCAGATTCCCGGAATCAGGCCCTTAATGTTTATTAAAAGATGTTTTTTCCCTTTAAATATCCTTTTGAGATGGGGCAGTAATATTATTAGAGCTTCTTCCGTTGCCCCTGCTGGTAACTGATTTGAAAACATCAGTAGAACTTTGTGTGCAGTAGGAACGGATCGGCTCCTATGTGTTTCTTGTTTCCCATTTGTTGTTGAGCTTATTTTTACTCCATATTTTGCTGGGCACCTTTTTTTTATTTTAGGGAATAGAAATGGGTGGTATGTATGCCTCTATAGCTGAAAACCTTGCTATGAGTAAGCGTTGTCACTGCTCTGTTCACATGACAATATCATGTTGATGGTAAGCAGTGCCACAGGAATTCCGATTATCATACTCTGTAGTGCAGTTATCCTCCTGACACAACTTATGAGCGGCTTGTTCACCCGGCCCCTGAATACTTAATTAAAGTGGCACAATTTCCAAGTGAAAGCAAAATGGAGACAAACATGTAGGCCACGTTAACCCTTCCAGCAGTGTTTAAATGATAGGACGGGACGTGAGGCTACACTAAAAGACATATGAAAGGTAGAATGTGTTTTAGTTCTCCACCATGTAGCAACCACTGTGACAGTGTGACACTGTGACAGTGGTTGCTACATGGTGGAGAACTAAAACACATTCTACCTTTACCATGAACAACCTTTCATATGTCTTTTAGTGTAGCCTCACATCCCGTCCTATCATTTAAACACTCTGCTGGAAGGGTTAACGTGGCCTACATGTTTGTCTTCATTTTGCTTTCACTTGGAAATTGGCTCATCCCCACCAGGGGGTATCTGCTATATTAAAAAAAACTTACAAAAAAAAAAAAAAAAAAAAAACTTGTATCATAGCAGCATAACAACACCATTTTGAGCCTCTTCCTTTAAATTTTAATTGTAGGGTCACCTTAGGAAGTTTTGACCTGTCTATGGGATAGTAAAATTGTTTTGTACCCATAATAGACAGCTCAGATTTGTCATCATTTATATGTTTTTCAGTCCAAGGTGTAAAACTTTACTTTTACACCCCTTTCTTGCCTATATTCCTCTGTGAGGTTTAACCGTGACCAAGCACATACAGGAGTGCAACAACTTCTATGTTGTTTCTGTTTTTCGAAAATGGATTCTCTTTGACTTCTTTTACTGTCTCCCCCTTTTTGTAAGCGGCACATCAGTGCTTCCAAGGGAAAGGTTTTCCTAACTTTAGGGTTAGGATAGGGATAGACAGTTAGGCTCTCTCGATCCTACTGTCTTCCAAATTGACCTGGTATCTCCTTGGCCACATTTTTTGTAGTGCTTTTGTCCTATACCCAAATGGGATCTTCCTACTGCCTTATTTTAACTACATACAGTTGTGTGTTGCCCACACCAACCAAGAGACCATGAATATGGCACAGGATGCCATATATACAACCAACAAAGAACACAAGATGCTGAAGGGGGTTTGGAGGCAACCTAAGCCAAAAGGGCAATGACAGGGAGACACCTGAACCCAATAAACAATCACTTTAACATTCTTTGAATGGGAATCAAGGGTTATGCTTGTATACAGTAAAGTCTTGACTGTTGTAAGGATACATGGACCAGGATTATTTATTCATTCATGCAATGTTTGTCGGGTACCTGCATATTTATTTATTTATGCAATGTGTGTCGAATACAGGTATCCGACAAACATTGCATAAATAAATAAATTATCCGTCTCCATGTACCTGACAAACATTGCATGAATAAATAAATAAACCGGTTCGTAGCTTAAAGAATATTTACTCAGCAACACTGGTCAAAACTATTATCTGCATAGTGAAGTAACTCATCACCAGTGCCATGGAAGTGGTTTAAAGTGTAATTGATATATAGTTTGGAAAAGAAGCAGCATGAAAGAAATAGCGCTGCTTTAAACTATTTTTTTGGCCATTTTCTGGGCTTGCAGGGACGCACCATGGGCCCAAACGGGTCGGCCCCATGGTGCGTCCCTGCAAGGCACGCACACACCCCACAGCCCACTGCACCTCCCCTCGCATCTCAATGCCAGCACGAAACCATTTAGTGACTAATGGGCCACCATTAGCAGTTTCCTGCCGGCATTGTGATGGAAGGGGCTGGTCTTAGCTGCAGGGGGGCCTAAAGTTTTTTTATTGGTGTGCTTATGCCCCCACCCCAAGTGGTGCAAAAGTGGTCAGAGGGAGCCTCTGACTTCTGTAATTTCACGTAGTACTTTTGTACTACGTGACATTACAGTCCGAAGGGGCAGCGTCAGCACCTGACCTGCAGAACTTTCCCCATGTCAATGAGCTGCTCCACAAACTAGGGAACTCCATCCCCTCCAAAGGCTCCATGGACGGGGGCAATTGCGTCTCCCGGGGCTATTGCGCCCTGGGCAGTTGCCCGCCTCGTCCGGGCCAAGAAACAGGCTTGGCCTCGGCCCTCAGGCAGGGCAATTGGCAAATAAATTAGCAACATTTGTTGCTTTATTACCTTCCCCCGGCCACGGGTGGTGCCGGCGCTGCTGGCGCCAGCTGGGCCCATGGACGCACGTGCCGTGTGCCGCCCTCCTCTAGGCTATGGGCGTGCACTGACACTGAAGTGTGGATCGATTGAGGCTGGCTGGTGTTGTCGGCGCCCGCCATTACAGAAAAGAGGAGCGAGTGGGTCACTAAATCCTGAAGTTGTTCCCATCACAAGCACACACTGCCAAGCAGCAGCAGAATCAGCAAATACAAACAGTTTCTGCATCCTGCCCTCACTGATTGGCCTGGTTTCATGAAACCCGGCAGTAACTACAGCCTGCCGAGGCAAGCACACTTCTTTCCTCCTGCTCCCGTCTTCGCAGGCGAGGCCTATTGCTGCATAGGCGTTTTATTTATTTTTAAATGGTATTGCGGAGATGACTGGGCCATCCAAGAACAGCCTCTGGAGGCCACAAAGCTAGACACTTTTGTCAAGGCTCAAGTAGTCATGAAAAAGGAAGCGAGCACTGGTGGTGGACTCTCCTCAGGAGATCAAAAGGCCGGTTCTGGGCAGAGTGTCACCGTCAGCAGATCTTAGACAGTTGCATGTTCCAGCAGGGTTGGATTGGTCGGTCCATTGGCCAGGCCAAAATCACTTCGAGGGCGAGGCCCTGGGGGCCGCTACCATTCTTGGGCCGGTTTGGGGGTTACTAAGATCCCCTGGTTCCCGCTCCCGAGCATATTGTTCGTCATTACCTCTTTCCTGGGCATGCAGTGCTGACTTTATTTTAGTGCAAGAGTTTCATACATTTCACTGTTCGCTCAGACTTGTCTTATACTCTTCTTTGTCATTGTGCTTCTTTTGTTTGGAATAGCAATCACGCTAGTCTAACGAGATAAACAAATACCTACACAAACGCGCCATGTGAATGATGGTGTGAAGGATGGATGCAGGCTTTGGACCAAAAGCTGAGCGAAGTCGGCACAGCAGCTGGCTTGGGAAAGCGACTCAGCAACTACAGTAGAAACCGTCTCTGTGGACGGTTGGCCTGTCTTCCGTATAATGCAAATACCCAGACTTGTAGGATGCATGCTTCACTTTCTTTGTTCCATTGGGGGCGACATGCTGTAGCATCAATTCATGGCCTTTAAAGTACTCTGCACGGTGCAGCTTCCGATCGCCTTTAACACAAACGCTGGGATATGGCCATGACTAGCTAACGCCACATTAATCAAAGCCAGGTCTCTAAAGAATGGTTCAAGTGTTGGGGAATCACCTGCTCACACTTTCTGTCGTGTGACCAACCAGTGCGCAAAAGATGTTTCAGAGCGTGGGGCTCTTGATGCCACCCATTTCTGCATTTGATACACCAGCAGCTAAACACACCCTGGGGAGGCAGCTCCTTCCGCATAGTCCATTTCTCTCCCACGTTCGGGACAATGTTCTTTACGGTGAGGGTAGAGGGCAAGGCGCACTACGATTGGGGTACACTGGAGAAGCTTCCCCTGATACCCGCAGTACTCCGAGTACCTTGAAATGAAATTAGTCTATACACTGCACAATGTGCAAGGGCCACTGGTATTCAAGCAGCACGCGACTAGTAATTTGCAAAAAGTAAACTTAACGAGTCCCAAGAAAAGGTCATCTTCCACCCTTTAAGAATTAGATTGTTTTTGTTTTTATGTTGGTATGGTAGACATCGTTTTTCTTTGTGATTTTACAGTTTCATGGTGCTGTCGGGAGCTAAAATGAGTGATCACGAAGGAAACATTTAAGAATTTGGAGAGTTCACAAGCATGAGTGAAACAAACCCCAATACTCGAACTGCCATTTCTCTTCCGCGGTAATGGACTGCAGTGTGTTTTTATGTAAAGTCCACATTGTAATGTCATAATTTTAGAACGCCACCTCTCCAACATTAACGTTGGGAGCTATGTTGAATTGTACATGCATGTTAACTCGTTGCATATGTTTATAGTAGACTTTACCACTCACATGGAGTAGTGATATTGTTTACGTGTGTCCCTCCTAAATATATTTAACTTCCCATGAAATATTTGATGCAATACATATTGCATAAATGCATGTATTTTAATGCTGAGATAGACAGGTGTGTACAGCTATCGGTGGGTATGTTGCTGGTGCTTGTTCTTGGAGGTTTGAGTAACACTGTTCAAGACCAGTTCATCACCTTTTAAGAGTGGCTAAATGTTTGAGGTCATACGAATTACATTAGTGTAGATCTGAAATTGTCGATTCTCTGACCTGAGTCACAGCAGCAAACTGGTCATTGTTACTAAAAATGAAGAGCAAAAGCAGACTAACATAAACAGGCCTGTTTGGGTTTGACCATCTTATTGCTGTTTTCTGAGGTTCATGAAATTCAGCAGATGTCAGCATTGACAATTTTGTTAACTCATAGTCCCCACTCTCGCTGCTCAGCCCATGACACATGCATAAGGTAACCGTTTCAAGACAGAGCGTGAGCAATGGACTGGGGCTAAACTCAATTTGTGGTTCTACGGCTTAAATAGGTGCAGCAAAGATCAAAATGATGAAGTGTCCAGATGGAGTACTGGCACACTCGATCGCCAGTCGGTTTAACCGTCATCCAAAATAAATAATCAATTGCAAAAGCAATAGAGTAAGTACAACATTTCCTTTTGAATGTTTGCCTAAAGTCCTGTTGTGGATGGATGAAGGAACACTACTCAGCTACCCTATGGTTTTCTAAAGTAGGTTCTCACCACTGTTTCCGTACAGCGTCATCGTCCTTGCTGGTTACTTTATCGTCCGGGGGATAGAAGGATGAAAAAATATCACTCCATAGGTAACGGTGGTGTAGTGTTCCATAACCTGGGAGGGCCATCTGAAGTGTCTACCTGTGCATGGAATCTGGCTTTCATACAAACACGCTGAATAAAGTAAGGAAAATATCCAAAGAGCATATCCCTCTGAATGCCACTTCCCCTTCCCTTTGTCTCGTTCATGATAGATTGGGCTGGGTTTAGTTGGATTTTTGTCAATGTAACCTTCAGAATAATCTAGGGGGCTGGTCATCTCATTTTAAGAAGCTATCCAGGTGCATTATTATGGCCAATATCCAGCCCAACTAATGTACATTGTTCCTAATCCTTTCATAATCAAGGATGTGGGAAAACCCATATTCTCCCTGGGGCCCCAAAGCTGTCTAGGGTGAACCTCTGTAGGGTATCGACAGGAAGTCTGCACATGTCAAGTTGAAAAAACATGGAAAACGGGATGAATTTTGTAAATGGAATGCAATTCCAGAATAACTGCTGCAAGGTAATTAATCTATTTAATGGATGAAGGCCCAATGTAGGGTTTGAATTCCTGAGGCATGGGAAAAAGATTATTCTTAGATTAGTCTTAAAAAGGGTAACCCATTTTTACAGAATTTAACCATTCTTCCACATCTGGAACCAGTGCGTCACTCAGTTTTTCCCAATGCTAAAATTCGAGGATGGAACTACTGTGGTACCTGAATTGCAGTATTTTTCAGGGAGGAGTACACCGAGGAGGGGGGTATTACCGGTCGGGTAATGCCCTGGTTCCATAGTTAGAAGCCCAGCGAAGCGAGGGCTCTAACAGAGCCCCGTGGGCATTACCTGACTGGTAATGCCCCCATCCAAAGGTCATATTACCCTTAGTAACCCAGCATGTCGCACCAGGGTAATAATTGCACTTTTTCTGGATTCCAGAAACGATGCTGCAACCATTTCTCGACTCGAGAAAAAGAAAAGCAAAAAAAATGGCCAACGGGGATCGGGAGAAGGGACTACACGTAGTCCCTTCTCCCTTTCCATGGCAGCCATTGAACCTTATGTAAAAAGATATAAACAAGCAAAATGGCAGCCATGGAAAGGGAGAAGGGACTACATGTAGTCCCTTCTCCCTTTCCATGGCAGCCATTGAACCTTATGTAAAAAAAACATAAACAAGCAAAATGGCACCATGGAAAAGGAGAAGGGACTACACATAGTCCCTTCTCCCTTTCCATCTCGGCCAGTGAAACCTGGAACCTGGAGCTGCAGCAGTGTTTCAGAGCCTTGCCATTCTTGTAAGGCCCAGCGAATGCCAATGAGCTTGCTTTTTTCAATCTCATTGGGCCTCATTATGAGGAATGCGGACCCGTCATGAACATTGCTGGTAAGGGACCGGCACCGTTCATTACGGGCCGCCCCATTACGAGGTATGCAGAAGGTCCCGCTCTGGAATGCCTGGTCAGACCAGGCATCCTTAGCGGGACCCGCTGGCAAACCAGGATGCTAACAACGGGCCCGTTATTAACGGGCCCGTTGTTAGCATCCTCCCCATTCCCATTGAGCCCTATGGGGGCTCAAATGGGAATGCGGATGCACTGGGCACAGAGAATGGGAATGGGAATTACCGGGCCTTCCAAGGTCAGAATGGCCTGGTAATTCCCCATTCCTTGAACCCGTACTGGTTACCCGGTATGGGGGTAGCCATGCCGGTGAGAACGGCATGGCTACCTCCATACTCGTAATGACCCCCCATTGTCCCTCGCCGGGTATTAATATAGGATAATTCAGCCTACGAAATGATTTTGGCTCATTCAAGTGTTTCTCTATATCATAGCAGCATACATATTGACCATTAGTCTGATTTGCTCTCTCACTTTGGACATCACTCTGGGCGAAATGACCAGAAGAGCAATTGATCTTGACAGCTAGTTAAGGACTAATGCCTTCCCAATCTGGGAAACAAAATGAGTCCCCTCAGAGACAATTACTTCAGGGACTCATTGAAGGTGGAAAATGTGAGGATCAAATTTGCAATCATGCATATGAGTGGAACGAACAGACTTTAAGGGACAGAAATGAATGATCTAAGTGAAGGAATCTTCTACTATCCAAATCATGGTAGGTCCCCCAGAATCATCAAGATCTATTAGAAAATATTGCTCATGCTTGTCATGAATATTAGGAAGATTGAAGAGTGAGCCTGAGGGGTTGTTTTATTCCATAATAAGTGGGAAATCTATAGAATCCCACTGTAAATATCTCCTCACAAATTCCATAGTTGTATGCCTGCCAAAATGTCCTGCTCCAAGTATATCATCACAGTAATACAAAAAGAAATGCTACCTACCTTGGTAGGTGTGACAAATCCTTGGATGTTGTCCCTTCTCCCCTAGGGTGAGCCCCTTATTGTGAGGCCAGGGAGGTGAGGCCGCTACCCGATACTTCCCCTGGGGGTGGTACTCAGTGGGATGATCTCATGGGGAAGGACCCCCCACGTGGATGAATGGAGATTGAAAAGCCCAGGAAACTGAGAAGGACTTGAGCCCCAATGGCAACCATCAGTGGCTAACCACTCTAAACAGAGAAGATGAACTAAGGAAGGTTAACAGAGTTCACGGGCCAGAGAGGCACAGCCGTGAAAGGCTTCTGGTACAGGCAGGACCCGGCATGGGTGACTGTATGAACGAGCAGAGAAAGAAACCCGCCCTGGAGGAACCGCAAGGGCAGATGCTGACTGGAGCGAAGAAGCACCACAAATCCTAGCTGGAACGCAGGAGAACTTTCAGAGGGGTTCCAAATCGGTCCAGCGAGGAAGGACCAACCAGCGAGTGAGAAACCCCTATGTCAAGGTGAAAGCAATGGTGAAAACGTGTTGCAAAAGGAAGTCACACAGCCCCAGAGGGGCAGAATACTGTAGAGTCACGGCAGCCATCAGAACGGCATAGGAAGCCATGGAGATAATGGAGAAACACACGCAAATGCCCAAGACTGCTCAGACAGGACATGCACACACCCTAAAGGTACCTGGGTGACCAGGATGGTTGCTGGGGCTGCAAAAGAGAGAGAAGCACAGGTCTGCTCCCACAACCCCCCCCCAATTTAAAAGAGCATCACAAATCCTTTCTTTGACACAGTACTCGGAAGAGGGGGTGATCCAGGCCAGCCAGAGCAGTCAGAGAGAGAAACACGGGTATGGGACCCCCTCCCAATTGAGACGAGCATCACAAATCCTATTCTTTGGCACAGTACCTGGCAGGAAAGTGAACCAGGTCTGCCAAAGGAAAGAAGCAGAATCATGCGGATCTCGGACCCACACCTACAGACCAGTAAAATAAGCTGAAAGGAAGACCAGGGGAAGAGAAGCATTCTCCCTGGAGGGGTAGAACTGTGAGAATACAGTACCAAGAGAAGGGAGACATTTGCTTGGTACACCAAAGGGAGTCATTCCTCCTGACATTGTGATCTGCCTCTGGAGGCCTGAGGAAGGCTGGGGGAAACAAGTCATTCTGCCAGCCTTTGTAAATTGTGATAAAGAGCCTGAGAAGTGCCCAGCAAGGGACTCATTCCCCCAGCTTTCGTGAATTGTGGTAAAGAGCCTGAGAAGGGCGAAGAGAAGGGAGACATTCCCCCTACTAATGTGAAACTGAAAGCCCAGAGAGATCAGGGGAAGGAAGCCACATCCTCTGGTGTTGTGTACCATGAAGAACAGCCAAGGAAAGCCTGGGGAAGGGAGTCATTCCCCTGGCACTGTGAAAATACTGATAACAAGATACCTAGAGAAGGGAGTCATTCTCCTGGAACCCAATAGTGAAGAAAACTATGGACAATAAAGAATGATGTTTGAGTTGGAACTTCACCTTTTGAGTTTGAACTGTGAACTTCACAACACCACAAGCTGGAACTTTGTTTTGTATCTTGGAAAGGATTGAGAACTGGAGGAGGGAGACATTCTCTCAGGTGAAGTTCCCACCTGCCAATTGGAACTGTGCTCTGTTGTCCAGGAGAAGGGAGACATTCTTCTGGCCAAGTAGATCCACTTCTTCATTAGTTTAGGTGTGAGGGACAGAAGTAGGCAGTTTGATACATGACAGTGGACGCTTTTCATGTACTTGGACATTCTGACAGAATTATTAGTTACTTAGTTGAGGCAGGCACACCCCTGTTGTAGTGAGGGAAAGATAGGTGTTCTCTTTATATTGATTAAATAAAGGTTTATGCCAACAATCATGCAAACTGTGTGTCAGTCTCCCCCTACTGCACCATTACAGTGTCATGATAGATTTCCGTGAAAAAAACACTCTTGATGGATAAGGGGGCATGTTAAGAATGCATTCCCCAGGGCATATGTGCACTGATCCCTCATATGTTCTACATATTGTGCCAATGGGGCCTGCATCATCGTAAAAAGTGTGTATAAAGAAATTAAAGTAATTCCATCTGCCTCTTCAGAATGATCCTGCACACACCCTGATTTAGCATTGGTACATGTATCTTGGGGATCAGGTACAAGGATGACAAAACAATCAATCCACAAAAAGAAATGACTCCAAAAGGTCTGGCAAAGATTCATGGATCAGACAATGCACAGAAAACCCAGATTAAAATGATCTGCTATAATCCAAATTTGACGATGGTCCTTTTCTTAGCAACATCCCCATACCACAAAAGAGTCTTTTATGGCAAGGCAAAAATACTATGGTTCCATTGAGTAAAATGTAAGTTGGACGAGGAATGGTCTTTCTGCAGAATACGGATCCAGGAGCATAATCACAATAATGAATGGTAGTTCTGGATCAGGAAGAGGAAGAAGCGGGGCAGTGGTAAAACAAATCCTTTTATTCTGTAAAAATAACATTATGCTTCTTGAGGCAAGTTATAGTGAAAATTCTTCATAAGAAGTTTGGTAAAGCTAACATTTCTTTGGTACAGTTAGAAACAAACTTCCTGAAATAATTAGTAGACTTGAGAGTGGCATGCTTTTGTCACATTACAAGTGCAACGCAGGTCTTTACTGTGCCGCACTTGCATTGCAGCAAAGCACTGCATGGCCGGGAGAGGTGTGTGTATGGGATGTAGGCAGGGAGGGGGCGAGTGAAGTGTGTGCATTAGGTGGGTATGGTGCTAACATTGGGGTAGTGAGCATCAGATACCAAGCGGAATAGGAAGAAGTGGAGTGGCGGCAGGGGATTATGGTGACTGCTGTACTGATGGTTGGGGAAGTGTGAGGCGTGAAACCCCCCTTGTTAGAATTTGAGGCAGAGGGTGGAGGGTGAAGGAGCACCCTCTTTGAAGAGGTGACCTGGGGAGAAACAGGTCAGTTAGCGAACGGCATTCGGTGTATTTTATGCAAGGTAATACCTGTCCAGTAAATACAAGTGTACTACGAGACCACCGGCCGGCCCACAGAACTGAGGCTTGCTCGGAAGTACTTTAAAATGAGGTAGCTGCACCCTTGAGATGGATGGGGGTGCAGATTCATTGCTCCAACACCAATCAATAAGGATAACTCAATGGTTTGGCAAAGGGAGTCCGCTTAATGACAAGTACTGAAAACGGGGAGTTATGGATGTCAGCAGTGATGCGCTGGTCCTTCTCGCTTCAAACTCCAACGAACTTCATACAAGTTGTAACATTTATGCTCAAAAATCATCATCACTGACGTATAACACTCAAAAGTTAACATGCAATTCTATTGGTTAGGAAAAGGTAAATCTACTATAGGTACTATATCTGTATATGGTAAAGGAGTGAGGGGATTGGGGAAACTCTGTCAGGTGGGCATCTAAGCCCTTCCTTCAAAATGACTACTGTAGACGTCACTAAAAGTACAACATCTCATTGGTTCTACTATCCATAGGACCCTAGATTATTTGGTTCACTGTGATTGGGTTGGCACCAACCCCATGCATACTTTTACACTTCACTTAGCAGCACGCAGAATGATTGGCCAGATGTGGGGTGCCCCTTAGTTACCCGGCCTTCCTCCAATTATAGTTACATTCAATCATCACTTTAGTGTCCATGTGTCAATTAGTTCACTGTGGTTGGCCTCGAGACTGCATCTTCTGTCTGGAAAAGTTCTGATATCTCCACCTGGTCATAGGTGTGAACCCTCGCTTCTTCTTGCTCGGCTGGTCACGTGATTCCTACACCGTGAATTTGTCTCTTTTCTCTCAATTTGTGTATTTGATTCTCATTTAGCCCGCCACCTACCTACGTCTTCTTATCTCGACCTTTCAGAGGCAGGATATTCTGTTCTTAGTTTCAATTAGATGTAGCTACTGTTCGCTTCTTTTATTAGTATGACCTTGGCTTTCCTGGCACGAGTTGCCTCTGCCGAGTTTCGATTCAGCCATCTCTTTTTGTTTTGCTAAATATGAATCTTTTCTCATTTGGCCTTCAGTAACCTGGGTTGAATCTGCTTCTTGTGCAAAGTAGAAATACACTTATAATACTGTGCTTTATTTTGAGGTAGATTATGTATAATGGTATTCTACTAAACATTGCAAGCTGCACTGTTTTCTTAGCTTTCTTGCAGTTCCAAGCATATTTACAGGTATAAACTGGTATAAACTGGTCACTATCTTCATCTTGCTTACAGCTTAAACTTCTTTGCATTTCGATATTGTCTTTTCACTTTAGGTTCACGATATCCTTTTTCATGGTGTTTCTTCGCTTTGTGTCATTCTCTGGTCGTCATTTCTTCTACCTGTGAGTCAGTCTGGGTTCTTGTGACGTCACCATTCATCTTCCATTAAGACTTTTTTGCTTTCTTCCGGGACTCTACCTAGGCAATCTTCATTTTGTCTCATTTATTGGTAGGGTTTCCTCAATGGATACCTTACTGTCCATGGTTTCCTTGGTATTGGTACTTCAATAGGTGCTGTTCTTCCGATAGGCACTGGGAAGAGCCCTACTGTGGCTCTCTGCTGGCTTATTTGCTCATCATACTTCACATATCTCGGTGTGAACGTTCCTGGTAATTCAAAATGGATGATTGGAGTGCAGGCTTTATTTAGGACCTCCTCTACACAAGTGCAGTAGAGACATGGAACCAACCAGAGAAACCCTGGTAATTCTTTGACATTCTGAGGAGTAGGACAATTGATCCCAGCCTGAATTGTCCAAGGCTCTGTTACTATTCCAGTAGGAGCAATAATATGCCTATAAAAAGTTATCTTATGTCTGATGGAAACAAGGATTAGAGCGCTTAACATGCAACTCATACTGGCATGATCCTTCTGACACCTGATTATTATGGATGTGTTCAAAGCAAGACTGAGAAAACAACAAAATGTAATTGAAGTAGATAATAATATAGGCATGAACAAAGACTCTAAAACCTTCATTCAGAAAGTGTTGACACGCTGCAGGGTCATTACACAATCCATAGGGCACTAAGTACTGGTAATGACAAAAGCTTGTGCGTAATGTGGTTTTCCATTCATCACCAGGATAAATAAAAAATACAAGCAAAATTGTATAACCTCTTCATATGTAATTTGGTGTATTTCTGTGCCCCTCAGACGTTTCTTAAAATAACTTAAATTAAAGGAAGTGGATATGACGTTTTCACTGCATCATCATTACATTGGCAGTAATCAACACAAGGTCTAAATTCATACTGGTTTTTGGAATAAAAAGGAAACAACACGAGGGAGGAGGAATAACGAATGAACACTTGGCCAAATTGTGATGTCTATATCTATATATTATTTCAGTATGATGTGTTATTTTTCTGTGAAAGTGTATATACGACCATTCGCCAAAGGAACATTAGGAAGACATTTGACAAAACAGCCATAATCCCATGGGGAGGTGATCTATCAGCCTCTTTTCTTTCAAGGACATCCCGCTGATCTTGGAATTGAATGGGTAACAGCTCTAAGGGGCATGGACACACATGGTTTGTTCTTGCCAATTAATAATAGGATTGCTGTCCAGTAATCAGGAAATTCCCAGTATGATTTGGAATCATGGGATATCAATGGCATCGAAATGAAGCAGTTGCCTATGGGAAAGATTACTTTCCAATCCAGGAAGAATGGTCTGTTTGGTGAAGTGACCAAGGGTTAACCTTGACCAAGCAAAAGAATGCACTAATTGAGTTCCTTCTTTGTCAATTACAGGAGATGTTTTATATTTTAGTAAGTTCTTGCTCTATAAATGATCCATTATCGTTCATGGCCAACATGGGTTCTCTTTGAAAGACAACTGTTAACAATGTAACTGATAAGTGGAAATGCTTGCGTATCCCCAGAAGGGAGATATGCCATAGAGTATGAGCCAGACGAGCTGGACCCATTCCTATAGTGTTTCCTGGTAGAGAACGAGCCTGGTCGTTTCTCGACATCCCTTTATTGTTGCATTTGGCATAGCTGCACTGGGTGTCCTAGCTGGCTGCAATATAAGCAGGCATTCATTCCTCTTCATTTCTTTCTTTCTTCATGAGTCACCCAGCCCCCTTATGGGGGCCTACTTGTATAGGTTCAGGTTGCCTCCTCCACTTTTTCTTAGTTCTCATTTATTTGAGGGGTAGAGGGGGACAGTAAGGTGCATTCTGTCATGTTTTCTGTAATGTTAAAGAACACTGCACTCTTTTTATGGGATGCTGCATCCTCAACTTGAAGTTTTCGAAAGGCAGCAGGCCAACACAGAACTGCTAAAGCTACGTGTGTCTTCCTCCCTCCCTTTGCGTATCCAGGGCTGGCTTAATACTGCAAAAGAATGGGGCTCAATAGGATCCTTGATTGCATGGTTTATGGTGTCTCCCACACACTTCCAATTGATGATGTATCGAAGGGGGAGGCCAGCAGCTCTCTGTCTTTAGCAGTTCATCTGAGACCCATAATAACAATCAGTTGTAAGGAGAGTAAATGAAGAGCACCACACCACTGGAGTGTTATTCTCTAAAATACAATGGCCCTTCCGAAAGCGGTCATTTTCAGCTGTTTACTTACAGCAGCATCTTCCATACTGCTCACCTCACTGATCCAGGGGAGGACAACAAGATCCGAAGATGTGGTAGCTTCCCAACACCACTCACTAAGGTACTGTGGTATGAAGCAGCTATAACGTGGAGGGAACACCTCAGTTGTATATCTGTACATGGACTCTGACTTCCATACCCTGGGGAATTTCCTAAGTAAAGGATCCTAACACCAAGCCAACCAGGATAGTGTGGTTCATTTGTGCATGTTCTGCCATATCTTTGTTTCTGAATATGACAGAAACGTCATTAAACAACACAACACACTACTTATTATATTGTATCACATGATTACCAAATCATTTTCAGAGGAGTTCCAGAGAGAGAGAGAGAGAGAGAGAGAGTGTAAGCGATATTTCTCATTCTTTCAATTCCTAATGGGATCCTAAGTGTTGATCAGGAGCATCATTGTAAATTGCTGCTGATCTTGTCCTCTGTGTGCCCCCTGACATGAAAAAACCTGCTCAGCATTGACAACAGCCATTCAGACAATTGTGTGCTTATATTTGCTTCCCAAGTTAACAGAATTGGACCTGCCACAAGATCTTAACTCATACCTTCCAGCCCCAACAGAACAGTGCGTTAGCTGAGCTACAGTGTTGTGGCCTCCCAGTAGCATTCACAACATGCCTTCACTGTAAAGATATAAGCAGCACCATGATACTAAGTGTACTGATGTGAAAATGCACATTGTAATGTCGAACAACGATAACTTCCTACTTCTGGTCTAGGCAACATGTTGAAGGGACACACACTCAGATAAGCCTGGCAGCTTACACGTAC
Organism: Ambystoma mexicanum; assembly: GCF_040938575.1. Taxonomy (NCBI): domain Eukaryota; kingdom Metazoa; phylum Chordata; class Amphibia; order Caudata; family Ambystomatidae; genus Ambystoma; species Ambystoma mexicanum. The sequence continues at coordinate 461,676,188 of NC_090935.1, forward strand.
GTGCTTGAGGTTGTTCCATACCTTAGAAAACAATGCACTTACCCTTTTATGTACTAAATCTTTGCCAATCAATGTAATCACGTACATGCATAGGGCGGGGCTAGCCACGTGCTGGGCTAGTCCTTTCTGCCAAGCAAGTGGATACCTGCGTCCTCATGGAAGTCACTGAAAAAGTGACCAAATACCTACAAAAGTATTCTTGCTGTATTCACAGATTTAGACAACATTACCCCTCATTTCAACCAAAGGTGAAGTTAGGTTTTGGATGGAAAATAGCCCAGTTCGCATTGCTTCTCGCTTTTCATACCTCCACCCTAACAATGCTTTAGGTACGATGTGTGTAGAAGTATATATGGGCTTATAACCATAATGCAGTGCTTCAATGTGCAGTGTTTCAAGGTTATAATGTGATGGCTGCACTACATGGCACTCGATGAGGCGAAATGCAGAGATTTGCATCACCTGCCACACCTTGCAGAAAGAAGTTGTAGAATTAATTATCTTTAACATATATCAGCGTAAGGGAAAACGAAGTTAACAAACAGTTAGGTCAGTGGGGTATAATGTATTGCAACAGCAATCACGTGCCCCTTAAAATTCCAATTTCATTTAAAACAACTGCAGGGGAAATCGATTGTGGTTCAATTAAAATAATGTATCGTATTTGATGAACACAAGTGTTACAAGTTTAATTTAAAACGTTTAGAAGATATATCAAACAGTGCCAATTCACTTTGGAAAAGTATCTCCTATAGCTACAAAAATCATCCTTTGGTTCAGAGCGACCGGGGAGCCGAACTAGATAGACGTGTGTCGTGTGTGGTTTGTCTAGTGTGGGGGCTCACGGGCACGCCTGGGGGCCAGGACACACCCCCAACAGTGGCAACGAGTGCAGACGGATGCCCGGGCCCGGCAGTGGTGAAAGGCATTCTGAAATTTTTTTTCCATGATACGGAACTTTCGTGAGTGTTTTGTTTCACGCCGTGGCTGCGAACCGTACACGCGGCTGGCGGCCATTTTGTTCATGAGGCCGTGGAACTTCACCAGGCTCCGGTTTGGAGGGTGAAAGCGATCCAGGTCGAATTTCTGGATATTCTGATTGCAGGCAGTATAACCTGCATGCCCATGCCTGGTTTGTGTATTTTACTCCAGTTTTGGGATTCCTACGTCGAGTGAAAGCTAGGGGAAGGTCTAAAATGGCTGGGCCGGATTAGTCCACTCCACTGTCATAGCTTAGTTTTTGGGACATCCACACCACTGTGGCCTGCAGCAATGTGGAGACACGGCTCTTCTTTGTTCCCTTCATCATCGGGACGCTGTGGCTTCTTCTTTGTCTCCTTCATCATCACGAGGTTGTCTGCAGTGGATGCTCTTCTGCTCTTCTGGTGGCTCGTGGTTGGAAGCTATCCCAGGTGAGCTTGGGGACTAGTCATCATCACCTCTCCCCCAGTTTGGACTGCCATTGTGCCTGGAGAGGGGGAGGAGGTCTGTTGGTGTGGTGCTGAGGGGTAATTGAGTTGAGGCCCTCAGGACACAAGGTGGGGGTGCCTGGGCGCTCAAGCCCATGAGTGACTCTGATGATCTGGAGGGTGGGGCCGCCGCAGCTGCTGAAGATCCTCAGGACGGTGACCAGGTGGCACAGCCTCAGCAGGCTCTACAGCCTCCAGTGCTTCTAGTACAGCAACCAGCAGCACAGCCTCAACAGGCCCCACAGCAGCCCCCGCAAGGAGGGGGGTCAGGTGCCTGCACCCCAGGCTTTACCCATGGCACAGCTAGGTGCTCCACAAGGACTTCCCATCATGGCTCAGGCTAGAGCCCAGGCTGCCCAAGCTGCCCTGCAGCCCATCCCTGAATTTGATGCATCGGGCCCACCTTCCAGCATGGGGCCTCGGTGGAGGAGGTGGGTTGCCCGCCTGGACATGTACTTCAGAGCTGCTCAGGTGACGGACAATGACAGCATGGTGGCCACAATGTTGTATTCAGGAGATCTTTGAGTCGCTCACCCCGGTGGACCAGTCTTACGATGCGGCCAAGGCAGTTCTGCTTGCTCACTTTCTGCCCCTTGCCAATGTGGACTACGAAAGATTTGTCATGTTGTCGGCCAAGCAAAAGGACGATAAGACTCTGGATACCTTTTATGGTCGCCTGCGCCGCCTCTCCCAAGGATGTGCATGGAGGGATGCGGAGGACATGATGCGCACAATGCTGATTCAGGCATGCTCCTCCGGCAAACTCAGGAGGCAGGTCCTGAGAGAGCCGGGCCTCACTCTACCCCGCATATTGGAACTAGGCCGGTGCCATGAGGTGGCCGAGGCTCGCACCAACAAGATGGAAGCCGGGTCACGCTCGATGAAGTCGGAGGAGGTGTGTGCTGTCTGGCGGGGCGGCAGAGGAACAAGAAGACCTGGTGGAGGACCCCGGGACAGGGCAGGAAGATCAGGGGAGTCGTGCCAGAAGTGTGGCTATGACCTCCCCCAACCGACAGAGTGCCCGGCAGCGGGGAAGGCTCGTGGCTGGTGCGGCCTGCCGGACCACTTCTCAAGAGTGTGCAGAGCGGCTCTGCCAGTGATGGTACCGAGAGGTCCGGCCCGGACATGGACTCCGCACCAGAGCCGACCACCAAATGTGGCCCAGGTAGACCAAGGTGAGGAGGAGGCCCAGGTGGATGAGGCAGAGGAAGTGGAGGAAGAGAACATTTAGTCTGGATATTATTGAGAAAGTCGAGGGCCCGACGCCGTGGGTATCCCCTATTAATCTGGCGAGGAAACCGAAACAACCTGACTCTGTTCGTATCTGTGTGGACATGAGACTGCCCAACAAGGCCATCAAGAGGGAGCGGCATCTCACCCCTACTATCGATGACATTATCGCCGAGGTACAGGGGGCCCGATTTTTCTCCAAGCTAGATCTACGAGCAGGATACCATCAGGTTGTCCTCCACCCTGAGTCCCGGTACATAACCACGTTCACCACCCACCGGGGGCTGTACAGGTCCAAGAGGTTGAGCTTTGGGGTGTCATCGGCTGCTGAAGTATTTCAGAACATCATACGGGGCGCCCTTGCCGATCTGGAGGGTGTCCTCAATATTAGCGATGACATTCTGGTATTTGCCAAGACAGAGGTGGACCATCTGAGGAGGCTGGCAAAGACCTTTGAGAGGCTGCAGTCCCTGGGCCTCACCCTTCACAGGGACAAATGTAAGTTTCTGCGCCCCTCCATTGAGTTCTTCAGGTTCGTTCAAGGAGGGGGAAGGTCCAGGACATTAAGAAGGCGCAGCCCCCGGAGTCGGAGAAGCTTCCTTGGGATGGTGACTACTGCGGGCGCTTCATTCAAAATCTCACCTCGAGGTCCGAGCCGCTCAGGGCGTTGACAAAGAAGGAGACAGTCTGGCATTGGGGCCCACTGGAGCAGTCGGCCTTTGAGGACATCAAGAGCGCCCTAATAGCAGAGGACACCATGGTGTTTTTCGACCCGGCGCTGCCGTCGGAGATCATTGTGGACGCGAGTCCATTTGGCCTGGGGGCGGTTCTGACTTAGGTGGACCGGGACGGGAGCGTTCGCCCAGTGGCGTATGCCAGCAAGGCGCTCTCGGACACGGAGCAAAGATACTCCCAAATTGAGCGGGAGGCCCTGGCGGTCCTCTGGGGATGCAGACATTTTCGACTCTATGTCTTGGGGCGTCCAGTGACTGTGGTGACTGACCACAAGCCCCTGCTCCCGATTCTGGCTGGGTCATCCTCGAAGCCCCCGGCCAGGATTGAGAGATGGATGCTCGCCCTGCTCGAGTATGGAGTCACCCTGGTGTCCCGGCCGGGGGCCAACAATGCAGCGGACTACCTCTCCCGGCATCCTGGAGTGCGCGGGGGAGAGGAGTATGATACCTGTGCAGAGGAGGCCGATGACCATGTCCGGATGGTGGTGGAAGGGGCCACGCCAAATGCGATGCCCCTGTCGGAGCTGGAGGCTGCAGCGGCAGCGGAAGAGTGCTTCCAGATCTTAAAGCACTCCATGCAGCACATCTTGGAGGCTCTGGCAGGGCGGACCCAGGAGGCCAAGACTGGACTCGAGCAGTTGTGGAAGGTGAAGGACGAGTTGTCCTTCTCGACATCGGGCTTGCTGCTCCGGGGTGATTGCATCGTGGTCCCCCAGTCCAAGGTACAGGAGGTGATCACTCTGGTCCACCATGGACACCAGGGTGCCGCCAAGACCAAGGCGAGGCTGCGGCTGAAGGTCTGGTTCCCGGAATTGGAAAGAAGGGTGGATGACTTTGTAGCGGCCTGTGTGTGGTGCCAGGCAGCTTCCCCGTGCAACGAGAGCCGACCATCGAGGCTATGCCGCGGGGGACCCGGCCCTGGGAGGTCGTCCATGCGGACTTTGGGTCAACGTCCGTGGGAACCCACTTCATCGTAATTGTTGATGAGTACTCACGGTACCCGGAGGTGGAGTTCGTGGAGTCGGTGGCCTTTGAGCATGTGGTCGTAGCGGTGGAAAAGGTATTTGCGGCCTATGGGTTCCCCTTGACTCTGTGTTTGGACAATGGGTTGCCATTCCAAAGTGAGCGGTTCTCTGAGTTCATGGAGAGCTGCGGAGTCAAGCACAGGAAGATATCCCCGTTGTGGCCTTGCGCTAATGGAGACGCTGAAAGGCTGATGGGGACACTTAATAAGACCTTCAGGATTGCTCAGGGACAAGGGCAGCTCCTCCAACGCGCCCTTTATCAATTCCTGCGGGTGTACCGAACCACTCCACATGCCTCCACCGGGGTCGCCCCTGCAGAGACTCTCTTCAGGCGATGCCCCCGGGGTCTACTGCCCGAGGTCCGGGAGAAGGAGCCCGGGGTGATTGACTGTCAGCAGGTTGAGGCCGATAGGCGGGCCAGGATTGACCAGGAGAACCTGTGAAGGGGTCTTCGCCCCCAGCGGCTGGAACCAGGGGACGAGGTGCTCATTCGAAACAGACACCCCCATGGGAAACTCTCGCTCCCCTACGAACCGGAGCCATTGGACGTGGTGGCTGTGAAAGGGTCCATGGTGACGGCATCGGATGGAAGATCTGCTGTCACCCGAAACGTCAGCTTCTTCAAGAAGCTGGGCGATCCCCGGACTGAACCACCCCTGGACCCTGAAGTGGCAGAGGTGCCTGAGGACGTTGGAGTCCCCGTGGGCACCCAGAACTCTCCAGTCCGGGGAGCTGTGGCTGATGGACTTCCCGTGCCGGAGGTAAGCGGGAGGTACCCCCAGAGGGCTGGGCGAGGGAAACCCGCTTATCTCAGCGAATACGTGTTGGGACATGTGGAGAATCAACTGGAGTGAGGGGACCCGGGTGGCTGACATTAAAGGGGTATGGGCTCAGCATACTGGTGTTATTTGTGTGTGTGGTTTGCAGTGTTTAAGAAAAGTTATTGTGTTTCCTCCCGAAAAAGGAGGAGTGTGGCGCTGCCCTGTGTGGGACGCGCACGCAGCGGCGTGACGTTGCATGTTGCCGCGTGCGGTTTAAATAAACAGGGCGTTCCTGGACGCAACACAGCGACCGGGGAGCCCGAACTAGATAGACGTGTGTCGTGTGTGGTCTGTCTAGTGTGGGGGCTCACGGGCACGCCTGGGGGCCAGGACACACCCCCAACACTGCTGTCGTGGAGGCTGCCCGCATATTCTCACTCATGCCATACATGCATAGATTCCAGAGCAAGACATGCTGTTACGCGACACAGCACAAGCACATGCACTGTTTGCATTATAGTTATTGCTGCACACATACATGCATTCAGGACAAACGATTCACAATAATACATAAACTGCACACATACTCTTTGTGTGCAAAAAATGTACATGTGCGCTTTACATGCGTGAATACTATACACACAAGAGATACGTGCAGTCACTGTCACACATTCCATATAAGTGCATACACAAGCTGAACACAGTTTCTCTATATATGCAAACTCAATACACACATACTTTAATCATACATGTACATACATGATGGACACGCACTCACAAACTGTATGCACGCTACACACACATGTTGTCATATTCAAGTCTACAAACACAAGCCATGGGCTCAATGCGAATGGGAATTAATGTTTACCGGCTCCCAGAAAAGGACATGACCGTAATGACCCTTTTCTGGACGCTGGATAAAAATCAATACCGGCGGCAGCCATACCTTTACTACAGGCACGGTTACCTCCATACTCGTAATGATACACAAATTACTTCTTGTGCAAACAATGTTATTGGGAAACGTGTGTTCACAACTCAAAATGTCCATCTCTATGGCCAAAGCACTAGATGTTTTAACTGTTGTGTTTTTGTTTGTTCGTTTCTGTGAAATTGTGTTCTCAAGCTGTAAACAAAGTTTACTGGCTTTAAAGACAAGTCATGTAGTGCCGCAATTGAAATATGTTTATTTATTGGCATTTCTTATGCTCTGGCTTCTAAGTCAAGAAATGGCTTAAACAGTGTTCAAAGGAAACACCAAGAAATTAACATTTTCAGGAATTGCTAAGAAATACTGCATACTCTATAAACCATGTTCCCTGCTCTGGTGTGAAGATTCGCCATCCATGGAAGTTATGGAATGCCTGGCGTGTGCAGGGTTACAAGGAATAGACTCTTCGGTCTAGTCCTCATCCAACATGGCAGCAAAGATTATAAGAGCTAACCACGCCCACCTCTCGATGCATTGTATCTGTTGTTAGTTTGTCCCTTAACTTCCAATGCTTCGATACTCTGCCATATTTCCTACCTCTTTGTTTCCGTATCTCCTTCTTTGTATTCACGGTACCTTTTTACTTAGATCACATAGTCTTGCTCTCCTCTCGTGTGATTTAGTGGACTTTGCTTGTTTCTATCTTCATTACCCTTGTTCTCTGGTTCTTGTCGGTGTTATCCTACGCCCAACCCTCCTTCTGTCCTATTGGTCTATCATATACTCCTTTTCGCTTACTTACGGTCAGTTCTTATCCTTTCTTGGCTCTGTCCTCTTCCAGCTCTACTTCTCCCTCTCGCCCGCGCTCACGGCTCGCGCCGTTTATTCGGCACGTAGCGTGCTTGCTTTCTCTTCCTTTCACTCTTCCTTCTACTTACCTTTTCACTCGCATTGTTGTTTCTTTCCCTCCAGTAGGTGATTTTCTTCTTTAGTGGCTTTCCGCTGCTCTTCCGTCTTATACTTTCTTTCCTTCTCTGCACTGCATTCTGTACTCTGTAGTTCGGTTCTCTCTGTCCCATATTTCTTGACCACCCAGTCCTCAGGGTACTGTCTGGGGGAGTTTCTTTCGGTCCTCTCTTCGCCATCAAGGACTTTCCAGCTTCCAGCCCACTTCAGCCAGGGATTTCTCTTCATCATCCGATTCTTTGCCTCGTTCTTCGTCCAGACCAGAATCCTTATAAACTTTCTCTTGGACTGTTACATACGACTTTACATCACCACAGGAGCACCTATAGAAGCACTGAATCTCTGTTACTGCAATCAGGGTTTTGTATTGCCCAGAGGCTTTTTCGCTGTTCTTTGGGGTCTAACTCCCCGGGGTTCCCCTTAGGCAGGTCCCAATCCCTGTCAACGGGGCCTCTGGGGAAGCTAGACCCTACTTACATGACTAGAAGAAGAAGAAGTCCAAGGAAGGCTTGCTCACAGGCCACAAGAGATCAAGAAGGAAGACTTTAACTGAGTCCAAGGACAGTTCGTCTGAAGGCCCAGGTGAGGAGGAGGGTGGGGAAGCAGAACCTTTGCCTGACAGAATACAGCGCCTACCAAATCCAATGGCGTCCTTGGCACAGCACCCAGAACTGGTAGCAGCAATGCAGAATCTCACAGCGGACGTACAAGCCCTTAAGGCTTAAAATGTGGCGCTGCGCCAACAGGTGGTCTTGCAAAGAGACAATAGAGGTGACTTACCCTCTATGGCTCTGTCTTACGGAAAATATGATGGTCATCCAGGAGGATTGAACGACTTCCTAGATGCTTGCCAAGTTTATTTTGCCTTCACGCCACACACCTATGACACGGCCAGACCCAGAGTAGGTTTCATCATAGCAAATTTGATGGGGAATACTTTAGCTTGGGCTACTCCACTCGTGACCAACAATGACCAAGCTTTTAATGATTTTGACCACTTTACAGGACTATTACGAGAGCGGTTTGATCATCCTGAGGTGTTGTGCACCTCGTTCAAAGCTATTTTGGATGTCAGACAAGGCACCACCGACATCCAGACCTACATTTCCCGGCTCCTGAGACTGGCAACAAAGGCGGATTGGCCAGACTCGGCCAAACAGACGATCTTCAGAAGAGGGTTACACGAGGACCTAAAAGATGAATTGGCTCGAGTTGCCCGGCCAGCTTCTTTCCAAGAGCTCATGACTTTAGCACTACAGATCGAGTTTTGATTACTCGAGAGACGTCAAGAGAAGAGAAGACCAAGGCCTGTCCTTCCTTCAAGTTTCCCCCTCCCTCCTACCAAAGGATGTTCCAGCAAATGAAGAACCCATGCAGATAGGTACAACTCGTGGTCCACTTACACCAGAGGAATGAAAGAGGCACAGAGATTTAGGATTGTGCATGTATTGTGGCTCATCTAAACATCTCTTTAGAAACTGCCCAGAAGTTCCACCACGACGGAAGGAAAATGCCAGCCCCCGAATTTATGCAAGGGAAGTGTCGGGGGAACAGCCAGTAGCCCTTCTACGTCACCAGATCAATAGAAGAAGGTGAAGACAATCGTTTTATGGTATTCAAGATACAATTGTGGCTGTCGGAATCAGAACCTTTGGAAGTACTGGCCATGTTAGACTGTGGGGCTGTGGGTAACTTCATAGATGTTGAATGGGCTCGTGAACAGCATGTGCTAGAAAGACTCAAGCCAAAGGCAATTCCAGTTGAAGGAGTGGACGGCCAGCCACTTTCTTCTGGTCCCATTATCAAGGAATCGATTCCTCTAAAGATGCAGTTGGGACAGCATCAAGAACTCATTATATTTGACCTCATTGGAGCGGCGCACTTCCCGGTGGTCATTGGCATTCATTGGTTAAGGAAACATAACCCTCTTATAGATTGGGCCTCAAATAGATTGAGCTTCAACTCGTCCTACTGCCAAGATCACTGTATGGAAGTGTCTTGTTGTAAGAAGAACCTGGAAGGAGCATTGCCACCCCGGAAGAAGACTGTATCCTCGATTCCCCTTCAGTATCAGGATTACACGGAGGTGTTCGAAGACGTATTGCCACGATATTTACCACCGCACAGGGCAGAAGATTGTGCCATTGAATTGGTACCAGAGGCACAAGTACCTTATGGTCAAATGTACCCTTTATCCTTGCCCGAAAGGAAGGCATTAAGAGAGTACTTGGATGCTCATTTACAGAACGGGCTAATTCTAGAATCCAGATCTTCTTGTGGGGCATCCTTATTTTGTATTCCCAAGAAGGAGTCATCTGAATTGAGACCCTGCATCGACTATCGAGTTCTAAATCAAATTACTATTGGTGACCGGTATCCCATGCCTTTGATCAGTGACATTTTAGAAGCGGTACAAGGATCAAGAATTTTCACCAAGCTAGACCTCAGAGGTGCCTACCATCTCCTGAGGATCCGCAAGGGCAATGAGTGGAAGACAGCGTTTCAAACACCCTTAGGGCTTTTTGAATACCGGGTGATGCCGTTTGGGCTGGTTAACGCCCCAACCATTTTTCAACGATTCATGGACAAGATATTTTAAGATTTACTGTTTATTTCTGTAGTGGTATATTTGGATGACATTTTAGTCTTCTCTCGCACACTGCAGGAGCATCGAAGACAGGTGAGGGAAGTATTACACCGGCTACACATAAACCAACTCATGGTTAAACCCAAAAAGTGTGTTTTTGAGGCTGAGTCTGTGTCATATCTGGGTTTCATCCTCTCCAAAGAGGGAATCCAGATGGACCCGAGCAAGATCCAGGCGGTATTGAACTGGAAGTAATCACAATGTGTCAAGGACATACAAAGATTCCTTGATTAGCGAATTTTTACAGACAGTTCATACCAAATTTCTCCAGGTTGGTCGAACCCATTACAGCTCTTCTAAAGAAGGGTGTGGTTTCTGCCCTTAACCAAGAACAAAGGGAAGCCTTTCGCCAACTGAAGGAACGGTTTACATCTGCTCCTATCCTTGTGCAACCTACTCAAGACAGACCTTTCATCCTCGAGACTGACGCCTCTGCAGGAGCGGTTGGGGCTGTACTCCTGCAAAAGGCTGAGGATAGTATGGAACATCCCGTAGCCTGTTACTCCAAGACCCTGACCAGCAGTGAGCGCAATTATTCCGTTCTTGAAAAGGAACTGTTGGCCATTACATTGGCTTGTCAAGAGTGGTGTCACCTCCTACAAGGAGCTAAACACAGCTTCCTTATACGTACCGATCACAGAAACCTCAGAGTACTGCAACAGATGGAGTGTACTAATGCTTGGCATGCTAGATGGGCCTATTTATTTTTGCAATTTTATTTCTGTATTACCTACATTCCTGGAACAGAGAACCAGGTAGCTGATGCCTTATCTATATGCCAAGGCGAAGAAGCTGGTACTTATCAAGGTCATGACCTTGTTTTACCAGGGCTACGAACCATTGCTGCAGTAGCGCCGTTTTTACAAGATCTAGTGGAGCAGTACAAACAGAAGACAGAAATTCCAGACTCAGTCTCTCTGGGTAAGGACGGACTTTTCTATCATGAGACCTCTCTGTATATTCCCTCCAAGAGACTGCAGGATCAGATCCTCATGTGGTGTCATCACACACCCTTGGCTGGACATCCGGGTAGACGAAAGACCCAGGAATTGATCTGTCGTAGGTTCTGGTGGCCCAACATATCCCAGGATGTCAGGAATTATGTCTCCTCATGTCCAGTCTGCGCCTGTAACAAGTATGCCACGAGTAAGCCTATGGGTCGTCTTCACCAACCCTTGTTACCTGGTCGCCCTTGGGAGCACATTTCTACAGACTTTATAATTACCTCTTTCCCATGGAATGAATACTGTTATGGTAACAGTGGACTCGTTCAGTAAATTGGCTCACTTTTCCACTCTGTCACATCTTCTTTCGGCCCCTGAGACAGCGGCTGTCTTTTTACGCGATATAGTCCATTTACATGGGCTGCCCAGGACGATTATATCGGACAGAGGATCGCAATTTACATCTAAATTCTGGTCGACTTTATGTCAACAGCTAGGTATCAGTCGTGCCCTATCATCGAGGTACCACCCACAAAGTAATGGCCAGATTGATAGACCCAGTGCCAATCTTGAACATATATCCAATGTTTTTGCAGCAACAGGCAGGATGAATGGGCCTCCTATCTCTCACAGGCAGAGTTTGCGTACAATAACTCTCTTCACACCTCAATTCAGATGAGCCCATTTTAATGTACATATAGCTACCACCCCCAACCCTTACCTTGGACAGGTGTGTCACCCACGAGCACACCCGCTATAGACAGTCTGTTGACTGACCTTATTGGCATACAGAAGACTGCCCAGAAGGCACTAGTTTCCAGTAGGCAGACACACAAGAGGTGGGCAGAACATGCGAGAAAGGCTAATCCGGACTGGAAGTCGGGGCAATTGATTTGGCTATCCATGAAATTTAAACCCGAATGGGTTCATGCTGGCAAGTTTGCCCCTCGGGATATGGGGCCTTTCCCCATAGCTTCCAGGATGAATCCTGTAGCATTCAAACTCCACCTTCCCCAGAGTCTTTGAGAGATTCATCCAGTTTTTCATACATCCTTATTTAAAGAACACAAGTAAGATCTGTATCAAAGGAAATTTCGAAGCCTAAGGCCTCTCAATCCCCCCACACAAGAAGAATATGAAGTTGCTTATTTAGTGGACTCCTGTTACAGAAGAGGAAGAGTACAATATCTGGTACATTGGAAGGGCTATTCTGTAGAAGAAAGGACATGGGAACCCAAATGTAATATACATCCCCCCGACTGTTGAGAAGATTTCATCTTCTACACCCGGGGAAACCTGGAGGACCCCCAAGGGGGAGGGTGTATACTGTCAAGATTCGCTGTCCATGGAAGTTATGGAATGCCTAGCGTGTACAGGGTTACAAGGAATAGACTCTTCGGTCTAGTCCTCATCCAACATGGCAGCAAAGATTATAAGAGCTAACCACGCCCACCTCTCGATGCATTGTATCTGTTGTTAGTTTGTCCCTTAACTTCCAATGCTTCGATACTCTGCTATATTTCCTACTTCTTTGTTTCCGTATCTCCTTCTTTGTATTCACGGTACCTTTTTACTTAGATCACATAGTCTTGCTCTCCTCTCGTGTGATTTAGTGGACTTTGCTTGTTTCTATCTTCATTACCCTTGTTCTCTGGTTCTTGTCGGTGTTATCCTACGCCCAACCCTCCTTCTGTCGTATTGGTCTATCGTATACTCCTTTTCGCTTACTTACGGTCAGTTCTTATCCTTTCTTGGCTCTGTCCCCTTCCAGCTCTACTTCTCCCTCTCGCCCGCACTCTCGGCTTGTGACGTTCATTTGGCACGTAGCGTGCTTGCTTTCTCTTCCTTTCACTCTTCCTTCTACATACCTTTTCACTTGCAGTGTTGTTTCTTTCCCTCCGGTAGGTGATATCCTTGTTTAGCGGCTTTCCACTGCTCTTCCATCTTATATTTTCTTTCCTTCTCTGCACTGCATTCTGGACTCTGTAGTTCGGTTCTCTCTGTCCTATATTTCTTAACCACCCAGACCTCAGGGTACTGTCTGGGGGAGTTTCGTTCGGTCATCTCTTTGCCATCAAGGACTTTCTAGCTTCCAGACCACTTCAGCCACGGATTCCTCTTCATCCTCTTTGTCCAGACCGGAATCCTTATAAACTTTCTCTTGGACTGTTACATACGACTTTACATCACTACAGGAGCACCTATAGAAGCACCAAATCTCTGTTACTGTAAACAGGGTTTTTTATTGCCCAGAGGCTTTTTTCCTGTTCTTTGGGGTATAGCTACCCGGGGTTCCCCTTAGGCAGGTCCCAATCCCTGTCAAGATGGCCTCTGGGGAAGCTAAACCCTACTTACACGACAAGAAGAAGAAGAAGTCCAGGGAAGGCTTGCTCACAGACCACAAAAGATCAAGAAGGAAGACTTTAACAGAGTCCAAGGACAGTTTGTCTAAAGACCCAGGTGAGGAGGAGGGTGGGGAAGCAGAACCTTTGCCTGACATCTGGTCCTTTTCAGAAGTCTTGGTTTATCCCCCACGCCCAGGGGTAAGAGTAGTTCTTTAGTCTGGCTCCCAAACATGGAGGAGGACACACCTGCAGGGGTCTTTCAGCACTCTCAGGTCCTGGGTACCAGTGTGGTTGGCCGAGAGGTAGGTCTTTCTCCAGCAGCAGGTTACCCCCAATGTGCCCTTGGACTACCTGTCTTCACCTCATAACTCAATGACTTTGGAAAGGACTGCTCTCCCAACAAGGTCCAATAAAATCTTCTTCAAGTGTTGAAGTCCAGAGATGATTCCTGTTCCCATGACAGCTTCCTGCGGAGTGGCTGTTTCATTAGGGAGGGTATTACCTGCTGTGAAAAGGAACAACACGAGGCAACCTATAGGGCTTTAGTCTTGCTGGGAGCAACAAAGACAGAATAGCAATGTGGAGTGGGATTCTTTAGGAGGATACCAGCAATTGGACAAAAGCAAGGCTGCTTTATGGTCCTTAGAACACATGGGTTTTGCCTTCTGACATTCATTACATCAGAAGTGCTTTGTGGTACAGTAAGAGGAGGGGATAGGAAGTAATGATAGAGACAGAGAGAACAATATAGTGGAACATTCCTCCAGCTGTTAGGATCTACTGCCCTCAAAAAGGAACAAAAGGAGGCACCCTTCAGGGCTACAGTCTTACTGGAAGCCGCAAAGACAACTTAACAGAAGGAGTTTGATTCTGTGGAATAATTCTGTAGGAGAATACAGGTAATTGGACAAATAAAAGACCCCTTTAAGGGTACAGTTCCTATCCTTAGAACAAGTGGACTTTGCCTTCTGACATTGTATCAAAAGTGTGTTGCGGTACAGGAAGTGGGGGGGGACAGGAAGGAAAGATAGGGCCATAGAGAAACAAGATGGTGGAACATCCCTCCAGCTGTAAGGAGCTGCCTCTGCATACACTGATTCCCTCTCTTCCCTTCTCAATAGAATCAAAGGCCCAATTGGTATGCAGCACTCTGGTGTGAGGCTACTCCTTTTGTGAGTGGGTGTGCCCTTTGATTCATGTTCCCAGGACAGCTTACTGTGGAGTGGCTGTCCCACTTGGCAGGGTATTACATGCCCTCAAATGGAACAAGGAGAGGCATCTTCCAGGGCTACAGTCTTGCTGGGAGAGCAAAGACAGCCTAGCAGGCATACACATAATACACATAACACTTCCAAAGCTCAGCTAGGCTCACAGGATTTACATGTGTGATATTAAATTGGTGAATCTTGGATAAGTAGGAGAAATGCTAGCCACCATACATCAAACTCAGGCATGGCTTATTTGTGCAATGAAATGTGCCACCAGGATAGCATTCTCATAGTTATGGAGGAAGCAGGCCACGTGATTGGCGTGATTGAACTGTTTTGAATTTGTTTCACTGAATTTGCTGTACCTGAGAGCCTGCGGTGAGTCCTTACAAAACATGAGGATATTTCTTTAAGAATGTTCCTTTAAAAACCGCTGCGGAAGCGAAGCGTGCTTAGTGAGTCAAGTGATTGGTGTGATTGAACTCTGTCGATTTAGTTTCACTGAATTTGCTGTACCTGGGAGCCTGCGGCAAGTCCTTACAGAATGTAAGGATATTTCTTTAAGAATGTTCCTTCAAAAACCGGCCCGCAGGTGAAGCGGGCACAGTGAGCCAAATGAATGGTGTGTTGGACGAGTAGGGCGTGAGGCGCACCAGACAGTCCCCAATGATCGTGAGGTAATTTGCCTCTATTTTGTTCTAGGAGTACTTAGATACACCCTGTATCCTCTAGCCGGTTGTCACCTTTGCTTTACAGTGATCTCTACTATTAGCAATGTTGTTTACCACTGAATCCGATTATAACTGCAACTGACTTCTCAGTGTAAGCTCACTTAAAAACTGCATAACAGCAAACGCTGTGTGAAAGCACAGGGATATAAACGAGCAGTGAAAAACGATGGCTGCACAGACCACCGCAGCGAAGTAGTGTTGAAACCCACTGCGATTGAAGACACGAACACAGTGACTGCTGGCCAGATTATGACTTAGTTTAAACCAAACACGGTGGTAAACTGCACAAAAGCTGTTGCTACAAAAGCCTCCATTGATGTTACCAATTCTCTGGAAAGTACCCACATGTCTCTATCAGAAACGGCTCTGAACATTACTTGTGAAGACATTGGTAACATTGATAACAATTCATTGTTAGAGTTGTGTTACTCTATGTGCCAAGTGATCTCGCGCTCACAACGTACACAAAATGAGGTTGGCATTAACGATTTGGCTAATACCATGAGAGTGAGAGCCTCTGACAGGGATACTAGTCAGAGACTGTCTGCATCGCCAACTATGCTTATATCTAACCATTCAGTGGAAGAGGGGCCACAACATGGAAATTCTGAAATACATGCGGTACCTGAAGCCAGTAATAACTCTAACGTGAAATCTATAAATGGTGGTGAACAATCGAGCGACGACCCAGCTTGGGGTGTTTTATATTTTGCGATTAAAATCCTTCTCAAGTTATGTGGACGCATACATGAAGATGGCCAAAAACAAGGCACATTGATTTCCCATTTGGTTAACATCAATAACAATAATGTCCAGCTTACAAACGAAGAAAACACCCCTCCACAATACCGCAGAGTGAACTTATTACTTGCGATGTTATTCACAATCAGTCCTAGGAAGTTACTGAAGTGAGGTCAAAGTTGTCAGATAAGGTTGTATCTCCGGTTAGCTATCCAACACATAAGCAGGTACGTAAGACTAAGAAAATAAAGATAAAAGTGGTCAAAAGAAGAAATTGTGTGTTAGCGGTTTTACCATCTGCGGACGATGCAGCAGAACCTATGAATTCAACTATTGCCACTTTTGTGACCAAGAACCAGCGGAATAAGAAAGCAAAGCAAAAAGCCATGAGGAGAAGGAAACGCTGCCAACAAAATGGTGGGATTTTAACCAGTTGGTTAATGAAAGACAATGAGGCTAGTGTTACTTGTCCCAATGGAACAAATTCGTTTTTTTATGATTCCGCAGTGGTGCCTGATGGACCGACCCCCAGCTTGCAAGGTGTCCCCACTACCCCTGTCCAACCTTTAAGTGTGGGGGTTCAAATTGGACAGCATTCCCTTCTGTTGAACCATGCAGGAGTTCAGAATATGGTGGTGGATTTGGATTCCTGAATTTAGTCGATAAATCACAAAGGTAAGACCGGGGCCAAAAGGCATATCAATAGACTCAACTTACTTAGAATTTTCCCCAAAATCCCCTCACTACGCATCCTAAACTGATGTGATTTTGATTTGATTGCACCTGAACGAGGGGGTCCTGGTGGGATGGCTTGTGTACATTGTGTACTGCCCATGAGAGCGTTGCTTATTAGAACTGGGAAAACCTTGCATACCTCAAGTGGCAACTTCATGCTGTGACCTTTGTAACAAAATCCTTAGCAAAAGTGATTCCTATGGGCACTGAACACAGTAAAAAATTGACAGAAGAATATGACAATAAAAAAGGGTGGCAATGGCTTAGAAAGTTGTTACCAGGGATAGAAATCGCACAGAAGTGAAATTTTGATGTAATGTCTTGGAACACTCGTGGCCATTTGCACTACATACAAAAGTGACCATCATTTGATATTTTAACCAATGTACCTGTACTCATGCTTCAGGAGACATGGCTTATGCGGAAGATTATTATTTATGTGTTTGTGATCGATCAAACATTGGCCAAAAGGGGTGAAAATGGTCGACCGTTTGGGGATCTTATGATTGGGGTAAAACAAGAAGTAAAATCATTGATCATATCGCTTCCAAGGGAAAGTGATAATGCATTGGTGGTGGAATTGATACTTAAAGGGGTATCCAGTTACCACAGTATGCCCATTATACATGTGTATGATTCCCCCAAGCGATAAGTGCACTGATGATGTCTTTGAATATATTGATTCGATAATATCAAGTTGGTGTGAAAATGTTGACACTGATTTGATATTATTAAATGGTTACTTAAATCATAGGTGTGGGGAATATACTACACAAGAATCCTACACCACTATAGGGGCAAACAACACTATAGTGCAAAAGATCATAAACTTCAGGGGTAAACATTTGCTCCAATTACTGAAACAATGGGACCTTGTTACACTTAATGGGTGTATGTCTGGTGATGTCCCTGGAGAAACTACGTGGCAGTGTGGGACCATAGTGGCCACTATTGATTATCTGTGTGGTAGCACCCAATTGATTAACATGGTTAAAATGGTAAATCAGTAAGAATCTGTTTAGTGATCATGCCACTTCAAGTTTGACTCATTATCCAGACAAATTGGAAAGACGGCAATATGCTTCTAGTGGACTGGTCCAAATCAAGCTGGTAAACGTGTTGAGTGGTCAGAGAGAAACATTAGAAAAGACTGTAACAAGATGGCTCAGATAATACTTACCAAGGATTGCATTTTTGATCTCCAAACAGGAGATGTGATGGAAGCATGGCTTACTGGTCGCAAACCTAGGAAGACCATCATGGTATTGGCTAGGAAAAAACATACAGGTACTTTCAATATCGAAATTCTAAATGATAAACGGTAGTTGTGGAGGAATATTAGAAGGCTGAAAAATGAGGGAACAACCAAACAGGGGGCCCCTAGTGAAATAGGTCAAATGAAAAACCAATATAAAAACTGGTTAGTAAAACACAAAACATATGGGCTTAACTGTTAACTGGCAAAAAATTATTGAGGCGCTTAAAAGTAAGAACACTAAACAAGTGTGGCGTATTCTCAATCTTGCTAGACCACCGACAGAAAAATCTATCGCAAATCGCATCTCCGAGAGTGTATGGTTCACTTTCATTGAGGAAAAAATTAAGAAGTGTGCCGTTAAGGACACATCCTTTCAATCTTAAAACAAAAAAATGGCCAATGACTTTTGGTATGCCTGAAATGATTGTACAATTGGCCAAATTAAAAAAACTCCAGAGCCCCGGGGCCTAATGGTCTATCAGCACCTGTGCTCAATGGAGACTGTGAATTATGGGCAGCTATCCTTTGTGATTTGTTCTTGAAGTTCTGTTGGGAGCGGCATATCCCTATGCCATGAAAACAAGCCATCTATGTACCCATATTTAAAATGGCGATCCTTTGCTGCCCGAGAATGATTGATTACTTACCCTTTTATATACTACAAGTAAGGTATTTGTTGGGTTTGTTCTTGAACATTTGCATGCATGGGTCCCTGAATGCAAAATCTTGCATGAACTGCAGATAGGTTTTCATCCTGGATGCAGTACTATTCATAAATATCTGTGTGTTAGACTCAGTGATAGTGCATGCCAAACCTAAAAATAGCCCATCTGTATATTTTATTTTCATCGACTTTCGTGCAGCCTTTGATCAAGTCAATCGTGAGTTGTTGTGTGAAAAGCTGCGGGTGCTTGCTTGCACTGAGTGGTTTCTTCAGATTATAGTCACCTTACACACAGAGACTACAGCACAGATTTTTTTGGGTGACAATGGACTTCTATTTGGTAATATGAGCATAGGTAGAGAGGTGAATAAAGGGTGCACTTTGGCTGCCCCACTATGTAACCTCTACATTGCAGAGCTACCCACTAGAAAGACCCTTTTTGCTAAAAGTCCTCTGAAGATGGTCAATGTATTGCTCCTGCCATGCTTTATGCAGATGACCTTGTTATATGTGACCATTTATACTCAGGAATCAAATCAATGTTAAATGCCCCAGCATGCTATGCAGACAAGCATGGGTTAAGTATAAATTTGGCAAAAACTAAAACCATGTTTGTTACTGCTCATCGTGTGAAAACACTTCCGCTGATCACTGAACTTGGGCGAAGTGAATATACTCAAACCTACAAATATCTAGGAATTTAAATTTCTAACGCAAAGGGTTATCAAGAGACAGTTAAACATAAATCACATAGAGCTAATCAAATTTGATTCATGGTACGTAGGTTTTCATAACAGCATGCTGGGTTCTCTTTGGAAGGCATTCTTGAGCTTTATAAACAATGGTTCTGCCCTGTAGTGTTATGTAGATTGGAAGCACTGGAGATGCAGGATTTTGAGTGGTTACATGTACTTGAAGGTTTTTTTTGGAGTTGTGTCTTGGGATTTCCTCCTTTTTCCTCAATTGAATATACACAGCTTGAATTGGAATTGGGATTGTTAAAATCTTCGGCGCTCAAACGCAGAGGAGAATTGTCCCTCAAATTTAAAACTTCGCCTGCATGTCACCTATTGACAAAATTAGAGGCCAACTACTGTGGGATGTATTGACCCAATAGGCTCTGCCCTGCAACATCACTGTTTGCTGTTTTCACCAGAACCAACCGAATGGCCGCAAAAAGCCTTGTGCGCACTAAAACCGCTGAGAAGTGTGCAGTAAAACCGGAAAAGTTGGCTGCCAATCTCCTTTGCCTGTGTAAGTGGGGAACAAGAGACCACACTGCCAACACCTGTCATTGGGCTGCCCACAGAGGGAAATGGAGCTACCTGAAAAGGCAGTGCTTCATTGCAAGGAAAATCAGAAGTGCTATGTCAGGAAAATCAGAATCTATCAGAGAATATCCACATTAAAAAATGTGCTTGCTTGTGAAAACCTGTCAGAATATGGGCGCAGTACCACTGGCCGCCTATGTCAAAGCTGTCATTTAATTACACTCGCAGTTTAAAACTTGTGCATTAAAGTCAAACTGTTGAAAAGAAGTGACTTGCAATCAAAAGCAATATAGGTTGCCACTATTTAATTTCTATGTTGAAAAAGACTGGAAGTGGAGATAAGTGTGCCTGTTTTTGAAATTGTAACTTTAATTTCAACAGAGAACAAGGTAACAATTTGCCTTAAAGTAACTTGATTCAGCAAAACTTCAAAGAAGCTTCCCCCAGTGGGAAACACACCGCCCTTCTCATTCCCACCAAAAGGGCAGACACTCTCAGATGGATGTTAATGGAGGGGGGAGGAGATTTTGCTCTGCTGCTCTGAGGAGAAACAATAGACTTCCTGGACTGAAAGGGTATGCAAATTCAAGTGTCAACAGAAACCCCTGCCAGCAGGAAGAGAGGCCTGGATTGCTCTTGGCCCAGCAAAACGTTGGGGGCAGGCCAGACAGATATGTGTATCCTTAAAACCACAAAAAGTATCTTTTTGAAAAAGACTCACAGAGAACTGCGCAAAATTGTAAACATCTGTAAAATATAGTGTTGTTAACATGAAAATCCTGGTCACATTTTGAAACTACTCAGGACTCTGTGCTATGTTCAGAGACATGACTACAGAAATGGTGATTTTGTAGCAATTGTGATGATACTAGAAATATGAAACTTCACAGGATTATGCCCAGATGTCATGCGCATATATGTATAAAAATATGGACAAATCTGACATTCGTTTCGTAACCAAAAGCGTGGAAAACTGTCAAATCTGAACTAAAGCTTTCACCGAGATGGAACTCAGACGGGTACTTGCTCCACTAAATCTGTGATGTAAATATGTTATTGCTAGCAAGTTGGTAATATTGTAAATATGCTTTATATGAAAAAATAGATTTACTGTGCAGAAACAAGGGGGAGGTTCTCCCTGGGTCGTAAAATACAGCATCATCATGATACCAGAATTTCATCTCAAATCAGGAGAGGGGATAGACCCTAACCAATAGGATTCCTAGAGGGTGTGCCTAGTATAATTCAGCCTACCCACCCCTTTGGGAAATACATAAATAGAGACAGTTTAGGACACACACAGACACACATTCACCCATCAACTGGTTGCTGGCGAAGCACTTTGAAAGACAAATCCAGATCCAAGACTCCAGAACTTTGAAAGCAGAGAGGCCCAATTCCAAAGCTGAACCTTTCTCAGCTTGGCCTTTTAAAATCCTGAAACCAGATTTTACCCCAGATCTCCAAGGGGAACACCAAAAAGAACAGCCTGGCTGTGCTGTTTCTGCTTTCTTTCCAATAATCTTGCTAGAATCCAGAGAACCAAACCAGTCGAGCAGAGCTGTAACCTGATAGCTGTGAACCAGAACCAGCCCATCAGATCCAGTCCAGAGTGCCGTGCAGTGTCCAGAGTGCCGTGCTGAGTGCAAAACCCGAGCGACCTGAATCCAGTCCAAAGGGCTAGCAGAATTCCAGTCCAGAAATCTTTGACCAGATCCCTGACAGGTTCATTCCAAACAGTAGTAGTGAGTATCTATAGCTTCTGTAAAAATGAATCAGAATCTCTCAAACATCTAGTTTGTGAATGTGGGTTTGTGGCCATCCAGCTTTCATTTTTTTTTCAAGACCTAACATCGACCCTTCAGCAAACTGAACATTTGTGGTACTCTCTAATAGCTGGAAATAATGTTAGATTAACTTGTGCCTTGGTAAATCTTCTTGAAAACACCTTAGAAGAAGACTCTTGTTAAAAAAAGGACCTTATTGTGGAAGAGCTTCTAAATTGAATCTAATGATGAATTTACAAAGATGATCTTAGAAGAAAAAATAGGATGAAAAAGATGTCTTTATTTTTGTAATTAAAGTTGTGTAAATAACTAATTGTTACAATAGAAAAATATATCTATAGCACAGAATTGTCACTAGCAAGTATCTTATCCTTAAGTAATCCTATCCAAACCCATTCTATGATATCCAGAACTGCATTGTAGAACATTTTTTGTCTTTCCTGAATCTTTCTCTCATTCCTATAGTCCTTTGGTAATGGTAGTGATAATATCATCTTTGTGCTAATATATTTGCTAAAGAAAGACAAGTGTCTTGGTGGGCAAAGGCCAGATAAAGGCATCACTGATCTGGTGACTGTACCGTTGGGTATCTTGTATATTCATAGATGCCCTAGTGTAAAGAAAATGTTGTTGGTAGATTCAAAAGCGCATCTTTCATTTGAAACTTTTCACTCGTTCAGCCAAAAACCGACCTCTAATAAAACCTTTGTAACTTCTGCACCGTGTATGCTAGAAACGAAATGTAAGTGTCAGATTGAAGCTAACATCCTCAGCTTTCCAATGAATCCAAAACTAGTTCTAGTTCTTCTGCATTCGTGCTTCCCGTGCACGGAAAAGTTTGCCACAAATTTTTCATTTAGCTAAATTTCATCACGTGTAAAACAGCTGTTCTTTGCATCCGAGCTCAGAATTACGTGTTCAATCTGCTAGTGACTCAATAATCATTGATAGTGTTTTTCTGAAACCATACAAAGCGGCTCCCACTAGTTTTGAATCCAATTTAGTGAATTGAATCCATTTTTCAGTGTTTAAAGCCACATTCAAAACCGTTTTGACAAGTTGCAATCAATTGGGATTAATACTGTATTTGTTGAGTGTGTATTCCTGAAACCTGTTTTCTCTCCTTCCATCTCTTTATCTTGCATATTGGGGGGATTGAGTAGTGTGCAGGGGGAAAGAGTGACATTGCATTTGACTGAACCCACACAGAGTATTATTATATGCTGCATTATTTTTCCTATGCATAATCCTTCTGATTAAAGAGATTGTTGATTGTAACATCACCCCATTGGTGATCATTGTATAAATATTAAATAGTGTGATATATATATATATATATATATATATATATTGGTCAAATCCATAAAATAAATCTTTTAACTTTGCAAAACATCCAGCTTCCTGGTTCAGTGAAACTGGGGGGATTCAAAGAGAGGGGCATGATATAAGGGTACATCATTCAAAAATAAAAGAACTTATAGACAAAAATATATAATTAAGGGTTCCAGCTGTGCATTACACGCTAGGCATTGACTTAGGTGGAGTGTCGGGTTGAAATCACTTACAAGATTGGGGGCTGGTCGTGGGATTTCTGAATTAGATATACCATTTGTGACAGTCTAATACAGTGTGCTAACTGACGGTGTACATATTCCCTATTGGGCTACCACGCTGTGTTACACTGTGAAAAGCACCCCTCACTAGGAACGCTCTAAGGAAGTGGTCTGTTTTGCAAAAATAAAATAAACTTCTGTAAGTCAGGAAGGAAATTAATATTTCCAGAATGGCGACTTCGGTAGAAATGAATATGGCTAAAGGACAACTATTGCATAAATGATTTGTAAGAGGTGAATGGACAGAGCAGGATCAGAATGTGTGGTTGCAGGCAATCACAGAACAGATCACTGCAACAGGGTTAGACACATGGCAAGACCAGGGTCCATTACATGTGGCCCTGAGTGAATTATATATGGACCCTAAGGCAAAGGAAGAGCAAAGCAAAATTGCCAAAATAGCGGCATATATGTACCTACACATTGGAGCAATACAGGACAAATATGCCGAGGGCCAAGATATGGCGAACAAGCAACTGCAGGCATTAGAAAAGGCCCAAACTGATCTGGACTCTGCTGAGCAGAGGCTACAGAGGAGCCAGGAATCCGAAAATGAAAGTAGGCAGTACCTAACCAAAATAAAAGAACAAATGGGTATCCTGCAGCAGGATAAGGCAGAACAGCATACCAGAATACTGGCCCTGCAGAAGGAGTACCAAGTACTGCAGAGCCAGAAAAAGCTGAACAGCAAATACATTTCAACAGGGCATGTGCAGAGCAGGTAGTCACCCTGCAAAGCCACGTAGACAGAGAGAAAGAAGAGAGCAATACATGAATCCTGAAAGACCTGGATACCAAGGCAGAATTTGATGAAGACCGCCAGAAAGCTGGTGCACTCCAAAGACAGATGGATGACCTGGCTGCACAAAGGCAGGCTCTTGCTCAGGAAAGGGACACCTTAGGCCAGGAAGTCTGTTATTTAAAAGAGAAGATAGAAGAAAATCACCTGGCCCTTCAGTGACTGGGTGACCTCCAAAAAGACCATATAAAATTGTTAGAGCACACCAGGAGGGTGGAAGATGCTCTAGCAAGGAAGGACCAGGCCAATATGGACAGGACTCAGGAGGTAACCCTCCTGCAGCAAAGACTGGCCCAGTACTCTAAAACAACACAGGAAGCACAGAGAGAAAATTAGGCTCTCTGTGAGAACAATGACAGGCTCCACAGACATGTAGCCATGCAAATGAAATTGATAGAAACCAGCAAGGCCTTGATAGAGGAAAAGAAAGCTCAGATTATTGCATGGCAACAGGGAGCAGGGGCTGAGAGAGATGAGGTTTGCCGGGAAAGGGAAACACCTGAGCATAACCTCTGGAAAACTAGTACCAGAGGCCTTCATCTCTTCCAATCCCTGGACTCTGCCACCCCCATGTCCACTGGCGCACAGGAGCCAAGGGCAACGCAGATGGCAGACTTCAATCCAATACGGGATATTGGGCTAATAGACCAGCACCTCTCAGGAATGGATGGGCGGCCATCTGGGTATGGGTTCCCAAGTACTGTAAAATTTAGTGGGGAACACCATGAGAGTAGGCGCACTAAGGGTATCTTGAAAACCTCTGCCCAGCTAGGACAGTGGGGGGAGGTACTCATTAAATCCTGGGAGTAAGGAGGAATTAGAAGACTCCTCTGAGCACCCCAGGATACAGGAAACTAGGCCCGCACATTCTTCCAGCCATTCCCAGGCTCGCAGAATCTGGGAGAGCTTAGAAGACCAAACGGGCACCTCTGGGAGCAGTGCCTCTGAGTCAGAGGAGGAGTGGACCAGAGTTACCCGAACCAAAAAGGCCAATAAGGTAAAAAGGGCCTTGCTCAAGGATCCCCTAAAGCAAATCAAAGCGATAAGGAGCGTCATCACGCCCTATCATAAGAACGTGAAATATTCTGTTTGGGAGCACTTAGAGCTCTTTGAACAGATGATGGAAATGGAAACTTTCCATTTGAAGGACAGCCAAAGCTGTATTCAATATGTGAAATGGACCTTCTCTCCAGAATACTCCAGCTTCTTTGCAGGGCTGGAGGACCAAAATCATTCTAGATGGTCCACCTATAGGGCGGCTATCTTGAAACATTTTTCTGTGCACAGAAATCCTCAGGAGGCTCGTAAGGCAGCCTACAACTTGCAATGTGGGGAAGATCAGACCCCACAAGAATTTGTTCAGGAATTAAAGCGTGCCTTTGCGCAGACCACCAGAAGGGTGCGCACTGACAGAAATTAGTTTGTGAATACTTGATTCCACACTCTCCCCAAGTACATCATGACTCAGTTAGTGAGATATTTTCACGAGAAAAGATCACTAGACTGGGTCATTGAACTGGCCACATGAATTTATGAGGTGCAAAAGCCAGTAGAAAACAAAAATAACCCAAAAAGCCCCAAACCAACTAACACCCCTACTGCTGCTAAGGTGGCAGAGGCGAAGGTTGCCCCCATTTTAGATTTTGAGATGGGGGGCCTAAAAACCTGCCTGCACAGAATCAGAATAATCCCAAGCCCAGAAGTCCCTCGGGCCAGACAGGGAGCCAAGAAGGTAGTCCCACAAATGAGACAAATGAGACCCCTGACTACATCAGCCCTCGCTTCAAGGGGAACCGACCCATCCTGGGTTATGTGTGGACTCCTCCAGCCCAGGGGAGGGGGATCCAACCAAACTTCCCTCCTCACTTCCCCCAGGAGGGCAGTAATTCCCCAAATCCTGGACAGAACTTCTTCCCCAGGTACACGCAAAACTTTCAACCCCAAAACAATCCATCCTTGGAGGCCAAGTGTGGAGGGGTACCCACATTTTCCAAACCTGGGGTATTTTCAGAGAAGGGATAGCTACCCCTCCCGGGATGAGCCCATGGGAGACAACAGAACCCTGTATCAGCCTGAGCAGGTGTCACAACTAGAGTGCCAGGTCCAAAACATGGCGCAGAAGCTGGGTCGCATACTGAGGGCTCAACAGAACCCTCAGATGAGCATGCCGGTGCAGAATGCCTCAAACTCAGGACCTGGTGATCCAGAGCAAGGGTGGGGGAAGAACCCCGACAACCCACCTGGTCCCAGGGAGGAGGCACAAGGGGAAGTGGGGTGTAAAGCCTTGGAGGAAGCTTCCTTTCCCACTTGTAAAAAGCCCCTGGAAACCCAGGAACCGGAACCAAAATCTCCTGCCCCTGAAAGTCTGCCACCAAAGGAGCAGAGGGGGGGTAGGAGAAACAAAGAACCCAAACAGACCCATTTTGAGGAGGAGGTACAAATCTTCCAATTTGAAGGAGAGGGATGCTCAGAGGATCCTGGGAAAAGGATCTTCTCCTTCAGAGATGGGGGAACTCCTCCCAAAGAAAAATGGGTCCCGAAGGATCCAAATCCAGACTGGGTAGATATGGGGACTGAGTTAGCACCGCCCATCACCCAACCCCAGAACCAACAACATGAAAATCCCCTGGTCAAAACCCATCCTGGTGACTGCCTACAAAAAGGGGAGTGCAGCCCAGCACCGGAACCAGGGTAACCCAAAACTTCTCCCATATCCAGTTGCCACCTTTTCTTTTCAGATTCCCAAGACTCTCAACAGAATTCTGCCCAAATCACCTCTCTGTCAGTGTCCAAAATCAAGAAATTAACCCACCAGTTGTCCAAAAATTTACATTATCTGTGCCCCTTTGAGGAGAAGGAGGGAAGATTCTATGCCCCGGTCCAGATACAGGGGCAGTGTACAATTTTGGCACTGGTGGATACTGGATCCCAAGCTACCCTTTTGTAAAAAGGGCCTTTGATAAACTGAATTCGGGAAGGGGGGGGAGAAATACCAAATTCCTCTCACCCCTCTTCCTGGACAACTTCAGAACTTTGACGGGAAGGAAATTCCCATTGAGGGGACTGCGGATTTGGACATCAAAATTGGGCGACACAAGGTGAAGTACCCGGTCATAGTTGTAACTCCAGAGGGCACCCCTTGTTTACTAGGGAATGACCTCCTGCGAAGGTTGTCACCCCTAATAGATTGTGTTAACAAGGTCCTCTGGACCCAGACAAGCCGACAAATAAAATTAAAACAGCGTGTCAACCATGTCAATTTAAACAGCACCTGCCACATGGCTGAACAAAAATCTGACCAAGTAGAATTTCACTTCCAGAAAAATCAAATCCCAGACGTGACAGTAATAGCAGTAAGACAACAAACTGGTGATGAGGGGTCCTCTCTATTTCTGAAAATCAACATTCCTTCCAGTCTAAGGTGGCATTCCACACTGGAAGGAAACACTCTTAAATTCTTTACAAATTCACAATCAGGCATTCCCACTCCTATAGACCAGAAAGATCAGAAATCAGCTCAAAGCCTGGCTGATATTCAGCAAATTGGAGAGCAGTTGTTCATCCCTGTTCAGTTAAATGAAGGGAAGCACTCTGTTCTCGCCCGAGTGTGTGTGTGAACAACGATAAGAGCTTCATCAACAAAGCCATATTCTTCAACCTCCCAAAAGATCCAGCCATTCCCACATTTAAACTGATAGACAAAAGGGAAATGGATCTAGAAACACCCAATTCCAAACATCTCCTACCAAGCAGGTGTATGCTCAAAATCTCCATAAGCAACAAGAGCATAGTCCATAATTGTTGGGTCATGCGAGATATCACTGCCGCCTTTTACTTAGGCAGTGACATTCTCAATCACTTTGCCATTAGTTTGGACCTAATAAACTTCAAGGCTTGGTCCCGATTAGCGGATAATCCCATGGGCTTTGATGACCCAGAGAAGGCATTTAGGTCAGCTCAACTGCTGCTTTATGCAGTTGAAAATCAGATTGGAGAGGAAGTCACCATCCCAGAAAGGACCCGACAATTCTCCCTGCAAGTGAAAGTTAAAAGAGGACAGAAATGGAAAAACCTTATATTCATCTAAATGCTTCTCTCCAACAGCAAGGGTTGGGGGTAAACCCAACACCACTAGTCAACATAGAACATGACACCATTCCAATAGAGGTGGATAACAGCGACTTAAAGAGTATCACTCTAGCCGCAGGCACCATTATTGGAATGGCGGTTGATGACCGACATTTTTCAATAGATTTAGGTAATTAACTGTTAGGGCCAATCCCCAAGGACTGTTTTGACAGTGATAGTGATGACAACACAACACCAGACAGGATATTTACCCGGCATGGGGGGAACTTCCTGGTGTACACTTCCAGGACCTTTTGGTAAGGAAGATATGACCTGTGACTTCAGGAGGGATGAGGTGATGTTCCAAGTCCATGAGGGCTGCCTTCCCCACCTGAAGCCACCAGTCCAAATCAGCACTCTGACCAGGGACTTCTCCACCCAGCTGGAGGAGGCCACTGAGATAGCAAAACCAGAAGTCTTTCCAGGCTTCAGTGAGATGGTTGAAGAGAGAGTCAACATAGCTGATGCCTCTGAGACTCTGGAGCAGAAGCAACAATTGAAACAAGTTTTCTTAGATTTTCAGTGTCTCTTTCTGGTGCACTCATATGACTGTAGGCACACTGACATCCACAAAACAACAATCCCCACGGACCCAGGCATGACTCCAGTGTTTGTGAAGCAATATTGCTTGCCTCTCGCATCAATGGAGTCCCTTACTGAAATAATTAAGAACCTTGAGTCCCGTGGGATAATCCGTCCAGTCCACAGCACCTTCAATAATCCGGTGCTGGGGATTTTGAAGCCAAACGGCTAGTGGAGACTCTGCGCTGACCTAAGGGGGCTCAACAAACGGGTCCATACTTCCCGATGGCCTCTTCCCTACATTGACCAAGGGCTGGCACAGATCCAGGGGTCACAGGTATTCACTGCCATTGACCTGACCAATGGGTACTGGACTGTATCTGTCAGTAGGGATGACCAATACAAGCTGGCCTTTACCTTCGGGGGGCAGCAGTACACATTGACTCAGACTCACTTCGGATACATCATCTCCGGCAATGACTTCAACATTTTTCTACATAAGGCCATGCCCGACCTGGGTGAAAGGGGTAACCTGGCCTATGTAGATGATGTTCTCATCAAAAGCTCAACTGTGGAGGAACACATAGTGGAGATCTGTTATGTTCTGACACAGTTGAGGGCTGCCGGAGAAAAACTCTCCTTTCAAAAGGCTCAGTGGTGCAGAACCCGTGTCAATTTCTTGGGGTTTGGGATTACTCCTCAGGGCCTCTGTCCCCAGGAAAATAAAGTGGAAGCATTCCAGAAATTGAAAGACCCCACAACTCTGCGGGAACTAAAGAGCCTCCTTGGACTGACTAATTACAGCAGAAAGTTCATTGAGGACTACGCAGAGATCACAAGACCCCAGATCCATCTTTTGAAGAGGGGGGTCAAGTGGGAGTGGGGTCCAGAACAAGCCGAGGCAGTAAGACAACTCAAAAGAAGCCTCTCACAAGCGCCTTGCCTACCTTACCCTGTCAAAAACAAGGAGTTTTTCTTGGAGACAGGGTTCTCAAATACATGCTTGACTGCAGTATTATACCAAAAGCATGACAAGGTCAATAAAGTAATCTCCTATGCGAGTAAAACTTTATCCTCTGTGGAGGAAATATTCAATGATTGTGAGAAGGCACTCCTGGCAAGGGTGTGGGCACTGAATAATTACCGCCCGTTTATCCAGGGGGAACACATCATAGTGGAGACTCCACACCAGCCTCTGCAATTTCTCCAAAGTAACAGAATCTGGGCCGGAAATGTGAGTAATTCCCGAATTACTTCCTGGTTACTGTCAATGCTAGGCTTTCCTGTGGAGGTCAGATATAGCCAAAACAAGAAGAGTCCCCTCGCGCAAGGTCTGGCTGACTTGCATGATTGTGCCAGAGAAAACTGTCTCGAGGACGAAAGTCTAAAAATCAAGGACAACATGGAGGCATACCTTAATTCCCCACACAGTCTTTGAAGAAGACAAGTGTGAGAGAATGCCCACTGTCTATGTGGATGGATGCTCCTACCATGTTGACAACAATGGGGAAAAAGAACTTGTGGCCGGCGTAGGGAATGCATGGGTGAATGAAGCCCCAGAACCCTCTGCTGGGTACAAGATTAGTCCCCGAAGTAGTCAAGTGGCAGAGTTGATGGCTGTGCATCAAGCCATCCTCGCTGTTGTCCAACACCAACTCCACGAACTGGTCATAATCACAGATTCAGATTATGTACGGAACAGGTTCGTGGAGCACGTGGTTAACTGGAAAACCAGAGGCATGTTCTGTGCTAATAATAAACCCTTGAAACATGGAAAATTAATTCAAAACATTGATGATATGGTCACCTCGAATTGGATGGCATCTACTGGAAAAAGATCAAGCGTCATTCCAAAGTAGAGGGACCAGACAAAACTGGAAATGACCTAGCTGATCAACTGGCCAAAACCAGAGCCATCCAAAGGGATCTACTTGAGATCGAGTTCCTGTTGGGGGAAGTCCAGGTCACTGCTATCACTAGGTCCCAGACAAATGCTCACAATGAACTCTCAACTGCACAATGGAGTAAGGAGACCTCAGATGCTGATTTGATTACGGTTCAAAAAGGGGATCCAATAATTGTTAAGTTTTATCAACACATTGAGGACCCTGAGAAGTTTCCCCTGACGGATACCAATTACATAGGGAAAGAGGTCCTCAGAGTGTTGATGAAATGTCCAAAAATGTTCTGAATCCAAGACAGTTTGTTGGTAAGGAGATCCCTAGCTGGCCATGATCAGTGGGTGGTCCCTACCTTATTCGAAGCCTGATGTTAAGTCACGCCCATAACGCGGCCACAGTCGGTTATAGGGGGTTTCATACAACACTTGAAATCTTAAGGGGGGTTGCATACTGGCCACACATGGGGCAGGACCTTGACCAATACTTGAAGGGTGTCTTGTGTGTGCACAATTTCAGCCAACATCCCTCACACACCGTGCGCCTCTCCAAAAGAGGGGGATGACACTGCCATGGTCAGATTTGCAAGTCGATTTTATCGGGCCCGTGATTCACTCCTCTAGGGGGGACAAGTACATGTTGACCGTCGTATGCTTGTTTACTAAATGGGTGGAATGTCTCCCAGCCCCAAATTGCAAGGCAGAAACAGCAGCTGCCCTGATGATCAACCACATCTTCTCAGGTTTTGGACTACCCCAAAGGATCAAGTCAGACCGAGGGAGCCACTTCACTAGCGAAGTAATGACAAAGATGTGCGAGACACTTGGGGTCAAAAGGAAATTACACATTGCCTACCGGAAAGCCTCTAGTGGTGTAGTAGAGAGATACAACAAGACAATTGTGAGCGTATTAAAAAAGTTTGTGGCAGATTCTGGGCCAAGTTGGGATATTCGGTTACCTCTTGTCCAAATGGCCATCAGATCTACCCCTTCATCTGCACTTAAAATGTCACAGTTTGAGCTGATGACGAGGCGCAGGATGGTGCTTCCCCAGCATCTGCTCTACAGAACCCAAGAGCAGACATTGATGAATGCCTCCACAGCTCATGAGTATGTTGAAAATCTGAGAAAACACATTCAACATGCTTTTGCCTATGTTCAGCGAAATCTAGAGAGATCTGCAGACAGCATGAAGACCCACTATGACTTAAAGACTACTAGAAAAGAATACCATGTAGGAGACCAGGTCTACTTATACAATTTCCAAAGGAACCAGGCCAATCAGCGCAAATGTTTGCATAGCTGGAGGGGCCCTTTTGAAATTGTAGACAAAATCTCACCGGTCGCCTACAAAATCCGCATCCCCAAAGGCAGTTTGGCAGAGGGGGAAGATAAGTGGGTACATATCAACCAACTGAAGTGTTGCCATCCTAAGCACACTCTGCAGCAACTGGAGGAGTCTTCTGGAACCCCAGAGGGGGTCACTCCAGCTCCCTAGAATTCCAACTATAAAATATTCCATCTATATAGTCAAAATATTGCAAATAGAAAAATGTGTCCTGATATGCCAAATGTATGTGTCCACCCCACTACATAAATACTGGTGGGGAAATGTCTACGAATATGCTTTTTGCTTTGTCATCCTAGAATTGGAAACCATGGAGACTAAAACCAAGGAGGACTACCCAGGGACCGGAAGGAAAGATCCAAGGGGTCTGGGGTATCGCTCCATACTCACTTCAGGGCTGGGCGAGGAGAACTGGTCGATCCACCACTGATGGGAGAAGTTGATGAATTTTGACATTTGAACCAGAAAGAAAAGAAACTGATCATCCCAGTCTTGCGACTTCTCTTGACGGATGGTCAATGCCAAATCGCGAGGGGGGCTTGTGGGATGTATTGACCCACTAGGCTCTGCCCTGTGACATCACCATGTGCTGTTTAAACCAGAACCAACAGAATGGCCGCAAAAAGCCCCGAGCACGCAAAAAACGCTCAGAAGTGTGCAGTAAAACCGGAAAAGTTGGCTGCCAATCTCCTTTGCCTGTGTCAGTGGGGAACAGGAGACCGCACTGCCAAAACCTGTCATTAGGCTGCCCACAGAGGGAAATGGAACTACCTGAAAAGGCAGTGCTTCATTGCAAGGATAACCAGAAGTGCTCTAAAATCAGTTTTGCCTTGGCTGTTGAAATTGCAAAATCATGGTTCCCAAACATCAGAAAAGATCCAACATCGTTACTGGGTGTTAACCATCACCTTATTTAAGGAATCCACATAAGCGCACTATGTCAGGAAAAGCAGAATATCTCAGAGAATATCCACATTAAAAAGTGTGCTTGCTTGTTGAAACCTGTCAGAATATGGGCGCAGTACCGCTGGCCGCCTGTGTCAAAGCAGTCATTTAATTACACTTGCAGTTTAAAACTTGTGCAAGAAAGTCAAATTGTTGAAAAGAAGTGACTTGCCATCAAAAGCAATATAAGTTGCCACTATTTAATTTCTATGTTGAAAAAGACTGGAATTGGAGATATGTTTGCCTGTTTTGTAAAATTGTAACTTTAATTTCAACAGAGAAAAATGTAACAATTTGCCTTGCAGTAACTTGATTCAGCAAAACTTCAAAGAAGCTTCCCCCCACTGGGAAACACACCACCCTTCACCTTCCCACCAAAAGGACAGGAAATCTCAGTTGGATGTTAATGGAGGGGGGAGGAGATTTTGCTCTGCTGCTCTGAGGAGAAACAATAGACTTCCTGGACTGAAAGGCTATGCAAATTCAAGTGTCAACAGAAACCCCTGCCAGCAGGAAGAGAGGCCTGGATTGCTCCTAGCCCAGCAAAACTTTGGGCGCAGGCCAGACAGATATGTGTATCCTTAAAACCACAAAAAGTATCTTTTTGAAAAAGACTCACAGAGAACTGTGCAAAATTGTAAAAATCTGTAAAATATAGTGTTGTTAACATGAAAATCCTTGTCACATTTTGAAACTACTCAGGACTCTGTGCTATGTTCAGGGATATGACTACAGAAATGGTGATTTTGTAGCAATTGTGATGATACTAGATAATATGAAACTTCACAGGATCATGCCCAAATGTCATGTGCATATATGTATAAAAATGCGTACAAATCTGACATTGGGTACCCAACCAAAGGCGTGGAAAACTGTCAAATCTGAACTAAAGCTCTCACCGAGATGGAACTCAGATGGATACTTGCTCCACTAAATCTGCGATGCAAATATGTTATTGCTAGCTAGTTGGTAATATTGTAAATATGCTTTATATGAAAAATAGATTTTCTGTGCAGAAACAAAGGGAAGGTTCTCCTGGGTTGTAAAATACAGCATCATCATGGTACTACAATTTCTTCTCAAATCAGGACAGGGGAACGACCCTAACCAATAGGATTCCTAGAGGGTGTGCCTAGTATAATTCAGCCTACCCACCCCTTTGGGAAATACAAAAATCAAGACAGTTTAGCACACACACAGACACACATTCACCTATCAACTGGTTGCTGGCGAAGCACTTTGCAAGAAAAATCCAGATCCAAGACTCCAGAACTTTGAAAGCAGAGAGGTCCAATTCCAAAGCTGAACCCTTCTCTGCTTGGCCTTTTAAAATCCTGAAACCAGATTTTACCCCAGACCTCCAAGGGGAACACCAAAAAGAAAAGCTTGGCTGTGCTGTTTCTGCTTTCTTGCCAAGAACTCTTGCTAGAATCCAGAGATCCAAACCAGTAGAGCAGAGCTGTAACCTGATAGCTGTAACCCAAGAACCAACCCGTCAGATCCATCTAGAGTGCCGTGCAGTGTCCAGAGTGCCGTGCTGTGTGCAGAACCCGAGCGCCCTGAATCCAGTCCGGCGGGCTAGCAGAATTCCAGTCCAGAAATCTTTGACCAGATCCCTGACGGGTCCATTCCAAACAGTAATAGTGAGTATTTATAGCATAGAATTGTCACTAGCAAGTATTTTATCCTTAAGTAATCCTATCCAAACCCATTCTATCGTATCCAGAACTGCAGTGTAAAAAATCTTTTATCTTTCATGAATCTTTCTCTCATTCCTGTAGTCCTTTGGTAATGGTAGCGATAATATCATCTTTGCGCTAATATATTTGCTGAAGAAAGACAAGTGTCTCGGCGGGCAAAAGCCAGAGTCGTTACTGTTCTGGTGGCTGTACCGGTGGGTATCTTGTATCGTCATAGACTCCCTAGTGTAAACAAAAGTGTGTTGGTAGATTCAAAAGTACATCTTTCATTTGAAAATGTGGACTCTTTCTGAGAAAAACCGACCTCTACTAAAACCTTTGTAACTTCTGTACCGTGTATGCGAGAAACTAAATTTAAGTGTCAGATTCCAACTCCTTCTAGTTTTTCCGCAATCGCACTTCCCGCGCGTGGAAAAGTTTGCTGCAAATTGCAATCTTTTCATTTGGCTAAATTTCACCACGTGTAAAACAGCTGTTCCTTTGATCCGACCTCAGAATTAAGTGCTCAATCTGCTAGTGACTCAATAATCATTGATAGTGTTTATCTGAAACCATACAAAGTGGCTCCCACTAGTTTTGAATCCAATTTAGTGAATTAAATCAATTTTTCAGTGTTTTTAACCATTCATTTAAAGCCACATTCAAAACCATTTTGACAAGTTGCAATCATTCCTGTTTTATCTGTGTTGCTAGGGAAATTGGGATTAAAACTGTATTTGTTGAGTGTATATTCCTGAAACCTGTTTTCTCCCCTTCCATCGCTTTATCTTGCATATCGGGGGGATTGAGTAGTGTGCAGGGGGAAAGAGTGACATTGCATTTGACTGAACCCACACAAAGTATTATTCTATGCTGCAATATTTTTTCTATCCATACTCCTTCTGATTAAAGAGATTGTTGATTGTAGCATCACCCCATTGGGGATCATTGTATAAATAATAAATAGTGATATATATACATATTGTGCAAATCCATAAAATAAATCGTTTAACTTTGCAAAACAGCCTGCTTCCTGGTTCAGTGAGACCAGGGGGGATTCAAAGAGAGGAGCATGATATAAGGGTACATCATTCAGAAATAAAGGAACTTATAGACAAAAATATATAATTAAGGGTTTCAATTGTGCATCCCACGCTAGGCATTGACTTAGGTGAAGTGCCGGGTTGAAATCACTTACACTACTGTCTGGAGCACATACCTGAAGTAAATAATGGGTATATGAAAATGGTGAACGA
The DNA here is from genome assembly GCF_040938575.1 of Ambystoma mexicanum. Classification (NCBI taxonomy): domain Eukaryota; kingdom Metazoa; phylum Chordata; class Amphibia; order Caudata; family Ambystomatidae; genus Ambystoma; species Ambystoma mexicanum. The sequence continues at coordinate 461,711,822 of NC_090935.1, forward strand.
TCTGTTTGGTGCGTTCAATTGGAACCCGGATTTTAGGCAGAGTTTGAATTTTCAAAAATTAAAAGGTGCCTTTACCCATTGTTAGAAAAAATGGCACTGGTCTAATAACTATGGACATTTACAGAAACGTCATAGTTATAGTCAAGTTGAACAAGTTGTGCATAGGTATATAAGACCACAGAGTTTTCTGTTGTGTTGCCCTGACCCGGAAGTATAACGGCTTTGATTTTTAATGCGTACAAACCAACTTCCTGTAAGAGCTATTCATGGGGCGTAATTGAAAATCCCTAAGGAAGGTAGATACTGCAGAATATGTAAGATCCCTAAAAATATTGAAACGGTAAAACACTAACTGAGTTCCCTAAATGAGGCTGTCTCTATATGACCTCACTTGGCCACTTGACCCATAATTATGGGTCGATAAAAACATCAGCATTTTGGACTTATTGTTTATATACGGAAAGCGTGTCAACCCATATTGCCCTGTATACAGTGTGGTGTTGAGTAAAAAAGTACATCGAAGACCCTAATGGTTGATTTTTAGTTTATGGTATGTTGGAAATCTTGGGAAATCTTAAGCCTTGAAATGTTAAAGCATATTTTTTATTCATTTTTATGATCTTAAGAGTGTTTAGGATGCATACATTGTCATGAAAACCATAGACGTGTACTATTATAGAATTTGAGAGATACTTTGTTACATGTATGTATTTTTTTCTTTTTTTCTTTTTTGTAATAATTATATGACAAATGATGAATTGACAACATATTGTTATGAATTTATAGTTTAATAATAATTTTGTAAAAGTTAATTTTCGAACTGAACAAATAAATAAACAACAAAATAGTTATGAAGAGTAGAGGCACATATCTTAAATGCAGCCTCTTGACTTTGGCTGTCACTTCAGCTGTCAAGACTGCACGTGTGACCTGAACCTGCTCTTTGCCACTTAAGAGCAGGTGCTGCAATCTGGCTACAGATTACGCAGGGCACAGGTCTACACTATACTTTTGGCATGGTGCTTTGCGACACAGACCTAGTTGGCAGGTGACTCATTTTGATATTAAATTAACAGCATAATTGTATTTGTTAAAAAGGATCAAAAAAGCAAGGCTGCTACACCCTTGCTCGATTTCAATTCCTTAGATGGGTTAGCAATTGTCCATAGATGACTTCAAGGTAGCCAGTTCTTAAACACTTTCCCCAAGCCGTTCATACCTATATGTTCACACAAGAGTGTTGGAGTATATTTTCGTGATGTTATCCCTGGAAATGTTGATGATTTAAAATTTGTTGGAATGTTCTATTTGCCAAATACCAGACATCCAGCACTTTTAAATGTCCATGTGCAAACACACTGGGCCTCATTGCGACCCAGGCGCTAAGTGGTTAACGGCGCCGTAAAAGGCTGCAGCGCCGTTAACCACTTAGCGCCTTACTATGAGGTCCCTTTGCGGGACCCGAACTGAACGGCTGGTCGGGACCAGCCGTTAAAGTAGGGACCCACAATTGGACCTCGCAGGCAAATACGGTACCGCAATTTGCGGTACCGTAATTGCCACCTTCCCCATTCCCATTGAGCCCTATGGGGCAAAAATGGGAATGGGGAAGGGCCATGCGGAAATGGGGAAATACCGCCCCGACAACCTTGGAATGGGGTGGTATTTCCCCATGGCAGACTCGTTACAACACCGGCACCAACCATGGTGCTAATAGCGCCATGGTTTAGCGCCAGTGTTGTAATGAGGGCCACTGCCTTATAATATGCTATATTGCATGTGGTGTATAGCAGTATCACCTCCTTATCAGACATGCCAAAGATGGATATGCTTTTGTGAAATATTCCCTCCTGCAACGTCTGCACATCAGGATTATAAGAACCATAAACATAACTGGACGTTTGCTCTATTCCCACGTGGTGCATATTTTCGAGATTCGAACACTTTTATGCATTACATGGTATAGGTGGTTTGAGGGTGGATATCACAGATGCACACTGGGTGAGCCATTCAAATGACTCCATTAAAAAAAATGTCCCTGTATTGAGGAGAAGCGATTGTGTTTTCCTCATGTGCAGGAAAAAAAAAGCGTATTAAATCCTCCGAGGACTTTTTTTTACAGATTATGTTGAAATGCAACCTTGCAATAGGGCAGTGGTTATTACTGTCAGTATTCCCTTTAAATACCATAAGTGGTATTTCCAAACAGATATGTGTTAAAGAGGGTGCTAAAACAGGTAATGGGCCATTTTATAACAATCATAAATTGCATAGTGTGGGCCACCAACATTAGCGCTTACATGCTGTGGAGTCGCTTCTGAGTGACAAACCCACTTTTACCATGTCTCCTAAAAAAGTAAACGCTGACTCCAAATCCGCTTTGCAGATGCTTTTACGAATGGATTTCTGTGGAATCCGCCTGCTCTTGACCAGGTGCAAAACCGAGATTGATTCCATAGGAATGCATTCTTTGTAGCCCTGCATGAAAATCTCATGCAGGCGTACAACAAAACGGACTGCCAACTCCGCCATTCTGTAACTGCAGGAAAATGCGGCAGAGAGGTAGAACAAAGCATTGCAGCACAATGCCTGGCTTGTATTTGCTGACTTACTAATCTGCGCCATTTAAAATGAGGTTAGTAGTATTTGACAAATACTTCCTGTTTCAGAGTTACCTCCAAGTCTGTAGTAAGTCCCTTCTTGGGGGACATTTTCTAAAAGTGAAAAATCCATTTAGGGGACATGTTAGCATTTACATGCTTGTGGGTCCCCTCCGTGCAATTTTAAACATTGGCAAGGCATAGTGTAACAGTGCAACAGTGAACAGTATAACCAGGTGACACTCTTCATCGTCTTGTCAAAAAGTAAATAACACTTTTTTTTTTTTTATAAATGACGCTTTGCAGTCCTCATTTACCAATGCTAATTTAGCAGGTTCTAAATGGAGGCGGATTTGTTCCTGCATGAAAATCACCTACAGCTTTAAATCAAAGTGTACTAAACAGAGGAGGAAAGCACAAGGAGACGTAAACTGTGCTTCGTGCGCCTGCTCCACCTTGTAAGCACTTGAAAACCAGCTGGTGTGAAAGATGAAGGCGCAAAAGCCATCTCCCCGGCTTTTCAGTACACCTCTTTCTCTCAACATGTATGCAACACATTGGTTCAGTACTAATACACTTCATTCAAATCATTGCGTTTATCCCAGGTACTGATAATGAAACACAGATGCAGAAAAGAGACGTGCATGCTATTTACAGTCACATTAATGTGTGCTTGTTTTCTTTTAGAACTCATTCCCTGACCTGAGTGTTCCAAGATGGAATTTTACTTCTTTCTACACATCTTTCCTGATGGTTTTTCGCATCCTCTGTGGGGAATTTATAGAGCCTTTGTTTGACTGCATGAATTGCTCCAACGCCTATTTTTGCATCCCGTTATTCCTGATTACGTACGTAGCGGGAAACTTTCTGGTAAGTGGTGTTTTAGTAATTATATGGGATGCAATTAAAAATGTTAATTGTTATGTTGACACTGTGTGACTACTCATACTGCACCTAAACACAGACGCTCACATGCATGCACACAAGAGCACACACACACACGTGTATACACAAACACACATATACCACACTAACACACATGCCTCTCAATGCCTGCACCTTGACCTGTCTGAGAACAAATTAGCAACACTAGTTTTTTCAAGATGATATTGTTTGCATTTTGTCTACTGTATGGGCCTCATTACGACCCTGGCGGTACGGGGTAAACGGCGCCGTAAAAGGTGCCGGTGCCGTTTACCCCATACCGCCTCATTACGAGGTCCCCTCGTGGGACCCAGGAAGCAACACCTCGTCAAATCAGGCGTGCGTCAAACCAGGCGTGCTTACCGGGTCCCGCGAGGGGAAGAGAGAGCAAACAATGGGCCAACACGTAATGGCCCGTTGTTTGCTCCCTCTCCCATTCCCATTCAGCCCTAAAGGGGCTGAATGGGAATGGGGAAGGACCGGGTCCGGGTCCTTGGAGGGAGGAATTACCGGGCCTTCCGAACTCGGAATGGCCCTGTAATTCCTCATTCTGAGGACCCGGACGCGATTTCGGCGGGAGCCAATCCCGCCAATAGCGTCATGGCTGTCGCCGAGGTCGTAATGAGGCCCTATGTATCTGTTTTCAGTGCTGATTTCATAGTTTATATGTCACGGCCACTGGTATTTTGGTTGGGAAGCTCAAAACGCTTGAGGTGGAGTTGTATCTGTGACAACTTGCAATCACAATACTGGCTTCTGTAAGCCAGTGCTTCAGAGGACGCCTCCACCCACCCTCCCTAAATAACAGTTTCTCAAGAGAGGGGTGTGATGCATATCAATTGTTCTTTCATGGTGACGGTATGTGGTTTCGAGGTTAAAGTGCTTATTTAGGATTCTAGGAACCGTGGTTAAAACACAGGCTTTGGCTCTCAACCACCAATCATCTTAATCTGGAGAAATGGTTTCATCTGACCTTTGCATTAATTACTAATACATGTACAAAAAAAGCCACTGTACAATGCGCTGTGAATTATCACACCCTATAAGTCATTTAATTGCACATACTCCCAATCATTTCATGGGTTGTCAATGGTTCGGGATTGTAGAGGTTTCATGTAAATACATATGAATCAGTTTATGTCCAGGCACATATAAATGCATCATTTTATATATAATGCATTGTGCCGATGTCTGGAAGAGCTCTGGACATTTCAGGACGCTGTTATGTGTTGTTGTGAAGGACAATGCTGTATGTGCAGAAGGGTGCTTGGAGACAATTTTACAAAGGGACAGAGAACACACACAATACAAATGGTAAGGATGAGTGTACACTGAGCCGTGACAGGTCACGCAGAATAAGTTCACATTGTTTCCATTTAAATAGCGCTTTAAACACCTACATGCATTAAGAAACATTGGGCCTCATTACGTGTATGGCGGGAAGGCAACAATGGCACCAGTATCACTACCGGCACCGTTGTTACCATACCACCATACTACGAGTTCTGCTCAAGGGTGCCCTTGCAGCACGTGGTCTGACCAAGTGGCCGTACCTGCACCCACGAGCAGAACTTGATGGTAATACTGGTACCTTTATTAACGGTACCAGTGCTACCACCCTCCTCATTCCCATTGCGCCCTATGGGGCCGAATGGGGTACCGGCACCCGCAAATGGACAATTACCGGGTCCACCAAACTTGGCATGTCCCGGTAATTGCCAAATCGCGGGTACCGGAAAAAAATGGATATCGGCAGCAGCCGTGCCTGTGCTACAGGCATGGCTACCGCCAGCCTCGTAATGAGGCCCATTGTAGCCGATTTCTCGAATGATGCATAAGAGAAAAGCAATTCGGATGAACTCCTGAATACATTTTGAAGGACATGTTTGTTTATTAAACTGCAAACACATGTTCTCAACATATTACCTAAGATGCCACATAAAGCGCCTCATCGCAATTTGGGCGGTATCCCGGCTGTAATTCAACCCGACTGTAATATCGTTAGCGCCCAATGGTCTGGCAGTATTACTGCCGCATCACGGTTAACCTGAAGTTAACAGTAAATCCCAATTCCCCATTTTCAGCGCTAATACCGCACTCTAATAAAGCTGGCTGTAATACAGAGCCCTAAATGGGATTTTCACCTCCAGAAAAAAAGCTAGTGGTAAAACAGCCTATTTAGCACCCAAGTCTTGCTAGGGCCAGCTGTTAAATGCGACAGTAATACCGTTACCGTCGCATTTAAGGGCTACCGCCCAACTCGTCATGCGGCCCAAAGAATCGCAAACATATTGCATATAATAGCTGTTCATCCCAAGTAACAACAGGGTGCTGCTTCACCCTGGTTGTCATGGATACCAATGAGGCTATCTTCCTTTGAGATTATCAGGGTAATTCATAGAATTTCGCAGAAAAGTGTCGCAAGCGGCTGGCGCAGAGTGTCCGCGTGCGATTGTCTGCGCCAGGCACTTGCGCTAAAACCGATTTCCGCGCACAGCGTATTCATGGATTTTAGGCTCCCAAACCAGCCGTGGCGCAGAGAATCGCAGCGACCCTGCAGCAGCGCCAGTAACGCCCCCAAGAACGCCCTCGCGCAAGGAAAATCCATCAAAATCGCAAAATCATCGCAAAGGGCTGCGCTAACCCTGGACCAGTTCACCGGGCTGGCAAACAGCAAACGCCAAGCGGGGAACGTGTATTTCAGGGGTGCGCGGGAAGTTCCACACGCGTTTGGCCCCGTGCAAGCAGGGTACATGTATTCCATGGGTGCGCGGGAAGTTCCACACGCGATTTCAGCAGGGTACGTGTATTCCAGGGGTGTGCGGGAAGTTCCACACGCGATTACAGCAGGGTACGTGTATTTCAGGGGTGCGCGGGAAGTTCCACACGCGATTGGGCCAGTGCGAGCACGGTACGTGTATTCCATGGGTGCGCGGGAAGTACCACACGCGATTTCAGCAGGGTACGTGTATTCCAGGGGTGCGCGGGAAGTTCCACACGCGATTTCAGCAGGGTACGTGTATTTCAGGGGTGCGCGGGAAGTTCCACACGCGATTGGCCCAGCGCGAGCAGGGTACGTGTATTCCATGGGTGCGCAGGAAGTTCCACACGTGATTTCAGCAGGGTACGTGTATTCCAGGGGTGCGCAGGAAGTTCCACACGCGATTTCAGCAGGGTACGTGTATTTCAGGGGTGCGCGGGAAGTTCCACACGCGATTGGGCCAGTGCGAGCAGGGTACGTGTATTCCATGGGTGCGCGGGAAGTTCCACACGCAATTTCAGCAGGGTACGTGTATTCCAGGGGTGCGCGGGAAGTTCCACACGCGATTCCAGCACGGTGCGTGTATTTCAGGGGTGCGCGGGAAGTTCCACACGCGATTTCAGCAGGGTACGTGTCTTTCAGGGGTGCGCGGGAAGTTTCACACACGATTGGCCCAGTGCGAGCAGGGTACGTGTATTCCATGGTTGCGCGGGAAGTACCACACGCGATTTCAGCAGGGTACGTGTATTCCAGGGGTGCGCGGGAAGTTCCACACGCGATTCCAGCAGGGTGCGTGTATTTCAGGGGTGCGCGGGAAGTTCCACACGCGATTTCAGCAGGGTACGTGTCTTTCAGGGGTGCGCGGGAAGTTCCACACGTGATTGGCCCAGTGCGAGCAGGGTACGTGTATTCCATGGGTGCGCAGGAAGTTCCACACGCGATTTCAGCAGGGTACGTGTATTTCAGGGGTGCGCGGGAAGTTCCACACGCGATTTCAGCAGGGTATGTGTATTTCAGGGGTTCTGGGGAGTACTACACGTGAATTGGCCGTGTGGGTCTGCCCAGGTGTACACTCCACAACCTCCACGGCCCCTGCAGGCAGCCCACACCACAGGGGACTACCCTGCACCCCTGCTCATGTCCCGCAGGCAGCCCATCCACCATGGGCATGCCCCCCAGCCAACCCACATGTCACCTTGCACTACTGATCAACAATGCATGTCTCCCACCACACCCACCCCCCAGCCACCAGGGGCAGCCTCCACCAGGCCCCAACTCATGTCTCCCACCACCCCCACCCCCCAGCTACCAGGGTCAGCCTCCACCAGGCCCCCACGCATGTCTCCCACCAGGCCCCCACTCTTGTCCCCCTGCACCCCCACCCCCCAGCATCCAGGGGCACCCTCCACCAGGCCCCCACCCATGGCCCCTATCACCCCCACCCCCCAGCCACCAGGGGCACCCTCCACCAGGCCCCCACCCATGTCTCCCACCACCCCCACCACCCAGCCACCAGGGGCACCCTCCACCAGGCCCCCACCTATGGCCCCTATCACCCCCACCCCCCAGCAGTGCAGGGGCACCCTCCACCAGGCCCCCACCCATGTCTCCCACCACCCCCACCACCCAGCCACCAGGGGCACCCTCCACCAGGCCCCCACTCATGTCTCCCACCACCCCCACCCCCCAGCCACCAGGGGCAGCCTCCACCAGGCCCCCACTCATGTCTCCCACCACCCCCACCCCCCAGCCACCAGGGGCACGCTCCACCAGGCCCCCACCCATGTCTCCTATCACCCCCACCCCCCAGCAGTGCAGGGGCACCCTCCACCAGGCCCCCACTCATGTCTCCCACCACCCCCACCCCCCAGCAGTGCAGGGGCACCCTCCACCAGGCCCCCACTCATGTCTCCCACCACCCCCACCCCCCAGCAGTGCAGGGGCACCCTCCACCAGGCCCCCACCCATGTCTCCCACCACCCCCACCACCCAGCCACCAGGGGCACCCTCCACCAGGCCCCCACTCATGTCTCCCACCACCCCCACCCCCCAGCCACCAGGGGCAGCCTCCACCAGGCCCCCACTCATGTCTCCCATCACCCCCACCCCGAGCAGTGCAGGGGCAGCCTCCACCAGGCCCCCACCCATGTCTACCACCACCGCCACCCCCCAGCAGTGCAGGGGCAGCCTCCACCAGGCCCCCACCCATGTCTCCCATCGCCCCCACCCCCAGCAGTGCAGGGGCAGCCTCAACCAGGCCCCCACCCATGTCTCCCACCACCCCCACCCCCCAGCAGTGCAGGGGCAGCCTCCACCAGGCCCCCGCTCATGTCTCCCACCACCCCCACCCCTGGCCACCATGGGCATCCCCCACCAGGCCCCCACTCATGTCTCCCACCCACCCCCACCCCCCAGCAACAATGGGCAGCCCCCACCAGGCCCCCACTCATGTCCCCTATCACCCCCAGCCCCCAGCCACCAGGGGCACACTCCACCAGGCCCCCACTCATGTCTCCCACCACCCCCACCCCCCCAGCCACCGGGGGCACCCTCCACCAGGCCCCCACTCATGTCTCCCACCACCCCCGCCCCCAGCCACCAGGGGCAGCCTCCACCAGGCCCCCACTCATGTCTCCCACCACCCCCATGCCCCAGCAGTGCAGGGGCACCCTCCACCAGGCCCCCACTCATGTCCCCTATCACCCCCACCCCCCAGCCACCATGGGCAGCCCCCACCAGGCCCCCACTCATGTCCCCTATCACCACCACCCCCCAGCCACCAGGGGCACCCTCCACCAGGCCCCCACTCATGTCTCCCACCACCCCCACCCCCCAGCCACCAGGGGCAGCCTCCACCAGGCCCCCACTCATGTCCCCCTGCACCCCCACCCCCCAGCATCCAGGGGCACCCTCCACCAGGCCTCCACTCATGTCTCCCACCACCCCCACCCCCCAGCCACCAGGGGCACCCTCCACCAGGCCCCCACTCATGTCCCCCTGCACCCCCACCCCCCAGCATCCAGGGGCACCCTCCACCAGGCCCCCACTCATGGCCCCTATCATCCCCACCCCCCGCCACCAGGGGCTGCCTCCACCAGGCCCCCACTCATGTCTCCCACCCACCCCCACCCCCCAGCCACCATGGGCAGCCCCCACCAGGCTCCCACTCATGTCTCCCACCACCCCCAGCCACCAGGGGCAGCCTCCACCAGGCCCCCACTCATGTCTCCCACCACCCCCACCCCCCAGCAGTGCAGGGGCACCCTCCACCAGGCCCCCACTCATGTCCCCTATCACCCCCACCCCCCAGCCACCAGGGGCACCCTCCACCAGGCCCCCACTCATGTCTACCTCCCACCCCCACCCCCCAGCCACCATGGGCAGCCCCCACCAGGCCCCCACTCATGTCCCCTATCACCCCCACCCCCCCGCCACCAGGGGCAGCCTCCACCAGGCCCCCACTCATGTCTCCCACCCACCCCCACCCCCCAGCCACCAGGGGCAGCCCCCACCAGGCCCCCACTCGTGTCTCCCACCCACCCCCACCCCCCAGCCACCATGGGCAGCCTCCACCAGGCCCCCACTCATGTCTCCCAGCACCCAGGTCCTCACAATCACCAACCATGTGCGTAATGGTCAGCCTCCACAGCCAAAAGGCCCTACCAAGTAACCCATTCACCCACATGGAAATGAAAATAACATGTTGCACCCCCAACGTACATAAAGCAAATGAACCCATGTCCGTCACACACAATGGTTGCAAATGAATTTGAAAACACCCAACATGACATGCATGAAACCAATGAGATGATACCACACAGTGAAGTATGAAAACAAAATTGTATTAAAAAAAATAAGAATGCAAAAGAAGTGAAACAAACTACAATGTCAATGAAAAAAAGATAAGCTGCATGTCCGTTTAAAAAAATAAAAACACCAAATCGAATCCAAAAAAATGCTGTCCAAAGTCAAATGAAAAATAAAATCAATCCAATGAAGAACTATGTACAAAACTTCCAAGGGTCCATGAGCCCAATTGAACAAAGGAAACAACCTACAAAAAACCCTAACTAAAATGCAACTATATACAAAAAGTGGAGCAGTGTCCGTCGACTCCAAATCATAAGAACAAAAAAAGGAAACCTAAAACTAAAGAACTATAAACAAAGGCGGCGGGCAAGTCCAGCGGCTCACTCCGTGGTGTTCCGGGCCAGGGCATCATCAAACTCCTGTTCGATGTCCCGGAGGCGGTCCTGTTCCATGGCCCCGAGGGTCCGCAGGGACGACGCCGTGTCCTTCTCCAACCCCCTGCGGATTGCCTCGAGGCACTCGGCCCGCCTCAGGGCCCTCCGCATGGAGTTCTCCGCCCTGACCATTGTGAGCCGCGCCTCTTCCGCCTGCCGCCGCTCCGCATCTATGGCGTGGCCCAACCGCTGCCACACGGAAGACACTCTCTGTCCTGGGTCCTCCTGCCCTCCGGCCGATGCCTGCCCCTCCGATGTCGAAGGCCCCGAGCCTTCATGGCTCCCACCATGTTGCTGCTGCTGCTCTGCCTCTGCCCGTGCACTGCCTCCTGCTGCCTGCACATCCTCCGCCGGCTGGGGTGCAGTCGTAGATGTGGCCACCCCTGCTGGATGTCCGACTCCCGACTGTGGCAGGGATGCCTCCTCCACCAGCCTGGCCGCACCGTCAGAGGCAGCTCCACAGGGCACCCAGGTGACTGATGGGTGGGAAGATGGCACAGAGGACGACTGGCGCATAGGGGGTCCAGTTGAGGAGGGGGTCGGGCAAGCCCCATCAGACGGAGGAATCCGGCCTGGGTGACCTGTCCCAGCAGGCTGACGTGGTCAACGAGCCATTCGAGATGACGTGCAGTCTCTCCATGAAAAGACTGCAGGTCACCTCGCATGGCCCGTTGACGCAACGCCACACCAGCCAGGACAGGCTGAACCCGGACCTTGATAGCCACGTCCGCAGGCAGAGGAAGGCCAGTTGACGTCAGCTCATCCCCTGCCTGAAAACGGGTTTGGACGTAGGCATCCCTGCTGGTGCAAGATGATGCAGGGACAGGATCGGGGACAGGATTGCACACAGGCACCTCCGCGGCGGCCTGTGCTGCCTCATGTCCCTGGTCCTGCACTGCACCACTAGCACCAGTGGGATCCCCACCTCCAGACCCCGTCTCTGGTGCTTGCACGGCCTCCTCCTCCACCAAACCCCCCACCAACCTGGATGACTCCGTGCCATCTTCCCCTGTTGGGCCCTGTGGGGTCCCAGCTGCCCCTTCTGCTGCCGAGGAGTCCAACTCCAACCTCCGCCTCTTGGATCTCCCCCCGGCAGCTGCGGCCTGGGATGCGGCACCGGACTCCTCACTCCCCGACGAGATGACAACACGGGAGGGGAGCCGGGCCTTGCGTCTCCGGCTGGCGGTGGGATCCCCGCTGCTGTGCTCCACAGCACCTTCTCCACCCTCTTTATCAGTTGACGCTGCAGACAGGGAGAAACAAAACACAGGCATCAGGGCACTGTACAATGGACACATACACACATGACAGTTGCACATGAGCGGCATTGGCAAACCTCAGACATGTCATCACAATCCCCAACACACATGTCATTACAACTCGCACACATGAGCCATACCACAGCCACATCCCAACTGCCAGCACCATCCATACACATACAACAGCATGAGCAGGCAAAGGTGAGCCAGACATCACATGCAACACAGGGAGCGCACTACACATGCACGCACACCACCACACTTGCATGCATGTGTACACCTCAGCCAAATGTCGCAGTATTCCGATGGGCATCCATGTCACATCTGCCAATCAGGCTTCCACATACCGCTGTCACATGCATCCATGTTGCATCACTGTTGCACCCTTGTCAAATACACACACATGCACATGGACACAGTGCTGATACATGCAGCCGAAAACAACATACATGCGTGACATCACGGACATGTCTACTTACATACACATTCATCCAAACATGTGTGCCCACACAACTGCATTTGGCATGCAAGCCTACACACACAAGCACCATCCATGTCTCACACATTACAGCCCTCGCATGTGTACACCCCCAGCCATACTCGACCCCATACAAACAGATGTGCAACCTGCACACTACCGAATAATCACCACACGCACTGCTCACAATCAGGATGCATGTACACTCACCGCTCGACTCCAGACGGGTCTGCTTCTCTAGGACCTGGACGTGGAGCGCTGGGGATATGCGTTCCAGGACCCTCATCTGTTCTTCCGACAAGTGGCCCCGGCGCCCCTTGGCATCCGCTGCCTTCAAGAGGCGCCGGGCCTTGTTCAGGGTCCTGGACCTGAAGTCCTCCCAGCGCTTCCTGACATGTTGTAAGTCGCGGACTGCCACCCCCTCCGCGTTGATGGCAGTCACGATGTCAGTCCAGATCCGATTCCGTCCTTCCTTGTCGGCGCGGGAACTTCCGAAGAGGGCATCATACTGCCCCAGGACTTGCTCCACCAGGACACCAACTTCGGTGGCACTGAAGCTGGTGCCCCTCAGCCTCTCTGGCCGGGGGTTGTCAGTGGTCACAGATGGTGTTTGCCCCGACATGACAACCCCAGAGGCAGGAGTGGGTGGGCAACTGGGTCCTGGGGCTGGGCTGTGGAGCGATGGAATCCCAGTCGGGAGTCTTCGGTTCCAGCATGGGTGGTCACAGCAACAGCACCCCTGGCTGATGTGCAGGCAGCAAATGGCAGTGCACGTGGGCAGCAGGCAGTCAGGCAGCAGCAGATGACAGGTGGGAGCGTGCTCGGGGGTCTGGGGGGCAGTACTTCGGCCTTCTGGGCAGGAGCGTGGTCTTCCGTGTGCATACGCGTGGCCAGCTTGATACGGAGTGATTTGGCACGTGAAAAATCTACACGTCAGCGTGTAATTCGAGGAAAGGCCCTTAGCGCGTAAGCGCGTCTGCACGCATACGCATTTTCATTGGACAGAAGGCCCCTCAAGCGCAAGCGCCCCTGTGATGTGACGCGTACAGACGTGCATGCGCATTTCAGCGCGCGTGAAAAACTGCACGTCCGCGTGTAATACGAGGAAAGGGCCATGAGCGTATGCACGGCAGCACGCATATGTGATGTCATTGGACCAAAGGCCCTTAGCGCGTAAAGGCGTCGCCAGCGTATGCGCGTCTATGAAGTCACGTGCACGTTGAATTGGGCACACGTTTGAAAATGTTGCGTGTTAAAAAAATGAAAGACACGTCCGAGTGTCAAAGCGTGTAATTGGTGGGAATGGGCCTAGCGCGTACACGTGGCAGTGACAAAGCGTGTAATTGGTGGAAATGGCCCTAGCGCGTACACGCCGCGTAAGTGACGCTGGACGTGTGGGCCTGTATAAATGGTACATGTAGAACACCATTTCCTTGTACGTGCTTTTCGTGGAGAGCGAGTGGGTGAATTCTGTACTTCTTGTCGTTTCACACGCGATTTACTTCACAGCGTTTCAAGTTCGTATTCCCTGTTACCTCTGACAGCTTTTTCTCTTTTTTCTCTTTTACTGGTTTACCTGGGCCTGTTCCCTCAAACAGTGTTCCCTTCTACTGTTGTCCTGTCTCCTCAGACAGCGTACAAATCTTCTTTTGGCGGGGGTGTTGCCAACCAAACGCGCTCCTTTTTCACGCTCTTTTACCTGGCAGACGGTGAGTCACGCTCGTATCTAACATCTGTGCTTGCCCCGTGTGTCGCCTACCCCTTCAGAGGTCATTCTAGGCTGCGTGTGACACGCATACGTTCATTCTTGTGTTACTGGGTGCCACAGCGTAGTGCAGGTTTTTCTTTCTGCACACGTGGTCTAGGAGGGGTTGCGTGCACGTCATCTCCCTTTTTTGGGGCTCCTGTGCGTAGCGTGACCCATCATCTTTTCCCAGGGGTTACATTCAGCCTTGCTAGAGCACTAGGGTACAATTACCATCTGGTACCCAACCCCTTTGACCCCCAATTGCCCAGGACAATAGTTCACAGCCACTCCCATACGCACATTAACATCAGTGCCATGGCTGGGAGGCGAGGATTCCGTAAGGGTGGCAAAGGTGGAAGAGCCACAAGTGGTGGCCGTGGTGGATCCGGTAGGGGTCGTGGTCGTTACTTGCAGGGTGAGCCTGTCCCCCCATGTGTGGAGGACCAGTCAAGGGCACCCATAATCCCCCCTTCTCCCCCCCCTTTGAGGCTGATGTGGCTGACACCATCCATGCTCAGCCCTTGTTGGACCAGCCCATTGTGGCACCAGACCTGGCTGACTCCATGGCTGACTTCCAGGTCAGCAGGCCTATGACACGTGCGCTGGTGCACGTTGATGTCATCATGCCACGTGCATCTGGGGCAGCAAGGTCATCTGCTGCCCCAAGTAGGCAGGGCGGAGAGGCTGCAGGGGCAGCTGCGGCTCCATCCACCCCAGCTCTCACACACCCAGCCAGGACAGTGTCGGTCCTAGTTCATCCTGCTGACATTCCCCCTGACACCATTACACCTGAGCCAATGCCTGCACTAACTCCCATGCTGAGTGTGCAATCCCACACTCCTGATACAGCGTCCACCAGGGCTCCTGCCCCTAGTGTCCAGAGCGGCGCAGGACACTCAGGATCACCACCACCTTCCAAGCAGAAGAGGAAGAGTGCTCGTCCGGCACAGGCTGCTGCCCCAGACACGGCTACACAGTCCGGCCCGTCGAGGAAGCCCAGCTTCACGGATGACGAACTGAATGCACTTGTCGAGTATGTGTCCGCACATGATAACGAGATGGTCATTGTTGCAGGATCCAAGACCACACCTGCACAACGCCAGGCACACTGGCAGACCGTTGCGGACATCGTAAGTGCCCTTGGAATCGTGAGGCACACAGCCAATGATTGCTATAAGCGCTGGAATGACCTAAAGCGCAGGGCAAAGAGTAAGCTGGCCTCAAGTCATGCCGCAACTCTAGTGACTGGAGGTGGGTCTCCAGTAGTAGACAGTAGTAGACATGGAACTCACTCCACATGAGTCAGTCGCTGGGACCTGATCCAAGGCGTGGGAGATCTGCCTGATTACGAGGCATTGTCCGCTGAGTGCACATGCATGTGTGTGTCATCCATGTGCCTGGTGTGTGTGTGAGGGCTTCTGTTTGTGTGCCAGGTGAGAGTGTGTGTGCCTGAGTCCTATTGGTCAGCCATGAGCTTCATGCAATACATCCTGCGCAGTTGCATTTGGCCATAGCAGTATCCCTTCTGCCAACAGTCGACATCTAGCCCAACTGCACGCCAGTTGCCCTTGAAGTGTCACCTTGCCACAACATTGTTGCTTATTTTTCACTGTTCATTCAGTCAGATTGTTTGCATTCCACCACTTTTACTAGGCATTTCGCAGTCCTCTAGTCACATGTCTGACATGGCTATGGTAAAGTGGAGTGACTTTGTTACCTGGATATCATTTGTTCACACATGTCCCTGTGCAATTGGACCATTTTGGACTGGCAGCTCCAGGAGAAAAATCTGACCTGTTTGAATTAGAAAAGCTATTACATGCGGGAACTGGACTGAATGAATAGGTGCTGCCCTCCTCTCCATCTTCACTCAATAGCAATGGTACATGCCATCTGTGTGATGGCATGTGTGTTTCACCTGGCAATCACAGGCCAATGTGTGATGCCACTGCCAGGCAGCATGCAGAAAATGTGTTCATCTTCCATCTTGGTGTCATCAATGTGTGCCATTTGCCTCCCCTTCATACGCAGTGAGGGTGCATGCATGGGAGGGTTTTAGTCTTGTGGGACATGTGTCAATCAAGTACTGGTTCTCTTGCTTCTCAGCCCTCATTGTGTGCCATGGTGCTAATGCCTGTTTCCATTGCTTTGTTTTTATGTCTTTGCAGGGGAAGACGCACCTGATACTGCTGGGGTTGTGGAGATGGTGCAAACCCAGCAGGGGTCCGAGGGCCGACCAACCACCAGTGAGGGACGTGGTGTGGTGGTGGGTGAGAACCCACAAGTGCTGCAGGTCATGCTCTGAAGGGGTGTCTCTGTCTGCACCTCCACCAAGCTGTACTCAGGTGTTGATTCGGATGATGAGACCTACGTGCCGTCGCAGGTGAGTGTTCCAGGGAGGGATTCTGTTCTGTCCCACCCACCTGCACCAGGGTCAGAACCCTCAATGGGGATGTCAGTGTTGGCAGCTATGCCTTTGGTGGTTACGGATGCAGGGTCACACTCCGCGACATCTGATCCTGTTCCTGGGCCAGCAGATCAGAGGGGGAATGCAGTCCTGCAGCCTCAGGCAGTGCCGGCACAGCAAGGCGCAGTTCGCCTTGCCCCAGACAGGTGTGGTGCCCGCCGACGTGGTGGCCGTACGCCACCTGGCAATACCGCATGGGAGCAATCCATTTACGGTATGGCAACCCAACAGGCAGCATCATCCGAGATGATGGCTCAGGCCATGGATAGGGTGGCCACTTCCATTGTCCCCCCTGAAAGGCTGATGGAGCG
This sequence comes from Ambystoma mexicanum, assembly GCF_040938575.1. Taxonomy (NCBI): domain Eukaryota; kingdom Metazoa; phylum Chordata; class Amphibia; order Caudata; family Ambystomatidae; genus Ambystoma; species Ambystoma mexicanum. The sequence continues at coordinate 461,728,613 of NC_090935.1, forward strand.
ACTACAGCAGGCAACCGACTCCATCTGCCAGTCACACAGGGAGGACATGTTGGTGTCAACAGGGACAGGCGGGCGGCACTGGCGACTCTGCAGGAGGCCATCTCCATAGAGTCCCAGGGCCACAGGGAAGCCCTGAGGCAGGAGCTCCTTCACCTCAGGACGACTCTTGTTGAGCTTGAGGCTTCAACACACCAAAGGACAGAACAGCAGCTGGAGCGTCTCACCCGTACGCTCTCAGCTGAGATGCAGGCAACAAGGGCGGAGGTCCGGGCATCCCGTGAGTTGTTGCATGGGGACCTCCGCACACCCATCCTCCAGAACGAGACCTACCACACCCGCATGCTTGCAGCCATGGAGGAGCAGACTAGGGCCTTGCGTGGGCTGCCTCCCATAGTGCAACCACCTCCGGATGCAGCTGCACAGGGTGATAATAGCGACAGCAGTGATACTCCCACAATAGGGTAGCCGTGTGGGCCATGAGCCCATGGAGGTGTTTTTTTTCCCCAGGATCCACACAGGTGGGTTTTGGTGTGCACCCTGTCCTCGGACCTCCTGGGTGGCCAACCCAACCCCCCCGGGCTCATCAATGGCCATTTTTAATTTTTTTTTTTTTATTTTTATTTATTTATTTTTTTTATTTTTAATTATTTTTTTCCCAATTTTTTTGGGACAATTTGTTGCCTTCCGTGGTTCCTGTGGGCATACGCTGCATTGTGGCTGGGCACATGCAGGCTTGTCATGTATTTGGTTCAGATGCTTGGGTTTGAGTCACACACACCCCTCCTGCTTCCCGTTTCCATGGGCTTGCAAAGGGTGTGCCCAAGTGACATTGACGTACATGGTGACATTGGACTCCCACTACATGTGTGGGTAGTCTAGTCAATACTGTGTATACATTCGTAGTGCATATTGCTGTTGTGTTGTACACTGCATGTTGCATTGATGTGTAACTCATCATCTGTGTCTACCTCCCAATTTGCAGGTCCCTTCCTCATGTCTACACAAGGCCCTCTAGTTTGGAGATGGGGTCCATGTTGGCAGCAGTGCACCTACAACTCTACATGGCGCCAACACTGCACAGTTGGTAGTGGTGGGAGTGCAGGCATTTCCAGGTGGTGAGACTACTAATTTATTACATTTGTGATGTCATGTTAATGGTAGTACCTGCTCAAGTTTGTTGTTGGTCCTGCATTACTGTGAGCATTTCAGGTGTTGCAAGTTTCAATTAGGGACACTGTACATTGTGACACTAGTGTCATGTTGTGGGGATTACTTTGTTTACCTGCAAATAGCATGACATGGCACGGTGTGTTGTGTGGCGGTGCTGGGGATGGGTTGGCTGACATGGCACTGTCCTCTTGTTGCATTTTGCAAGTGGGTATTCTTTTTAGCAGCTTGAATGTGTTTCTTCACAAAACTGCATTGGTGGTGTCTGTGTGGGTAGGGATGCACACATTGTAACACTTCCAGGTGAACAATATCAGGCTGATATGGTTTTCACGGTTGATTCTCCAGACATTCAGGATCAGTGTCAGGTTGAGTCATCATTGATTGTCAGATGGAATGTGCCAGGGCAGTGTGCACTCCACATGGGTGTGATTTCAATGTGAAGTACTTAGCCACTAGCTGTGTAGGGGCTGCCTCCCCCCGTGCCCATTCCCCTCCCATGCGCAGCGGCTGTGCATGTGGTTGGGGATGTGGGGCCACCACCATGTCCACAGCCAGGCCCCGGCGTGTTGCAATATTGTGCAGGACACATGCTGCCACTATGATCCTGCACACTACTGGGGGAGCGTACAACAGCAAGCCGCCAGAACGGTCAAGGGAGCGAAAGCGTGACTTTAGCATTCCGAATGTGCGCTCCACTATGCCCCGGGTTGTAATGTGGGCTGTGTTATATCTTACCTGGGGTGGCGTGGTGGGGTTCCGAATTGGCGTCATCATGTGGGGGCTGAGAGGGTAGGCACTGTCCCCTGTGGAGGTGGTGATTGGTATCATTGGTGGGGTTGTGACCTTGCTCAGTCTCTGACATGCATGCATGTGCAGTGGCATTCATACTCACCAAGCAGCCATGTATCGCCATGCCGCCCAGCTTCTAGGTCCCGGCTTAGGGTGGACATTCGGTAAATGAAGCTGTCGTGGGTGGACACGGGATAGTTGGCATATACTGAGGTGATGATTCCCTTGGCATTACATACTACCTGCACGTTGATGGAATGCCAGTGCTTGCGGTTCCTATAGATGTGCTCTGATGCCCTGGGGGGACGTAGAGCCACATGGGTGCAGTCGATGGCACCTAGCACTTTGGGGAATCGTGCCACACCGTAAAAATCCAGGGCGGCAGCATGCCTTTCTGCAGGTGTTCTGGGCAGGTATATGTGCCTGCGGACTGATGGGCGTGCAGTGATGATGTTCAAGACCTGGTGTAGGCAGTGTGACTGGGTGGCCTGTGATACCCCACCCACTATGGCACTTGTCCGCTGAAATGATCCAGTGGCTAAGAAGTGCAGTACATTGAGGACCTTCTCCAGGGGGTTGAGTGCTTGGGAGCACAGGGTGGGTGATGTGAGGTCATCCTCCCACTCACTCACCAGGTCCAGTATTATGTGTGGTGGAAACCTGTACCTCCCATACACCTGGTCATCAGGCATCCCGAAAAGGCTGGTTCTGGGTGTGAATATTCTGGCCCTGACCATCCTCCTCCTCCTTTGGTAGCCCACGCCCTCTGCTGCTAGGAACGGTATGTTCATCCTGGGTCTGAGCTTGTTATTTTGTTAGCACGCAAATTTATGCGTTGCGCGTGTTGTAGGCGAGCGTGTGACCCGCGCACCCCTGAAATCCAGTACCCAGTCCAATAGCGTGTGGAAATTCCCGCGCACCCGGGATACAGGTGCGCTGACGTACTTGCGTGTGTAAGTGCCCGCGCACCCCTGAAAGACACGTACATAGGCCAATCGCGTGTACGCGCACTTTTGTCTAATTACACGCGATGACACTCTGACGTGCTGTCCAATTACACGCGATGACACTCTGACGTGCTGTCCAATTACACGCGATGACACTCTGACGTGCAGTCTTTCCACGTGTGCTCCGTCATCACGTGCTGTGTGGGAAACACCCGTGCGGGTCACGTCACAGACGCGCTTACGCGATGAGGGCCTTTGGTCCAATAGAATCGCGTATGCGTGCTGACGCGCTTACGCGCTAAGGGCCTTTCCTCGTATTTCACGCTGACGTGCAGGATTTTCACGTGCCAAATCACTCCGTATCAAGCTGGCCACGCGAAAACACACGGAAGACCACGCTCCTGCCCAGAAGGCCGAATTACTGCCCCCCAGTGCCCCGAGCAGCCTCCCACGTGCCATCTGCTGCTGCCTGCTTGCCTGCCTGCCTGCTGCCACCGTGCCCTGCCATTTGGTGCCTGCACATCAGCCATCTGCAGGGGTCCAGTTGCTGTGTCCACCCCTGCTGGAACTGAAGACTCCCGACTGGGATTACATCGCTCCACAGCCCAGCCCCAGGACCCAGTTGCCCACCCACACCTGCCTCTGGGGTTGCCATGTCGGGCATTTCCACATCTGGCACCAGTGGCAACCCCAGGCCAGAGGGGCAGAGGGGCACCAGCTTCACTGCCACCGAAGTTGGTGTCCTGGTGGAGCATGTCCTGGGGCAGTATGATGCCCTCTTTGGATCGTCCCGCGCCAGCAAGGAAGGACGGGAGAGGATCTGGGCCGACTGTGTGGTTGCCATCAACGCGGAGGGGGTGGCAACCCGCGACGTCCAGAAGATCAAGAAGCGCTGGGAGGACTTGAGGTCCGGGACCTTCGTGAAGGCCCGGCGCCTCGTGGAGGGGGGCCGGGGCTGCATGAGTTCCATCCAGATGAGTGTCCTGGAACGCGTACGCCCAGCGCTCCACGCCCAGATCCTTGAGAGGGAGACCCGTCTGGAGTTGAGCGGTAAGTGTCCAAGCATTGCTGTGTGAGACAGGGCATGTTGCGGTGTGCTGGTTCTCTGATACTTGCCTGTATGTGTGACATAGGCCATGTATGCATGTATGTGTGCAGGGACATCATGGTAATGCATGTGCGACCAGTGATGTGCGAACCACATGGTTGTTGCATGTGTTTAAATGCCACATGGGGAGCCCTATGCAGATTTTGGACATGAGAGCATGCCAGTCGCTGTTCCTGGACATGGGTGGGGGTGAGGGATGGGTGCTGATTGCAGGTACATATATGGTAGCCATGTCTGTGTGCCTGACCTGCGTGTCTGTATCTTGTGCATGCCATGGATGCATGACACATGTGTGTGACAATGCACAGATTCACTGATGCAGCCTAGTTACCCTTGTATCCGCTGTGTTTGGGGTGTATGGTGCCAGATGGATGTGACTGAGGTGAAGTGTGTGCATGTGATCGGCATGACCCATGATGCATGTGAGTTCCATATCATTGTATGTTTCAAGAGTCCATTGGACATGTATGGAAATGTCCATGGCATGCACCATGCCTGTTACTGTGTGTGTTTTGCCTGGACTGACCAATGTGTTGTGGAGGGACATGATGGAAGTGTACTTTGACAGTGGTACTCATCTGCTATTGCTTCCTGTCTAGGGGACCATTGTACAGTACCCTGATGCTTGTGTTCTTTGTCTCCTTCTACGCAGCGGCTAGTGAAGAAGAGGGCGGAGACGGCGCTGTGGAGCAAGGCGGCGGGGATGCCCCCACGGCTTCAGCGAAGGGGTGGGTGAGCCCCCACAGGGGCCTGCTACGGTGGAAGACGGTGAGGAGCCATCCAAGTTGGTGGTTTCCACAGAGGAGGAGGAGGCCGCCACAGGGGCACACGTGGGGCCTGGTGGGGGCATCCCTGCTGGTGCAAGTGGTGCAGTCCAGGGCCAGGGGCAGGAGGCATCACAGGTCACCGTGGAGGGGCCTGTGCATGTCGCTGTCCCTGATCCTGTGAGCGCACCACCATGCACCAGCAGGGTTGCCCCGTCCCAGGCCCGTCCGCAGGTAGAGGGGATGTCCATGTCACCTGACTCCCCTCCACCTGCGGACGAGGGGACCCGTGTCCGTATGGAGAAGGTCCTGATTGGGGTTGCGATGCGCGCGGGTGCAATTCGTGATGACGTGCGTGCTTCCCGGGAGGAGCACGCACATCATCACGAAGAGCACCGTGCCGACGTGGCCCAATTGGGATCTTCCATGTTCGGGGGTTTCCTGCATGTGTCGGCCAATCTGGCGGCCCTCTCCTCCTCTGTGGAGGCTATACGCCAGTCGTTCTCCTTGCCGTCTTCCGGCCCAGATGCCACCAGGGCCCCCTCTGGACCTGCCCTGACCTATGCAGCCAGCTCGGTGGGGATCCCATCCCTGCCACAGTCGGGAGTCGGAGGTCAAGCAGGGGTGGACACCACAGCAACTGTACCCCAGCAGATGGAGGATGTGCCGGCATCATCAGGCAGGGCACGTGCACAACGGCGTCGGTGGATTCCATCAGCCTGGATGCCGTCATGCTGGCAGAGGCAGTTGCATCGGAGGCAGCAGCAGAGTCAAAGTGGGAGGCATCATGACTCGGGGCCATCAACATCGGAGGGGCAGGCATCGGCCGGAGGGCAGGAGGACCCAGGACAGGAAGTGTCTTCCGTGTGGCTGCGGTTGGGCCAGCAGATAGGTGCGGAGCGGCGGCGGGCGGAAGAGGAGCGGCTCACGATGGTCAGGGCGGAGAACTCCATGCGGAGGGCCCTGAGGCGGGCCGAGTGCCTCGAGGCAATCCGCAGGGGGTTGGAGGAGCAGATGGCGTCGTCCCTGCGGACCCTCGGGGCCATGGAACAGGACCGCCTCCTGGACATAGACGAGGAGTTTGATGATGCCCTGGCCCGGAACACTACGGAGTGAGCCGCTGGAGTTGCCCGCCGCCTTTGTATATAGTTCTTTAGTTTTAGGTTTCATTTGTTTATTCTTATGATTTGGAGTCGACGGACACAGCTCCACTTTTTGTATATAGTTGCTTTTTTGTTAGGCTTTTTAGTAGGTTTCCTTTGTTCAGTTGGGCTCATGGACCCTTGGATATTTTGTACATAGTTCTTCATTGGATTTTTTTATTTTTTTATTTTATTTTTTCTTCTCCATGGAGCAATGGTGTTTGGCTTTTATTTTTTTTCTGTCGGATTGATTTCATTTTTCATGTGACTTTGAAGTACATTTTTTTTGGATTTGGTGTTTTTCATTTTTTTGGGACGGACATGCACCTTTTCTTTTTTTCATTTGCATTGTAGTTTGTTTCATTTCATTTGCAGTCATATTTTTTTAATACATTTTTGTTTTCATACTTCACTGTGTGGTATCATCTCATTGGTTTCATGCATGTCATGTTGGGTGTTTTCAAATTCATTTGCAACCATTGTGTGTGACGGACATGGGTTCATTTGCTTTATGTACGTTGGGGGTGTAACATGTTATTTTCATTTCCATGTGGGTGAATGGGTTACTTGGTAGGGCCTTTTGGCTGTGGAGGCTGACCATTACGCACATGGTTGGTGATTGTGAGGACCTGGGTGCTGGGGGACATGAGTGGGGGCCTGGTGGAGGCTGCCCATGGTGGCTGGGGGGTGGGGGTGGGTGGGAGACATGAGTGGGGGCCTGGTGGGGGCTGCCCATGGTGGCTGGGGGGTGGGGGTGGGAGGTAGACATGAGTGGGGGCCTGGTGGAGGGTGCCCCTGGTGGCTGGGGGGTGGGGGTGATAGGGGACATGAGTGGGGGCCTGGTGGAGGGTGCCCCTGCACTGCTGGGGGGTGGGGGTGGTGGGAGACATGAGTGGGGGCCTGGTGGAGGCTGCCCCTGGTGGCTGGGGGTGGTGGGAGACATGAGTGGGGGCCTGGTGGGGGCTGCCCATGGTGGCTGGGGGGTGGGGGTGGGTGGGAGACATGAGTGGGGGCCTGGTGGAGGCAGCCCCTGGTGGCGGGGGGGTGGGGATGATAGGGGCCATGAGTGGGGGCCTGGTGGAGGGTGCCCCTGGATGCTGGGGGGTGGGGGTGCAGGGGGACATGAGTGGGGGCCTGGTGGAGGGTGCCCCTGGTGGCTGGGGGGTGGGGGTGGTGGGAGACATGAGTGGAGGCCTGGTGGAGGGTGCCCCTGGATGCTGGGGGGTGGGGGTGCAGGGGGACATGAGTGGGGGCCTGGTGGAGGCTGCCCCTGGTGGCTGGGGGGTGGGGGTGGTGGGAGACATGAGTGGGGGCCTGGTGGAGGGTGCCCCTGGTGGCTGGGGGGTGGGGGTGATAGGGGACATGAGTGGGGGCCTGGTGGGGGCTGCCCATGGTGGCTGGGGGGTGGGGGTGATAGGGGACATGAGTGGGGGCCTGGTGGAGGGTGCCCCTGCACTGCTGGGGCATGGGGGTGGTGGGAGACATGAGTGGGGGCCTGGTGGAGGCTGCCCCTGGTGGCTGGGGGGTGGGGTGGTGGGAGACATGAGTGGGGGCCTGGTGGAGGGTGCCCCCGGTGGCTGGGGGGTGGGGGTGGTGGGAGACATGAGTGGGGGCCTGGTGGAGTGTGCCCCTGGTGGCTGGGGGGTGGGGGTGATAGGGGACATGAGTGGGGGCCTGGTGGGGGCTGCCCATGGTGGCTGGGGGGTGGGGGTGGGTGGGAGACATGAGTGGGGGCCTGGTGGAGGGTGCCCCTGGATGCTGGGGGGTGGGGGTGATAGGGGACATGAGTGGGGGCCTGGTGGGGGCTGCCCATGGTGGCTGGGGGGTGGGGGTGGGTGTTAGACATGAGTGGGGGCCTGGTGGGGGCTGCCCCTGGATGCTGGGGGGTGGGGGTGGTGGTAGACATGAGTGGGGGCCTGGTGGAGGGTGCCCCTGGTGGCTGGTGGGGTGGGGGTGATAGGGGACATGAGTGGGGGCCTGGTGGGGGCTGCCCATGGTGGCTGGGGGGTGGGGGTGGGTGGTAGACATGAGTGGGGGCCTGGTGGAGGGTGCCTCTGGTGGCTGGGGGGTGGGGGTGATAGGGGACATGAGTGGGGGCCTTGTGGGGGCTGCCCATGGTGGCTGGGGGGTGGGGGTGGGTGGGAGACATGAGTAGGGGCCTGGTGGAGGGTGCCCCTGGATGCTGGGGGGTGGGGGTACAGGGGGACATGAGTGGGGGCCTGGTGGAGGGTGCCCCTGCACTGCTGGGGGGTGGGGTGGTAGGAGACATGAGTGGGGGCCTGGTGGGGGCTGCCCCTGGATGCTGGGGGGTGGGGGTGGTGGTAGACATGAGTGGGGACCTGGTGGAGGGTGCCCCTGGTGGCTGGGGGTGGGGGTGAGAGGGGACATGAGTGGGGGCCTGGTGGAGGCTGCCCATGGTGGCTGGGGGGTGGGGGTGGGTGTTAGACATGAGTGGGGGCCTGGTGGGGGCTGCCCCTGGATGCTGGGGGGTGGGGGTGGTGGTAGACATGAGTGGGGGCCTGGTGGAGGGTGCCCCTGGTGGCTGGTGGGGTGGGGGTGATAGGGGACATGAGTGGGGGCCTGGTGGGGGCTGCCCATGGTGGCTGGGGGGTGGGGGTGGGTGGTAGACATGAGTGGGGGCCTGGTGGAGGGTGCCTCTGGTGGCTGGGGGGTGGGGGTGATAGGGGACATGAGTGGGGGCCTGGTGGAGGGTGCCTCTGGATGCTGGGGGGTGGGGGTGCAGGGGGACATGAGTGGGGGCCTGGTGGAGGGTGCCCCTGCACTGCTGAGGGGTAGGGATGGTGGGAGACATGAGTGGGCCCTGGTGGAGGCTGTCCCTGCACTGCTGGGGGGTGGGGGTGGTGGGCGACATGAGTGGGGGCCTGGTGGGGGATGCCCATGGTGGCTGGGGGGTGGGGGTGGGTGGGAGACATGAGTGGGGGCCTGGTGGAGGCTGCCCCTGGTGGCGGGGGGGTGTGGGTGATAGGGGCCATGAGTGGGGGCCTGGTGGAGGGTGCCCCTGGATGCTGGGGGGTGGGGGTGCAGGGGGACATGAGTCGGGGCCTGGTGGAGGGTGCCCCTGGTGGCTGGGGGGTGGGGGTGGTGGGAGACATGAGTGGAGGCCTGGTGGAGGGTGCCCCTGGATGCTGGGGGGTGGGGGTGCAGGGGGACATGAGTGGGGGCCTGGTGGGGGCTGCCCATGGTGGCTGGGGGGTGGGGTGGGTGGGAGACATGAGTGGGGGCCTGGTGGAGGCTGCCCCTGGTGGCGGGGGGGGTGGGGGTGATAGGGGACATGAGTGGGGGCCTGGTGGGGGCTGCCCATGGTGGCTGGGGGCTGGGGGTGGGTGGTAGACATGAGTGGGGGCCTGCTGGAGGGTGCCCCTGGTGGCTGGGGGGTGGGGGTGATAGGGGACATGAGTGGGGGCCTGGTGGGGGCTGCCCATGGTGGCTGGGGGGTGGGGGTGGGTGGGAGACATGAGTGGGGGCCTGGTGGAGGGTGCCCCTGGATGCTGGGGGGTGGGGGTGCAGGGGGACATGAGTGGGGGCCTGGTGGAGGGTGCCCCTGCACTGCTGGGGGGTGGGGGTGGTGGGAGACATGAGTGGGGGCCTGGTGGGGCTTCCCCTGGATGCTGGGGGGTGGGGGTGGTGGAAGACATGAGTGGGGGCCTGGTGGAGGGTGCCCCTGGTGGCTGGGGGTTGGGGGTGATAGGGGACATGAGTGGGGGCCTGGTGGGGGCTGCCCATGGTGGCTGGGGGGTGGGGGTGGGTGGGAGACATGAGTGGGGGCCTGGTGGAGGCTGCCCCTGGTGGCGGGGGGGTGGGGTTGATAGGGGACATGAGTGGGGGCCTGGTGGGGGCTGCCCATGGTGGCTGGGGGCTGGGGGTGGGTGGTAGACATGAGTGGGGGCCTGGTGGAGGGTGCCCCTGGTGGCTGGGGGGTGGGGGTGATAGGGGACATGAGTGGGGGCCTGGTGGGGGCTGCCCATGGTGGCTGGGGGGTGGGTGGGAGACATGAGTGGGGGCCTGGTGGAGGCTGCCCCTGGTGGCGGGGGGGTGGGGGTGATAGGGGCCATGAGTGGGGGCCTGGTGGAGGGTGCCCCTGGATGCTGGGGGGTGCGGGTGCAGGGGGACATGAGTGGGGGCCTGGTGGAGGGTGCCCCTGCACTGCTGGGGGGTGGGGGTGGTGGGAGACATGAGTGGGGGCCTGGTGGAGGCTGTCCCTGCACTGCTGGGGGGTGGGGGTGGTGGGAGACATGAGTGGGGGCCTGGTGGGGGCTGCCCATGGTGGCTGGGGGGTGGGGGTGGGTGGGAGACATGAGTGGGGGCCTGGTGGAGGCTGCCTCTGGTGGCGGGGGGGTGGGGGTGATAGGGGACATGAGTGGGGGCCTGGTGGGGGCTGCCCATGGTGGCTGGGGGGTGGGGGTGGGTGGTAGACATGAGTGGGGGCCTGGTGGAGGGTGCCCCTGGTGGCGGGGGGGTGGGGGTGATAGGGGACATGAGTGGGGGCCTGGTGGGGGCTGCCCATGGTGGCTGGGGGGTGGGGGTGGGTGGTAGACATGAGTGGGGGCCTGGTGGAAGGTGCCCCTGGTGGCGGGGGGGTGGGGGTGATAGGGGACATGAGTGGGGGCCTGGTGGGGGCTGCCCATGGTGGCTGGGGGGTGGGGGTGGGTGGTAGACATGAGTGGGGGCCTGGTGGAGGGTGCCCCTGGTGGCGGGGGCTGGGGGTGATAGGGGACATGAGTGGGGGCCTGGTGGGGGCTGCCCATGGTGGCTGGGGGGTGGGGGTGGGTGGGAGACATGAGTGGGGGCTTGGTGGAGGCTGCCCCTGGTGGCGGGGGGGGTGGGGGTGATAGGGGCCATGAGTGGGGGCCTGGTGGAGGGTGCCCCTGGATGCTGGGGGGTGCGGGTGCAGGGGGACCTGAGTGGGGGCCTGGTGGAGGGTGGCCCTGCACTGCTGGGGGGTGGGGGTGATAGGGGACATGAGTGGGGGCCTGGTGGGGGCTGCCCATGGTGGCTGGGGGGTAGGGGGTGGGTGGTAGACATGAGTGGGGGCCTGGTGGAGGGTGCCCCTGGTGGCGGGGGGGTGGGGGTGATAGGGGACATGAGTGGGGGCATGGTGGGGGCTGCCCATGGTGGCTGGGGGGTGGGGGTGGGTGGGAGACATGAATGGGGGCTTGGTGGAGGCTGCCCCTGGTGGCGGGGGGTGGGGGTGATAGAGGACATGAGTGGGGGCCTCGTGGAGGCTGTCCCTGCACTGCTGGGGGGTGGGGGTGGTGGGAGACATGAGTGGGGGCCTGGTGGGGGCTGCCCATGGTGGCTGGGGGTGGGCGGGAGACATGAGTGGGGGCCTGGTGGAGGCTGCCCCTGGTGGCGGGGGGGTGGGGGTGATAGGGCCCATGAGTGGGGGCCTGGTGGATGGTGCCCCTGGATGCTGGGGGGTGGGGGTGCAGGGGGACATGAGTGGGGGCCTGGTGGAGGGTGCCCCTGGTGGCTGGGGGGTGGGGGTGGTGGGAGACATGAGTGGAGGCCTGGTGGAGGGTACCCCTGAATGCTGGGGGGTGGGGGTGCAGGGGGACATGAGTGGGGGCCTGGTGGAGGCTGCCCCTGGTGGCTGGGAGGTGGGGGTGGGTGGGAGACATGAGTGGGGGCCTGGTGGAGGGTGCCCCTGGATGCTGGGGGGTGGGCGTGCAGGGGGACATGAGTGGGGGCCTGGTGGGGGGTGCCCCTGCACTGCTGGGGGGTGGGGGTGGTGGGAGACATAAGTGGGGGCCTGGTGGGGGCTGCCCCTGGATGCTGGGGAGTGGGGGTGGTGGGAGGCATGAATGGGGGCCTGGTGGAGGGTGTCCCTGGTGGCTGGGGGGTGGGGGTGGTGGTAGACATGAGTGGGGGCCTGGTGGAGGGTGCCCCTGGTGGCTGGGGGGTGGGGGTGATAGGGGACATGAGTTTGGGCCTGGTGAGGGCTGCCCATGGTGGCTGGGGGGTGGGGGTGGGTGGGAAACATGAGTGGGGGCCTGGTGGAGGCTGCCCATGGTGGCCGGGGGGTGGGGGTGGGTGGCAGACATGAGTGGGGGCCTGGTGGGGGCTGCCCATGGTGGCTGGGGGGTGGGGGTGGTGGGAGACATGAGTGGGGGCCTGGTGGTGGGTGCCCCTGGATGCTGGGGGGTGGGGGTACTGGTTGACATGAGCAGGTGTGCAGGGTAGTCCCCTGTGGTGTGTGCTGCCTGTAGGGGCCGTGGAGGGTGTACAGGGAATACCTGGGAGCACACAGCCAAATTGCGTGTGGAATTTCCCGCGCACAACTGAAATCCACGTACCCTAACAAATAGCGTGTGGAACTTCCCGCGCACCCCTGAAATCCACTTACCCGGCCAAATCGCGTGTGGGACTTCCCGCGCACCCCTGAAATCCACGTACACGGCCAAATCGCATGTGGAACTTCCCGCGCACCCCTGAAATCCACGTACCCTGACAAATAGCATGTGGAACTTCCCGCGCACCCCTGAAATCCACTTACCCGGCCTAATCGCGTGTGGGACTTCCCGCGCACCCCTGAAATCCACGTAAACGGCCAAATCGCATGTGGAACTTCCCGCGCACCCCTGAAATCCACGTACCCTGACAAATCGCATGTGGTACTTCCCACGCACCCCTGAAATCCACGTACATGGCCAAATCGTGTGTGGAACTTCCCGCGCACCCCTGAAATCCACGTACCCTGACAAATCGCGTGTGGAACTTCCCGCGCACCCCTGAAATCCACGTACCCGGCCAAATCGCGTGTGGTACTTCCCGCGCACCCCTGAAATCCACGTACACGGCCAAATCGCGTGTGGAACTTCCCGCACACCACTGAAATCCACGTACCCGGCCAAATCGCGTGTGGAACTTCCCGCGCACCACTGAAATCCACGTACCCGGCCAAATCGCATGTGGAACTTCCCGCGCACCCCTGGAATCCACGTACACGGCCAAATCGCGTGTGGAACTTCCCGCGCACCCCTGTAATCCACGTACCCTGACAAATCACGTGTGGAACTTCCTGCAAACCCCTGTAATCCACGTACCCTGACAAATCGCGTGTGGCACTTCCCGCAAACCCCTGGAATTCACATGCCCTGCCAATTCGCGTGTGAGACTTCCCGCGCACCCCGGTATACACGCACACGTATTTTTTGTCAGCAGGTGTCCGTGTTTGTGGGTACCCCTTTGCACGTCATTTGTCCTGGAGGGCCACAGTATGGGACATTCATCATGGCAGTATATAGGTGCTATTTGTTGGTGCACCTTTTGGCGCACATTTCTTACAGGCGCAGAGACGCTACCGCCTGCTTTCTTGTGGCGGTCGTGTTTGTGCCTGTGCGCTGGTTTGAGCGTGCGCTTTTTTGCCCTATTCTATTCCATGAATACGTGTTGTAGGCGAGCGTGTGGGCGTTCCGCGCACTTGTACCCTGTACTTCCCCCGTGACGCCCACATTTCGGCAAGTTGTTCCCCATTCCGAGTGTTACGCCCCGTGTTCCGCCTACTTTTGTTGCGTGCGATTTTCGCTGTGACCTGGCGCACGCAGTTAGATGGCCTGTGCGCTAACGTGCGCCGCGCACTTTATTATCGCACATCCGATGGTTTTCTCGCGCACGGCCTTCCATGAATCGATGTGCGCTGCTTTTCGTGCGATTTTCGCACTTGCACTGCGATTTTCGCTATTCTACTGCGATTCGCACGTTTTTGGACACTTGCTCCACGCTAATTATTCCATGAATCGGCCTCTATGTTTTTATTTGTAAACTACATGGAATGTGGCTGGTACATGCAGGGCCATTTTAAGCACTTTTGGGCCCTGGGAACAGACACCTGTGGGGCCCACTCCACCGTACCGAAAGAATGAAGGGATACGAATAGCTGGTTGTGCCCCCCCTCATCACAATCACCACTCATAGCATGACATGCTGCCTCGCAAAATAAGCATAGGTACTCCCTTTCAGTCCCATTACCCTCTTCATTCCTGCTGTAATCAGAATGATAAACACGTAGCATTTCAAGGACAGCATTACCAGTCCACGATAAGGGTACTTGTGTTGTTGCATAGGTACTGGACACCTTTCTTCAATAGCAGCCACAAGGAAGGTATACTGGCTGTAGAATGAATGTAGGACACAGATTGCATGAAAAAGTTGCTCATAATCCAGAATAGACAGACTACTCAGATTAGTTGACTCACAGAATGCAAAATTGATCAAGCATGCATACAGGGGACAAACTGGAATAAGGAGAAAGTTAAACCTACATTGCATAACTAGTGGTTAAAGATTAGAAGCTACCAGGAAGGTGTCTGTATCCAGACAGAAAGATTGGAAGGGCATATTTTTTCAAGTAGTGTTGCCATTGGACAGCAAAGAAACAAGTGGATGTGGTGTGCAATATATAAATGCTCACTATTATTATATTGGAAGTAACACTAAAGTCATTGAATGCATGTGTGAGGCTTTTTTGAAGACCCTATTCTGAGAACGAATCACTATGAAGGGTGATTTTTTTAATCAGTTTTGGGACTGGTAATTTTGACAGGTTAGGCAAAATGAAATCAAATGAGAAGAGGATCACACATTGCTTCAGAGGCAATAGGGCATTCATGCCCACTATGCAATTTCCACCAGTTTCTTTTTTAGTTCTTACCATGAACTAAAATAATCCAATTTTATAGAAGTGACTTAGAAAGTACACAGTTAACATATGTACCAAGTAACATAACATAATGACAGCTTTTTTAAAACTAAATTTTATAGAAGCGTATTATGCAAAATGAGGATTCTAGCTTCATTGTCTCCATCATCAAGGGAAATATTTAAGTACGAGCAGTCTAATTAATTTGATCCTAAAATATTTTTATCTGGGTTTCTCTTTTGTATTTTATAGCTTTAAATATGCCCGAAATACAGGCTTGTGAAATTTTAATTTATAAATGTGCAGCTAAGCTTTTGAATTATGCAAAAATCAAACCGTTGTTTGTGTCATATGAGCAGACCTTAAAATATGTCTGCCTGCAGTATCTGGCCGCTTTTGTCTGTGTAGAACTCATTCCACTCAAATGGCCGATATTTATTTATGTATTCATTTATTTATTGTTTCCTTGTTAGGTGCATATACTGCAAATGAATTCTGTTTCAAAGCACCCAAAATAAACAGTAAGATTAAGTAATAGGCTTAACAATGCCATACGCTTGTGAGAAGGCAAACCTTTTTGTCACAGAAGACAGTCCAGTACTGTTAGTGATATAAGATGATTTATCCAGAATGACTCTATCATCTGCTAACAAAGTCAGGACACGAGAATGCCACCTTGGTTTCACAATCTTGAATTTGGGTACCTAATCACTTCTCCAGACTAACACTTTATGCTCATCATTAGGGGTGGCTGCCTAGGATTTACAACCACCTGTTTGAAGAAACCGATTTCTGTTTTCTAGACCTTCACCGTGCTAATGCATTTTGTTTTTAAAGCAACCGCTATTTGGTGCAGATTCATCGCTGATAATAGCACTTGATGTGTTACAAAACAAAGTACATATACATACAGGTTAATCAATTTCAGACATGGGAAAGGCTCAGTCGGCCTTCCTGGAATTTGTTTTTGTAATCTTGAGTTCTTAACACACTGAGCTATCTTCTGAACCATTAGAGCACTCGAATGTATCAATAGGCATTTCAACTTGCATATGATCAATAGCCTCCCAATATAAAGGTGAGAATGCTACAGGACGTGTGCTATAGTGAACACACAAACTATATACATCACAGTGAACACAGAAAGCATTAGAGGATGACATAATCAGAGCAGAATTTACTTGTCAACAGATAGGTAATAGGTTTACATCCACAGCAGCATACCACATAATATTCTAATATTTTCCATGTTTGTTTGGTCAACAATGGAAACTGACTTCTAAAGATCATGCAGCCTTGTGCTGCCCCCCTCTAAGGCGGGGGCCGGGTCAAGTGCTCCTTTTGCCCACCAACAAAAATGGCTCTGGGTACATGAGAACTTAAGCAAGCACTATAAATTGGGTACCCAACTCAGATCTTAGAAGGGAATATACAGATGGAGGAAAAGAGCCCATACAACAAAAATGCAACATTAGTTTTGCTAGTAAATGCAAAGTAAGTGTGGGCTCCAGTTGTCACTGCAGGTTGAGCATGATTACACATGTTTACCGTGCCTCAGCAAAGGCCGTGCAAAGACAAGGACCTCACCTGTTTGTGACTGTTGGGCCTGATAGGGCTAAGGGCCTGACCAGCTATCCTGCATTTTACCTACAAACACATTTTTACTATTGCTACTCACCATAGACATCACCATGTGTCTCCTCCCTCCACAGCCCATCCCCACTCTCACAGGGTTACAATGGCCAAGTTCCCTAGGCAGCCCTAGTAAGATACCCTAGCGTACCTCATTAATATTGTCCTTTCCCCATCCAACACCCACCGACCACATGCACATGCCCTTTGATCTTGGTCAATGTCCCCTCAGCAGTTGCTCACGCTGCAGAGATCACTGACCTCTTCTTGTACAATAACCTTGATTCCTTGTTCATCACTGAAACATTGTTTACCCCATGTTCCCCACATGTTTTCAACATCCTCCTACCCAAAGGCTACTGCATCCAACATGCCGACCAACCAGGAAGGGCAGGAGGCGGAGTGGAAATCATCCACAGGAGCGATTGGCCATGCTCCATCAACCCCTCTCCCAGAACAAGCTTATTTGAATCACTCGCCTGCCGGTTCCATCTATCGCACAAGGAATCCATCACCTCCTACCTCATCTACAAATAAAATATCAATATCAATATCTACAGACTACCTCACAGGAGTGACTCATTCATTGCAGACATCTCCAACTTGCTCTCCTCTGCCAAATTAGCCCATTCAAATAATGTCTTTCTTTGTGATTTTAACATCCCTGAGTCACAGACAGACAACCACACTCGAAGAACGCTTTTCACACTGACCGCTTCCATAGACCTTAAGCAAATTGTGCTTTCCCCCATACACAACATAACTTGAGGGAATGGTATCGGCATCCACTCTCAAACCACAGAAGTGGAATTACTTTGACCATCCCACCGTGGTTGGCACAGATTCCTGATTGTAGAACTTACAGGTAACCATGTAAGCCAGTGGGGGGAGGAGGGATTAGGGAGAGGTTGTGGATAGGAAGGGGGAGTTAGGAAAACCAGAAAGAGGGTTTGGGAAACAAGATTGTGCAGGTAAGGGAAGGTTGGGGGAAAAACAGTACCTTTGCATACAGTAACTGCATCAACCTCCGTTACTTTACTGCCTGACCTACACCCTGATAACCTGCCTAAAACCTCTTAACACACACCTAGACTAGTACCTCATATGCCTGTTACGTTGAACATATCTTCAGACATAATGATAGACATTATGCATGATGAACAGATAATAAATACTGAGCAAAACATAGACATGGCTAGTGCCATGTAGAAAACAAATGGGTGCATTGCTCCTCAACGTGTTCACAAGACTCATGGCCTGTCAGAAAAGGGGAACCAATGGGGGAAATGCAACACAAAACATGCAGCAAACAACAAGTAATGTTCCCAAGCAATCCTGCTGAGGCTCTAATAGTGTTTTACTGTCACACACTCCCATCCTGACCCATGTTAGCTCCACACAGTGGCCACAGAAGTTCATATTCCCTAAATCCCCCAGAACTCTATTGTTCCAAACGTTCCACATGTAACGTCTCCTTGAGAGTTCATCACAGAAAAACCATAACTGCACGAGTGTGAAATAATAGAACCCTTTCGGAAAGCTGTGAATGTGTTAAGGTGGCACAATGACAACTGAAGTCCGGGAGCCCCACAAGGCCACCCGGACGCTGCTGAAGTCATCCTTGATCAGACCACAGGGGCATACACCATCACTGACTGCTGTGTTTCTGCATCCCCTGGGTCCACCGAAGCATACCGTAGTCAATGCTGCATGCCTTAGTCTCCATACTCTGCTCTCCTGGAATCTGCTGCTCACGCTGCGTCTGCCCGTGCCATAATCGACTTCAATAATTCACACCTGGCACAGACCGATGTCATTTTGTAATGTCGGCAGCAGCTGCATGGTTGCATGAGTGCCACACACTCTCCCAGGGCTCTCTGGGGATCGTAATCCACCATGCTCAAACATGCCCAATCCTCTATTTCCTTGACAGTACCTCCCCTTGCAGGGGCCCTCTCAGGCCTGGCTTTTCTGGATTTTTGCTATTAAATTGTCTCACTAATTATTCTGCATGCATGCAATGACTCCTCTGGGTCCCATGAATACTCCTCCAAACCAAAACCTAGCCATTCCACCAAGTATCACAAGTGTTGCTGTCTTCTTCTGGAATCCAGAATCTGTTTTATTTCATGCTCTGCTTGTCCATTCTTTATGACGGCCGGTGGTCTCTTGGTAATGACCCGTGAGTTTAAGTAAAGATGCATGGAACACTGGATATATCTTTAAATTATCAGACAATGTTAAATGCATCACAGTTTGTAACAACCATTTCTCATTTTCATATGTCCAATTACAAAGAGGTGCAAATTTGCGAGACCCCACAAGTTGCACATTCTGAGTTAATAACCATACTCTATATCCCACCTTGTATATGGGCGCACCTTGGCATTTTTAATCTGCTTGAACTTTATATGCCACCTTAGCCTTCTCAAGGTTATGCTGTGCCCTTCTCCTAATATCTAGACGCAATTGTTTGCACTCTTGAAGAAATTGCTAATAAATAGCCTATAAAAGTTGGCAAATCCCAAGAAACACTGAATGTCTTTTACAACTTGAGATGATGACTATTCCGTTACTGAACCTTCCTACACTCCATGATAATACCTGCTGGTGTCAAGATCAATCCCAAAAACTCCACCCTTTCCATGTGGAACATACATTTCTCTTGTTTAACATAAAGCAGGTATCCTTGCAACCTCTGCAGTGCTGCCTTGACATGTCTCACATGCCCTTCCTCAGAATCTGAATAAATTAAATTATCATCTATATATACAATAACAAAAACATCAATGAACTCTCTTAATACCTTTTGCATAAAATGCTGGAAAGCTGCAGGGGCATTATACAGGCTGAATGGCATGACCAGATAAAGGTTGTCTGGCACTCATCATCCGACTTTACCCTTAGTAAGTGGTAAGCTCCACGTAAATCCAATTTTTTATAGATTACTGCTGACTTAACTTGGTCTAAGAGCACTGAAATCAAAGGTAAAGGGAACCGATTCTTGATTATTACCTTATTCAAGGTACGGTAGTCAATGCATGTCCTAAGTGTGACTTCTTTCTTTGGTACAAAAAACAGAGAAGAGGAGGCGGATGAGGTAGAGTGGCGTATAAACCCCCTCTCTAACATGTCATCCAAATATTCTTTCAAATGCTGGTTCTCAGCCTCAGTGAGTGCATAGATTCGAATGCAAGGCAACTTAGCCCCGGGTTCTAAATCTATCACGCAGTCCTATGTACAATGTGGAGGCAATTTCTCAGCCCCTCCTTTGTCAAAGACCTCTGCATGCACCCTGTACTGGGGAGGAAGAACTGTCTCTACCGCCTCTACCATTTGAAATACCTGAGCACCTTCCACCAAGAATGTAGCAGGACACATCCAATCTGAATCATGCGTTTCACTGAGGATCTAAAGTCACTTCCTGTTTTGCCCAGTTTGTTATTATTATTATTATTATTATTGCATTTTATAAAGCGCAACTCACTCGCAGGCCCCAGTGTGCAGGCGAGAGAAACAGAAGTCAGGTCAGTGGAGCACTGACAAGACACGAGGTAGTCACAGAGAAAAGTCTGATTAAGAAACAAGCAAGGGTCCCCAGGATATCTCAGGTCAGACCACGAGGAGGACAAGCCAGGGCTCAAGCATGACCCAGACTAATCATTAGTAATAAACAAAAGAGTCTTCAAAGATTTCTTAAAGTGGGTGAGGTCTTAGCA
Source organism: Ambystoma mexicanum (assembly GCF_040938575.1). Classification (NCBI taxonomy): domain Eukaryota; kingdom Metazoa; phylum Chordata; class Amphibia; order Caudata; family Ambystomatidae; genus Ambystoma; species Ambystoma mexicanum. The sequence goes on from NC_090935.1 coordinate 461,748,543, forward strand.
GTTTCGAAGTTCACTAGGGATAGCATTCCACAACGTAGGAGCAACAAACTCAAAACTCGTGCCGCCAAATCTCTCCAGCTCATAGCGTGGCTGAAACAATTTACTAGAGCAGTTGGAATGAAGGCAGCGACTAGAAGGTAAACACAGAATACTTTCGATGAAGTAGCCAGGAGGCTTGGTTGCTAGACATTTATGCGTCAGAGTTGACAACTTGTAGATAATACGCTGTTTAACAGGGAGCCAATGCAGAGATCTACGAGCTTTAGTGACATGATCTCTTCTCGTGAGGCCATAAACCACTCTCCGTGCATTATTTTGAGCTACTTACAAAACCGCAATGTTAGATTTAGAGGTATTAGCTAGGAGGCTATTGCAGTAGTCTAGTCTGGAAATCACAATGGCAGTGGCAAGAGAAGCTATGTTAGGTACGGACAAGTACGGCTTTATCAGCCTAATTAGCCTAGTAGCATAGGCACAAGAAGCATTGAACTGTCCTACCTGTTACTTCATATTAAGTTTAGTGTCCAAATAGACACCCAGGGTTTTGACTCAAGGACTGACTTTAATAAGGAAGTCAGCGATTTTAAAATGAAAGTATCTCTGGTCAAGTTTGACTAGACGTTGGCTGGATCCTATAAGCATGACTTCATTCTTGCTACCATTAAGGAAGAAGGAGTTAGCATTCATCCATTTTTCAATGAGATCATATTTATTATTTTTATTTACTGTTCATTTGTACAGCGCGTATACACAAGTGAAGTGCTTCAAAGTGCATCAAGGCGGGAGGAGCAAGGAAATACAGTAGCCATTGCTGGCCTTGAAGTTCAGAATGATCTAACAAAAAAGTAACTAGCAAACTAGGCCTGATGGCATTTCTCCTAGTGCAAGTGCATGACGTGTTTCGGGCTCAACCAGACTAGGGAGGGGAGATGAAGGGGGGACAAAAAATAATTTACTAGTCCTAGTAGATTCAGGTCATGCAGTGTACAGACGGATGTGTGAGGGGGGTAAGTGCGCCTAGTCCAGCAGAGCCCTGGGTTAAGTGCAGAGTGGTTACACCTCTCATGGAGCATAAACTGAAAGTGCAGTAGTCTGAACATAGTGCAGAGGCCAGGAGGCAATTTCAAAGACTGCCGAGGGGGCCTGGGACCTGTGAGGCTATGAAGGAGAACCAGGAAACCAGTCAGTGAAAACTGAACAGAGTTAGGAAAGGGAAGGAGGAGTGAGGCAGGATCGAAAAAGAGAGGAGGTTAGCAGGGGAGATGGAGAGAGAAGGAGGAAACGAAGAGAAAGGTCTTGAGAAGTTGTCAGACTTAAGGAGCTCTGGCTCAAGGCAGAGAGAGGCAGGGAGGCTGTTCCAGAGGGAGCCACCTGCAGAGGATAAAGATCTACCCCCAAATCTCTGCTTAGAAAAATGGCTCACCCCCAAAGAGTTGAAGGAGGATCAGCGAAAGGCTCTAGAAGGAGAGTATTTAGGAAGAGAGCATTGTAGATAGTGCAGGCCTGGCTCCAGAAAGCCTTGTGAGCTATGCAGAGGGTCTTGAACTTCATCCTAGCAGCCACAGGGAGCCACTGAAGGGATTTTAGGGCCAGAGAGATGCAGTTCCTGGGCTTAAGGCCAAGGATAATTCTTGCGGTTCTGTTCTGGATGAGTTGTAGCAGACAAAGAGTAGAAGTAGGAAGATTTAGAAAGAGGCTGCTGCAGTAGTCAAGCCTAGAGAGAACCAGGGCTCTGGAGATGGTGAGCCTTTGGGAGAAAGTGAGAAAAGGTAGAATACCTCTGAGGAGGTGTCGCTGGTAGTGGGACTTTTTGGAGATGTTTGAGATCTGAGGAGAGAAGGAGAGAGTGGAGTCAAAGATGACCCCCCGATTTTTCTCCTCACTAGTAGATGGAGACGCAGGGCCAAGGGAGGCCAGCCAGTGAGAAATTAAGAAAGAGGGAGCAGGGGTCCCAATGCGGACAATCTCTGTCTTACTGGCATTGAGGCAGAGATCATTATCAGCACACCAAGACTGACATGCGGAAACACAGCCAGGAATGCACGGGAGGAGGAAGAAGCTAAGGGTAGCTTGAAAGAGAGCTGCGTCTCATCAGCATAAAACTGAAAGCTAGAGTTGAAGGTAGAGATCCTGTAGGGCAGAGGGGCCTTGTAGACATTGAAGAACCATGGGGATAGGTTAGGTCCCTGGGGGACACCACAAGTAGAGGGAGTGATAGAGGAGAGAAAGCGCACAAGTTCCACCAGGGAAGGAATGTCAGAGAGCATGGAGGCAAGCCATGCCAGGCCCAATCTGTGATGCTGGGTGTATCACGCAGATGGGATATCAGGATGTTCTGGTTTACCGTGTCGAAGGCAGAAGGGAGATCGAGAATAATGAGGACAGTAGGAAAGTTAGAGTCAAGAGTTGAGAGCAGGTCTTCACGGGTGTTCCAAATAGCAGTTTGCGTGCCTCTGGATGCACTAAAGCCAGACTGATGGTCATGGAGACAACCACCAGATTCAGTGTGGAGGGTAAGCTGTGAGATAGTTAATTTCTCCAGGAGTTTGCCAAGGAAAGGAGGATAATCGGGGGATAATTTGCCAGGATAGAAGGGACAGCAAAGGTTTTCTTGAGCAGAGGTTGCACAGGAGAGTGCTTGAGAGAAGTGGGGAAAACTCCAGTGGTGAAGGTGAGGTTGCAGAGGTCAGTGAAGGCTGGAGCAAGAGAATTGTTGTTGTCCTTGATTGTTTAGGAGAACAAGGGTCAACCTGTTTGGAGAATGCTTTTATGGACCAGACTTGTCTACAGACGTCCTCAGGAGTGACAGGGGAGAGGAGGAGAGGAGAGGAGGGACTAACCAAGGAGGGTCCAGGTGATGTGGCTGCAGGCTAAGGTACGGGGGAAAGAGAGGCCAGGATGCCCTGTGCTTTGGCAGTGAAATGTGCAACCAGGCCGAACAAAGAGCCTGGGTGGGTGCAGTAGAGGAAGAAGCTGCAGTTGTATTGGCCGGTTCCTTGCAGACTTTATAGAGTTCAGCCGTTTTGTTAGATGCTGCTGAGATGTGGGCTTGAATATTGGCTCACATATTATCACAGAATGCTGTGCTTTACGGCCATTGCGTGAAATACATTATACAAGACATTGTAAATACCTCTGCCTAACTACTCAGGGTTTATGTTGGTCTTTCATTTTGGGTGCCTGTTACTTACCTATCCAAATTGGAACTGTTAATTTTTTACTATCTTTGAAATTGGAGAATACTGAGAGCGGAACACATTGATAATTTACCAAACAGTTGTGACAAATCTATTTTTGAAATAAATGATTTTTAGTAAAAAGGGAAGGAAAAAAAAAGAAAGGAACAAGTTTTGTACATATATTTCTTGTTGATTTTTTCATACATTGATCAAATGTGAACACATCGGGCCTCATTACAACTCAGGCGTTAAGGGTTAATGCCACCGTTAACCCTTAACGCCTGATTCTGATTTTAACGCCTGCTTTTAGTAGGCGTTAAAATCCATGGTGCTAACCTGCCATGGTGCTAATTACGCCGCCGTAATTTACGGCGGCGTAATTAGCGCCTTCCCCACTCCCATTATGCCCTATGGGGCAAAAATGGGAATGGGGAAGGGAAAATGGGAAATGGGGATTTACCGCCCCACTCACCTTGGAATGGGGCGGTAAATCCGCCATCCACCATGGTGTAAACGGAGTTTACACCATGGTGGTAAAGTTGGTGCACTTAGCACCAAGGTTGTAATGAGGCCCGATCATGTTTATTGCAAAATGTTGTTATGGTCTCTTTGAATAAAATATTGTTTTATATAAATGTACATAATATGTATATGAGTTTGTATTTGAATGTATATAGTGAGTTGTTTGTATTTGAAAGGTTGATTCAATTCAAATAAATAAAAATATATATATATATATATATTGGCTCTTTTCTTGAAACAAATGCAGAGTCTGTATTGCCTTTGAAGAAGGCGGCAGGCCAGTTAGTCAGATGGTGCACCTGAAGATCCTCATTTGCATTCCACTGCTCTGCACTTTTGTTTAAGGGCAGCTAGCTCGGAGTCGTACCAAGAGTTGCATTTTTTGGAGGACTTCAGCTGGACTCTCATGACAGGGGCAAGAATGTCAAGCATGTTGGAGATGGAGAGGTGAACGTTTGAGAGGGCTGTGTCAGGGTGCGAGTCAGCTGCAGGAGTGGAAGGATGAGAGTAGGTGGACGCAAAGGCAGCCTTTGAGGTAGCGAAGGGTGTGCCAGTGCTAGAGAAGAAGAGAGCTTCAAGTGGAAAGAGAGAAGACAATGATCAGTCCAGGAGAGTGAGGTAGTGAGAGGGATAGATAGAGGGATGGCTGTTGATATAAAATCATTTTAGGTGTGGCCAGCGGTGTGCGTCGTTCTCTCTCCATTCTGCAATGTAGAATGGAGAGAGAACGAGAGTCACATAGGTTGTGGAAAGGGCCTTGCGAGTCAGGAGAATCAAGATGGATTCTAAGATCCCCCAGCAGAAGGAGTCAGAAGGAGGAGGAAAGGAGAGAAGAGGCAAGGTCAGCCCATTCAGGGGGGATGAGGGTGGGCTGGCCTGGCAGCTGATAGACGGTGTTCAGAGTAAGAGAGGAGACAGAGAAACGAGAGATCCTGCAGACCAGACATTCAAAAGAAGAGTAGACCTGAGTGGGAATGATGGAAACAGGGATCCGGTCAGGAACTATCAGTGCTACTACCCGTCCTGGCCTGTTAAACCTGGGTACACAGAGGATCTTGTAGCCTTCAGGGAGAAGTGTCTCAAAACTTGCGACAGAACTGTCCTTGAACCATTAGGACATCAGTATCAAGGGCGTGGCAGATATATCAGAGGAGTGCTGGGCAGTACAGTTAAGAGTTAAGTGTTGCAAGGTGAAGCAGATTGCTGTTTTTGAAAGAGTTACAATGGGGGTGCAGGGTATAGTGGTCTACCCAGTGAGCGGCGAGAGTACCTGAGAGATAGAGGAAGGAAGTGGCAGAGGCGTAGAGGCTGACAAGGATGTCAGTCAGGCGAGTGTAGGCAAGTGATGAAGGACAGCAGTAGATGGCAAGGGAGCCAGTTTAGGAGGGGCCACATGGGGCAAGGGAGCCCCAGAGGCAGCGGCAGTGGGTGTCAAGGGCACCAGAAAGGTGGAGGCTGATGACGTTGTCAGAGCAGTGCGAGTAGGCAAGAAAGCCTGTACAGTTGCAAGCGACAAGGGAGCCATTGTGAAGTTGGTAGGAGGCAAAATAGACAAGATGGGCATAGCAGGAAAGGGAACACGGGCGTTCGTAGAAACGGGTGGCAAGGGAGCGCGTGAGGAGGAATGTGGAAAGTTGATAAGGCAGGGAAAAAGCCTATCAAAAAGTAAGAGGTTGGGTTGAGGCCTTTGTACCAGGTTGGTACCATTTTGATAGACATTTATGATGACCCTGGAGGTGGAGAATAAGGCAAGAAGGACCTCCCAGTGGGTGCCACCATTAATGTGTGAGGAAGAGTAAGGAGAGAGCAGAGCAATCATATGAAGAGTCCATAGGTTGGGAGAAGGAATGACAAAGTGGATGTCGGTGAGAGTCTCTCTGACGCAAGCACTAACATAGTTGTCAGCGATAGGCTGTTCTGGGTTGGGTGTGTCCTTCTTGAGTTTCTTCCTGCCAGACTTAGTGAGAGAAAAAGGATAGGAAATAGAGAAGCAGTTGGAGAAGATAGGAGAGAGAGAAAGTGCCATAGAAAGGGGCACAGAAAGTGGTATACTTAACCCAGGCAGAACAGCTGAGGTGCACAGGAGGAAGTAGGCAAGGCGGGAGCAGACGCACAAGGAGAAACAACCGGACTGGGAAGAAACAGTGGAAACTGAGAGCCGTCCATGGAAAATGCAGGATGAGCACACACCTAAATTCAATTTTAGATAGCAGAAAAACAATGCAAGATGAGCACACAAACAATTTCGATTTTGAATTAGCAGCAAAAACAGTGCACACACCGAAATCCGACTTTAGAAAGCATAAAACAGTGCAGGATGAGCACACACCTAACTCAGATTTTTTAACTAGCAGCAAAAACAGTGCCCACACTTCAATCTGACTTTAGATAGCAGAAAAACAATGCTAGATGAGAACACACTTAATTTAGATTTTTTTTTTACTTGCAGCAAAAACGGTGCACACACCTCAATCTGACATTAGATAGCAGAAAAACAATGCAAGATGAACACATGCTTAATTTTTATTTTTTTAACAAGCAGCAAAAACATGGTTCACACCTAAATTTGGTATTATTTAACAGCAAAACAATGCTACAGGTGTTGCAGCACCAGCAGTACGAAGGTGTAGACCGTGGAAATGTGATCACAGGAAAGGTAGACCTAGTTAGTGTTCATGTCCATGTGCAACTAGGAGAAATGCCATCAGAGATAGATTAGAGATAAAGTCATGAATGGCACAGGCAGGCACAGAGTCGGGAGATGTGGCAGGAGTCAACACTCATGTGATACCTGAAAGCGAGATCCCATAGTCCAGGGGCGCACAGATCAGGTACCCAGCCACAAAGCAAATACTGCAGATTGTAGAATGAAAAGGGGCCCACAAGCCCAGCCAGGCTCAGACAGACACGGACAGGGCCTTGGATGAGGGCCTTTAGCTGGTGGGCCGGTGGTCGCCTGCCGGCTTCTTTGTTGACTGGAATAAAGGGCAGGAAGGTCAATCAATGCAGCCTCAGGCTACAAAAGGGTAGGACTGAATGTGCTCATCAAACGGAGCACCCATGTTTGAGAAGCCACACATAGTGCACGAATAGCCTAGATCGAGTGAAAAAGACACACAGCAGTGCGCTGTCATGGTTAATGGATTATAATTAAATTGCAACTTGATGATGTGCAGGAAGCACTAAATGGTGGAACTATAGCACCTCATGAAAGTTGCAGCGCATGTGAGGCCTACATGTTGCAGTACAGATGGAAGAGGGTCCCGGGTGATCACCGGAGACTCATGGTGTTGTGGAGGCTACGAGTAGGCCAGCAGATGAGGAAGCACAGCCTTCGATGTCGTGAGAGAAGTGAGAAAGGCACAGAGGGCACAGACAGGGCCTTAGGCGAGGGCTTTTGGCTGGTGGACTGGCGTTTGCCGGCCGGCTTCTTGGCTGGCTCAAATAAAGGGCAGGAAGCCCAATCACTACATCCTCAGGCTGCAACAGGGTAAGGCTGAATGTGCTGTTCAAACGATGCAGCCATGTTTGAGAAGCAACACAGATTGCACAAATAGCCCAGATTGAGTGAAAAAGACACACAGCAGTGCTCTTACACGGATAGTGAAATATAATGAAATTGCATCTTGATAATGTGCAGGAAGCACTAAATGGTGGAATTATAGTGCCTCACAAAAGGCTCAGCACATGTGAGGCCCACCTGGTGCAATAGAGATGGTAGAGGGTCCTGTGTGTTCACCAGAGCCTTGTGGTGGTGTGGAGGTTCCCAACAGGCCAGCAGGTGAGGAAGCATGGCCTCCGATGCAGTGAGAAAGTGGAGAAAGGCAGAGAGGGCACAGGCAGAGCCTTGGATGAGGGCCTTTGGCTGGTGGGCCGCTTCTTGGTTGGCTAGAATAAAGGGCAGGAAGGCCAATCACTGCAGCCTCAGGCTGCAACAGGGTTGGGCTGAATGTGCTGATCAAACAGTGCAGCCATGTTTGAGAAGCCATACCTAGTGCACAAATAGCCCAGATCGAGTGAAAATGACACACAACAGTGCGCTTACACAGATAACGAAATATAATTAAATCGCATCTTGATGATGTGCAGGAAGTGCTAAAAGGTGGAATAATAGCACCTCACAAAGGTCGCAGCGTAGAGATGGTAGAGGGTCACTGGTGATCAATGAGCCTCGTGATTGTGTCGGTGATAGTTTATTGGTCCTTGTCATAGTCACCAGTCAGACTAAAAATCACCTGAGTGTCATCAGAGTAATTGGTGTAGCTTACGCCGATACTATAAGAAGATTGAAAAAGGGAGCGAGTGTACATGCTCAAGAGTGTGGGGGAGAAGCAAGCCCACAAGTAAGGGTTTCGGGCAATGAGTGAAAGGTAGTGGAGGAAACAAGCAGTTCTGGATCTGAGGAAAGAGACAAACCAAGAAAGTGCAGGTTTGAAACAATTAGCAATAGTAGCTGGGCTCTCGAGCAGCAATGATTGATCGATCAAATCAAAAGCTGCTGAGAGGTCGAGCAACATGTGTAGCGCAATTTGGCCAGAATCCACAAGATCTGAGTGATTTGCCTTTAAGTCAAGCATGGCTGTCTCCGTGCCATTTAAAGCTTGAAAGGTAGATTGATAAGTGTCCAACAGCCAGCAACCTTCAATATGATTCTGGAACTGAAGATTTGCAACCCTATCCAGAATTTTCAGGAGAAAAGGGACATTCGTGATGGGGCGATAATTTTTCACACAAGCAGGATCAGGGGTTTGTTTTTTTAGAATGGGGGAAATCCAAACATTTTTCAATGACATGGGGACCAATGAAGTAGTAAAGGAGGAATTAACAGTGATGAGAGGTGCCAAACAGCTAATGTTCATCTTAACAATACTTGGGGGGGGCACATATCATCAGGTCAAGAACATGGTTTGAGAAGTTGAACAATATGGATCAAATTGGTCTCCGTGATTTCTTTGAAGTCAAATTGTAGTGATGTAGTACAGATATTCTCAATATTAGTACTAGAGTAGGTGGTTGATACCAACATAAGTTGAAAAGCTTCAATCTTGGCCTGGTAAGTATTCAGCTTGGTACTGAAACTAGATTGAATACCAGAACACCATTCATTGAATTTGACAATAGCAGGATGCGGATTACCTTTCCCTTCTAATTCTCTCAGTATGCTAAAGAGTTCCCTTTGTGAGGAATAAGCAATCCAGATCCTATTTTCATAATACTCCGCACATAGCACTAACAATGGCATTTTGTAGTCAGGAACTACAGTGCTGTAGAGGAGGAGCCTGTTAGGTAGGCGCGTATTCTTCAAAGACTGTTTATTTTAAGATACAACTTATGAAAAAGACCTCCAGCTGCACAACGTTACAACCAAAGACTCTCAAATCCAGCAACTGATTAAATTAGAACACACTTGAGAGTAAACAACTGCATCACACATAGATGGAATGCAACCTCACCAGATGACATACTTGCACTCCAGTCATCCCCATGGATAACAATACTGCATTCCATCTATTAGTGTTTATATTCCGGTGCCATTGAACACTACCTATACATTAATGTATATACTTAAACAATTGAAGATACGCCCTACCCAATACATATAAATCATTAAAGCTACGCTATATGCAAATTATTAAAGCTACATTAAATCTACACTATAGCAGAGCCAAGTACCCCACTCCAACTGCCCCGCCTACATTACCTGAAAAGTATGAACCAAAGTATGTGACATATACTGAACAGTTAAACCAGCAAAGAGAAGAGCGTGGACTCTATGCAGTACCCATAAGAATACCTATTCATAAGAGAATATGGGAGGTAAAGTACCCATTCAGGAAACCATACCTGCATATAAGACAATATTATGGCCATTTGAACGAGATTCCTGAAGAAGCAAGAAACTAAATGGCAAAGTTGAAGGGTGGCGTCATACAAAGAGAATCAACACCCATATAGAAAAATAACCAGACCAGAGAGGCAGGCGATTTATAAAAACAAAGAAGTAACACCGGCTCTCTGTCCTAACCAAGAAGAGAGCCCATATCCAAGCCTGCATCTCTGCTGCATCTAACAACTCAGCTGAACTCTTTAAAATCTGCAAGGAACTGGCCAATCCAGCCATGGTCTCTACCTCTCCTGTCCCTTCCCAGGCCCTCTGCACGGCACTGGCTTCTCACTTCATCTCTAAACCTTAGGCCATCCTGTCCTGACTCTCCTCCTATCCCCTCCCTCCTCTACTCCCTGCTCTTTCTCTGGCCCCTCTGCAGCCACCTCTCCTCCCTCCTTCTCTGGCTTTCCCCTGTTCTCCTCAGACAAGGTTTCTAGACAAGTTCGATCAATGAAAGTCTCATCGAAACAGATAAACCCCTGTTCCTCCAAAACTATCAAGGACCACATCGACTCCCTGGCTCCAGCCCTGGCTGATTTCTGCAATGTCTCCTTCACCACTGGAGTCTTCCCATCCCCGCTGAAGCACTCCCTTATGCACCCTCTTCTTAAAAAACCCTCTGCCGACCCCTACTGCCCGGATAACTATCACCCAATCTCCATCACCCCTTCCCAGGCAAGCTCCTGGAGAAACTGGCCATCTCCCAGCTTAATCTCCACACTGAATCTGTTGGTTATCTTCATGACCATCAGTCTGGCGTCAGAGCTGCCAGAAGCAGGGAAACTTTCTCCTGAACGTCCGTGAAGACCTGCTCTGCAACTTCGACTCTAACATCCCTTGCGTCCTCATCCTGCTTGATCTCTCCTCTGCCTTTGACATGGTCAACCAGGCCATCCTGCTCAACCGTCTCCGTGATAACTTGGGTATCACTGGTCAGCCTCCTGCATGGCTGACTTATTTCCTCTCTGACCGACCCTCCCAGGTCCAACTTGGTTCCTTCCTCTCCACTATCTTCTTCTCTACCTGTGGTGTCGCCCTGGGGTCTAACCTCTCTCCCTGGCTGTCCAACCAATACCTGGCTCTCCTTGCCCACCGCATCGCCGCTCTCTGCCCCAACTTTCAGTGCTATGCGGATGACACCCAGCTTATTTTCAGGCTACCCTCAGCCACCTCCTCTCCTTCCCCCATCTCTGACTGTCTGTCTGCTATCCAGGAGTGGTGTGCTGCCAATGACCTCTTCCTTAATGCCAGTAAGACTGAGATTCTCCTCATCAGCACACCCGCTCCCTCCATTCCTGCAGCTCTCTGGCTGGCCTCTCTTGGGCCCCTTCCTGCTCCCACTGTCAAGGCTAAACACCCTGGGGTCATCTTCGACTCCACACTCTCCTTCTCTCCTCCCATCGCTAACGTCTCTAAGAAGTCACACACTACCAGCTGCACCTCCTCAGAGGTATTCCTCTTTTCCTCTCCTTCCTCCATTATCTCACTGTCTCCAGGGGTCTGATTCTCTCCAGGTTGGACTACTGCAACAACCTCTTTCTAAATCTGCCTTCCTGCCTCTACTCTCTGCCCTCTGCAACTCATCCAGAACAGGGATTGTATCTCTCCAGGACTGAAATCTCTGCACTGGCTCCGAGTGCCTGTGAGGGTTAAGTTCAAAATCCTCTGCATCGTCCACAAGGCATTCTTCTCAAGCTCTTCGCTCATCCGACTCCAACTCCCTCAGGGTCAGTCGCTTCTCTAAGCAACAAGTTGACGGCAGATCTCTCCCCTCGGCTGGGGCCTCCCTCTGGAACAGCCTCTCTGCCTCCCTGAAACTTGAGGAGAATCATCTCAGGTTCCGGAAGCACCTCAAAAATGTTCTCTTTGCTTCTGCTTTTTCTCCTCCTCTCCCCTGCTGGAATTGGCAGACATTGGATACAATTAACGTAAAAGAACAGAAGCTCCTGTTCAGAGAGGTCAAGCAAAAACAAAAGACGTCAGAGGACTATTGAAGAATAAAATCAAATACACGAAAACGCTCAATTTCATGGTGTCCAGTCACGTGGTAGAGGGAAGTTGGACGAACGAGATGATCACACCAACGCACTGAGGCCGGCTGGTGCCCATACTCCTTAAAAATTCTCAGAGGACAGTACAAACTCAAGGCCAACTTCAAAGCATTAATTGACACTGGACCATTGAGGTGATGATGGATGATATGCTAATTGGTGGGAATCCGGTGCTAAGGCGAGCTCACCCGCACCTGGTTGTTCAGTCTGCGTGCTGTTAACGTAGGTGGAAAAGTACTTCCGGGGGCGAGAAGCCAACCAATTGTAGAGGACCACATAGTTGTGGGTCCTTTTGCTTGTGTAGCCAATGGGAGGTCGTACATTTAGTGACGTTGATAGTGGCCATTTTGAAGGAAGGGCTTAGTTGCCCCACCTGATGTTAACTATCCAGTTATCTCTTTCAGTTACTCTATACAGATATGGAACCTATGCTTAGTTATACATTTAGAACCAAACCCACCTTCCGGTAGGTTTTTGTAGTTTGCCACGTAGGATGACGTTGGTAATGACGCATGTCAAAATGTCAATGATGACCAGTTATGGGTATAAAAAGGCAAATGTTTTATGAAGTAAGCAGAGTCAGAGAATCGAGCGATTGCTGATGTTCGCTGCACTCCCTGTTTTAGATACTTGACATTAAAACAGACAAACTTTGCCAAACTATTTGTGTCGTCTTGATTATTGATGTATGAATAAAATCTGCATCCCCATCCATCTCCAGGGTATTTCTACTCATCTTAAAGGACTGTTTGGGAACACTGAGCTCAATTGTTAGCAGAGATAAGATAACCATCGGCCGTCGACATAATAACTTTAGAGTCTCGCCAATATCGCACGATCTTTGCCATTCGGCTGACAGGATGTGAAGCTCCTCGTAGATAGTGGAAAGTATAAACAACTCCTTGCATGGGACGGTTTGACAGGACCCCTATATTCAGACATAAACCCCTCCCACACCTACGTGAAGTGGATTGAAAAGCAGCTCGAAGAGGCGGTAACGAAGGTGGTGATCTAGAGGGTCCGAAGAAGAAAAATATGCAAAAGGTGAGTAAATAGACCAAAGAGTAAGGCAAAGGGATGCATATATAGTAAATAACATAGAGTAATGGAGGGAGGTGGGATAAAATATAATGCAAGAGTAAGAGTGTAATGTGTAATACATATGTATACAGCAAACGAGATATTGGGCCTCATTACAACTCACCCGGTATGGAAACAACGTTGGTGGTAATCCCGCCGCCACTGTTGTTTCCATAACGGGTGATCACGACTCCTGCAGGCAGAGGTGTCAATCCTGCCAGGTCTGACCTGGCGGGTTTAACACCGCCCGCCTGCAGGCGGACGAGGAAACACCGGCACCATCACGAGATGGTGCCGGTGTTTCCATGATCCCCATTCCCATTGAGTCCTATGGGACTCAATGGGAATGGGGATTTACACCATTCCGCCTCCAGAATTCCCGGGTCACCGGGGTTGTAATGCCCCGGTAATTCCGGGAATCACGGAGGTGGAATGGTAATACGAGTCCGGCGGTAACCAGGCAGTTTTACCGCCTCGGTTACCGCCGGACTCGTAATGAGGCCCATTGACTTGAATGTGGCCGAGCAATATATAAAGAAGAATAGTTGTTAGTGAGACCACAATAAGAGAATACGCCCTGTTCCTAGACTTTAAAGAGTGCTAGCAGAAACGCTTATCTAGAGTCCCATAAGTGGATGATGTAGGAGATGGGATTGATAAAAGATGATCCAGAAAGAGATAGGTGTGAGTTCCAATCGTAGCAATCTTAGAGGGCAAGAAAAGTCTTAAGGAGAAGATCGTCAACAGCACATGTGACCGGTCAAGTCTGTTTATTTTATGTGATTGAAAGGTGTGATGATGCCAGAATTGAAACAAAACATGTTATGCAATAGAGAAGCGTGAAGTTGAGACACAAAAATTGATTGTTTTAAAATTAAACTTTGATTGTTGTTTTTTTAGCAATTTTAAAGGAAAAAATTTGTTCTGATGGGATAAGAGCTCGCGACGATTGGTGCTCGCTCATAATTGTATTTTGATTCAGACGTAATTTTGAACTGTAATCCAAGCATAAGCGAGTGGTAGCAAAGAGAAAGGTGAAGGTTAAACATGGAAGAAGTTACTCCATTAGTGCATCTTTGCAAGCAGCTACCTAAGCACGCGCTTAAACTTAAAGAATACAGTGCAGAGTGGGTTAAAGGAACCGCAGACAAAATGTTTATGCCATGGCCACAAGGCGGATCATTGTCGAAGGCAGTTCTGCAGCGTTCACAGGAAAAAAGTTAGAAAAGCGCCTAGCGAGTCTAGAGTTTTGGAAAATGTATGAACAAGAAAAGGAAGAGGAGTCTCCTATAGATTGAATACTCAACATATGTAAAGAAGGGGTGAAGAGCCTTCTGCTCTGCCCGTCCCGCCTGAAATAAAAGACGAAACTAAGAATGACGAAGGGTTATATCCATTAAGGGAACTTAAAGCAGCAACGGGATATAGCAATCCGTCATATGAGTTACCTACGCAAAGTATTGATGAGGGCCCAGAGAAAGATACAGAGAAAGATACAATCTCCAAAGTCCCAAGGGACAAGGAGAGACGCGATAAGGAGAGAAGTGATTGAGCAAGTACATCTCTAAATAAAAGGAGAGAAATAAAGAGATGGAAAGGAGACAAGGATAAAACTGATGAGATAGCGCTCTTACAGAACGTATGGACGGGAGGTCAGATTTTACTTAAACTCATTGGTAAAGGCATCGAGGATGTAAGACAAAGGGGAGATCAAGACGAACAAGACAGAAAAGACAAAGAAAGGGGAGGACTGATTGAAAGATGATGGAGCGAAAAGAAAGGATAGACAAAGACGAGAACAAATATATCAAGATGAGCAAGCTAAAAAACAAGAGAGAGCAGAAGAGCAAACAAAACGTGACAATAGACAAAGAACAGTCGATGAACAGGAAAGGCTAGGAAGAAAAAGAATAGAAGATGATGAACAGGAAAGGATAAGAGAGAAAGGAATACAGAGACAAAGGGATAAGGAGATACGAAGGGCATAGGAATGAAGGGATATGAAAAAGAAAGAGGAAGACAGAGTGAGAGAAGAGCCGTCAATGATGACATAGAACGCAAAAGAAGGCAGAGAGCATGCGATCTCGATTATTTGGAAGGGAAGTAAGAAATCCCAAACCACAGGTAGCATGGGAAGACATAGAGGAATTTTATCCCTAATCCGAGTCACTACTAGGTACGTCTAGAGTAAATCTAGAAGACGAGTTTGCCTCGCAGAGTATTTTGGAAATGATCGACAAAGTATACCATAAAATGCAAGCCCAGAAAGAATCACAAGGGAAGGGAAAAATGTTAGTCTCGAGAGCACTCAGTTGTACGACACAGAGGATGCCTCCTGTAGTGCGAGACACACAGAGCTGTCTTTAGACAGACTAACATTAAATAGAGATGATGATGAGAGAAGTCACACAAGTTGGGTACAAGACGTATCTGATGTATGTGATCCAGAGGGCTATTTGCCTATAGATAAAGGAGTAAGATGGTCAGATTTTAAAATACCTATGTCTAAGGCACCAGAGCCACTGACACAGTAAGACCAACATATGGGGAAACCCCACGTTCTGAGGGGGGAGTCCCCGCCTTATGTAACCAGGTTAAGATCATTTCCAGGTAGACCGTGATGTGGGAATATTACCCCGGCAGTAGATAGACAAATGATGAGAGATGAGAATGAGTTTGGGGCGTCACAATTCCCCTTACTAGAAAAGGGAGGGGCCAGGCCGCACTACATACCATGGCCCCAAATGGACAGAGATAATTTAAAGGGCAAACTTCATAGTATAACCTTCGGCACTGGAAAATGGTTACATGAGTTCGAAAAAATGACGGGAGGGAATACATTAGCCATAGGGGATATTAAAGGTCTTCTAATCGCCATACTTGGTGAGAGAGCTGATGACGTATGAACATGGGCAGGTTACCCTTGTGTGACTACAGTCAACACCATGCATTATGGAGCGCCATTTAATAACTACAGAGCGGCAATTTGGAAAGTGCTACGAGTACTGTCTCTGGATACGTCCCATTTGGAAACTATAATGACAAAAAAGATGAAGGAAGGAGATGATCCGTTAGTTTACATTCAACATTTCCAAGACGCCTGGACGCTTGAGACTCGTGAGGCTTTGGTGAAATCCATACCTGTATTTTATCATATATTATGCCAAGGGCTGCCAGAGCAAGTACAGAAGCAGCTCAAGAAATTAGTGGGTGTAGAAGCCAAACCGTGGTCGGAAATCCAGTTAACCATTGCACATTACTGCAGAGTTCTGCAGGAAAAGAATCGCAAAAAGGAGGATACGCGAAAAGGTGAGGAAGCTAAATTGGGTCCAAAAAAAACTGTCCAGGTACGCCATTGAAGGGGCAATGTTAACTAGCGTTGGTGGATCAAATTCGCAGCAGGCAATGAACATGCCACAAGTAAATAACCAAAGACAGTTTGATCAGACAAATAGTGGATATGCTCCACGCGGAAGGGGATATCGAGGAAGAGGTTGGCAAGGTAAATCAGGGAATTGGCACAATAATCAGAGAGGTTTTCAGAATATGCAAAACGGTAATCAGAATATACAATATGAGCAGATGGGGAGACCACCGCCTATATGTTGGACATGTGGAATGACAGGCCACATGGCTCGTATGTGTAGAAGCCAAGGGATGGTGCAGTATGATCACTTTTCAAGACAGGAATGCCATATTCACAGCAGAGTGGAAATGGGTTTGCGCAAAATCAAACAGTACAGCAGCAAGTGCAGAGAGTGCATCAAGGCTTGCAATCACAGCAAATGGCAGGTATTCAACCGCAAGGACAATCGCAACAATCTCCTATGCAACTTCAGCAGAACACAAGCACAGAACCGCCAATGACTCGTAGACTAGGAGGTGTCACTGTTGATGGAAGAAATCCATTCACGAGTGATGGAGTGAGACTGTACCCGCAATAGGACAGCTCACTAGGAGACATGATGTGTTCAGTTCTATCTATAATGCCAAATCCTCATAAGGAACAGAGGATAGACGTAAATATAGATGGCAAAGCATTTTCATTCTTAGTGAACACGGCTGCAACAAGCTTGTGTATACGTGAGGGCACATTTTTTAATGTCTGGCAATGCGATGAATACTCAGGGCTTTATAGGAGCAATGAGTGTTAGGGAGAATTCTCCAGAATAGCTAATTTCCCTTACCTACTCAGTCCCTCGGCAGCTTGGCTGGATTTATATGATTTTTTTTTTCACCTGGTAAGAGTGTGAGCCTTTCTTCCCACTCGTACATGTGTTTTGCTGTGTGTGTTTAACATTTTTGGGTATCTGGTCATTGCATCGACAACCAAAGCCTTGACAGCCATACCATCTAAAAAAAAGCATTGTAAAAAAATAAAGCATATAATGCATTGTTTTAGATGGTAAAGGGTTTAGTTTAATAACACATGGTTTTAAAGGTTCAAAAAGGGGGGTTGTGGGGGACCCCCCATTTAAAAAAAAGAAAATGAAAAAAATGCATTAGATGCTTTTTTTTTAGATGCTTTTTTCTCTAGCTGCTATGGCATTAGATGCTTTGGTTGTTGATGGAATGACTATAACCACATTTTTTTGTGTTCATAGACTGTGGAGCTTCACCTACTCCATAGGCATCATCTTTTTACTGTGTGTTACACAGCACCTTTAGTGCAGTGACACAGGGTTGTCTTTTTCAGACTTCCCACTCTAAAACTCCATATTCTTGGACTGACTAATGTCTCCCAGAACATGTAAAGCTACCATTGACTTTATTAGTCTTTTTAAATTCACAGACGCAGTACAACCTTTCTTACATAGAGTACTGGAAAGGGGTAATAGTTATCCCTCTTTGTCTGTCTCTCATGGAACATTATTTCGTTCCCCTTTCTTTAAGATGTGGCTGGTGGCACTGGTATGTACCATATTATTCCTACTGCGGTCTATTTAAATAGCCTTGGTACTGTTTTAGGCTAAGTTAGTAGCCTCAAACGTAAATCTCCTGGACCCCATTTACTTTTATATGGTTCTGGATGGGTTTATTCCCTATTTCTTTTCGTAAAGGTCGTTCTCGTGTTTTACTCTGCGTGCCAAACCAAGTTTGGTTCCTTTGTTCGCCGTCCTTTGGCAGGCTTCTGCACAGAAGCCCTTGTTAAGCACCTGAATGTCTGACGGGGACAGGATGTGAGGGAGAGCTATGAGACTCGCTGCACAGGGTCTCCTTGGAGACCCATGTTGCACTCTGTATGATTGGCTGTGGTGACTGTCCCGCCAAGACAGCCACCCAGCTGTGTGATTGACAGCCAGGCTGTGCGAATGCTGTTCTGAATCTCCAAACTTCAACAACAGAGAAGATCTGCAATGAATCTTCTTCCCTTGAGATGGTGGGACCAACCAGTTCGCCAAACACCAAGCAAGGCCTCCCTCCCCTGGTCGAATTTGCTGTGCCTCGCTGCAGTAAACCGGTTAGCCAGGAGGCTCAGACCCTGTTTGGGTTGCTGATTTCTTCCCTGGGCAGTGCAGGACCCACCAGTCTTCCTACTTCGTGTCAGTCCAACAGTCGCTTCAGGAACCGTGAGCCTGCAGGATCTGCCAGGGACTTCTGCCTCAGCTATAGCCTTCTTCTTCATTTAAGGTACTGTTCAAACCTGGTTGGTCGTTCCATCCAACCGCAGTGAAAGTGTTTGAAATCTTTTGCCAACCCAAGGGCTTGTCCTTCTCTACTCTTTTAAGTAACTTTTCTTCCGACCAACTTCGTTTCGAAGTCTTGGCAAAGACTTAACCGCGAACTACTCTGAGCTGTGTAATCCTCTGCAAAGACTCTGAACCATTAACATTGGCCAAGGCCTATTGATTTGAATCCTCATTGTAGCAAACCTTTTCTAGATTGCCCTGCCTACTTACTTGTTGGTGCTGCTTAATTTTGTATAACCTTGTCTTTCCCTCCTTTTTAAATTGCTGGAGGGCCATTTTGCTCACACTTCATTTTGAGCTTAACTTTTCCAGAATTCATCAGGTGTTGTTTAGTATATTAAGAGCATGATATTTTCTGATGCTTTACTTAGTGAACTGTTTTACAACTGATGTGTAAATAAATGAATATTCTTTTACTCAGAAACCCTGAGTCAGTTTTTGTTTGAACCATAGTAAATTGCTGTCCTTTGTGTAACTTCTGATACTACTCACTTTACTCTTGAGATAATTCTCGCTGCTCAGCCATAGCTTCCACTGTACTGTGTAGTACAGGTTTGTACCAAAGGTGAATTTGTACTGCCACGTGTCGTCTTAATTGTGTGTGGTATTCCCAAAGGGTACTGCATATGATTCTGCCTAACAACGAGTGAAGTTCCTTTCACAGAAGTATTACCAGTTTCCATAGGAGAATGCGATATGAAGGTGTCACTGCTTTATTCGAGGCAAACACCTGTCAACATATTAGGACGAGATTTGATGACAAAATTGAATATGACCATTTTGTTTATAGACAAAGCCATAATATGCATTATTTAAACGTGTGCGAGATGATCATGGCATTCGCAGGACAGATAGCTCCTAGGGCGATACCGCTTGAAGCCTAGATGTTCCATTATGGGATAGGTATTCTGTTAACATGGCTATCAGTTCTAGTTGGTAGAACCATGAGGATACCAGATGAGTTCTTATTTAGGTCTCAGATACCCATGGATGAACAGGCTGGGTGAATGTTTCCCTTAGACATAGAAGCAGCTATAGTCCAAGGAAATATGGCTTTACTCGATACAACTGATGATAAGGGTAGATGATGGAGCACAATAATTGCCATCGAAGAAGGCTTCAGAGTGTCAGATGTCATTGATCAGGAATTGTTTGGAGATTACCTATCTGATGATTTTGTGGTATTTGAGTTGTGCCTTACTTATTGGGTATTGGCGATCAAGAGAGAATTCCTGCAGAGAATGATGTTAGCACAGAAGCGCCCTGAATATTTTGATGAAGATATGGTGAAAGTGCCAGTTTCATTATGGACCACTGGCCCCTATGACGTAGGCTTACTGAAAGGGGCTGGGGAGGTGAAGATTAAATTGAAACCAGGAGTAATTTTACCTCGAGCACGACAATATCCCATGTCTCGAGAAGCAGATGAAGGCATTTTCAAAACGATTTGCGCCGTCATGGAGCAAGTCATGTCAGAGTCACCATATAATACGTCAGTGTACCCCTGTGAAAAAAGTAAGGGGGGGTTGTGGCATTTAGTACAAGATTTGAGACCAAAAAACTAAATTGTAGAGGCCGAGTTCCCTCTAGTCCCGAACCCATCTACAATTCTGTGTAATGTACCTGTTGATGCACAATATTTCATGGTGATTGGCTTGAAAAATTAATTTTTCTCAATCCCATTACACAAAGACTCACAAGATTTGACTTTGTTACCTTCAGACAAGTTTGCCTGAAAAGCATGTGGCTGCCCCATGGGTACTGTGAGTCCCCAACAATTTTTAATAGAGTCCTCTAGATGGTCTTGAGAAATATTGCTTTATAAAGCGTTGTGCTGCAATATGTAGATGACATTTTAGTTTGCAGTACCACAGAGGAAGAGTGCAGACACAATTCTGTTCAGCTGATGATTATACTTGCTGACAAAGGATATAAGGTTGGCAAAGAAAAGTTACAATAGTGTGAACAAGAAGTATTGTACATAGGCCAATTAATTTAACATGACGGGAAGAAGTTCACCCCTGAAAAAGCTGAGGCCATTTTAAAAAAAAACAGCTAGGCCACACACAATAAAACAGATGCAGAGTTTTCTGGGACTATGTAATTATGTCAGATCATGGGTCTTTGACTACAGCTCGTATACAAGGCCTCTCTTCCAGGCCTTGAAGAAAGCACAGGCAACGTGAAAACAAAATTGTGTGGACTGAGGAAATGGAAGAATGGTTTGATGTATTGAAAAAAGCAATCTGCACAGCCCCAGTTCTAGGGATCCCCAATTATGCAGATTAATTCTTTGTTTTCTCGCATACAGATGGTACTTTTATGACAGCAGTACTCACACAGAGAACCACATTGGGGTACAAGCCCCTTGCATTTTACAGTGGAATCTTAGACCCAGTAATTAGAGGTCACTTTCCATGTGAACAAAGTTTGGCAGCCGCCACGTTAGCCATAGAAAAGGCTACAAGCATAGTGATGGGATGTTCTATGACGTTATTTGTTGAACACGCATTATTTGCCATTTTGAAAAAACTGAAGGCATGTTGACTTCCCAAAGGGCTTCGGCCTATGAGGTAGTCATATCAAATCCAGCGATTAAAATAGTATGATGTAAAATAGTGAACCCAGCTATGTGTATAGCTGAGCCAATCACAGAGGGAGAGCCCATGCACGATTGTGCAAAATATGAAGAGTTCTGTGATGAAATACCCAGAGTAAAGGAAAATGCACTCGCAGAGGGAGAGATTGTTTTCATTGACGGGTCTTCGAGAATCGATCAAAATGATGGACAAAGATACACAGGTGCCGCTGTGCAAAAACATTTGGCAAATGGAGAATTTCAAGTGCTCTTGAGTACTCGATTGCCATCTCATTATTCAGCGCAATCTGCAGAATTATTATCTTTGATACTCGCATTCAAGGATCACGCATACCAGGAAGTAACGGTGTACAGCGACTACACCTATGTGACGTCGACTGTGCACGCAGGATTAGCACACTGGAAAAGGAGGGGCTACCTCCGAGCGGACGGCACGCGAGTGCAGCACGCAGCCTTATTGGACAGGCTTATTAAAGCACCACAACTCCCAGTAGGCATAGCAGTCGTTAAATGCGCAGCTCACATGAAAGGGACAGATTTTATCTCGCGCAAAAATCGTGCAGCAGTTGCTGAAGCCAAGCGCATAGCAAATACTGATACAGTGATGATGAATATTGAGACCATTGATGTGAATGAAAGTATGAATGTGATGATGACTGTGGTTGAAGGATATAATCATATGTCTAAAACACAGATAATGCAGCTCCAAGGGGAGGCAGATTTAGTGGAAGCAAAGAGGGTGTTCTTTAAACCCCTCTGAAGCATAGTTTGCGACAAGTCAGCACTGGTAAACCAGTGATGCCTATAGCCTTATTGAGGGTGTCGTTGGAATAGCTACACTACCCAACGCATACAGCTAGGTTGAATCTTGCTGTAACTATTGCTGAAGATTGGTTCATGCCAAAGCTAATGGAATATGTTATATTTTTTATGGTAAACTGTATTGTTTGCATACAGTTCACAGCTTTGCATAAACTGCACATAGTGAGGGGAGTCATTCCAAAACCTAATGGCCCTTTTCAGCACTTGCATATCGACTATGTCGACATGATACAAGTATGCAATGGATATAGATATTTGCTTGTTGTAGTGTGTCCCTTCTCTAGATGGATTGAGGCAGGTCCATCCACACACCCACACTCTACCAGTGCAGCCAAATTTTTTGTGCGAGATGTGTTTTCTAGATGAGGAGTGTGCGAGGTAATGCGATTGGATAATGGACCTCACTTTGTTAATACAGTTTTTGAGCAGATCAGCTTGTTGCTTGGTATAAAGCACAAGTTTTCTTCGGCTTATCATCTGCAAGGAAATGGGTTCCTGTGAGAAGCTCAACGGCCTATTAAAATAAATAATAGCCAAGTTGAAGCTTACTCTGAAGAAACCCTCCACATACACCCTTCAGTGCAGAAAAGATCTGTGATGAAGAAGAAGGACGCATAACCTGACAAGTGGAAAATGTGAGGAACCCTTTAGTTGGACTGTGGCTTGATTTTGGACACTCCCTTTTGAGCTATAAATAAAAGGCTAAAAGGACACATTCGAACCCTCTGTGCATCTTAGTTGTAGGGTTAAGGGAAGATCTGCATTCTTAAAGCCACAGTAGCTTATCGACTTTAGACTGAGGCATACTTGATAAGAATAAGAATATGCCAGATTCTGATCGTGGATACAGTGATTGGAAGAGGGTACAATACCCCAATTCCTTCCACACAGAGTTCTTGTTTGGTTCTACTCATGGTGTTACCCAGTGATGGCCTTTCCAGGAACATACTTACGTATTTTGAGTTGGTGTTACATTCTTATCCGTCACTGGTGGGGAGAACTTTCCTGCATTACAGCTTTCAGTCGAGATCCTGACAATGAGAAACTTATAAGAAGATTTCCCACAGTCATTGCAAAACAATTCTTGCCAACGTACAGTGAGAAGAGCACAGATGCCCCTATTAGAAGAAGCAGCACATAGACTGGTCAGTGTGGTGTTCTTTCATCTAAATGAAGAATACCCGCATCTTGTAGGAAGACACACGGATGTGGTGACGTTTCTGAGAGATCCAAGAAACACTGCAAACTTGAATGTAATCCTGGGAAGTATCATCATCCAGGTGAACATCTAGTCTGAAAGAAATCACATAGCGGTGTAGAAACTTTCCTCTGAGGGACAGATCGAGGAAGTGAATAAAAGACTTAACTTTTTGTTCATGCTGACAGGGAAGCAAAATGTCATCTGGACTGAACCAGATCCGAGGCATCAATTGAGAGCTGATATATGGAGCAGAGCTTGTAGAAACTTGCAAAGGTCATTTTTCTTCACGATAAAGGAACATTTGCATCCTGACTGGTGAAAAATCTGGTTCCATAGAGAGAGATAAAGTAATTTCTTAAAGTATCCAGAAAGCAGATAGTGATCGAGGACGAATGCTGAAAGAAGACAGCAGCCTCCAGAAAGCATTCTAAGATGTAGAGTCATTAAAATGTGTTTTTACTTCCTTAGCATCAAATGATCGAGATGGGGAATTTCAATAGTAACAGTGTGTTGCCCCATGAGAACAGATGCACGCATTGTCCAAGAAGCAAATGTTGCAAAGTGACATACCTTTGTGTCATTTACACATGCATTATATTCATACCCATAGTGCTTTCACTGACAGTGAGAATTGCATTTTATATAGGAGCACATGGGGCCAAGACGCCTTTATAATCTCTTCGAGCAGAAGGAAAAGGTGAGTGTGGCAACTACAAGGCAGCCTAGACCCTACGTAGTTATTCTTGTCCCGAGAAAAGATGGGAAGATACCTGAGCTTGAAATGGATGTTGTTAGTAATCAATCACAGACAGCACTTGGTTCAGAAGATGCTTTTAAAAGCCGGAGACAGGGTCGGCGGATCAGTCAAGGTAGGGGGTTGAGAAAGGTTGGGCCTACACAGAGAATACATGCAGACACACCTGGTCCAGTGACAAGAGGCCCAAGCACAAGTCCCAAATAAAAGTCACGCATAGAGATTATAGTAGAGACTTTATGGCCATCATTAGCTGCTGCTAGAAAAAGACAGCTGGGTAGAGAAAGACTTGTTGAACTTTCTTCTACACAGGGAACCCGGATGGATGGTCCTGCAAACAAACCAGCCAGAAGAAGCTCTGTGGACACATTTAGAGACTTAGTCATAGAAAACTACATGAAGAGTGTGAGCACCAAGAGAAGTACACAAGAAGATAATTATTAGCTAAATGATTATATGGACTGCACAGCACACTTGGGAAACAACATATGGTACCAACACATGAAAGAAGTTGGAAGAAGGATGTCAGATGAAGAAGGCTTTGTATGTGCACTTCTGCCATATAGCATGGGGAAGTCAAGGATCTTCATAGCTATTGAAATAGATGTCCTAACTGCACACAGCATAGTACACCTAGCTTTCTGTAGTAAAAGAGGCCAGTTCATGGATTGAACAGCCTCTCTCAAACGGGCAACTGAATGGTGAGATCCAAATGAAGATGACTGTGTTCAAGATATAAAGACAAGAAACAATGCCAAGACAAAGAATCTTGTGATCAGATACGAGAAACCTGGACTAAAAGGAACAGGAATAAGAAGAGAATTAAATAAAAAAACGAAAGTTCCAGGCCAATCTACAGAAGACATCCGTATTTGCAAAAATTGAGGCCAGATGCAGATTTGAGGAACTGTTCTATCACCAGATGGCTGGGAAGAAGGAGTAGTAATATGCAGAGACTGGGTAATAATGGGTCAATACAAACCAACAATCGAGAATGCATAAATGTTGTGTAAACCATTATGTGCTAAACTACTGACATGGATCGAAGACAGAGGAGGACCCCTGCAGATAGTACCATCGGAGAGCTCTAAATTGTGCTTCAGGAATAATGCTATAAGAAAAATATGGGCGAATCAGAACTGTGGATGAATCTTTGATGCACCAGGAATTAATATCGGAACATCAGTAATCATGGATCATTATTGGGCTTGTGGATCCAAGGCCTACATCAGACTGCCTAAAGATTGGGTAGGAATCTGCACATTGGTGAATGTCCATGTTCCTGCGTTGGTGATTCCTAAAGGTGACTTGAACATTAACAGTTTCCCGAAAGCAGATACTCATCTGAGGAAGAAGAGATCTGTTGAGCTGATACATCGAATGAAGAGAGAGAACTACTTCTCTGCCAAATCAATAGAAGCCTTTGATGCTATTCCATATGAGCACAGACTGTTCAGCCAGACTTCTTCAGTGTTCACGTTGATCTTCATGCCAAGGATCCACGTTGGAGCAAATACCAAGTGGCTTCAGATCACCAGGTGGGAATTCCTACAGACGATTAATGCTACCATAAAGGGATTCAATGCAATCAGAGAAGAGATGAGAGCCATACAACTGATGACTCTCTATAACAGGTACGTTCTGGACATGATCACAGCTATGGATGGAGGTGTTTGCGCCATAACTGGTGAATCATGTAGCACATTTATACCTTCTCATGATGACGAGAATGGAACCCTGACAGAGGCCATAGACATGCTGACAAAACTATATGGCCAGATGACAGAAGAAGTCGAAGACATTGCTGATGACAGCTGGTTTGGATCACTCTTCTTGTGGGTTCCACAATGGATGGCAGATATGTTGAATTTTCTTGCAGCTTTTCTATTATTAGTGATGCTTGGATTCTGTGGGATCAAAATAACAATCTCACAGTGCAAGAAGAAAGCAAAGAAAGCCATAGGGATGAAGATTATGATTGTTGTTGAACCAGATCTTACTGATGAAGAAATCAGAGACTTTGTGAAGGCCAGCATCCATGCATCCATGCACCTGAGGGAACAAAGTTCCTGTATCCAAAGGACCATAAGAAGTATGGGGGAATATGGATCGATTGCAGTCCAAGTGTCCAGTGCATGCACATGACATGGATCAAGGATGAGCATGTGAAATCATCTGGATGCTTGAAGGGAGTCATACAAATATGGATCTCTAAGAAGCATTTCTTCTGACTAGGATGTCTAGATGTAAAAGATGATGTGAGAGTGGTTGATAAATCACCCAGAGGGGGGAGTGTAGAGGAGGAGCCAAGTACCCCCACTCCAACTGCCCCACCTACATTACCTGAAAAGTATGAACCAAAGTATGTGACGTATACGGAACAGTTAAACAAGCAAAGAGAAGAGCGTGGACTCTGTGCAATACCCGTAAGAATACCTATACCTAAGAGAATATTGGAGGTAAAGTACCCATTGAGGGTACCATACCTGCATAAAAGACAATATGATGGCCATTTGAATGCAATTCCTAAAGCAGCAGAGCCACTAAATGGCAAAGATGAATGGGGACGTCATACAAAGAGAATCAACACCCATATAGAAAAATAACCAGACCAGAGAGGCATGCAATTTATAAAAACAAAGAAGAACCAAGGATAAGTGACATCTTGGGATCAAGATGAAGAAACACATGCCACAAACCTTATGAAGATACTTAGCTTAAATGTGTACAGATGCAATGTAACGCAAGCAGCAAAGCAATCATGAAGCTAGCCACATGCTAGTCCGCATCAAGGACCAAAATATATATATATATATATATATATATATATATATATATATATATATATATATATATATACCTCTATAACTCTATAGAAATGTATGGACAAGTGAAGAATGGATGTTTCCACTATGCATATAAGCAGTACTGAACAAAACAAGAAGGCCTCAGTTCAGTGTCACAGTTAAGAAAAACAATTGAATTAAACAGAATAAAAGCTCAGCTAAGGAGCTGACTGAGCCAAGAAATCTAAGGTCTTATCAAACTGGAATTGGCTTACATTGGATACAATTAACGTAAAAGGACAGAAGCTCCTGTTCAGAGAGGTCAAGCAAAAACAAAAGACGTCAGAGGACTATTGAAGAATAAAATCAAATACATGAAAAGGCTCAATTTCATGGTGCACAGTGATGTGGTAGAGGGAAGTTGGACAAACGAGATGATCACACCTACGCACGGGGGCCGGCTGGTACCCATACTCCTTAAGAATTCTCAGAGAACAGTACAAACTCAAGCCCCACTTCAAAGCACGAATTGACACTGGACATTGAGGTGATGATGGATGATATGCTAATTGGTGGGAAGCTGGTGCTAAAACGAGCTCACCCGCACCTGGTTGTTCGGTCTGCGTGCTGCTAACATAGGTGGAAAAGTACTGATGGGGGTTAGAAGCCAATCAATTGTAGGGGACCACATAGTTGGCGGTACTATAGCTTGTGCAGTCAATGGGACATCGTATATTTAGTGATGTTCATAGTGGTCATTTTGAAGGGAGGGCTTAGTTGTCCCACCTGATGTTAACTAACTATCTAGTTCCTATTTCCGTTATTCTATACAGATATGGAACCTAGGCTTAGTTATTCACTTAGAATCAATCCCACCTCCCATTAGGTTTTTTGTTGTTTGCCACGTAGCAGGACATTGGTAATGGCACAGGCCAAAACGTCAATGATGACCAGTTATGGGTATAAAAAGCCCAATCTTTTATGAAGTAAGCAGAGTCAGAGTATCGAGCGATTGCTGATGTTTGTTGTACTCCCTGTTTTAGATACTTGACATTAAAACAGACAGACTTTGCCAAACTATTTGTGTCATCTTGATTATTGATGTATGAATAAAATCTGCATGCCCATCCATCTCCAGGCTATTGCTACTCATCTTAAAGGGATGTTTGGGAACACCCAGCTCAGTGAGGTAAAGAACAAGATTATCCATGGATGGAACATTCTGCCAAACTCTTTTATATTTGTCATTTCCACTTTCTAAGTTCAAATATATCATCTAAGAACCAAGTAGTACCCGTGGCTTCTGTTTGTAACAGTCTTAGTGATTGGAGGAGCCAGGGTATTAACAATGCCATAATTATGTATTGATAATATTCAACAAGGACTTCAGTCGAATTGGTAGGAGTGAGATTGTTCAGCAGAAGGTGGGCAAGTTCACAGAAAGCCTCTGATTTGATATTAAGGACATTCCTTGTGATGGTCTTTAAGCGAGGATTGGAGTTCAGTTTAGATAATTTCATGGGTAGGAGCAGGGTGAAGGTGATCGGATAATGATCTGACCAAGGGAATAAAGATATGTGCAGAGATTCTTCGGACCGTTTGTGTGTAAGAATCCAGTCCAAAATGTGTACATCTCTATGAGTGGCCTTTGTAACCAGCTGTGTGCACAAAGTCACTTTTCAGCACACAAAGAATTCTGCAAATCAAGCCCTTAGTCTTCACATCCTCCCACTGCATCACCTGTGAAGACCCTATTCCACTTGACTGGTCCGACCATGGCACCATCCCATTATCTGCCACCCACTCAACTACGGCTCACAATGGTCAGGCTAAACATGTCCACATTCAACTCTACTCATTCAAAACCTTCCCAGTCAATGACCTAGAAGCAAACCTTGCAGACCTCCCCACCACAGGGAATGCTTTGGGACTCCTGGAATTATTCAGCAATTCCTCTATGAAACTGGTACTCAAGTCACCCTAAAATCAGCCAGGCTAAGAGCAAACCATCTTCCCCATGGTACACCCTCATGCTACTCTCCAACAAATGCTCAATCGGAGCCCTGAGAAATGGTGGTGAAAAAACCATAACTCAGGAGACCTCACCAACCTCAAATCTTTGTGCCCAAACCGTAGGATTTTGATTATCGAGGCCAAAGCTTCTTACTACTCCACCACCATTGTGGCAAACGCTAACAGGAGCAAAACCCTCTTTGAAATAGTAAAACATTTTATGAACCCCACCCCTCAACCGACCCAAGGTGCCAGCAACTCAGGAAAAATGCGACAGAACAGCACATTTGTTATTGCATATACAGACAAAATCCGAGAGACCATCGAATCAACCTCTGACAGCATTGGCATCCACTGCACCCAGACATGCACACTGCCCCTCTAGACTGAATTCTCTCCTCTCTTTCCCCCAGAATGCCTATAAATGATTGCATTCTTCAAACCCACTTCTTACTCTGACTACATAATTCCGGCCTCCATCATTAAACAATTGAAGGGCGCAGCGCTCAGTGTGCTCCACAGCATCATCAATGCCTCCCTCACTGAAGGATCATTCCCTGACACCCTCAAGACTGGTCTCATACGACCTCTTTTGAAAAAGCCAACCCTAGATCCAGACGACCTGGCCAACAACAGGCCATTAAGAACCTCCAGTTTATTGGCAAAATCTTGGAAAAAGTAGTTGCTGCACAGCAAATCGCAAGACTCAAACAACTCTCCCTCCTAAATGACTTAGGGATCCGCCCAAGTGTAGCATCAAGGCAGCCACCATCCAGGTGGGGGATGATGCTCTCCAAATCATGGATAAGGGGAACTCGTCCTCCTTGACCTCTCACCTGCATTCAACATCGTTGACCACCACATCCTTCTCTCCGTCCTTGCTGACAGGATGGCATTCTCTGGCACTGTCCTGAATTGGTTTACTTCCTAACTCTCAGGCAGACACCAGGCTGTCCAGATGAACGCGTTGCATTCTAACCAACTCCAAGTCTCTTGCTACGGGGTCCCACCAAAGCTTTGTCCTCTTACCAATCCTTTTAAAACTTTACATGGAGCCTCTAGGCACTCTCCTCAAAGATGCCAATATAGCCATAAACCAATACACAGATATTCAATTGTAAATGAGAGTAAACAGCGTGCAGGACACAATTTGTCTGCGTGATTACCTTGCCCATAATCCAGTTCTGGATGTTGACTGCCTACCTCAAACTAAACCCATCCAAGACTGAATTCATCCTCATCAGTCCACTCGCTAAAAAACAACTTGTCCATCTATGGCTCAATGATAAGCGCACAGAAGGATTTGATCCACTGCAATCAAACTCAACAAAGTCATAAGGCTTCACCATTGACAGCAATCTGTCCTTCCAGAAAGACATTGCCAAGAAGGCCCAAATAGTCTGGATCATAATCTCTACCCTTCAAAAAATCAAACCTTTCATCGGCCGCAGTACTTCCAGCCCATAGTGTAGACCCTTGTGGTCTTGCACATTGATGGAGGAAAGGCTTTCCTGACAGGTCTCCCAGCTGCTCACTTGGCTCCCATTAAAGCAGTGCACCACGCTGCAGCATGTCTTATTATGGGAGCATGGAAATTTTACTGAGTAATCCTCATACCACATGAACTACATTGGCTTCCACTCCAAGCCAGGACACTGTTCAAGACTGCTTGTATCATCTACAAAGCAGTCACAAGTAGCACACCAGTGTATCTGGCTAAGCTCCACATATCCCGTGGCACATGCTCCTCGTGCAGCAAATTGAGCAACCGGCTGGAATCACAACTCCTTCGTAAGAGAGGGCCCACCACTAATCCTTCTCTAGTCATCCACCCACCCTCTGGAAGTCGATGCCGGTTACGGCTCGGAATGCCCCACAATTCTCCAATTTCACAAATCTCTCAAAATATGGCTCTTTTCACAACACCTGACCAAAGATTTTATTCCAATGGACGCACATACTGATGCACAAACCTCATAGTACTGTGCTACTGTTAAGAAAATGCCAGCCCAAATGCCAGCTAACCCACGCTCTCGAACTAGGTCTTCACTTTAAACAATACAATTAAAACAATAAAATAAATAAACAACATGCCAATGAGACGGTCAGAGGCCCTATTTTGTGATAAACTGTCACTTTTTAAAACATCCAGTAGATTTACAAATAGCCAAATTAAAATATATAGTAATACAGTCTGCAGTTATGGAAAGGACAGTCTAAAGAATATAAGCATTTAACTTGAGTGTGAGCAAGATCAGATTGTTCTGAAGTTGCACAGGTTTGACATCCTAGCTTCTGTAAACTGCAAACACGTAGAAATAATTGTGCATTAAAGAGGACCATATACCAGTAAGTATGCACTAAGTTAGATTAGTGTGGGAAGTCTACAAGTTCCTTGTCTGACACGTCTTGGGTGTTATCAGAAGAAAGACAAGAATGAACCTGATGATTCTTCAAGTTACAAGGCTACTCCCAAATATGAATATTAATCTTAATATTGTGGAAATTGCCTTGCTCATTGCCAATGAGGGAACTATGAGTGGATTTATAGAATAATCTCAAAAGAATAAGTATCAAATGGCAGCTTAAAGTAACAAGGACATTAACATCAATTTTGAGCCATTCCAAGCGTGAGAACCACCCAGTTGGGAGGTGTTACCAAGCGATTTATTCAAAGAAACCAAATGGATTTAGGGAGTGGAAAAGAAGACGTGGGTAAAGACATGAAACTCAGAGAACTGTGAGTGTACTCCACAAATCAAGACGCACTAGCAACATTTAAACAGGGTAAACGGAACTGTGGTGCCAGACGCCGATTGAGCACCCAGAATAAGCTAGGTCCAGCTGACCTTTTTGGTAAGTGAAGTGTAAATATCCCACATGATATCCCCTTGATAAGACATATTTAATTGACAACATGGGCTAATTACCACCAGGAAAGATGGAATTAGTTAACTTCCCCAGACTACTGTGGGCAATGTAAACAATGACCCAAACGGTCCTTGCTGGCTGGATACCCAGAGAATTCAAACTGGAATGTCTGGATTGAAATGTTGCTTACGTCTGTTAAAACCATAGCTAGATAACATATGTAACAAGCTGTTCATCCACATCATATTGAATGCTGGAGGGAAATAAGTATTTCATTAGTAATAGTAATTAATAAATTAAGGTTCTTAGACTTGGGGATGAAGGCTCGCCACACCAGATGGCTTTTCAACATGTTGCAGACAGTTTCGTGCCCATCTTCAGTGGAAACATTAATACTATTACTGTACCAATCTCAAGTCTCCCTAGAGCACCTTTGCCATCTGTTCTAGATCCAGTCATTGGTATGTCCTTTATTGCATTTAACTCAATCTCCCAATCGTACATATTGTGTAGGATGAAGAGCGTAAAAGCCTCTTTTTAAGAGGTTGACCCTTATCTCATAGAAATAATTAAGGATAATGTCATCACACGTGTTGCAGCCTCAACTGCCTTGGTAAAACGTTCTTGGAAACTGGTAACTTTCCGAATTACCATGAGGATACCCAAATCTTCTAAAGAAAGCAAACACTGATACAAAACCCCCTGAAAATGACCACCCTGTGGCTAAAGCCCCCTCCATAGGAAACAGCCACTCTCAATCACCAGCAGGGATTTTGAGTAACTTGATGTTCATGTGAGAAGAGCTGCTGAATTCGCTGGATGCTAACATCCCCGCTGATCTCATGCTGCCCAGTCTTTTCTTAGTTGCGTTTGAAATTTGACATTTTAGAGCAGGTAATCCTCTCCCATCGCCTGGGGACATCCTTTGGTATCATAAACCCAGTCCGTAAATTGATCAAATCAGAGTCCTACAAGGTTCCAGCCTGTCTCTTCTGGATAAATCGCCTCCCTGACATCATCTTGACACACATATATGTCTTAGAAACAAAGGTAGATTTCCTGCAGCCATTGTGGACCTGCTTCCTCACTTCCCCACAATTCTGAACATCTGCTGCAGATTTAGGACTGGGTTTGTCTGACTGACGCTAAGACTGGCATGTTCTCTTGCGCCAGGAGCCCTGCCATTGTTTTTAATATCTTCTTGCCCTTTGCACGAATGGTGCATAATTGGGCAAAAAATTCTCCATTCAGCTCAATATCTTAAAATTCATCCTCATATGATTGAGCATGAGTCAAAGGGCGCAGGTGACGACAGCTACTGTAATAGCCTCCTGTTAGGCCTCCTTAACAGCCTCATCCAACAATTTCAAGTAGGTTAGAGCAAGGTAACAAGACTCGTCCTGGACATCATACGCAGGGACAACCCAGCACACCATCAATTCTCTCCCACCATTTGCTCGCTGGTAAGGAATGTACTGACAGCTCATTCTGCCATTGCGGCCCACTCTATGTAATGCAGAAGATGAACTAATGCTCTCACTCCAGGCACCTAAAATCAGTTGGCTCTGACACTCTTCTCAAGGTCTTCTTCAAGGAAAGGTAATTGGGTTGCATGCTTGTGGGTGCTGATGGAGCTGGCCTGTGAAAAGGGCCACCTTCAGACTTGAGAGGAAGTCCTTGGACTTGAGGTCTGTGAGCCTGTATCAGTGAACCTACTGGACTATATGAAACTTCAGGCCCAAACCTGCCCTTTCCTAGTAAGCCCTTATTCTGGATATTCCCGCACCTGACGCTTGATTGTACTGTTGTGTTCTCTCCTTTGTATTGTACTTGTTCTTCCCCAAGTTCATTCTTAACTGATCTGAAAGTGTTCAAAGTATAGGAAAGGTCGTAGTCCGCATTCCATTTCCATCAGAGCTGCTACAAAACTCTGTGGCCATGACTGTCACTATATAAAACTCAAACAAATTAAATGAATACATAAGGGCTACAATATGTTTCCTATAGAAATCAAAATATCATTTTACGTTTTCCAGCCTCTTTTCTGTCAAGGAATTCACGAAAAACACCAGAAATGAAGGTCCTTTTGTTCAAAAGACATACCTCGCACGCGATGTTTACTTTTTGCTACATTTTTCATTGGGACCTTTTCTAATGCTCACGATTTCAGTAATGAGCCGAGGCTGAATTGATCTGGTATTGGTGATTGCACACATGTACTAAATAGGATCACGAGTTCAATGTCTTTGTTGAAGGATGATGCCACGTGTCATTTTTAGTTCAATGACTGTATGGGACATCATAATCTTTCGGAACATTAATTCAAATAATATACACGTTGAGTCGAAAGAGCAGGTGGCAAGATGTGGTGATCAAGCACTTGATATTTCCAATATACGTTGCAGTTCCATTCTAGACAGCAGAAAGCGTAGCATTGTATTGTTTCACGAGTATAGTCTTTGTAACTGGAGAGAAACTGCAACTATTCGTTTGTTGGGAGGAATATACTGGTCTTTGCAATCTATGCATTGCATGAGTTTAAATTGTGAAAAACAAATATATTAAAAAACATGTTATTTCCAGTCCTAAAGCTGGGACGGAAATCAAGCCATCATCGGTTGACTTGACTTATGTGTTTTAATTCGATCCATGTTTATTTAATACGAAAGGCAATCTACAGGCCCTTACATCGGAGGCAAAGGAGCAGCGGATATTGCATGTTCACCGCAAAGCAAGTTAACATTTGGTTCCGTATGACAAATTAAACATACGTGTCTGTTCTTGTAACAATATGCAAAGAAATGTTAGTCACACACAGTGTTTCAACCTGTGGAGCGTGTGGGTGTACTCCGTTATAGTGGCCTTTTGCGTAAGGGTAACAGTAAAAAATGTACTTAATTGAATCCCTTACTGCCACCTGGGCATCCGCAACTCATGGCGGGGCTTAAAACTGCTTCTTGTCGCTCATTTTCAGGTGCTCTCTCCACCTACTATTCCTGCCAATGAATGCTCGAATGAGAATTTGTGGGTTGGGGGTAGCAGAGGATAACTCAAGACATCCATGGGGCATAACAGATTGTTTGCAACACAGAATGTTGGAGTATAACATACCACTCGCTCAACAAACCAGTCACTCATACCCATCCCCTGATCTTTTTGGGAATGGAACCGAAAACGGATGTGTCGCAGGAGCGGAGTTACAGGCTGCAATGCAAGCAAAGTGGAAAGCACAGGCAGAGAATGCCCACAGGCGCTGGGGATGAAGGGAGGAGTTTTTGGCATTGATGGTCAAAAGACAAGAACACATCTGACCCTTTTTGTATCTCCCATTACAATGAGACTCTTGTGCAATAAGAGCTGTGAAAAGGGTGTCTTTTTGCTTCCGGACTCCCCCACGCCCACCCCCCACTCACTTCACTCTCCCACTGCTGCCTCTCTGGAGACAACCATGGAACTCCAGTGCATTTACAAACCTATCGCCTCCCTCTCTTCCTGCTCTCCTTCTGCAAATGGAAACCCTTTGAACCTCCACTCCGCTGTCCTCTCTCCTTCTCCCCACCCCCTCCAATCAATGTTCAATCAAGGTTCTATAAAAAATATATATATACTTTAATCAAATACACTATCTACAAGAAAACTAAATAGAAAACACTGTACAAAACACACCCCTGTGGAAATAACAGAGATGATGCACCAGATAGAAGAATATTGCATTGTGAGTAGGAATATAAGGGTGAGAGGCACATTTCTAGTGACAAAAACGATATGTCTTTGGATGAAAAAAGTGCAACAGTGACCTACCAGTCTCTATCTCCCAAAAGGGACCAAAGGGGCAGTTATTGATTGATAGTATCAAACCTGGCTTGGAGCAGTGATGCTAGCAGATCGAGCTCAGTTTGGGTACGTTGGATCATGTGAGCCAAAATCACCAGCAGGCTTGTCCGGGTCCGAATTTTGTTGCTCTGTGCTGTTCGAAGGCGGCTTTCGGTGGAGCAGGTTAGGGGCGCTCACCAGAACCTGTTTGAGGTTGAGCGGGATAGAGTCATGTTGTAACCACCGGGAAGGGTCGATGAGTGAGGCTCCAGCGGTTCGAGTCCGTGGGCAGTGAGTGTCGAAACAGTGATCCTTTGTTCGGATGTGCAGTTTGGTAAAGAGGTAGTTTGAGGGATGAGTCAGGTCATGTCATGGTGTATTCCCTGTTTCAAGTCAGCATGTGTCTCTCCAACGGTTCGAGTCCAACCCCGGCATTGAGCGGTTGATTTGCGCCTAGAAGGTTACAGTCTCAGCAAGGGCACGGATGCAGCGTCAAGCGGGTTCCAGATGCAGGAATTTGTTTTAAGGTTCAGAGGAGTGCTAAAAAGCAATACTGGCATAATCCCTCCACGTTGAACGCAGCTTAATGTGAGTTCAATGGGTGTCAAGGAGGTAGAAATGGAAGTCTTAGCTGATCTGGTGCTCCCACTTCAGCGGCTCAAGGAAAGTATGAGCCTGTTCTTGGTCTGCTCTCCCAAGTTCCGGATATCCAGATGCAGAGTGGCAAGTAACGGTGCAAAGCAAGAGTCACCTCCCAATGTGCCCTGGGAGTGGTTAGGGGGCAGAGCTCTCCTCTGCCTTGGGCTGCTCCTTCTTCACCTCAGTAGTTGAGGGCTTTGGAATGTGCAACTCTCCCAAAAGATGTCCAATACTTTCTTCTCATGTGTTTATTCCACAGTGAATCTAATTCATGGGTTGAGACCCCCTTTTATAAGTTAAACATCCACAGGTGATTGGACTAAACATAGCTTTTTTACAGGTACAATCCCTCGTTTGGAAAGAAGTGGACTTTACCCTTCTGATGTCACACCAATAGTGTGTTGTGCTACAGGAAGTGGAGGTGGCATGAAGGGGGTAGAGAGGCAGAGAGAAACAAGATGGTGGGAACCTTCCGCAAAGGTACAGCGTTCTCCCTGGCTGCATTACCCTGCCCCATCCATTCTCAATAGGATCAAAGGCCCTTTTTGTATGCAGCATTCTGGTGTGAGAACATGCCCATTAAATGGGTGTACTCTTTTGATGCCTGGGCCCAGGACAGCTTTGTGTTGAGTGGCTGTTTCTGGAAGAGGTATTGCCTACCCTCACAAAGAAATTAAAGATGAGGCATATCCATGCAGGTTCCTGTCCTATTGCTTGGCAGGACTAGCCTGCCTAGTCACAATACACATCACCTTCCACAGCTGAGCTGGCTCGCGTGAGCAGACTGATGCGCAATATCAAATTGGATGTGGCTACAATGGCTATGACCAGTACCATTCCATGACCCAGGCATGGCTTATATTTAGAGATGACCTGCCACCAGCATGGGCACCCCTATATTACAGTGACTTTGGCTGTCACTCTAGCTGTCAACAGGGCACCAGTGACTTAAACGTGCTCTGGGCCACTGTAGGGAAGGTGCTGCAATCAGGCTACTGAGGCAGCAGTGAACAGGTGTACACTATTGGAATGGAGCTTTTGAAAGGTGAATCTGATCAGCAGATTACTCTTTCAGACATGGAATTACATGCATAACTGTATTAATTAATAGAAATGAAACACGCCAGGGCGTTCCACTCTTGCCAGATAGACATTCCTCACAGTGTGCCCACTCCTAGAACCATAAACGTGATGTGGATGTATCCAGCGTCACAAGAGGAAGACTACAATTATGCCACAGACAGAGGGCCCAGACCATAATGCAATAGACCAGACTTAACAGTGGGAGTTTGGAATAGCCACGATGTAACATATACCTTGGGGTACAGTGTGTGCAGTCAAAGAGACAAGATATCATGATATCATGTTGACATAATTACAAAAATGTGGATAATTATTTGATAATTTTGATCACCTATTACCAAGGTCTGTATAAGTGGGAAATACTCTGTTATGCTGGGCTATATTAAACATCACATATCATTGTAATTACTGCTGCATCAGGCATTTAGGCATGAGCAGCCATGAGGATAGAAAGATGTGCATACAAGTCCCTATTGAATGATGTCTTCTCACATGGCTCAATGCTAGACAGTGATGCAGCAGTAAACTACCAGCATCTCTGCTGCTCCACTTTCAGTGATAGTGGTATTAATTATCTCTGGTACGTCGCTTGTGCTTTCCTCCATGTGAGCTATACTGGTCACATCGGTACTCCAGCGAGTGCACTAGAAATGGTTGGGAGAAGGGGGTAAGCCCATAGGGCCTCTCTTAGTGGAAACAAACAGGCACCGATGCGCATGCTCAGAAAGCTACAGGCCAGACCAGGCTCTCAGATCAGCTCAGGTATCCGATGTGAGCATGCAAAGGGGGGATCCTCATGGCCACCTCTTTGGCTCTGCTTCTGGTCGTTGAGCACAGCAAAATCATGTACACTCCACACTCACATCTGAGGTTTTAAAGTGGAAAGAACGTGTTGTAGTCAAGAATAATGTAACCCAGAAGTATTTCTACAAATTGAATATTGAAGCATTATTATTTATTTGTATTATTATTATTATTATTATTATTATTATTATTATTATTATTATTATTATTGTATTTATTGAGCGAAAACCTAGCTTTGGGAAGCAAGGGAGTGCTTTCCACGTGGACGTCATTTGGGGTTACCAGGGGTCGCACCTGTGACCCCTTAGGTCTCCCTTGCTAGCCCTGTAGTTGCCCTTGCTACCCCTAAAAAAAATAAAAAAAGAAAACGTTTATTTTTCATTTTTTACATTGATTCCCCTCGGCTGTCGCAAGTGCCATGTGGCTCTTTGATTCTGGAGTGGTTGGAATTTTTGTTGTGGCCTCTTAAAAAAACAGAGGTGCCACAAGTATTACACTTTCAGCACTGACCCTAAATAAGTAAAAATAGGAATAAAAATTCAATTGTCTTTCTGGAATTCTATACAATAATTGCTAGACTCATTAAAGGGGTGAGAGATCGTGTTCTATTCCTTCCCATGATGTCACTTCAGGGTGGGGTCAAATGACTTCACTTGCTGTGATGTCATCAGAGGTCAAGGGTCATGTGATGTCACTTCCGCTACCCCTAGCATTTTGGTGAAATGACATCCCCAGCTTCCCAGTCACACAGTGAAGTACACACTGAGGGAAGCAGATGGCCAAGGATCACTACAATGGAGCAGGGACTGGCACTTGCAGGTTGTTGTCATTTCTGCAGTCCTCAAGTCAGAAGTAACATTTCATTTGAAATGTCCCAAATGGTTAGCATACCTGTATGATCACAAGATATATGTGTATATGCTTCCTTTTTGTGCGCTCTTTTTATTCATGTCTCACTGGAACTCTCCTTGCAGGTACTCAACTTATTCCTGGCTGTTCTGTTGAACCGATTCTCAGGGGATCAGCTGACATCAAAGCAGGCGAAGAGGCCTATGAGACTGCAGCTACAGATTCGTAAAATAATCCTGCTTTCAAGATTTAGAAAGTCAAAAAAAATGTATCCGGGGAAAAGGAATTCATCAGAAAACATCCTTACATCTTCCCTGACTACACTGAGAGAAGAAGAGTTGGGGAGCAAGAACATCTCGTTTGTGGGCATCACTTTTAATGCAGGAGAGATGGTATCTGGTGAGTGACTCGTTCATCTTCTGCATAAACAGTACAGTTAAGTATGTCTGTGTGGGTCTTTACACAGCAGACATTGCTGCTAAGAAGCTAACTGGCATGTGGGAGGTATACAGATATTGCTGGGCTGGAGGGAGGGCCTGCATCACTGTTGGTGGTGTAAATTGGGAATATTATGGTAACTCGTATTTCTGTGTTATTTTGCTTCTGTGGGGCTAAATTTGATCGTGCTATGTTGCACATGTGCGTGATGTTTGGCATGGTCCAACTATTATGTCTATTTTTGTTTTTTGAATACATAATCCAAGTGAGCAAACATTAAAACAAAAATACACATGCCAGGTGGAATATTATACCCATCACAATTGACCCCGATAATGGGCTGTATCATTTGAAAAGTGTCCCGTCCACAAACGGCACATTGCCACAAGAGGGCTTCTGGCATGCCAGATTTTGCCAGATGTAGTTGCAGGCGAGCGTTTAAACAGCAGTGCTTCTTTAGTTGCTTAGCAGCGTGCTTATTGCAAATGAGGAAATCCAATGTGCGTGTGTGCTTGGTACTAAAAATTAACCCCGCAGGGGCCAGTAACAGATTTAAGGCAAAGGGCCCTGTGGGTAAAAATGACAGTAGGACCCAGGTGGGCGGGTCATGAAAGTCGAGACTAGAGTGGGCGGAATTGTACAATGATGAACCTTAGAGACAAATGCTTCATTTTAGCTTTTTAGTGTTCTGTGTTTGGGGGTCTGACTCTAGCTAGAGACCGCTGGGCCTCCTCGCCCGGTTTGGCTGTCAGCGAAGGTAATATTGGAATCGTACAAAAATGTCACCCTCATTTGTGCGCCCCCGCAGTTACTGTGACTTTGGGGCGCTCAAAATGAGGGCGACATTTACTGCGCCCAAGCAGAGCGGGGCTGCAGGGGTGTCCCCCGCTTACCATTTTGGTAAGCGGAGGACACGAAAGAAAAAAAAAAGAAAACCACCCTGCAGCGTCAGCTCTAACCCACGTTAG
This sequence comes from Ambystoma mexicanum, assembly GCF_040938575.1. Lineage (NCBI taxonomy): Eukaryota > Metazoa > Chordata > Amphibia > Caudata > Ambystomatidae > Ambystoma > Ambystoma mexicanum. The sequence continues at coordinate 461,788,592 of NC_090935.1, forward strand.
TGAGAGGAGCTGACACCGTAGGGTTAGCAGGGTGCAGGCGGCACACACAGAAGTGTGCCGCCATGAAAGGTAAGTTGGGGGTGGAGGGTGGGAAGGGAAAAGCAGGCCGGGGAAGTGGGCACAGTGATCTATATGAGCACTGCGCCACGCTGTAACTGGCGTCGGCATTTCGGCCATCACAGTTATGGCCGGTGCAGTGATCACAAAGATCCGTAATATTGAATGATCAAGCCTGAAGCTAATGTTGGAAATGATAGGGTTCAAGTCAATGGGCTATGGGAAGGAGCATTAAAGGGGGTGAAATCACATGATAATTCCTACAGCATGTTCTTACCCCACACACTTAAAATGTCATTGGACATCACAGACTTAAAGGAGGTCACCTTTTACTCTCAACATACCAGGGGTTACCTTTTTTTGTGGGTTGTGATTGTGGCACTTGAAAGATCCCTTAACTCCAACCCACCACCTCTATATCGCCTCCAGCTCCATAGCACCCTGCTGCAGGGCACTAAATGGAAATGGAGAGGGAATAAGGGTATGTTAATAACAGAGAAAGTAGAGAAGGAGCAGGTAACAAGAACACTGATGGGATGGGAGAGTGGAGAATTAAGGAGGGCAGACGCGTGAGGGAGAGATTAAGAGTGAAGGAAGGCAGGATGGAGACAAGGTGATTGAAGGAAACCAGCTGAAGGTAAAATGGTGAATGGATACCGAGAATGAACCAGGACGGGAGCCTGTGTCAATAGTTCTAAAGCACAAGAGTAAGGGGAAATGCAGCATAAAGAGGATGAAAGGGAGGGGGAGAGCAGAAGTGTGAGGGGATTGGGGACTAATGGAGGTCTAAAGAGTCAGGGAGAAATGAAGAGAGATGGATGGCAGCAGAAAGAGAAAGAAGGGAGGCAGGTGAGTGAGGAATAGGGAGTGGAGGTGAAGCAATGTAAAGGCAAATGGTGTGTGATGTGGGTAAACGAGGGCGGGACATTTGAGTGAAGGAAGGCAGGTGAGTATCTGAAAAGCAGCAAAAGGAAGAAGAGAGCAGGACCTTTATAAAAAATAACTTTAGACAGAAATGGAGAAAGAAAAAGGCACGAGGATGAAGGGAATGAGGCAAGAATATTGGATTACAGTGTTCAAAAGAGCAGTAAAGAGTAGCATAGTAGAGGGGAAATTGCTGGTAAGGAAAAAAGAGGGGGGCAAAAACAGTACTGTATGGGAGCAAAAGGATGCAGGAGGGAAAGGAGTAAAAGAGGAGCTCATTTGTGAGGTGATCAGGTGCTTGCCCTGGCCACCCACCTATACGCAGTCACATCTTCAATAGATATGGGAACAGGGAATCCATAAAAATGCAGCCACTTGGATAAGGTTGTATTAATATGGGCCAAAAGGATACACATGGATGAGGAAAATCCCCTTTGTGTGAGTGTTCTGTGTTCACCTCATACCAAGTTGGCAGATAAGCCTAGATGAACCCCAAGGTTGGGGAATAGGTCTGGGTGTGTCTGTAGGTTGTCTAACCATCACACATTTTGCAGGACTGTCCAATTTCATGGGCCGTGTGCCTTGTTTCACACACAGCCAACTCGGGAGAGGAACGTGGCCTGACTCTTCTCTTCTGAAGCAGTATCAGCTGTCCAAAGTCTTCCTAGCTCAAACCTTGTGCTGACAGTTAAAAGCACAGCACTGTAAGCGATATTCCATCAACACTACAGCTAAGTCAATGCCTAGTCTGGGATGCTGAGGAACACCCTTATTGATGTATTTTTATATCCAGTTCAGTGCTCTGGATGACAACCCTTGTATAACACCCCCCTCTTAGAATCCCCCTGACCCCACTGAGCCAAGAAGGTGGTTTGTTTTGCAAATTAAAAGGTTTATTTGGACAATCCAACAATATATATCTATCACACTTGATAAATAAATTGATAACTGATATGACACTTCAGAATATGACCGTGATCAACAATGGATAATGTTACAGGGGTACACTGATTTGGTTACTTAGGAGTAGTGTAGAGGATGAGGTAGCTGAAAATGCTTGATGGTTTCAAGGAAATGCAAGGTGGAATAAAATACAGTATAGAAATAACTTGTTATGATTTTAGCAAAAGGTAATATGATCACTTTTTCGTTTGACAATTCACTCCCCCCCTATTCAATACAAGAAATGGAAGGAGAGCACACAGTCTTCAAGAATCCCAACAAATCACACTTTATAATGCAATACACAGTTCCAGTTCTCCCAGCAAGCTTAGGGAAAACAGGGATGAGTTTTAAACACAGGCAAATTATTTTAATGTGGTTTGCAAGGAAGTGAAAAGGTGCTAAAATTGCTTTTAATTCCCTCTAGAGGTTCAGGGTAGGTGATGGCTACTTTATATTAGTTCAGGCTCACTTTAACAATACGATATGAATGATTAGCAGATTGCAAATGAATTTTAGCAAAGAGAAGCAAAAAGCTGCTGATTTCTACAGATGAAGAAATCGGGCCAAATCGCGGTAAATTTCGCGAGTGCGTGCCTCGCGATTACGGAAAAAGTATAGGGAGTAGGTAGGAAGTCAGTTCTAGGTTCGTTGGAAAGCCTAGATTCTAAGCTTTCAGATGAAAAAAATGAAAATGAAAATCTCGTTCCTAGCACAAACGGTTCCGGAGATACGGATGATTTAATAAAGGTAGATTTTCGGATTTAAAGTAAAACTCAGAATGACAGGTGACAGCTTGCAGCTGCAGAATTGACAGGTGACAGTTGTGTAGCTTTAAAAATGACAGATGACACGATTTCTAGGAGGCTGTTCTAATTAGGTTAAAATAGCTTGAATTAGATTATTTTAACTAAGACAGTGGGTTCTGCACAGTTCTGGCAGATACAATATATTTTGGGCATGAATGGGCCTTGCCACGGATCTGGTCAGGTTTTGGACTGGACTCTGGTTCTGGTCTCTGCACTTCACAGCGATCAGGGTCAGCTCTCTGGATACAGCGGCCTGTGGTTCTCTGGATCTCTGGTCTGCTTCTGGTCCGGATCAAGTGGATTCTGGATGTAACACTGCTTTCTGGGTACTGGCAAAAGTTCTTGGCACAGAATTCAAACAGCTCGACCGGCTGTTGAATAGTTTGGTTAGGTTTGCTGGATTCTGAAGGCCTGCTGAGAATACTTTTGCTTGCAGTGGGCCTTCTAGGTTCAATGTTCTGTAGTCTATGTTTAGCTTGGAAGTCTAAGTGTTGGATCTCTGGATGTGAAGTCGTCGGTCAGCATGCTCCGCAGCAAATGGAATTGAATGTCTCTACCTGTCCCAGCAGTCTCTTTTTATGTGTTTTGGAAAGTGGGAGGAGAGGCTAGCATCCCCAAGCCTGCCCCTCTCTTGATTTGATAGGTCAATAGATTCTTTGGTCCCTGATTTGGGAAGGGATAGTGTGTCAGAGTGATGTCATTTTTATGACCTGCAAAAATGACACTCCCCTGGTCAATGTGCACACAAATCTATTCCTGATCCAAATACATGTTTCCCAGGTACACAGTTGTTTGACATCACATATACACATCATATATTACTAAAGATAGTCCCTGTTCCGATTCTGGCATTTCTAGGAGCTTGCATTCAAAAATGGCAACTTATTTTCGATTTTAGTGGGTTTTGCAACATTGGTTTTTTATCAAAAATTATACAAAGGTACATTTCCCTTCCACATATATCCTAGTAACTTTCCATGTCTCTAGCTTAAACACATTGTCTACAATAATCATAATTAGCAGGGTTTTGCCCCAGAACATGGTGCAAATCGGAGTTTGGACTCAAATCGTGAGTTCCATACTAAGACTCTCAAAGTTGTACATTCCTATCATTTGGTTACAATAAATTATCACTGTTTCTATAAAATATATATTTATTGCAATTCAACTCCCCCAAGTGTTTGGGTCCGCCTCCAGGAGTCTGGGTGGGTCAGTGATCACATGTCTCTCCTTGCTGGCAGAGGGCTGTTGACAGGAAACACTCAAAATTAGCATACCCAATTCAAGAGAACGATCCTTTTGTGTGGGCTCCAGCAGGCTGCCTGGAAGTCTCTCCTCAATCAATCAACAGGGTCATGTGATATCCTGCCTCCTGGGGTGGGAATCTCTGAGGTGTTAAGGTTTCCCAGCCTCTTGGCCTCTGGGAACAGCAGGTGGCTAGATTTTCAATTAACCAACAAGCTTGGAAGTCCCTGCCCCTCTTGCAACTCCTAAATACAGTTTCCCTGTCAGAGTTTAGACTGCTAGCGCCACCTTGGGGAAATTGTCGGTACTGCATCCATTTTTGAGTTGTTTTGAATTACTGTATCTCAATAGAGTGGTCTTTTGCTTGATAGTACAGGACCCATGCTTAGCATTGTTTTGATGACATCCTTACAGTAGAGTGGTGATGTGGAACCCCCCACAGGAAGGTTGTTTCTTTGGAGTGGTCTTGTGCCAACTGTGCAGTTCTCCTATTCTGGCGTGAATGTGGGCGGCGATAGCTCATCCCCACATCCACCCAGTCTATTGATTTAGTTTGTTCTGGGATAGAATACTGGGCGGCGACAGCTCATCCCCAAATATACCCAGTCTATTGATTCAACATGGGTCAAAAGCCTTGACAAATCCCCCCGCCCGACTGCGCTTTGATTCAAGTCGAGGGGAAGTCGGGTGCAAAGGAGGTTTTGAGCCCTTGTGCTGGTATGTCTGCATTATCTTCTTCCAATTCTGTGGATGGCACAGTTCAGCATCTTTTCCTCCACCCAGTTGGATCGATCGGTTCTCCTCGCCGTTCCTGATGGGAATATTGTCATGATCTCTGCTTCCAAAAGGTCAGGGTTTTCCCAACTCCCTTGGAAGCAGATCCATAACCCAGGTTCCGAGTGCCAACCAGTCCCAATTGGGACCTTTTGGACCCAGTCCTGGCGCCAGTGGCACCAGGCTCATAAATATGCCCAGTCCCAGCGCTGGAAGCGCCGGGCTCATAATGCTTGGGTGGACTTACCTGCAGCAGACCATGCTGCTTACTTGCCTGCCAGTTGAGCCTCTGATCCTCTTCTGTTTGGAACTACTTTTCCTGTTGGGTGGGGCAGGAGCCACTCCCTAGGTTCAGAACACTGGAACTCTTCTGGAAAGCAGGAACTCTTTTCTTACCTAGGCGTGGCTGTGGAAGGAGACACCTAAGCACTACAGGAGGCTATTTAAACCACACCCGATGGATGAATCTTGCTTTGCGTTATTCTGCATCCTCTGCAGCAGAACGCTCATCGTGTCTTCTGCATCTGATCCTGGGCCTAAGGAAAAAGGCTTACCATCCTGAATCCAGTCTTCAGCAACACCTATAAAGACAAGAAAGAACAGGTTAGCATTACGGTCTTCAGTGACAGTTCTTCACTTACCTGGTCCATCGGCTGTCACCAACGCCTCGCGCTGCATTCCGACATCTGAAGGACAAAGGCTTACCTACTCTTCGTGCGCTCCGGAGGTCTTCACACTGCATTCCGGCATCTGAAAGACAAAAGCTTACCAACTCTTCGCACACTCCGGAGGCCTTCGGCGTTGCATCCCGCATCTGAAAGACAAAACAAGGTGCGTTTAAAGACATTGGGGAACTTTAATACTCACGTGCCATTACTCCTTTCCACATCTAACCCAGTGGGTATTCCGGCACCCTGCAGCCGCTCCGAACTTATACCTGCAAAATAAAAAGACAGTTAGAGCGCATCGTGAAGCAGGCAACAAGCGCTTACTTACGTGCTTCCAGGCGCTTCTATTCATCACACGGGCTCCATCTTCAACTCACTTCAGCCCGTCATCCACCATCGCCGGAACCCTGCAAAACAAGAGACATCATTACTAAAGACTTTAAAGACATTAGAATTACTCGAAACTTACCGTTCGTGCAGTAAACGACGGACAGCAGTCCTCTGAAGTCAAGAGGCCTGCTCCCCTTATCCAGTGAAGAAACTGGTTACAGCACCCTGCCCCGAGGCAGATGGAGAGCACGGCGTTCACTTACCTAAGGTGAGAGCGTTAACCTTCGGGGTTCTACAGGAGAAGAGAAAGGGAAGAAGAGAGAGACATTCAATAACCCAGTTCATTAATCCCATATTTTCTGTCTGCAGACATCTTACCCTTCGAGTCAGACATACAGTGCACAGAGGTCCAGCCCAAAGAGCCAGCCGTGTGTTACACATCACCTTTGAAGATACGGTATACGCCCAGTCAAGACCGGCGCCTCTACGGGAATCCGGTGAGCGTTACAAATATTGGGCGGTACCCTGGGCCCCTCGGGTCTCTGCTCCCGGTCCCCGGATCGTCCTCCTTGGCCAGTCTCCAGGTTTTCTTTCTCCTAGGACGACAAAGGAAAGCGGCAATACCTATTCGTAGACATTTCTTCTCCACCATTGATATAGTGGGGTGGCATATACATTTTATAGTCAAAACATTTGTGTTCTTATTTTAACAAAAAACAAGATACAATCATAAGACATTTTTTTTTCCAAATCATAATATTTTAGAGACTATATGTGGGATATTTTAGGGTTGGAATTGAATTACTCTGGAGCGGTCCCCTCTGGTATTGCAGAGGACTCCTCCAGTTGTTGCAGAGTGTGCCTGGGATGGCAACACTTCAGCTGATTTATATGGACCCACTTATCTTCCCCCTCTGCCGAACTTCCTTTGGGGATGCGGATCCTGTATGGAACAGCGGAGACCTTGTCTATAATTTCAAACGGTCCCTTCCATGTAGGCAAGAATTTTCGCTGTTTGGCCTGGTTCCTTTGGAAATTGTATAGATAGACCCGATCACCTACCTTATATTCCTTTCGGGTAGTTTTTAAATCATAGTGGGTCTTCATGCTCTCGGATGATCTTTCTAGATTCCGCTGAGCATAGGCAAAAGCATGTTGAAGGTGTTTCCTTAAATTCTCCACATACTCATGAGTTGTGGAGGCATTTATCAGTGTCTGCTCTTGGGTCCTGTAGAGCAGATGCTGGGGAAGCACCATCTTGCATCCAGTCATCAACTCAAATGGTGACATTTTGGTTGCAGATGAAGGGGTAGATCTGATGGCCATTAGGACCAGAGGTAGTCAGATATCCCAACTTGGCCCAGAATCTGCCACAAATTTTTTTAATATGCTCACAATTGTCCGGTTGTAGTGTTCCACTGCTCCAGAAGAAGCTGGCCTGTAAGCAATGTGTAGCTTCCTTTTAACCCCCAGTTCTCCCACATCTTTGTCATTACTTCACTGGTGAAGTGGCTACCTCTGTCTGACTCAATCCTTTAAGGTAGATCAAAACGGGAAAAGATGTGGTTAATCATCAGGGCAGCTGCTGTTTCTGCCTTGCAATTTGGGGCTGGGAGACATTCCACCCACTTGGTAAACAAGCATGTAACGGTCAACATGTACTTGGTTCCTCTAGACGAGCGGATTACAGGGCCTACAAAGTCAATTTGCAAATCTGACCATGGCAGTGTCATCCCCCTCTTTTGGAGAGGCACACGGTGTGTGAGGGATGATGGCTGAAATTGCGCACACACAAGCCACCCCTTAAAGTATTGGTCGAGGTCCTGCCCCATGTGTGGCCAGTATGCAACCTCTCTTAAGATTTCCAGTGTTGTGTGAAACCCCCTATGACCGACGGTGGCCGCATCATGGGCGTGACTTAACATCAGGCTTTGGAATGAGGTAGGAACCACCCACTGATCGTGGCCAGCTTTGGATTTCCTTACCAGCAAACCGTCTTGGATTCGGAACATTTTTGGACATTTCATCAACACTCTTAGGTCCTCTTTCCCAATGTAATCGGTATCCGTCAGGGGAAAGTTCTCAGGGTCCTTAAGGTGTTGGTAAAACTTACCAATTGTTGGATCCCCCTTCTGAGCTGTAATCAAATCAGCATCAGGGGTCTCCTTACTCCATTGTGCAGTTGAAAGATCACTGTGAGCATTTGTCTGGGACCTAGTGATAGCAGTGACCTGGATTTCCCCCAACAGGGACTCTATTTCTATTAGATCCCCTTGGATGGCCCCGGTTTTGGCCAGCTGATCAGCTAAGTCATTTCCAGTTTTGTCTGGTCCATCTACTTTGGAATGACCCTTGATCTTTTTCCAGTAGATGGTCATCCCATTCGATGTGACCAGATCATCAATATTTTGGATTAACTTCCCATGTTTCAGGGGTTTGTTATTAGCACATAACATGCCTCTTGTTTTCCAGTTAACCAGGTGCTCCACAAACCCGTTCCGTACGTAATCCGAATCTGTGATTATGACCAGTTCGTGGAGTTGATGTTGGACAGCAGTGAGCATGGCCTGATGCACAGCCATCAATTCTGCCACCTGACTACTTTCGGACCAATTTTGTACCCAGCGGGGGGTTCTGGGGACTCATTCACCCATGCATTCCATACGCCGGCCACCAGTTCTTTCTCCCCGTTGTTGTCAACATGGTAAGAGCATCCATCCACATAGACAGTGGGCATTCCCTCACACTTGTCTTCTTCAAAGACTTTGTGTGGGGAATTAAGGTATGCCTCCATGTTGTCCTTGGTTTTTAGACTTTCGTCCTCGAGACAGTTTTCTCTGGCACAATCATGCAAGTCAGCCAGACCTTGCGCAAGGGGACTCTTCTTGTTTTGGCCATATCTGACCTCTACAGGAAATCCTTGCATTGACAGAATCCAGGAAGTAATTTGGGAATTACTTACATTTCCGGCCCGGATTCTGTCACTTTGGAGGTATTGCAGAGGCTGGTGTGGAGTCTCCACTATGATGTGTTCCCCCTGGATAAACGGGCGGTAATTCTTCAATGCCCACACCGTTGCCAGGAGTGCCTTCTCACAATCGTTGAATTTTTCCTCCACAGAGGATAAAGTTTTGCTCGCATAGGAGATTACTTTATTGACCTTGTCATGCTTTTGGTATAATACTGCCGTCAAGCACGTATTAGAGAACCGTGTCTCCAGGAAGAACTCCTTGTTTCTGACAGGGTAAGCTAGGCAAGGCGCTTATGAGAGGCTTCTTTTGAGTTGTCTTACTGCCTCGGATTGTTCTGGACCTCATTCCCACTTGACCCCCTCATTCAAGAGATGAATCAGGGGTCTAGTGATCTCTGCGTAGCCTTCATTGAACTTTCTGTTGTAATTAGTCAGTCCAAGGAGGCTCATTAGTTCCCGCAGACTTGTGGGGTCTTTCAGTTTCTGAAGTGCTTCCACTTTCTTTTCCTGGGGACAGAGACCCTGAGGAGTAATCTCATGCCCTAAGAAATTAACACGGGTTCTACACCACTGTGCTTTCTGAAAGGAAAGTTTTGCTCCGGAGGCCCTCAACTGCGTCAGAACATAACGGATCTCCTCTATCTGTTCCTCCACAGATGAACTTTTGATGAGGACATCATCTACATAAGCCAGGTTACCCCTCGCACCCAGGTCGGGCATGGCCGTGTGTAGGAAAATGTTGAATTCATTGCCGGAGTTGAGGTATCCGAAGGGAGTCTGGGTCCAGGTGTACTGCTGGCCCCCAAAGGTAAAAGCCAGTTTGTATTGGTCCTCCCTACTGACAGGCACGGTCCAGTATCCATTGGTCAGGTCTATTGCAGTGAATACCTGTGACCCCTGGATCTGGGCCAGCTCTTGGTCAATGTAGGGCAGAGGCCATCGGGAAGTATGGACCCATTTGTTGAGCTCCCTAAGGTCGGCGCAGAGTCTCCACTGGCCGTTTGGTTTCAATATTCCCAGCACTGGATTATTGAAGATGCTGTGTACTGGACGTATTATTCCCCGGGACTCAAGGTTCTTAATTATTTCAGTAAGGGACTCCATGGATGCGAGAGGCAAACGATATTGCTTCACAAACACTGGAGTCACTCCAGGGTTCGTGGGAATTGTTACAGTGTGGATGTCGGTTCGACCACAGTCATATGAGTCTACCACAAAGAGATCTTGGAAGTCCAAGAAAACTTGTTTCAACTTTTGCTTTTGTTCCAGAGTCACACATGCATCAGCTAAGTTGACTCTCTCTTCCACCATCTGCCTGAAGCCTGGAAAGACTTCTGGTTTGCCTATCTCAGCGGCCTCCTCCAGCTGGGTGGAGAAGTCCCGGGTCAGAGTGCTGATTTGGACCGGAGGCTTCAGGTGGGAAAGGCAGCCCTCATGGACCTGGAAAATCACCTCGTCCCCTCTGAAGTCACAAGTTACATCTTCCTTACCATAAGGGCAAGAAGTGTACACCAGGAAGTTCCCCCCATGCCGGGTGAAAATCCTGTCTGGTGTTGTGTTGTCATCACTGTCGCTGTCACAACAGTCCTTGGGGATTGGTCCTAACAGTTCATTTCCTAGATCAATGGAAAAATTTCGGTCATCAACCGCCATCCCAATAATGGTGCCTGCGGCTAGAGTAATACTCTTTAAGTCGCTGTTATCCACCTCTCTTGGAATGGTGTCATGTTCTATGTTGACTAATGGCGTTGGGTTTACCCCCAACCCTTGCTGTTGGAGAGAAGCATTTAGATGTATGTAAGCATCAGCGTTTTTCAATCTTTGTCCTCTTTTAACTTTCACTTCCAGGGAGAATTGTCGGGTCCTTTCTGGGATGGTGACTTCCTCTTTAATCTGAATTTCAACTGCATAAGGTAGCAATTGAGCTGACCTAAATGCTTTTTCTGGATCATCAAAGCCCATGGGATTATCCGCTAATCAGGACCAAGCTTTGAAGTTTATTAAGTCCAAACTAATGGCGAAGCGATTGAGAATGTCACTGCCTAAGTAAAAGGCGGCAGTTATGTCTCGCACGACCCAACAATTATGGACTATGCTCTTGTTGCCAATGGAGATTTTGAGCATACACCTGCTTGGCAGGAGATGTTTGGAATTAGGTGCTTCCAGGTCCATTTCCCATTTGTCTATCAGTTTGAATGTGGGAATGGCTGGATCTTTTGGGAGTTGGCGGAACATGGCTTCGCTGATGAAGCTCTTACCGTTGTTCACACACACTCGAGCGAGAACAGAGTCCTTCCCATCATTTAACTGAACAGGGATGAACAACTGCTCTCCAATTTGCTGAATATCAGCCAGGCTCTGAGCTGATTTCACCTCTTTCTGGACTATAGGAGCGGGAGTGTCTGATTGTGGATTGTTAAAGAATTTCAGAGTGTTTCCTTCCAGTGTGGAATACCACCTTAAACTGGAAGGAAGGTTGATTTTCAGAAATAGAGAAGACCCCCCATCACCAGTCCGTTGTCCTACTGCTATTACTGTCACATCTGGAATCTGGCTATTCTGGAAGTGAAATTATACTTGGCCAGATTTTTGTTCAACCATGTGGCAGGTGCCATTTAAACTAACATGATTGACACTCTGTTTTAATTTTATTGGTCGGCTAGTCTGGGTCCAGAGGACCTTGTTTATGCAATCTATTAGGGGTGACAACCTACTCAGGAGGTCATTCCCTAGTAAACAAGGGGTGCCCTCTGGAGTCACTACTATGACCGGGTGTTTCACCTTGTGTCGCCCAATTTTGATGTCCAAATCTGCAGTCCCCTCGACAGGAAGTTCCTTCCTGTCAAAGTTCTGCAGTTGTCCAGGAAGAGAGGTGAGAGGAATACGATAATTCTCCCCCCTTCCTGCATTTAGTTCCTCAAAGGCCCTTTTGGACAGAAGGGTAGCTTGGGATCCAGTGTACACCAGTGCCAAAATTGTACCCTGCCCCTGTACTTGTACCGGGGCATAGTATCTTCCCTCCTTCTCCTCAAGGGGGCACAAATAATGCACATTTTTGGACAACTGGTGGGCTAACTTTCTGGTTTTGGACATTGCTAGCAAAGAGATTTGGGCAGAATTCTGTGGAGAGCCTTGGGAATCTGGAAGAAAAAGTTGGCAACTGGAGATCAGAGTCATTGTGGGTTCCCCTGGTTCTGGTTCTGGGCCGCCCCCCCTTTTTGGAGGCAGTCACCAGGATGGGTTTGAACCAGGGGATTTTGGTATTGTCGGTCCTGGGATGAGATGATGGGCGGCGGTAGCTCAGTCTCCACATCTCCCCAGTCTGAAATGACATCCCTTGGGACCCATTTTTCCTTGGGAGGAGTTCCCCATCTCTGAAGGAGAAGATCCTTTTCCCAGGATCTTCTGAGGATCCCTCCCCCTCAAATTGGAAGACCTGTACCTCTTCCACAAAGTGGGTCTGTTTGGGTCCTTTGTTTCTCCTACCACCCCTCTGCTCCTTGGGAGGCAGGCTTTCAGGGGCAGGAGATTTTGTTTCCGGTTCCTGGTTTTCCAGGGGCTGTTTACAAGTTGGGAAGGAAGCTTCCTCCAAGGCTTTACACCCCCCTTCCCCTTGTGCCTCCTCCCTGGGAACCGGTGGGTTATCGGGGTGCTGCCCCCGTCATTGTTCTGGAGCACCAGGTCCAGAGTTTGGGGCATTCTACGGTGGCATGCTCATCTGAGGGTTCTTTTGAGCCCTCAGTATGTGACCCAGCTCCTGTGCCATATTTTGGACCTGGCGCTCAAGTTGTGAAACCCGCTCAGGCTGATACGGGACTCTATTTTCTCCCCTGGGCTGATCCCGAGAAGAGTAGCTATCCCTTCTCTGGTAATACCCCGGATTGGGAAGATTTGGGTACCCCTCCACCCTTGGCCTCCCCTCTCCCTGATTAGGTGTTCTGGGCTCAGGGAATTGGGAAAAGAAGGATGGATGATTTTGGGGCTGGAAATTGGGCGGATACCTGGGGAAAAAGTTCTGCCCAGGATTTGGAGAATTTCTGCCCTCCTGGGGGAAGTTAGGAGGGAAGTTCCCCGGGTCAGGTGCTTGGCTGGATCCCCCCCATGGGCTGGAGGAGTCCACACATAACCCAGGATGGGTCGGTTTCCCTTGTAGCAGGGACTTACATAGTCAGGGGAGCGGGGGACTCCATTTGTGGGACTACCTCCTCGACTCCCTGTCTGTGACTGGCCCGAGGGCCTTCTGGGCTGTGAATTATTTGGTGCAGGCAGGTTTTTAGGCCCCCCATCTCCAAATCTAAAACGGGGGCAACCTTTACCTCTGCCACCTTGGCAGCAGCAGGGGTGCTGTTGGTTTTGGGGTTTTTCAGCGCATTATTTTTATTTTCGATGGGCTTCTGCACCTCATAGATCTGGGTAGCCTGTTCAATGACCCAGTCTAAAGATCTTTTCTTATGAAAATCTCTCACGAGCTGGGTCATTATGTATTTGGGTAAGGCATGGAAAAACGTATTGATAAATTCTCTGCTATCCGTGCGCACCCTTCTGGTGGTCTGCGCAAAAGCACGCTTTAATTCTTGCGCAAACTCTTGTGGGGCCTGATCCTCCCCACATTGCAAATTGTAGGCTGCCTTGCGAGCCTCTTGAGGATTTCTGTGCACAGAAAAATGTTTCAAGATGGCCGCCCTGTATGTGGACCACCTTGAATGGTTTTGATCCTCCAGCCCCGCAAAGAAACTGGAGTATTCTGGTGAGAAGGTCCACTTTACATATTGAATACAGCTTTGGCTGTCCTTCAAATGGAAAGTCTCCATCATTTGCTCATAGAGCTCCAAGTGTTCCCAAACAGAATACGTGATGACACTCCTTATTGCCTTTATTTGTTTCAATGGGTCCTTAAGCAAGGCCCTTTTTGCCTTATTGGCCTTTTTGGTTCGGGTAACCCTGGTCCATTCATCCTCCGACTCAGAAGCGCTGCTCCCAGAGGTGCCCGTCTGATCTTCCAGGTTTTCCCGGATTCTGCGAGCCTGGGAATGACTGGCAGAATGTGGGAACCTGGTCTCCTGTGTCCTGTAATGCTTAGAGGAGTCTTCAGATCCCTCCTTGCTGCCAGGATTTGATGGGTACCCCCCCCCCACTGACCTAACTGGGCAGAGGTTTTCAGGATGCCCTTAATGGGCCTACTCTCCTGGGGTTCCCCACTAAATTGCACTGTGCTTGGGTGTCCATACCCGGATGCCCGCCCATCCATTCCTGGGAGGTACTGGCCTATGAGCCCCATACTTCTAGCTGGATAATAATCTGCCATCCCCGTGGCCCTGGCCTCATGTGCGCGAGGGGACATGGGGGTGGCAGAGTCCAGGGACTGGGAGAGATGAAGGCCTCTGGTACTAGGGCTCCTGAGCTTCTGATGTGCTCTAACAAGTTCTGGTGTTCTTTTTGGAGGTCACCCAGTCCCTGGAGGGCCAGGTGATTTTCTTCCATTTTCCTTTTTAAGTGGCAGACTTCCTGGCCTAAGGTATCCCTTTCCTGACTAAGAGCCTGCATCTGTGCCGCCAGGTTGTCCCTTTGCCTTTGGAAGGCACCAGCTTTCTGGTGTTCTTCATCAAACTCTGCCTGGGTATCCAGGTCTTTCAAAATCAATTTATTGCTTTCCTCTTTCTCTCTGTCTAGTTGGATTTGCAGGGTGGCTACCTGCTCTGTGCATGCCCTGTTGAAATTGATCTGTTGCTCCAGCTTTTTCTGGCTCTGCAGTAAGGAGTCCAAACTGTCTTGGTGCTCCTTCTGCAAAGCCAGAATTCTGGTATCCTGGTCTGTCTTTTCCTGTTGCAGTATATCCATGTCCTCTTTTATTTTAATGATATACTGCCTACTATCATTTTCTGACTCCTGGCTCCTCTGCAGCCTTTGCTCAGAAGAGACCAGGTCAGATTGGGCCTTTTCTAACGCCATCTGTTGCCTATTTGCCAGATTTTGGCCTTCAGCACATTTGTCCTGCATGGCTCCCATATATAGATATAAATATGCTGCTATCCTAACCATCTTGTCGTGTTCATCTTTAACTTTAGGAGCCATGTATAATTCACTCAGGGCCACATGTAATGGACCCTGATCTCTCCATTTATCTGACCCTGTTTCAGTGACCTGTTGCGCGATTGCCTGCAACCAGACCGTTTGGTCCTGATGAGTCCACTCACCTCTCACAAATAGCTTATGTAAAAAGTGCTCTCTGGCTATTTTCATATCTACCAAGGTCATCATTCTGGAATTTGAGTTCCTTCCTGACTTACAGAAGTTTGTATTTTATTTAGCAAAACAGACCGTTTCCTTAGAGCGTTCCTTTGAGGGATTCTTTCACAGTGTAAAACAGCATGGTGATCTAACCGGATATGTGTATCTGGTCAGTTGGCACACTGTATTAATCTGCATAATGGTAAATCTAACCCAGAATGTCCCGGCTCCGAGCCCCCACTTTTGTAAGCGATATTCAATCAACACTACAGCTAAGTCAATGCCTAGTCTGGGATGCTGAGGAAAACCCTTATTGATGTATTTTTATATCCAGTTCAGTACTCTGGATGACAACCCTTGTATAACACCCCCCTCTTAGAATCCCCCTGAACCCACTGAGCCAAGAAGTAGGTTTGTTTTGCACATTAAAAGGTTTATTTGGACAATTCAACACTATATATATATCACACTTTATAAATAAGTTGATAACTGATATCACACTTCAGAATATGACCGTGATCAACAATTGATAATGTTACAGGGGTACACTGATTTGGTTACTTAGGAGTAGTGTAGAGGATGAGATAGCTGAAAATGCTTGATGGTTTCAAGGAAATGCAAGGTGGAATAAAATGCAGTACAGAAATAACTTGTTATGATTTTAGCAAAAGGTAATATGATCACTTTTTCTTTTGACAATTCACTTCCCCCATGCAATACAAGAAATGGAAGGAGAGCACACAGTCTTCAAGAATCCCAACAAATCACACTTTATAATGCAATGCGCAGTTCCATTTCTCCCAGCAAGCTTAGGGAAAACAGGGATGAGTTTTAAACACAGGCAAATTACTTTAATGTGGTTTGCAAGGAAGCGAAAAGGTGCTAAAATTGCTTTTAATTCCCTCTAGAGGTTCACGGTAGGCGATGGCTACTTTATATTAGTTCAGGCTCACTTTAACAATACTCTATGAATGATTAGCAGATTGCAAACAAATTTTAGCAAAGAGAAGCAAAAAGCTGCTGATTTCTCCAGATGAAGAAATCGGGCCAAATCGCAAATCGCGGTAAATTTCGCGAGTGCGTGTCTCGCGATTACGGAAAAAGTATAGGGAGTAGGAAGTCGGTTCTAGGTTCGTTGGAAAGCCTAGATTCTAAGCGTTCCTAGCACAAACGGTTCCGGAGATACGGATAATTTAATAAAGGTAGATTTTCGGATTTAAAGTAAAACTCAAAATGACAGGTGACAGCTTGCAGCTGCAGAATTGACAGGTGACAGTTGTGCAGCTTTAAAAATGACAGATGACACGATTTCTAGGAGGCTGTTCTAATTAGGTTAAAATAGCTCGAATTAGATTATTTTAACTAAGAGATTGGGTTCTGCGCAGTTCTGGCGGATCCTCACAATATATTTTGGGCAGGAATGGGCCTTGCCACGGATCTGGTCAGGTTTTGGACTGGACTCCGGTTCTGGTCTCGGCACTTCACAGCGATCTGGGTCAGCTCTCTGGATATAGCGGCCTGTGGTTCTCTGGATCTCTGGTCTGCTTCCGGTCCGGATCAAGTGGATTCTGGATGTAACACTTCTTTCTGGGTACTGGCAAAAGTTCTTGGCACAGAATTCAAACAGCTCGCCCGGCTGTTGAATAGTTTGGTTAGGTTTGCTGGATTCTGAAGGCCTGCTGAGAATACTTTTGCTTGCAGTGGGCTTTCTAGGTTCAAAGTTCTGGAGTCTATGTTTAGCTTGGAAGTCTAAGGGTTGGATCTCTGGATGTGAACTCATCGGTCAGCATGCTCCGCAGCAAATGGAATTGAATGTCTCTACCTGTCCCAGCAGTCTCTTTTTATGTTTTTTGGAAAGTGGGTGGAGAGGCTAGCATCCCTAGGCCTGCCCCTCTCTTGATTTGATAGGTCAATAGATTCTTTGGTCCCTGATTTGGGAACGGATAGTGTGTCAGAGTGATATCATTTTTATGACCTGCAGAAATGACACTCCCCTGGTCAATGTGCACACAAATCTATTCCTGATCCAAATACATATTTCCCAGGTACACAGTTGTTTGACATTACATACACACATCATATATTGCTAAAGATAGTCCCTGTCCCGACTCTGGCGTTTCTAGGAGCTTGCATTCAAAAATGGCAACTTATTTTCGATTTTCGTGGGTTTTGCAACATTGGTTTTTCATCAAAAATTATACAAAGGTACATTTCCCTTCCACATATATCCCAGTAACTTTCCATGTCTCTAGCTTAAACAAATTGTCTACAATAATCATAATTAGCGGGTTTTGCCCCAGAACATGGTACAAATCGGAGTTTGGACTCAAATCGTGAGGGCATTTTCCATACTAAGACTCTCAAAGTTGTACATTCCTGTCATTTGGTTACAATCAATTATCACTGTTTCTATAAAATATATATTTGTTGCAATTCAACTCCCCCAAGTGTTTGGGTCTGCCTCCAGGAGTCTGGGTGGGTCAGTGATCACATGTCTCTCCTTGCTGGCGGAGGGCTGTTGACAGGAAACAATCAAAATTAACATACCCCATTCAACAGAAAGAGCCTTTTGTGTCGGCTCCAGCAGGCTGCCTGGAAGTCTCTCCTCAATCAATCAACAGGGTCATGTGATATCCTGCCTCCTGGGGTGGGAATCTCTGAGGTGTTAAGGTTTCCCAGCCTCTGGGAACAGCAGGTGGCTAGATTTTCAATTAACCAACACGCTTTGAAGTCCCTGCCCCTCTTGCAACTCCTAAATACAGTTTCCCTGCCAAAGTTTAGACCGCTCGCGCCACCTTGGGGAATTTGTCGGTACTGCATCCATTTTTGAGTTGTCTTGAATTACTGCTTCTCAATAGAGTGGTCTTTTGCTTGATAGTACAGGACCCTTGCTTAACATTGTTTTGATGGCATCCTTACAGTAGAGTGGTGATGTGGAACCCCCCACAAGAAGGTTGTATCTTTGGAGTGGTCTCGTGCCAACTGTGCAGTTCTCCTATTCTGGCGTGAATGTGGGCGGCGATAGCTCATCCCCACATCCACCCAGTCTATTGATTCAACATGGGTCAAAACCCTTGACAGCACCTTTCCCACTGCTTCCCCAGTATTCCCAGGTTCGGCCTTGTATGAGCCTCATTTCAGTAAACCAATTAGAGGTTGATGACCCAGACACATGGGAGCCTGGGTAAAGACTGTTTTCCTTTAGAAGGTGCATTTGGTGGGTGAAAATAAATGGGAGGAGATTAGAAAGCTGCATGCTTCGTAAAATACTTGCTCAAGCAGATTACCTTAAATTAAATTCTCTTTCACTGTGAATACCTTTTTTTAAACTAAATGATATTGTTTTAGGCCCATATATCTTTGCAGGTGGCTACTGCAATCGTGCATTCAGGGTAGCGAAAATAAAGCCATACATGTATTTTTGCTTTACCTATATATATAATGTCAGGTTGGTTTCTTATGTGATTTGTGTACTTTTCAAGGGTTTGATAGAAAAACAAATTATTTAGTTTTTGGAAACCCAACCTCAAATAATATCAGCACTCGATCACTGTGAACATATGTAGACAAGTGCTTAAATCACAGCCTGGGATCAAATACGGTTTCATCACTTTAACTAAATGTGTGATCCTGGCCAGATCATTAAATCTCACTGTGCCTGATCTACTGACATTGGGTGCCACTAGAAGTGATTTAGTTTGCATTTTTTTCCTATGAAGAAAAACCCTCATGGTTTACTAAACTATTGAGTTGCATATTAATAATGGTGACTATATATTGCACAACACATTACTCTCTTGGCTTACACGTGAACATTTCTTTTAATGTCTTTACCAATTAGGTCCTAGAGTACTGATGCCACTACTCGTAATGTTATTTACTGTGATGTCATTTCTGATCATGTCAATCCATATCGTGCAAATAGGGGTTCTACATATCTTTTGCTAGACAGGCCCAGAAGACAAATTAGAACCTATCGGTGCCTTGTATGCCGAACAATCCCACATTGTTGTGATTTTGTTCTGTGTATGTGTTCAAGAGCCTCTGGGAATGGGCGGGGGCAGAAGCTGTCCCGGTTTGGGCTACTACACAGCAACATATTTCTTACTTTCATGGCATTGAAGGTGCACTTTTCCTCCTGTGCATGTTACATGCTGCCCCTTGCTGGCTGCTGTCACCTTAAGTGAAGAGTTTAAATGTGTGCTTTGCAGCAGGTTACAGACTGGTGTTGATAACACCCAGCATCCAGCAGTGTTATCATCTCTTTGCCTTTACTCTCGTTTCATCTGTGTTAGCACCTTGCTGAGTAATTACTAACTGCCCCATGAGATCAACGATCATTCCTTTGTATCCATCTATTCTTATTTAAGCAACCCAAGGGTATCCATCTCCCCCCATGCTAACTGTAGGCAAGGAGGCCCAATCATATTGAAATGGGCCCCAAGGAGCACTGACACATGTTTAGCCATGTGTCTGTCATCTGAGTGCTAAATCTGCCTCTGGCAGGGGCCCTGAGGTTGTGCTTTGGATGTCTGTCATCATGGCTTCAGACACCTTCATCGTGAACACCACATACTTCTGTTGAGAGAGGACACAGGAGGTCCCAGGTAGCAGTGTTGGCTGACTTCCAAATGGAGGTCAGGGCTGCACTAGCACAAACGTTGTCAAGGGCGAGCAACCACCCTCTTGGGCACCTCCAGGCACCCCTTAAAGATTGGCGAGGTCATCTGCATCGGATTCACCATTCCATTATGCAAACACTCACGCTTCGTGTGACTGTCTGCACATGGGAATACATATTAAATTACAGCCGGAGACCTGGATGTACTTTAGGCCCATCTCCTCCGATACCTGCTTTTCATCCACCAACAGATGGTATATCTATCACCTTACGAACTTTGACAGCACTGCAAGAGAAGAACACAGAAATGCAGCTGAGTATCTGTTTTACGGCGACACGGGTGTATTGCTGGAATTGCCAGAGATGACCTTGAATGTAAAGATGTGAGAAATGCGCAGTTTCACAGAAGAGCACTCCATAGTTAAGTGGCCGCGACGTGGCATGTCCTTGCTGCTCCATCCGTCTACTAATTACATGTTCTTTTGTACATATGTTATGCTGGCCCTACTACACCCGGTTTCGATGGTAGTGCAGAAAATCAGCACTTACCGGAACATCATTGCATCAATCACATCTCAGTTTAAATAGAGGGAGTGTACAGGACGCAAAGGTCGGCGATCGAAATAATGATTCTGAAGTACGACGTCCATTTTCTTCTTAAGCGTCCTCAGCAGTGACTCAGGGCATAATGTATGTACTGCTCGTCCGAAGGCTGCTTCTAGGGGGGGTTCGGTAAGGACGCTACACCTAATGGAAGTCGGAGATGCACGCTGTGCGTTGCTGTAAACACTTGGAGGGCCGGGCTTTCTTTCTATCGTCTGTGAAAGCGAAGTCCTTTACTGAAGCTGAAGGAGAACATGGCTTCAAATACACAACCTACGGTTGAGGGTGGGACGCTATGGAGGTTTCCGTGTTAAACTTCTACTTATGTCCGATATGGATGGTTTAAACGCAATGCTTATTACGGGTGCCATGACAAAATACTAAGAGGGTAATTCATAGAAATTCGCACAAAAGTGGCGCACGCGGCTGGCGCACAGCGTGTCCTTGCGAATGTCTGCGCTAGCCGCGTGTGCTAAAATTAATTTCCACGCACAGCGTATTCATGGATTTTCGCATCCAAAACCAGCCGTGGCGCAGCGTGGCGCAGCGACCCTGCAGCAGCGCCAGTTACGCCGACAAGGATGCCCTCGCGCAAGGAAAAGCCTTCAAAATCCCCAAATAATCGGAAAGGGCTGCGCCAACCCTGGACCAGTTCACAGGGCTGGCAAACAGCAAATGCCAAGCGGGGAACGTGTATTTCAGTAGTTCAGGGGAAGTTCCACACACGATTGTCCTGTCAACGTGTGCATCAGGGGTGCGTGGGAAGTAACACACGCAAAAGCAGCAGGGCACGTGTATTCCAGGGGTTCGCGGGAAGTATCACACGCAAAAGCAGCAGGGCACGTGTATTTCAGGGGCGCGCGGGAAGTATCACATGCAAAAGCAGCAGGGTACGTGTATTTCAGGGGCGCGCAGGAAGTATCACACGCAAAAGCAGCAGGGTACATGTATCTCAGGGATGCGCGGGAAGTATCACACGCAATTCCATCAGGGTACGTGTATTCCAGGGGTGTGCGGGAAGTATCACACGCAAGAACAGCAGGGTACGTGTATTCCAGGGGTGCACGGGAAGTATTACAAGCAAAAGCAGCAGGGTACGTGTATCTCAGGGGTGCGCGGGAAGTATCACACGCGATTCCATCAGGTTACGTGTATTCCAGGGGTGCGCGGGAAGCATCACATGCAAAAACAGCAGGGTACGTGTATTTCAGAGGTGCGTGGGAAGTATCACACGCAAAAACCGCAGGGTACTGTATTTCAGGGGTGCGCGGGAAGTCCCCTATCACCCCCACCCCCCAGCCACCAGGGGCAGCCTCCACCAGGCCCCCACTCATGTCTAATACCACCGCCACCCCCCAGCAGTGTAGCGGCAGCCTCCACCAGGCCCCCACCCATGTCTACCACCACCCCCACCCCCTAGCAGTGCAGGGGTAGCCTCCACCAGGCCCCCACTCATGTCTCCCATCACCCCCACCCCCCAGCAGTGCAGGGGCAGCCTCCACCAGGCGCCCACTCATGTCTCCCATCACCTCCACCCCCCAGCAGTGCAGGGGCAGCCTCCACCAGCCCCCCACCCATGTCTACCACCACCGCCACCCCCCAGCAGTGCAGGGGCAGCCTCCACCAGGCCCCCACACATGTCCCCCATCACCCCCATCCCCCAGCAGTGCAGGGGCAGCCTCCACCAGGCCCCCACCCATGTCTACCACCACTGCCACCCCCCAGCAGTGCAGGGGCAGCCTCCACCAGGCCCCCACTCATGTGTCCCATCACCCCCACCCCCCAGCAGTGCAGGGGCAGCCTCCACCAGGCCCCCACCCATGTCTCCCACCACCCCCACCCCCCTGCAGTGCATGGGGCAACCTCCACCAGGCCGCCACTCATGTCTCCCATCACCCCCACCCCCCAGCAGTGCAAGGGCAGCCTCCACCAGGCCCCCACCCATGTCTACCACCACCGCCACCCCCCAGCAGTGCAGGGGCAGCCTCCACCAGGCCCCCACCCATGACTCCCATCATCCCCACCCCCCAGCAGTGCAGGGGCAGCCTCCACCAGGCCCCCACCCATGTCTACCACCACCGCCACCCCCCAGCAGTGCAGGGGCAGCCTCCACCAGGCCCCCACTCATGTCTCCCATCACCACCAACCCCCAGCCACCAGGGGCAGGCTCCACCAGGCCCCCACTCATGTCTCCCATCACCCCCACCCCGAGCAGTGCAGGGGCAGCCTCCACCAGGCCCCCACCCATGTCTACCACCACCGCCACCCCCCAGCAGTGCAGGGGCAGCCTCCACCAGGCCCCCACCCATGTCTCCCATCGCCCCCACCCCCAGCAGTGCAGGTGCAGCCTCCACCAGGCACCCACCCATGTCTACCACCACTGCCACCCCCCAGCAGTGCAGGGGCAGCCTCCACCAGGCCCCCACTCATGTTTCCCATCACCCCCACCCCCCAGCCACCAGGGGCAGCCTCCACCAGACCCCCACTCATGTCTCCCATAACCCCCACCCCCCAGCAGTGCAGGGGCAGCCTCCACCAGGCCCCCACCAATGTCTCCCATCACCCCCACCCCTCAGCAGTGCAGGGGCAGCCTCCACCAGGCCCACACCCATGTCTACCACCACTGCCACCCCCCAGCAGTGCAGGGGCAGCCTCCACCAGGCCCCCACTCATGTCTCCCATCACCCCCACACCCCAGCAATGCAGGGGCAGACTCCACCAGGCCCCCACCCATGTCTACCACCACCACCACCACCCCCAGCAGTGCAGAGGCTGCCTCCACCAGGCCCCCACTCATGTCTTCCATCACCCCACCCCCCAGCCACCAGGGGCAGCCTCCACCAGGCCCCGACTCATGTCCAACTCATGTCTCCCTGCACCGCCACCCCCCAGCCACCAGGGGCAGCCTCCACCAGGCCCCGACTCATGTCCAACTCATGTCTCCCTGCACCGCCACCCCCCAGCCACCAGGGGCAGCCTCCACCAGGCCCCCACTCATGTCCAACTCATGTCTCCCTGGAACTCCACCCCCCAGCCACCAGGGGCAGGCTCCACCAGGCCCCCACTCATGTCCCCTATCATCCCCACCCCCCATCCACCAGGGGCAGCCTCCACCAGGCCCCCTCCCATGTCTATCACCACCGCCACCCCCCATCCACCAGGGGCAGCCTCCACCAGGCCCCCACCCATGTCTACCACCACCACCACCCCCCAGCAGTGCAGGGGCAGCCTCCACCAGGCCCCCACCCATGTCTACCACCACCGCCACCGCCCAGCAGTGCAGGGGCAGCCTCCACCAGGCCCCCACTCATGTCTCCCATCACCCCCACCCCCCAGCAGTGCAGGGGCAGCCTCCACCAGGCTCCCACCCATGTCTCCCATCACCCCCACCCCCCAGCAGTGCAGGGGCAGCCTCCACCAGGCCCCCACTCATGTCTCCCATCACCCCCACCCACCAGCAGTGCAGGGGCAGCCTCCACCAGGCCCCCACTCATGTCTCCCAGCCAACATGTCACCCCAATGTAGATCCCTGGTCCTTATGGTCAGCCTCCAAATGGCAGACACCCACCCGAGTATTGCATCCACCCACTTAGAAATTGCAAAAACATGACAGAAGCCCAATTGCAAGTTTTGAAATGAACACATGCCCCTCACATACACCCAATGGGTGTCAGCGAATGTCAAAACCCATATCATGATATGCATGAAACCAATGAGATGATACTACACATTGAACTTTGAAGAAAAAATATGTATTAAAAGCAACATTTATTGAAACAAAAATAAACAAACAATAATAGAAATTTAACACAAAGAAAACAGCAGGTCCATGAAAAAATGCTAAACCACAAATCATAATGCAAAGGAAAGGTGTCCAAAGTCACAAATTAAAATCGAAAACCATTGCTCCATGGCGAAATCATAATAAAAATTGAAAATCCAAAAGTCAACTATGTACAGATAACTATCCAGGGTCCATGATCCCAACCGAAGAAATGAAACCTATCTAATAACACTACCTAAAAAAAATAACTGTATACAGAAATGTGGCCCATTGTCCAAAAGGTCCAAAAATAAAACCAAACCAAAGGAAACCTAACACTAACTATATAACTATTTACAAGGGCAGCAGGCTAGTCCGACGACTCACTTCGGGATGTTCCGGGCCAGGGCATCATCGAACTCCTGCTCAATGTCCCGGAAGCGCTCCTCCTCCATGGCCCGAGGGTCCGCAGGGCCGTCCACATGTTCCCCCCAAACTCCCTGCGGATTGCCTCGAGGCCCTCGGCACGCCTCAGGGCCCTCTGCATGGAGTTCTCCGCCCTGACCATCGTGAGCCGTGCCTCTTCCGCCCGCTGCCGCTCCGCATCTATGGCGTGGCCCAACCACTGCCACACAGAAGACACTTGTCGTCCTGGGTCCTCCTGCCCTCCGGCCGATGCCTGCCCCTCCAATGTGGAAGGCCCCAAGCCATTATGGCTCGCACCACGTTGCTGCTGCTGCTGCTGCGCCTCTGCCCGTGCACAGCCTCCTGCTGCCTGCACATCCTCCGCTGGCTGGGGTGCAGTCGTTGATGTGGCCACCCCTGCTGGACGTCCGACTCCCGACTGTGGCTGGGATGCCTCCTCCACCAGCCTGGCCGCACCGTCAGAGGTAGCTCCACAGGGCACCCAGGTGACTGATGGGTGGGGAGATGGCACGGAGGACGACTGGCGCATAGGGGGTTCAGTTGAGGAGGGGGTCTGAGCAAGCCCCATCAAACAGAGGAATCCGGCCTGGGTGACCTGTCCCAGTAGGCCGACGCGGTCAACGAGCCATTCGAGATGACGTGCAGTCTCCTCATGAAAAGACTGCAGGTCACCTCGCATGGCCCGTTGACACAACGCCACACCAGTCAGGACAGGCTCAACCCGGACCCGGATAGCCACGTCCGCAGGCAGAGGAAGGCCAGTTGTCGTGGGCTCATCCCCTGCCTGAAAACGGGTCTGGACGTAGGCATCCCTGCTGGTGCAAGATGATGCAGTGACAGGATCAGGGACAGGATTGCACACAGGCACCTCCGCGGCGACCTGTGCTGCCTCCTGTCCATGGTCCTGCACTGCACCACCAGCACCAGTGGAATCCCCACCTCCAGACCCCGTCTCTGTTGCTTGCACGGCCTCCTCCTCCTCCATCAAACCCCCCACCAACCTGGATGACTCAGTGCCATCTTCCCACATTGGGCCCTGTGGGGTCCCAGCTGGCCCTTCTGCTGCCGAGGAGTCCAACTCCGACCTCTGCCTCTTGGCCCTCCCCCGGCAGCTGTGGCCTGGGACGCGGCACCGGACTCCTCACTCCCCGATGAGATCACAACCTGGGAGGGGAGCCGGGCCTTGCGTCTCCAGCTGGCGGTGCGATCCCCGCCGCTGTGCTCCACAGCACCTTCTCCGCCCTCTTCATCAGTTGACGCTGCAGACAGGGAGACATTAAACACAGGCATCAGGGCACTGTACAATGGACACATACACACATGACAGTTGCACATGAGTGGCATTGGCAAACCTCAGACATGGCATCACAATCGGCAACACACATGTCATTTCAACTTGCACACATGAACCATACCACAGCCACATCCCAACTGCCAGCACCATCCATACACATACAACAGCATGAGCAGGCAAAGGTGAGCCAGACATCACATGCAACACAGGGAGTGCACTACACATGCACGCACACCACCACACTTGCATGCATGTGTACACCTCAGCCAAATGTCGCAGTGTTCCGATGGGCATCCATGTCACATCTGCCAATCAGGCTTCCACATCCCGCTGTCACATGCATCCATGTTGCATCACTGTTGCATCCTTGTCAAATACACACACATGCACATGTACACAGTGCTGATACATGCAGCTGAAAACAACATACATGCGTGACATCACGAACATGCCCACTTACATACACATTCATCCAAACATGTGTGCCCACACAACTGCATTTGGCATGCAAGCCTACACACACAAGCACCATCCATGTCTCACACATGACAGCCCTCGCATGTGTTAGCCTCACAGCCCTGTACACCCCCACCCATACTCGGCCCCATACAAACAGATGTGCAACCGGCACACTACTGGCACATCACCACACGCACAGCTTACAATCATGATGCATGTACACTTACCGCTCGACCCCAGATGGGTCTGCCTCTCAAGGACCTGGACGTGGAGCGCTGGGGATATGCATTCCAGGACCCTCATCTGATCTTCCGACAAGTGGCCCCGGCGCCCCTTAGCATCCGCTGCCTTCAAGAGGCGCCGGGCCTTGTTCAGGGTCCTGGAACTGAAGTCCTCCCAGCACTTCTTGACATGTTGGAAGTCGTGGACTCCCACCCCCTCCGTGTTGTTGGCAGTCACGATGTCTGTCCAGATCCGAGTCCGTCCTTCCTTGTCGGCGCGCACACTTCCGTAGAGGGCATCATACTGCCCCAGGACTTGCTCCACCAAGACACCAACTTCCCTGGCACTGAAGCTGGTGCCCCTCTGCCTCTCTGGCCGGGGGTTGTCAGTGGTGCCAGATGTTGCAGTGCCCGACATGACAACCCCAGAGGCAGGAGTGGGTGGGCAACTGGGTCCTGGGGCTGGGCTGTGGAGCGATGGAATCCCAGTCGGGAGTCTTCGGTTCCAGCAGGGGTGGTCACAGCAACAGCACCCCTGGCTGATGTGCAGACAGCAAATGGCAGGGCACGTGGGCAGCAGGCAGTCAGGCAGCAGCAGATGGCAGGTGGGAGCGTGCTCAGGGCTCTGGGGGGCAGTAATTCAGCCTTCTGGGCAGGAGCGTGGTCTTTCGTGTGCTTACGTGTGGCCAGCTTGATACGGAGTGATTTGGCACGTGAAAATCCTGCACGTCTGCGTGTGAATCGAGGAAAGGGTCTTAGCACGTATGCACGTCAGCACGCATATGCGATTTCATTGGACCAAAGGCCCTTAGTGCGTAAGCGTGTCTGTGACGTGACGCGTGCGTGTGTTTCCCTCATTACACGTGATGACAGAGCACACGTGAATTTCCACCAATCACGTGTGGAACTTTCTGCACACCCCAGAAATACACGTACCCAGGCCAATCGCGTGTACGCTCACTTCCCTCCGATTACACGCGATGACACTCGGACGTGCAGTTTTACCACGTGTGCTCGCATATGCGATTTCATTGGGCCAAAGGCCACCATGCGCAGCTGTGACGTCACGTGCATGGCCGTAGAGAATGGCGCGTAAGAATGAAGAGATACATGTCCACCGTAATTGGTGGAAATGGCCTCATCGTGTATGCGCGTCTGTGACGTGTGTATAAAAGGTACGTGTAGAACGCCATTTCCTTGTACGTGCTTTTCGTGGAGAGCGAGTGGGTGAAATCTGTACTTCTTGTCGGTTCACACGCGATTTACTTCACAGCGTTTCCAGTTCGTACTCCCTGTTACCTCTGACAGCTTTTTATCTTTTTCCTGGGCCTGTTTCCTCAAACAGCGTTCCCTTCTACTGTTGTCCTGTCTCCTCAGATAGCGTACAATTCTTCTTTTGGTGGGGGAGTTGCCAACGCGCACACGCGCATATTTTTCACGCTTTTGTTCCTGGCAGACGGTGAGTCGCGCACGTATTTAACATCTGTGCTTGCCCCGTGTGTCGCGTACCCCTTCAGAGGTCATTCTAGGCTGCGTGTGACACGCATAAGTTCATTATAGTGTTTCTGGGTGCCACAGCGTAGTGCAGGTTTATTTTTCCACGCATGTGGTCTAGGAGGGTTTGCGTGTACCTTACTTCGCTTTTTTGGGGTGCCTGTGCGTTGCGTGACCCGTCATCTTTCCCCAAGGGTGACATACAGCCTTGCTAGAGCACTAGGGTACGATTACCATCTGGTACCCAACCCCTTTGACCCCCAATTGCCCAGGACAATAGTCACATCGACTCCCATACGCACAATAACATCAGTGCCATGGCTGGGAGTCGAACAAGCCGTAAGGGTGGCAAAGGTGGCTGAGCCCCAAGTGGTGGCCGTGGTGGATCCAGTAGGGGACGTGGCCGTGACTTGCAGGGTGCCCCTAGCCCCCCATGTGTGGAGGACCAGTCAGGGACACCTATGCCCCGCCCCCCTGGTTGAGGTTACCGTGGCTGACACCATCCATGCTCAGCCCTTGTTGGACCAGCCCACTGTGGAACCAGACCTGGCACAGGGTGACTCCATGGCTGACTTCCAGGTCAGCAGGTCTAGGCCATGTGCGCCGGTGAACGTTGGTGTCATCAGGCCACGTGGATCAGGGGCAGCTAGGTCATCTACTGCCCCGCTTAGGCAGGCTGGGGAGGCTGCAGGGGCAGCTGTGGCTCCATCCACCCCACCTCTCACACACCCATCCAGGACAGTGTCGGTCCAAGTCCATCATGCTGACATTCCCCCTGACACCATCACACTTGAGCTAATGCCTGCACCAACTCCCATGCTGAGTGTGCAATCCCACGCTCCTGCCCCTAGTGTCCAGAGCGGCGTAGGACACTCAGGATCCCCACCACCTTCCAAGCGGAAGAGGAAGAGTGCTCGTCAAGTAGAGGCTGATGCCCCAGACATGGCTACACAGTCCGGCCCGTCAAGGAAGCCCAGCTTCAATGAGGCCGAACTGAATGCACTTGTAGAGAATGTATCCGCACATGACCGCGAAATGGTGATTGTTGCAGGATCGAAGACCACACCTGCACAACGTCAGGCACACTGGCAGACCATTGCGGACATCATAAGTGCCCTTGGAATCGTGAGGCGCACAGTTAATGAATGCTACAAGCGCTGGAATGACCTGAAGCGCAGGGCAAAGAATAAGCTGGCCTCAAGTCATGCCGCAACTCTAGTGACTGGAGGTGGGTCTCCAGCAGACGACATAGAACTCACTCCACATGAGCAGGTTGCTGGGACCTACGTCACGGAGGAACAGATCCAAGGCGTGGGAGAACTGGCAGATTACGAGGCATTGTCTGGTGAGTGCACATGCATGTGTGTGTCATCCATGTGCATGGTGTGTGTGGGAGGGCTTCTGTTTGGGTGCCAGGGAGGGTGTGTGTGCCTGAGTGGTTCGGCTCACCCATGTGCCTCTTCCTATACATTCTTGGCACCAGCATTTGGGTATAGCAGCATCCCTTCGGCCAACATTCGACATCCAGCCCAACACCACGCCAGTTGCCCTTGGAGTGTCATCTTGCCACAACACTGTTGCTTATTTACCTCTGTTTATTCAGGCAGATTGTTTGCATACCACCACTTTTACTCGGGATTTCTCAGTCCTATTGTCACATGTCTGACATGGCTATGGTACAGTGGACTGGCTCAGTTCCCTGGACATGATTAGTTTAGACATGTCCCTGTGCTTTAGGACCATTTTTGACTGGCAGCTGCAGGTTAAACATTTGAACCATTACAATGTAAATAATCAATTATATGAGCAAACTGGACTGAATGAACAATTGGTGACCTCCTCTCCCTCTTCACTTCATGGCTAGGGTACATGCCATCTGTGTGATGGCATGTGTATTTGACCTGCCAATCACTGGCCAATGTGTGATGCCACTGCTAGGCAGCATGCAGCAAATGTGTTCATCTTCCATCTTGGTGTCATCAATGTGTGCCACCTGCCTCCCCATCACACGCAGTGACGGTGCATGCATGGGAGTGTTTTAGTCATGTGGGACATGTGTCAATCAAGTACTGTTTCTGTAGCCTCTCAGCCCTAATTGTGTGCCATAGTGCTAATGCCTGTTTCCATTTGTTTTCTTTTATGTCTTTGCAGGGGAAGACGCACTTGATACTGCTGGGGTTGTGGAGATGGTGCAGACCCAGGAGGGGTCTGAGGGCCGACCGACCACCAGTGAGGGACGTGGTGTGGTGGTGGGCGAGAACCCACAACTGCTGCCGGTCGTGCTCTCAAGGGGTGTCTCTGGCT
Source organism: Ambystoma mexicanum (assembly GCF_040938575.1). Classification (NCBI taxonomy): domain Eukaryota; kingdom Metazoa; phylum Chordata; class Amphibia; order Caudata; family Ambystomatidae; genus Ambystoma; species Ambystoma mexicanum. The sequence continues at coordinate 461,818,725 of NC_090935.1, forward strand.
GCACCTCCCCCGAGCTGTATTCAGGTGTTGATTCGGATGATGAGACCTACGTGCCGTCGCAGGTGAGTGTTCCTGGGAGGGATTCTGTTCTGTCCGACCCACCTGCACCAGGGTTAGAACCCTCAATGGGGATGTCAGTGTTGGCAGGTACGCCTTTGGTGGTTACGGATGCAGGGTCACACTCCGCGACATCTGATCCTGTTCCTGGGCCAGCAGATCAGAGGGGGAATGCAGTCCTGCAGCCTCAGGCAGTGCCAGCACAGCAAGGCGCAGTTCACCTTGCCCCAGACAGGTGTGGTGCCCGCCGACGTGGTGGCCGTACGTCACCTGGCAAGACCGCATGGGAGCAATCCATTTACGGTATGGCAACCCAACAGGCAGCATCATCAGAGATGATGGCTCAGGCCATGGATAGGGTGGCCACTTCCATTGTCCCCCCGAAAGGCTGACTGAGCGACAGCAGGCAACTGACTCCATCTGCGAGTCATACAGGGAGGACATGTTGGCGTCCGACAGGGTCAGGCGGGCGGCACTGGCGACTCTGCAGGAAGCCATCTCCATAGAGTCCCAGAGCCACAGGGAAGCCCTGAGGCTGGAACTCCTTCACCTCAGGACGACTCTTGTTGAGCTTGAGGCTTCAACAAACCGAAGGACAGAACAGCAGCTGGAGCGTCTCACCCGTACGCTCTCAGATTAGATGCAGGCAACTAGGGCAGAGGTCCGGGCATCCTGTGAGTTGTTGCATGGGGACCTCTGCACACTTATCCTCCAGAACGAGACCTACCATACCCGCATGCTTGCAGCCATGGAAGAACAGACTAGGGCTTTGCGTGGGTTGCCTCCCATAGTGCCACCACCTCCTGATGCAGCTGCAGAGGGTTAGGATAGTGACAGCAGTGATACTCCCACAATAGGGTAGCCGTGTAGGCCATGAGCCCATGGAGGTGTTTTTTTTCCGCAAGATCCACACAGGTGGGTTTTGGTGTGCACCCTGTCCTCGGACCTCCTGGGTGGCCTCCCCCACCCCCGGGCCCATTAATGGCCATTTTTGATTTTTTTTTTTTAAAAAAAAAAATTTACATTTTTTTTTTGGGACAGTGTGTTGTCTTTTGTGGCTCCCGTGGGTATACACTGCATTGTGGCTGGGCACATGCAGGCGTGTCATGGATTTGGTTCAGATGCTTGGGTTTTTGTCACACACACCCCTCCTGCTTCCCGTTTCCATGGGCTTGCAAAGGGTGTGCCCAAGTGACATTGACGTACATGGTGACATTGGACTCCCATGAGCTGTGTGGGCAGTATGTAGTCAATACTGTGTATACATTCATAGTGCATATTGTTGTTGTTTTGTACACTGCATGGTGTATTGATATGTGCCTCTGCATCCATCTCATCCTCCATATTTGCAGGTCCATTCCTCATGTCTTCACAATGCGGTCCACCTTGGAACTGGAGTCCATGTTGTAAGCAGTGCACCTACACTCTGGCGTGGCGCTAACACTGAATACTTGGAAGTGTTCGGAGGGCTGTCATCATCAGGTGGTGAGGCTAGCTAATTTTTAAGTCAATGTAATGTAATGTCATGTTTAAGGTAGGTTGGAGGTTGTGTAGGTGATTGGTATTCTTGGTAAGTATTTGGTCATGTGGGTTGTAGGTCATGCATTACTGTGAGCATTTCATGTGTGGACATGTTTCCATTAGGGACACTGTAGCTGCTGACACTTGGGGCATGTTGTGGGGATTAATTTCTTTCCTCTCACATTGCATGACATGCCATGGTGTGTTGTGTGGCCGTGCCGGGGAGGGGGTGGGTGACATGGCACTGTTTTCATGTAGTATTTTGCGAGTGGGTATTCATTTCTGCAGCATGGAAGTGTCTTTTCATGACACTGCATTGGTGGTGTTTGTGTAGGTAGGGATGCACACATTGTGACACTTCCACATGAACAATCTCAGGCTGCTCTGGTTCTGACAGTTGACAGTCCCTTTGTTCGTCTTAATTGTCAGGTCGAGTCATCATTGCATATCAGATGGTATGTGCCAGGCCTTTGTGCACTCCACTGGGGTGTGATTTCTATGTGAAGTAATTAGCCACAAGTTGCGTACGGGCTGCCTCACCCCGTGCCCTCTCCCCTCCCATGCGCAGCGGCCGTGCATGTGGTTGGGGAAGTGGGGGCACCACCATGTCCACAGCCAGGCCACGGTGTGTTGCAACATTGTGCAGGACACATGCTGCCACTATGATCCTGCACACTACTGGGGGCGCATATAAAAACTGACCGCCAGAACAGTCAAGGGAGTGAAAGCGTGACTTGAGCACTCCGAATGTGCGCTCCACTATGCCCCGGGTTGCAATATGGGCTGTGTTGTATCTTACCTCTGGAGGCGTGATGGGGTTCCGAATTGGCGTCATCATGTGGGTGCTCAGAGGGTAGGCACTGTCCCCTGGTGAGGAGGTGATGGCTATCATTAGTGGGGTAGTGACATAACTCTGCATCTGACATGCATGCATATGCAGTGGCATTCATACTCACCAAGCAGCCATGTATCGCCATGCTGCCCAGCTTCTAGGTCCCGGCTTAGGGTAGACATTTGGTAAATGAAGCTGTCGTGGGTGGACCCTGGATAGTTGGCATATACTGAGGTGATGATTCCCTTAGCATTGCATACTACCTGCACGTTGATGGAATGCCAGTGCTTGCGGTTCCTATAGATGTTCTCAGATGCCCTGGGGGGACGTAGTGCCACATGGGTGCTGTCAATGGCACCTAGCACTTTTGGGAATTGTGCCACACAGTAGAAATCGAGGGTGGCAGCCTGCCTTTCTGCAGGTGTCCTGGGCAAGTATATGTGCCTACGGACTGATGGGCGTGCAGTGATGATGTTCAAGACCTGGTGTAGGCAGCGTGACTGTGTGGCCTGTGACACCCCACCCACTATGGCACTTGTCCGCTGAAATGATCCTGTGGCCAAGAAGTGCAGTACATTGAGGACCTTCTCCAGGGGGCTGAGTGCTTGGGAGCACAGGGTGGGTGATGTGAGGTCATCCTCCTACTCACTGACCAGGTCCAGTATTATGTGTGGGGAAAACCTGTACCTCCCATACACCTGGTCATCAGGCATCTCAAAAAGGCTGGTTCTGGCAGTGAAAATTCGGGCCCTCACTATCCTCCTCCTCCTCCTTTGGTAACCCACGGCCACTGCAGCTAGGAATGGTATATTCATCCTGGCGTATGAGCTTGTTTGTTGTTTGCGCGCACTTTTATGCTGCGCGGGTCGACGTACGCCTGCTTCATGCTGGCGTACGTGTCTCAGGATTGGACCATTTATTTTTCGGCACATCGTAGGCGAACGTGTGAATCTTCCTGCCCACCCCAGGAATACACGTAGCACACTCTCCCAGGCCCAGTCGCGGGTAAATATTCCTGCCCACCCCTGGAATACATGTACCACACTCTCACAGGCCCAGTCGCGTGTGGAAGTTCATGCGCACCCCGAAGTACACGTACCCAGGCCAATCGCGTGTGGAAGTTCACGCGCACCCCGAAGTACACGTACCCAGGCCAATCGCGTGTGGAACTTCCCGCGCACCCCGAAGTACACGTACCCAGGCCAATTGCGTGTGGGACTTCCCGCGCACCCCGAAGTACACGTGCCCAGGCCAATCGCATGTGGGACTTCCCGCGCACCCCGAAATACACGTACCCAGGCCAATCGCGTGTGGAACTTCCCGCGCACCACAAAGTACATGTACCAAGGCAAATCGCACGGCTGGGGGGTGAGGGTGCAGGGGGACATGTGTGGGAGCCTGGTTGAGGCTTCCCCTGGTGGCTGGGGGGTGGGGGTGCAGGGAGACATGAGTTGGACATGAGTGGGGGCCTGGTGGAGGCTGCCCTGGTGGCTAGGGGGTGGGGGTGGTGGTAGACATCGGTGGGGGCCTGGTGGAGGCTGCCCCTGCCCTGCTGGGGGGTGGGGGTGATAGGGGACATGAGTGGGGGCCTTTGGAGGATACCCCTGGTGGCTGGGGGTGGGGGTGATGGGAGACATGAGTGGGGGCCTGGTGGAGGCTGCCCCTGCACTGCTGGGGGGTGGCGGTGGTGGTAGACATGAGTGGGGGCCTGGTGGAGGATGCCCCTGGTGGCTGGGGGGTGGGGGTGATGGGAGACATGAGTGGGGGCCTGGTTTTGGCTGCCCCTGCACTGCTGGGGGGTGGCAGTGGTGGTAGACATGGTAGGGGCCTGGTGGAGGCTGGCCCTGGTGGCTGGGGGGTGGGGGTGATAGGGGACATGAGTGGGGGCCTGGTGGAGGCTGCCCCTGGTGGCTGGGGGGTGGAGGTGCAGGGAGACATGAGTTGGACATGAGTGGGGGCCTGGTGGAGGCTGCCCCTGCACTGCTGGGGGTGGCGGTGGTGGTAGACATGGGTGGGGGACTGGTGGAGGCTGCCCCTGGTGGCTGGGGGGTGGGAGTGATGGGAGACATGAGTGGGGGCCTGGTGGAGGCTGCCCCTGCACTGTTGGAGGGTGGGGGTAATAGGGGACATGAGTGGGGGCCTGGTGGAGGCTGCCCCTGGTGGCTGGGGGGTGGGGGTGATAGGGGACATGAGTGGGGGCCTGGTGGAGGCTGCCCCTGGTGGCTGGGGGGTGGGGGTGATGGGAGACATGAGTGGGGGCCTGGTGGAGGCTGCTCCTGGTGGCTGGGGGGTGGAGGTGCAGGGAGACATGAGTTGGACATGAGTGGGGGCCTGGTGGAGGCTGCCCCTGCACTGCTGGGGGGTGGCGGTGGTGGTAGACATGGGTGGGGGCCTGGTGGAGGCTGCCCCTGGTGGCTGGGGGGTGGGGGTGATGGAAGACATGAGTGGGGGCCTGGTGGCGGCTGCCCCTGATGGCTGGGGGTGGAGGTACAGGGGGACATGAGTTGGACATGAGTGGGGGCCTGGTGGAGGCTGCCCCTGCACTGCTGGGGGGTGGCGGTGGTGGTAGACATGGGTGGGGGCCTGGTAGAGGCTGCCCCTGGTGGCTGGGGGGTGGCGGTGGTGGTAGACATGAGTGGGGGCCTGGTGGAGGCTGCCCCTGGTGGCTGGGGAGTGGGGGTGATGGGAGACATGAGTGGGGGCCTGGTGGAAGCTGCCCCTGGTGGCTGGGGGGTGGCGGTGGTGGTAGACATGGGTGGGGGCCTGGTGGAGGCTGCCCCTGTTGGCTGGAGGGTGGGGGTGATAGGGGACATGAGTGGGGGCCTGGTGGAGGCTGCCCCTGGTGGCTGGGGGGTGGGGGTGATGGGAGACATGAGTGGGGGCCTGGTCAAGGCTGCCCCTGCACTGCTGGGGGGTGGGGGTGATAGGGGACATGAGTGGGGGCCTGCTGGAGGCTGCCCCTGGTGGCTGGGGGGTGGGGGTGCAGGGAGACATGAGTTGGACATGAGTGGGGGCCTGGTGGAGGCTGCCCCTGGTGGCTGGGGGGTGGGGGTGCAGAGAGACATGAGTGGGACATGAGTGGGGGCCTGGTGGAGGCTCCCCCTGGTGGCTGGGGGGTGGGGGTGGTGGTAGACATGGGTGGGGGCCTGGTGGAGGCTGCACCTGCACTGCTGGGGGGTGGGGGTGGTGGTAGACATGGGTGGGGGCCTGGTGGAGGCTGCCCCTGCACTGCTGGGGGGTGGGGGTGATAGGGGACATGAGTGGGGGCCTGGTGGAGGCTGCCCTGGTGGCTGGGGGCGGGGGTGCAGAGGGACATGTGTGGGAGCCTGGTGGAGGCGGCCCCTGGTGGCTGGGGGCTGGGGGTGATAGGGGACATGAGTGGGGGCCTGGTGGAGGCTGCCCCTGGTGGCTGGGGGGTGGGGGTGCAGGGAGACATGAGTTGGACATGAGTGGGGGCCTGGTGGAGGCTGCCCCTGCACTGCTGGGGGGTGGGGGTAATAGGGGACATGAATGGGGGCCTGATGGAGGCTGCCCCTGGTGGCTGGGGGGTGGGGGTGATGGGAGACATGAGTGGGGGCCTGGTGGAGGCTGCCCATGGTGGCTGGGGGGTGGAGGTGCAGGGAGACATGAGTTGGACATGAGTGGGGGCCTGGTGGAGGCTGCCCCTGCACTGCTGGGGTGTGGCGGTGGTGGTGGACATGGATTGGGGCCTGGTGGAGGCTGCCCCTGGTGGCTGGGGGATGGGGGTGATAGGGGAAATGAGTGGGTGCCTGGTGGAGGCTGCCCCTGGTGGCTGGGGGTGGGGGTGATGGGAGACATGAGAGGGGGCCTGGTGGAGGCTGCCCCTGGTGGCTGGAGGGTGGGGGTGGTGGTAGACATGATTGGGGGCCTGGTGGAGGCTGCCCCTGCACTGCTGGGGTGTGGGGGTGATGGGAGACATGAGTGGGGGCCTGGTGGAAGCTGCCCCTGCACTGCTGGGGGGTGGGGGTGGTGGGAGACATGAGTGGGGGCCTGGTGGAGGCTGCCCCTGCACTGCTGGGGGTGGGGGTGGTGGTAGACATGAGTGGGGGCCTGGTGGAGGCTGCTCCTGGTGGCCAGGGGGTGGGGGTGCAGGGGGACATGTGTGGGAGCCTGGTGGAGGCTACCCCTGGTGGCTGGGGGGTGGGGGTGCAGGGGGACATGTGTGGAAGGCTGGTGGAGGCTGCCCCTGCACTGCTGGGGGGTGGGGGTGGTGGGAGACATGTGTTGGTGATCAGTAGTGCAAGGTGACATGTGGGTTGGCTGGTGAGCATGGCCATGGTGGATGGGTTGCCTGTGGGACATGAGCAGGGGTGCAGGGTAGTACCCTGTGGTGTGGGCTGCCTGCAGGGGCCGTGGAGGGTGTAGATGGAACACCTGGGAGGACCTACATGGCCAAATCATGTGTAGCATTCCCCGGCACCACCGAAATACACGCACCCTGCTGAAATCGCGTGTGAATCTTCCCGCGCAACTCGGAATACACGTACCCAGGCCATTCGCGTGTGGAACTTCCCGCGCACCCCGAAGTACACGTACTCAGGCCAACCGCATGTGGGACTTCCCGCGCACCCCGAAGTACACGTACCCAGGCCAATCACGTGTGGAACTTCCCGCGCACCCAGGAACACGCGCACACGCTATTTTTCACACAGCGGGTGTCCGTGTTTGTCGGTTCCCCTTTGCACCTCATTTGTCCTAGAGGGCCCCATAGTACACGTACCCAGGCTAATCACGTGTGGAACTTTCCGCGCACCCTGAAGTACACGTACCCAGGCCAATCACGTGTGGAACTTCCCATGCACCCCGAAGTACACGTACCCAGGCCAATCGCATGTGGAGCTTCCCGCTCACCCCCACCTACCCAGGCCAATCGCGTGTGGAACTTCCCGCGCACCCCGTAGTACACGTACCCAGGCTAATCGCGTGTGGAACTTCCCGCGCACCCCGAAGTACACGTACCCAGGCCAATCACGTGTGGAACTTCCCGCGCACCCAGGAACATGCGCACACGCTATTTTTCACACAGCGGGTGTCCGTGTTTGTCGGTTCCCCTTTGCACCTCATTTGTCCTAGAGGGCCACTGTATGGCCCATTCATCATGGCTGTATATGGGTGCTTTTTGTTAGCGCACATTTTGGCGCACATTTTTTTCAGTCGCAGGGGCGCTACCGCCTGCTTTCTTGTGGCGTACTTGTTTGGCCCTGTGCAGGGCTTTGACCGTGCGCTGGTTTGCCCTATTCCATTCCATGAATACGGGTTGTAGGCGAGCGTGTGGGTGTTCCGCGCATTTGCCTCCTGTACTTCCCCCGTGAAGCCCATATTTTCACGCGTTGTTCCCCATTCCGAGTGTTAAGCCCCCTGTTCCGCCTACTTTTGTGAGGTGCGCGCGCTATGTGCGATTTCGCAGTGGACTTGGCGCACGCTGTTGGATGACCTGTGCGCCGGCGTGCGCGGCACACATTTTTAGCGCACATCCAATGTTTTTCTCGCGCACAGACTTCCATGAATCGCTGAGCGCTGGTTTCCCTGCGATTTTCGCACTTTTCCTGCGATTCGCACGTTTTGGCACCTCTGCGCGGGAATTTTCGGCGCACATTATTTCCATGAATCGACCCCTAATAGTCTTGTATGGAACACTCAGTGCGCAGTCTCTATGCTTCATTTGTTGTTTATTATTATTTTTTAAACGAACAGACACATAGCACAATGTATATCAGCTTGCATGAATAACTAATCATGCCCGCATTGTTTTAATCCCTTGGTTTCAGTCCCAATGGAAACATAAACTGAAACTTGACCAACACATATTTCGCACTGATTAAGCCTTTCTCGCAAAGAGGATGTGCTTCTTCAGGGGCTCGCCAAAATCAGTGTTATGGTGATTCCAAATATTCCAAATTTGTGATTGGTTCTTCCAATGAGGCCAGTTTAAGCAAAAATTAATTCTCAATTGTTTGTATCATGTTTCTACTGCATCCGGTGCCATGTAATGTCTTGCAGTTTATATTACAGCTTTTCAAGTACCTATGAAGATAATTGTTTTATTTAGATCAGATGCTGTGCGCCCTGTTCATATTTCTTTTCTTTGTATAGAAAGAAGAGGAGAAAACGAAGAAACAAGCAGTACGTATACCGCGTACAGCAAGCACATATATTATGTTGTATATTTTCAGGTCTCATCATACCCGTATCATATATATTAGCCATTAGCCTTATGCTTGCTGGCCTAGTCTTGCAGTTCCATAGGCAGCACAGCACAATACGTTTCAAAAGTGGATAACAGACATGACTGATACTCTGCTAAATGTTACTCTGTTTACAACCCACTGGGATAGGGTCAGGTGTTACGTTTCTGAATACAGCACCAGATAGCCAGGGGGTAAAGCCCATGCTCCCCAAATTGGCCAAGTTGTGAGATCCTCGGCTGGTCAAGTCATCTGATGTTCAACTGAAATCTCTCTCATAAAAAATACCTCATTGTTAAGTTGGTGGTAAAACAGCTGGACACTGCAGGCCCAGTAATCACTGTTACTGCATGCAGTACAGGGAAGGACCAAATGGTTCGGAGTAATGCCAATGCTTCTGTTATTCACCCTTTTAAAGTCTAATAGGTCTTCATTGGGAGATGCCATATTATTGCAACTGGGGTGACCACATGTGGTAATATGGCATCTAGTACCGCTTTTGTATGGAGGACTTTTCTTCCACACAAAATGGCTTGCAAGAGTGTCAAAACTAAAACTCAGAATTTGGTGGAGTGAAAAAATATCTCATAAGCCAATAGACCAGATGTTTTACACTTCCATCACACTTGTATAGAGGCCCTCAGAGCAAACAGCTGGAGCTATATAAACACACATTGTTAAAAAACACAGTTTTGACATTTGAGTAGGCAATGCCTGTAGGCACACAGGCTGCCTCCCAGATCCAGGGCACAATAAGTCTAGCAGTGATAAAAGATATCAATGGTGGTCCTTTACTGGAGAGGAGTACAGTGTCCAGGCCCATCTAACAATGCCACGGGTTGCAAACAACTTCCCAGGTACTCAGCCCATTACCAAAGATTGCTAGCAAACGTCCATATACGTCCCCAATCCCCAAATGTTGGCATCAACTACCTCAGGTACTTGCCCCATTTCAAAGGATTGCCATACAGTGTCTTGTACTTTGCAATATTGCCATGGTATGCCATAAACGGCCATGGTACTTGTGGCACTGACAACACGTGCCTTCACCATTGTTCTGGATTTGTAGCCCCTTGCCATCTGCATCTGATGCTCTTCTAAGCAGTCCATGCACAGGAGGATAATGTGCATGAAATGCATTAATCTGTGAATCATCAGCATTAAAGAATATTTAAAGAGCATTGATGCATCGAAGTATCTTTAGAGTATTGTTTCTCTCTTCCAGAAAGGACAGTACATTGGCATGTGGTGTTGGTGTTTGTAGGTGAAAAGGCCGAGGTTGAGATAAGTCAGTTACACATCATGTGCTTCAGGCCTTGCCGGACTAAACCCATCCTTGAAGGACCATACCTTCACCTGACATTATGCTGTACGCTCTACTCAAGAGCTAGATGTACATACACATTTGCCTAATAGATTGACATGTGGTGGTATTGCAGGACATGTCCTGAATGAGTACCTTCCATTCCACCCAGCATACCTCTTACCAGGATGGGGTATGCTCTTAGAGAGTTGCAATAGTGTAACTGTCCTTAGATGATAAGACCTCTGTGTGTCGTATGGAGAAAAACTCCCGTTGTGTCAGATAATTTTTCAGCTTTTCCCTTCTCCCTCAACCACACATATTTTGGGCCCAGAGTTACTCACTCACCCATATGAATTACTGTGGTGGCCCAGGAGAAATATGTGCCTCAGATGGTAGACCTACAAAGCACCACTGGAGAGCTGACAAATGATAATAATGTGCTTGCAACATGTGGCCAATATACAAGGGGCTAGTTGGAAAAGGACACTGTGACTACTCTTCCAATTGGGACTTAGTCATCAGCGATCATCAATGGAGTGCATTAGATTGTTGGATACTACTCTAGGAATAGGAAACATGTATAGCCTTGTTGATGGCTCCATCATGTCTGAAAATCCACCTTAATCCCGGCTTGTGTTGTAGTAGGAAGCCACATATTGTGTGGTACAGTTAAAGGCCCTAGACAGAAGCCTCTCTCGCCTGAACAGCAGAATTTCTACACTGCAACCAAAAATGGCCTTGTTTGCTCTTATTTCATTTGAACATCAGAATTTATACACTGCAACCAAAAACGGCTCTGTTTTGCTTTTATTTCATCTGAATGACACACATTTCTACATTGCAACCAAAAATGTCCCTGCTGTGCTTTTATTTCATCTGAATGGCAAGAAGTTCTACACTGCAACCAAAAATGGCCCTGCTTTACGATTATTTCCCCTGAATGACAAGGAGTTCTACATGGCAACCAAAAACGGCCTTGCTTTACTTGTTTTTCACCGGAATGACAAGAATTTATACCCTGCAACCAAAAAACAGCCCTGCTTCACTGTTATTTCACATGAGGGGCAAGAATTTCAACACTACAAAGAAAAACAGCTTTAAAAAGCCACAGTAAAAGATAGCACTGCTCGCACAGAGAAATGTCAGGGGAATATGATGGGTAGGGGTTTGACCAAAGTGAATGCATATTAAGTTCCAACCCACAAAACTCCTGTCACCTTTGAATAGACTCTTTGCTACAGGAAAAACCAGTTCTGAAATGAAGGCATGGACTCATGATGACAAAGCCCTGCTTCCCACTGGATCTCACACATATACTATAACCATCTTGCAATACAATGTGATGCAGCAAAGGGCACCATAATTCCCTGCTCTGCAGACATGAAGGCAGGAGCCCAAAGATTTCAAGAGAGGCAAAGTGTGGCTAGAACTTGACCAGGATGTGTGACCTTGACCTTGACCTTGTTGCACCCCCTTCAAAATAACCCACACCACTTCAAAGGGACTTATAAAAAAAACTCTGGTTACAGGCTGAGCCCAGGGAGACAGATGGCTGTGGTGGAAGAAGCGACCCTCCTCCAGGTGGAACAAGACAGTCGCAAATTACATTAAAAGACTAATTTCATTTTAAGCCTTTTTGCAGCAATCAGAATAAGAATCAATTTCATTGTATGCTATTTTTTCATGTAATTACCAGGTGGTTTTAAAGAGACTAATTGCATTTCCGTAGGACGTTGGGGACTGAAATGGCCAGTTAAGACTAGTTTCTGGATGATTTGACCAGGTGACCAGTATGAAAGTTGATGAAAAGATGAAGGATAAAATTGGGAACATGCTGGATCATTTGCAGAGTCATAACTGTTGAATATGAAAATGACAAAAATGTGCCAAATGGCCATGCTACCTTGTACGGAGTTAGCGATCGACTTACCTAATTCCCTGTGACCCACTAAAATCGTATATCTATTTCATATGGACGGGGCTAGTAGAATTATAAAGTTCTGAGACATAACTAGTATTTGCCAAAAAGTGGTCATGAGAACAAAGAATTGTAATAAATGCAAATAGACATATGGTGCTCTTTTCCCTTGAACCAATCATGCCAGGGGGCGGAGAGAGGAAAGGTAGCCTGTCCTATCTGAGCAGCAGGGAAAACTAGAGGGTACTCCCCCTAGATTGTAAAGTTTGTGATGGCATTTGTGCTGTATAAAGGGGACTGCACTAGGTTGAGACACACAAAAATCCGGGAAGACAGGAGAAGGAGGATGAGAGAAGGCGGCTGAACCTTACCATCATTGAGAATGTAGTGACCAGGCCCTTGCCCTAGCTATAGAGAGTGTCCTGAGATATAGCTAGCTGTCCTGAATCCTAAACCAAGGCTTGATTTGTAAGTAACATATACCCCAACCCTAAATTGCATAAGCCCTTCATTTTTGAAGCATTGCACCCCATTGAAACCCACATTAAAAAAAAACAAAAATTGCCTGTGTAATTCAGTTACCTTCCCATAGTAGAATCTATTATTAGCCTGTGTATGTTAGCATCTCTCTTTTTATTTTTTTTAAAAAAACTCTCAGTTGTCTGTGTAAATCCTTAGTATTTTTCTTAAGTAAATCAATTAATTCCTCTATTTGAAATTCACGGTTCAAGATTGTTGCCATTCGAAACCAACATTCTTGTCCCTGGTATTGTACTTTATTATAGTCATTAAAGTGTTGCCTCATAAGAATTAGTCTCCTTGTAGCTGAAAACTGCATTTGTCCGTGTATTGTGTGCATTATCCAACAAATTCCTAGTTGCATCTGTCCAATTAAAACCCAAACCGTTGGTCCATTGTGAGGCATCCCTTTTGCCTAGATGTCTACATGTATTTGCCTCTGTTCTTGTAATTGAAAACTGATTTTCCTATTGTGAGCTAGACCCCTTCCCTGAGCTGCCTGTCATTGTAAACCTAGTGTAAACAAATTTCCATTTGCCACTGTATTTTTCCTTTTTGCATTTGTTTCTCCCAAAACTGATTTCCTCTTGATTTCTACTTTGCCCTGGCTGCTGATTAGTATTCTGTAAACTTTCCTAATTTCCTAAAGTGTAAGCAATTTGAATTTCCTTTCATTTTGTCCCCTAGCAGTTGTAAGTAGGAATCAAAATCCCATTCTGCCATTTTGGTCCAAAAATGGGTTTTTACTTTCTTTGCTGGCTTCCCATCTGGGGGTGGTTGGCTTTACCCCAAATCCATTTTTCTCTCTCTATCCCGACTCCTTGCCACTGCCTTCCATTCAAAGGAACCAAGATTAATTGATGTTTTGGGGTGAGTGTTCCAGGAGGGAGTGCTAAAATCGTGGCGCTATCACTTTCAATTGGATGGTATTTTCCTTTTTTGTCATTAAAACAAAAGCGAGTGTAACAGTCTATTTCAACCTGATGGTATTTTCCCTGTTTTGTCATTAAAACAAAATTGAGTGTAACAGCCCATTTCCACTTGGTCGCTCTAGATAGGATATTGCATTTGTGTTGAAACAATTTTGGGTGGCCGCTGTATATTGATTATTTTCCTTTTTCATTAAATAATACATTAATAAATATCTTATGAATACACACCGGCCTGGTTTCTAGTCCATTGGGACACAGCGTGTTTGTGGAGGTTGGGTGAGAGACGGGTTGGAGGCCTACTCAAAACGAATCCGTAGCATAAGAAAATAAAAAGCACTTTATTGTGCACTACATTCATTGTCGGGGAAGGAGTCCCTGGCTGGAGTGTGCCGTGTAATAAAACTGTGACAATATTATCCTACATTTTTGTTTGGTCAGCCACTTTTCCTCTTTGCCAACACTGTTACTTTCTGGCCCTTGGGGGCCTCATCAGAAGTTGGGTGGTATCCTGGCAGTGAATTCACCGGGATGGCGCCCAATGCAATTACCGTTACCGCAGCTTGGTCTGCTGCTATTAGCGACGGATCGCAAGTTGTGTAGGCGGTGTAAGTCCCTATTTTATTTGAGTCCATAGGACCCAATGGGGCATTTTCGGCGTTGTAATTGTGCCACAATAATCACACCAAAAATGGGTGGAAAGTTGGCACATTCACCTCCAGATCACAGCTGGAGGTCAATCCCCTTAGTTTCCCCCAAAGTTGGGATTGGACGGAGCGATAATGTGGCGGTAATGGGATTATCGGCACATTTTTATCGCACCGCTCAACCCCTATTGAGGCTCTGAATGTTCTCATTTTAATGTAACCATGGAAAACCTTCCAAAGACCATCACAGTATCTCAATTGAGCCCACGTCTCTGCCTTTTATCCTAAATGACAATTTTAACATCAGGGATCCTCAATCCTTCTTAAGTGACACCACTGCTGAAAGACTGGTGATATCAGCAATCATTATCGTATTTCCAATCTGCTGCACACCTCTAGTTAGCAAGGATGATCAATCTGTGATTATCTGCATTCCATGTACTTGTTCCAGCACAAACAGGCTTCCATTCACATTTTTCACATTCAATATCCTCCCAATAGAGATATGAGATCAGATGTCAGGTGCCTGTTTCTATTATAATTATTAATGGCCTTCGACAGAGTTCTATGTTGTTTGGCACCTTGTCTTTTGGCATCTTTTCATCCCACCCATTCTTGCTGACATGGGGCAGCTAGCCCCGTAATGAAGTCATTTATGATTCCTGGCTCCCTCTGTACCGCCCTTCCTCCATGCTGCTTTCTCCTTTTGTTTCTTTTTCTGAGGTATTTCCCCTAAAAGCCCAATATCGTCCCACTTCACCTCTCTCTCTTCGCCCCCAGAATTCGACACAATACTTACCCACCTCCCAGTAGTTGTCATTTTGAGGTCTGACTACTCCCATGTGCCGCTCTGTCTGCCCATTTCTGAATAGCCTGTGCACCTTTGCCATCACCCATGTGAATGTGACGCAGAATTCTGTGCAGCCTTGCTTTGGATGGCATTGATTGGATGGCCTTCTGACATGTTACCATAATATTGTGGTTGTCGATTTTCTTCATAATTGTACCACGCTTGGGGTCATTGGTGTGTCCACTCCTTTCTATAAGGTGGAATCAAGGCAGTTAAAATGCAAGTTCATGTCTATGGCGTTCCTCAGCAATGTTTCATATCACTGTTTATGCTCGATGCTGAGGTTTATCAATATCATCTGATATCCAAAGTGCTTTGAAGTGTAGGAATCTCAAATGCACCCCAATTCATCAAATGTGTTATATGTAGGGCCATCCTTAGAAACTGATGCATGAAAACCAACTGAAACCCAATCATGATGTGGTTGAAATTCTGATTTTACAGAACCTCATTAGTGGTTGTATACCCAGAGTGAGACATGATGTTATGAAACCATGTTGTCAGGGAGTTACTTTCCCCCAATCAAGGTTGTGCACAACAAAGCACTATTAGTTTGTTAAGGTGCACGTTGGTAAGGCCTCCAACCAGTCTCGCACCCAACCCCAACAAATACCGGTGCCACAGTGGACTAGGAACCAGGTTGGTGTGTAGTACGAATATAGATTTATTAATTTAATCAAACCAAATTTGACAAACAGACTAACATCAGCCACCAATGCTGTGGCAACAGAAGAACAAAAATGACTTCCGTAATGGCACCAACACAGAGATAATACTGAGATATGCAGTCACAATTTCCCACAGCCTTCTTTCCAAATACCTCACCAATACAGAAAAAGAACAATTCAAAACACACAGTGATTGCTTATTTGGTTACAATACTTTTCTTCCAGCAACCCCCACCCTCCAAACATTAAATAGACTTGGCCCCTCTGAATTGAAGGCCAGTGGCATAGAGTGGGAACACAATGGGAAAATTGTTTTGGGATTCTGATAAAATGCACTTTTTGGAATACGGAATTCAAGGGGAAAAATCGTTTTTCACGTATTACCATAGATGCAACATGAGGGAAAGAAAAGCAATGGGAAAATTCGGAAATTTTGTTTCACCCACCACACATGCAAAGGACATACAAGGCTTCACACTTCTGATTTAAAATGAAGGGGATCACTGGGGAATGTCGTTCTGCAACCTGCACCCTCACTTGGAAACAGGGTTTTGGGATTAATTCTTTTGGCAAATCTTTATGTCTATACTGGCTCAAGACACACTGGAAAGAGGTTGTTAGTTTCAATTGCTAACAAAACGCATCCTGTGATTTCTATAGGGGAATTAATTGTTTTACTTTGATTAAATATGCTAAGGATCTACACAGAGAAACAGGATATATTGCTATGGGGAAATAACTACAACAATTCTTGAAAAATGCAGGGCCTACACAATCTATCGCTTTGGGATTGTTGTACTTATAGGAGAGGCCTTGTAATGGGCATCAGGGAACAGCAGGGTACCTCTGGGACAGCAAGGGTGTCAGTCAAGCATAGTCCCCTCTGGCTCCTGCAAGGGTTCTCAGTCAACTTCTATTTCTCTTGGTCCCTGTCTCCAATGCATGATTTGGGGCCTCTCTTCTTGGGTGTTTCTCGCAAGAGTTCAGCAGCAGGTTACCTGCCGGAATAAGTAAAAAAGCCCAGTTCTGATGCAAACTGGTTTACATATAGGGCAAATGACATCACAAACTTGCCATGATTCCTGCGAAAGTGATTGGTTGGCATTCTCTACCCACCTCCCACCTGTTAGGAAAGCTGTGGGAGGAGAAAGTTCTGTCATCCCAAACTGACATGTGGGCTGGCATGATCAAACTATGAAAATCTGTCTACATGGCAAGTATCCTAATTTTTCAAATCTTTACATGTATGGATATATTTTTAAGAACTCCATTTTAATGCAAATAAGATGATGCTTATCTGAAGTCGGCACACCCTTCCTATACAGAGATACATTTTTTCTTCATTTACTCAGGAGCCATATTAGTGACAAATATGCCACTTCATAGTTCCTATGTTCATTATTTCCTTCACCCTCACACCAACTTTCAAATCTCTCGGAATCAAGGGGAGGCCCAAATCAAATTTTTATTAATAAAGACTGTGATGTTTATCACACAAAATTATTTTTGGCATGGTTCAAACTGTCAACTTAAGAAAAAGTCTGGAATGATCATTGTGGCATATAGGCTTTCCTTTTTCTTCAATAATATTTATTTTTCCATTAACTAAACTCATGCCTTTCCTTTGTTCTCTTAGTTTACATTTCCCCTTAAGCATGTGATCAGCAACAGGCTGGCTCCCGTTTATCTTCGCTCCTCTAATGTACATTTTATGGAGGTGTGACCTTAAGGTCACTTCTGCTGAAAGAACTGGCATGGCTTTATCTAGTTCCACTGTGGTTTAAATCTAGGCAGTGTATTTCTTTATATTTATTTAAGCAATGGACCTGATTGATGGTTGACAACCAGACCTCCCTCTCCAGGACTAGCAGAGGAGAGGTCTTGGAGGTTAAGTTTCCTTTTCAGGAGAAATACTCAGCTGCATGTACAAATTCTGCAAGAAATGAATTTTAAACTCACACGCAATGCATTTTACATGACATTTTATAAGGCACCTGGGCCTTATATCCATGTGTAATGTACTTCTTTAATCTCACAGTTGAAAAAGACATAGTATCGCTTCTAGAATGTCCATATGTATAAGGCAGTTATATGAGAAAACCATGTTCAAACTCTGAAAGTCGAGTAGGCACTTCTCGATGCAAAATTTCATTTAGATGAGGAAAAAGGGAGTTCTTTTATTTCTTGTAATTACAAGAAGCTTGGTTTCAATCGAGATTACTGGAGCACAATCTGCTATTGCATTGAAGATAATGTACTGCTATCTCTGTCTTTAAGTAAAAAGTGTAGCTTTCCATGGATTTAGTAAAACAGCATTACCAGCCACATTTCTTTCTTGTCCTTGCTGAAATGCACTACACATATCTTTGCACTTTTGAACTTCCCAGCACATGTCCACTTCATCTGAGATTCAGGCATTGTCTTTAGTTCAATATGCCTCATGTCCGGCATCACCATTTCTGTGCTGGCTTTACACTTTAATGAGACTTTACAAATCACTCTGTCGTCTTTATATCTGGCATTCAGGGGCTATATTTCACCCCACAGGTCCCCCCTCCTGGTTCTTTGATTCAAGTGATACAGAGAGAAGAGCAAAGAGAGAGTGGAGTTTCTGTTTCCTTGTGGCTTTGGTTCATCACAGGAATCTCTATCAGAGCACGTCCACTCTTTTCCCCTTCCTGAGAGAGTCGCTGTCATGATTCATGCCCCTAGCCCACTGAGACATCAGGCTGGAGCCAGGCCACGATCCCCTATGTGGCCCTTAAGGGCCTCTCCATCCTACTAGAGACCCACTTGGAGCCAGACCTGTCTCCTGTGGCACAAGGCTCACACATAGCTCTAAGAATCACTTGGCATTGGACTTGTAATGTATTGTGGACAAGATGGATTCCCCCACATAACCCAGTTCCTTGAACTGAGTAAGCGGTCTAGCCTTTTGGGTGTGGTTCAACCCAGAGATACCTGGGATACCTGAAAGCTATTTAAACCATGCCCGGGCCGAGAAACACACTTTGCGTTTCTCTGCACCTGCAGCGTGGCACTCACCGTGCTCGGATCAGTCTGCTGATGGCCTTCGCCTTTCCTCCGCATCCCGCGCTTCTGCAAGAACAAGAACACCATTCATATTATACTTACGAACGGAAGAAAAGACATTAGTAAGCATTCTTCATCTCTTAGCTTACTCTAAAACTGTAAGAAGAGTCAACGCTTACCTGAACTTAAGCCGCTCGGGGTAACTTCAGCTCCGGAGCATCCCATCGACCTGCAAGGGGAAAAGACATTCCAGGTTAGCACGGAAAGCATAAGGAGGTGTTGCACATCGCGCTTTATCACTGCACCTTATCCTCTCAGCCGGTAGCCACGCTGAAATATTGCAGCACCTGAAAGGGACACAGAGACAAACATTGGTGCATTACACTCTCACTCACCGTTAGTGCTTCCTAAACAGATTCCAGGGAAGGGTTTGAGGTTGTAGGAGGTCCAAACAGGCTAAGTGGCATCCCCTTGGATACCAGGTGAGCGTTACAGTCGTGCACTGTTCTGCACTCCACTCTTTTTGGATTTTGGGGTTTGGCCCTCGCCCCTCCATTTCCGGTAGCTCCACCTCCAGCCTTTCGAGGCAAGGAGTTATTTAATCTGCCGAGAATAAAAGAGAGGTTAAGTATTTTATACAGTACTAATTTCCCATGCATGATCGATGTGCAAATTGACTACAAAACAACCAGTTACACATTACTTTTCACTTGACGTATAGAATTCAGAACCTGATTATTACTTTTGGTACATTCCTGATAAGTATGAGTTGTTTTACTCCCTGTAAATGTGTGATTTTCTCCATCCGGGTTTCAATTCTTTACTTTTATTCTTCAGATGATTCCTGGGCGCTACCCTCACTGGGTTCTTCAATCATTCGCAAAGTCTGTTTGGGATGACAGCTCTTCAACTGATTGATATGAACCCATTTTGCTTCCGTCTGTTCTCCTTTAGGGATGCAGAGCTAATAGGTGACAGGTGAGATTTTGGCGACAATTTCAAAAGCACTGTGCTAAGAGGGGAGGAACCTCCGCTCTTTGGTCTGATTCCTTTTGAAATGTTACAGGTAGACCCTGTCTCCTACTTTGTCCTCTTTCTTGGTGGTCTTTAAGTCGCAGTGCGTTTTCATCCCCTCTGCCGACCTTTCAAAATTTTGCTGAGCGTAAGCAAAAGTGTGCTGAAGGTGTTTTCGTAAATGTACTCATGAGTCATGGACGCATTGATTAGGGTCTGCTCTTGAGTTCTGTAGAGCATATGCTGAGATAGCACCATTTTCTGTCCATTCATGAGCTCGAATGGAGACATTTGTGTCTCGATGGTTTAGACCTGATGGCCATCAGGGCAAGCGGTAATCGGATATCCCAACTAGGTCCAGAGTCCACCACGAACTTCGTCAAGATCCCCACAATTGTCTTATTGTACCTCTTAATTCCCCCCCTCGAGGCTAGCGGTAGGCAATGTGGAGTTTTCTCTTTACCCCTAATATCTCCCACATCTTTGTCATCAACTCACTGGTAAAGTGACTTCTTGGTCCGACTCAATCCTTTGGGGAAGGCCGCAACGAGAGAAGATGTGATTGATCATTAGGGTGGTACTTGTTTCCTCCTTGCAATTTGGGGCCAGAAGAAATTCCACCCACTTGGTAAACAAGCATGTCACGGTCAACATGTACTCTAGAGGAGTGAATCACTTGCCGGATGAAATCGACTTGCATATCCGACCAAGGCAGTGACATTCCCCTTTTCTGTAGGGGAGCTCTGTGTGTGAGGAAACATGGCTGAAAATGAGCACACACAAGACACCCCTTTAAGTATAGGTCGAGGTCCTGACCCATGTTTGGACAGTATGTAACCTCTCGCAAGATTTCTAAGGTTGTATGAAACCCCCTATGACCGACAGTGGCCGCGTCATGGGTGTGACTTAACATCAGGCTTCGGAATGAGGTAGATACCACCCACTGGTCACATCCAGATATGGATCTCTGTACCAACAAATGGTCTTGGATTTTGAACATTTTGGAAAACTTCATCAACACCCGGAGATCCTCTTTCCCGATATAATCTGATTCTGTCAGAGGAAAATTCATGGGGTTTTCAATATGTTGATAACATTTCCCAATAATCAATGACGTATTTTTTCCTAAAACCTTCTTTCACACAGAGCAGCCATTAAGCATGCTGTGTCCAGTCCCCAAAGTTCTGGGCAGTAGGCCAGAATTCCCCCAAGGTTTTCCAAAAAGTCAGCCTTCAATGGAGATAAGAATATGTGGTTTTACCTGCAGATGAGAGCAGCTGTAGCTCTACCAGCTGATTCTCCTTTAGATATAGCATTGGAAATGTGTGGAGTCCATGCTAAATTATTTCCCAACCTTTGCCTAAGTAAGGAAAAGTGGCGGCCTGCTACAAGGGATTTTTTTATGCAGAAAAATGGTAATAGTTTCATGCCTAACCGTGGAGCCTTTAAACACCATCACTTTTGATTTGGGGTTGTTGATCACCAATTTGTTTTCCTTATAGTGGATCTATGTTGTCTAAAGTTGTGCCTGCAGGCCCTCAGGTGTTTGTGCTAGAAGAACAGAGCCATCTACATTAGACAAATAGTGCCACGTGTATGTCTTTCACATGTGGGATATCCCTATATGCCAAAAGAACCTTTACTGCTATGCCATTTATGTACAGACAAAATAATATCAGGGACAAAAGACAGCCTTTACTCCATCCATAGTGTTTCCGAGTAGAACCGAATCTGACTTGAGAGGTTGTGTCCTGGTACATGCTCTTGATTACACCTAGCATGGTTGGCGTGTAGTTTGACCCACAGCCTGTTTCTGTCAACAAGATCAAAACCACAGGAAAAATGTAAAACAACTGCATAGAAAGTCCCCTTTCATCGAAATCTGAACTGCTCAAGCAACCTCCTGACGCTCTAAGGCCATACTTATAGCATTTGTGTCTGAACTCGATGGAGACACTTGTACTAAAGCCACAAAAAAGTCCAGGTAAATTTGACCTGCCCAAACTGACCAATATCGAGTGATTCAACATATGTCTGAATAAGTTGTCCTGCCTTAGTTTGGACTTTTAAATGCAGTTGGGGAATCAGTGTAACGCATTAAGTAGGCTGAAAAGTAGTGTGTCAGATGTACAGAAGGTCCATGCATCACTGTGTTGACTCTTTTTTTCCCAGGCTCTTAAAAGCACTGCACACTGATTATTCCCCCTTTGACCAAACAGGCACTTAGTTTGCAGTGATTAGATAAATGTGAGGCCCTCTGAAATACACAGTTTTGAAGCACTGTGTATAAGCGTTGTACAAATAAACAATCCCAATTACAGTTAGTCTACAGAAATGCTAACATGGGAGGCAGGAATTTGAGAAAGAATGCATCAGTAAAATATAATCTTACATGTGTTTTTCTGTTTATATCACACAGGCCTAATTAGTGACAGTATGATTATGTATGGGTCAAAGGCTGTATTCTTTTTTTCATTGGTACTTTAATTGCTTTATACAAACCTTTTACATTTAACAACACATGTTTACGTCTAAAAAATCTAAATCCCTCATTAACAAAATCCAATACAATTTACATACAACTTTGTTCATCTTAATGTCTTTCTGTGTCCATTGTTAAATATCATGTGTGCTACTCCATGTCAAAATATTGAATTTGAATCACCTTATCAAATCCTATACTAGCCAGTACAAGTTTTAGGCCCTCCACCCACGTTAAATATTTTCCAAACTATTGTCTTCCTGTCTAAGGAGTTTGAATTCAAATCTTTATAATACATATTATGCTCTCGGCCAAAATCCTCCCAATCTCTAATTAAGTAAAACTAACTTTCCAATACATTCCTTTTACAGAATCTAGAGATCCTTTTAATACATGTAATCTTCAACCGTACTCCTCTTATTTCATACATGTGAATTATGTTAAACCGAATTGTACTGCTCTAAGAATATATGTGTTGTTTTAATCAGCAGTTTTTTTGTTCTTCACAGTTAATTCCACAAATGTGAACAAGAGTGCTGGGGATTGTGTATCATGCGGGCAACCATGCCAATGCTACAGTGGACATGTCTTGCCAGGGTCACTATCTCACTCAGAGGTGTCAACGGTCAGTGCTCTTTGTGACTCTATGTCCTTGTCTGGTGAACGAGCAGCTGGATCTGCAACATGGGAGGTAAATAGTATCCAGCCTTGTACACTGGTCATTGAAATGATTGTAACTGGGACTGGATGTCTTAAATAATTTGCATGCACTTTTTTTGCGAACCAATGACGCAAATACGGCTTATCTAAATACCCTAAGAACTAAGGGTCTTTTGTGCAGACCAGTTTGGCACTTGTTCTAAATGCTGTGTATGCGTAAGAAATGAGGCAATCATTGGTAAAGGTATGATGCAATGGATTCAAACGGGAATGCACCCCGCTTCAAAACCCTGCTCTTATCAAAGTAACTATTTAAAAAAATGTATCTTCTTTTTGATGACAACTTTTGCATGAGGGTATTGTATTTATGCAGGCCATTCATATAGCGTGATCCTAGCTTAAAAGCAAGTGAGCACTTTACTATACAGGGTGCTGAAGAGAGTTGGGAAGTAATTCTTGGTAGTCTATGGTCTTTATTTTTCTGTTAATTGTTCCTTGAAGAGCAGGGGCGTTCAGTTCTTTACTGAATCGCAGAAGTGCGGGAGCCAGCCTGATGATAGCAGGAAGATTGTTCCAGATTGTGGGAGAACAGAGAATGCTTGTTTTCTGGTCAGGTTATGTTGGAGTAGTTACATGAATAACCATCTCTT
This sequence comes from Ambystoma mexicanum, assembly GCF_040938575.1. Classification (NCBI taxonomy): domain Eukaryota; kingdom Metazoa; phylum Chordata; class Amphibia; order Caudata; family Ambystomatidae; genus Ambystoma; species Ambystoma mexicanum. The sequence goes on from NC_090935.1 coordinate 461,842,017, forward strand.
ATTATTATTATGAACGATGCCTAATGGGTTGTCTTTACAGTAAAATAATGCTATAATGCCAGCAAAACAGAACCTGAGTGTTTATTACCGACTCCTTGCACTAGTGCAAGTGCAAATTACGTAGTAGAGAAACAGCTGCCCCAATTGAAAAATGTATTTTTTCAATGCATTTTTGCATGAGGGCAATATTTGCCCTACTGTTAATACTGTTCCCCATTGGAACTACATCGAGTACTGCCTTGGTGATAAAATACATTGAAAGAATATGCTTTTTACTCCAGTGCATACAACACATATGCCCTCATTCCGAGGTTGGTGCTAGTCATGGTGCTATTAGCGCCATGACTAGCACCAATACCGGTACCGCCACCGACTTGGTGGTATGAGGACTTAACGGTCTATTCTGACCATTGCGGGACCGGTAAGTCCCCATTTGAAAAGCCATTCCCATTTGAGCTTCCATAGGGCTCGTCCTACATATGCACACAGGAGGATACACAATCATTGGAGAAGTATACTGTATATCTGAACGTCCCACCTAGCAAACCTTATAAGGATAATGCTGAGGTCACCGGTGTCAGGTACGCCTTCTGCTTACCATTGGCACAATGTATTCACTTTAAAAGATGGCGCAAAGTCTTGTCCCCCTCACCCCGCCACGGTCCTTGGGTACATGATCACTCCTTTGGCTTTTGCGCAGGGGATCCTCCTGGTGTAAAATTGTAGAAAATAATCAAGAACTGCCTACTGTGAATAATGAAATATTTGAAGATGATTACAGTGGGTCACTTAAACAGCCTAGTTCATTTTCATTTATTTATTTTATTACTTGTTTATAGCCAAAATTAGGCTTTTACAAGAACGAAAGTACTTTTGTATCAAAATGTTGAGATGAAAGATTAGAATAAAATCCGCGAGATCTCTCGCAGATATTACTTTAGAGATTCAACATTTTGTCCATTGTCAATTTCAGGATTTTGGCTGCAGCGATGGCCATCTGTTGCTATCGCCAGTGAGAAGACGTGTCCACCAAAGGTCTTCCTCACAGAGTCACTACTCTAAAAATAGTGGAAAGAGGTACACTTTTCGGAGGTTTTGCGTGGCAGGACATTTCATCATTAGGTGGCTTATGGTTTCCAGTTGATTTCCTGACAAAGTTTACAATCACTCGTTGTGGATTGTGATCTAATTTTCAGCATTTTCCTGGTTGGCAGAAGGTTGAGCCTTGGTCTTAGCAATATCCCTCTTAGGTTTTTGTTGGGAAATTTCTTTATAAATGCTGATACCTGTTTTCTTTTGCGCTCTGTTACAGGAAAATAGGTCAGTAATTTGTTGGCAGACACCTGATCTAAGGTCTTGATCCAATCTATATTTTCCATTTTAGTTTTTATCCTCTGCAGGTTATTCATCAGGTCCTCTTCCGTACATGCTATAGTCTTTAACTGGGCTTTATTCTTTTCCCACCAAGCGTTTAACAGCGCACAAGTCCCTTTGGCAGATTCCACTTCAATCAGTTTGTAGATACAAGGACTATCAGGCAGCAAGAGTTTTCTGAAAAAGTTGTATTCTACTGTTATCTATCATGGCAGATAGGGAGAGCAAGCCAAGTTCACGCCGGATGGCTGCAATAGATGTAGACTTTGGAATATTCAAGACAGAGCACCAAAGGAAGCCCTCTAGTTTAAGCCAAATCGTTCCTGGCATTGCCAGGCATGCGTCCATGCCATACACCATTGACGGAATTACTTTTGTTTTATAAAATTGGATTGCCAGCAGCAGCGAGAACCTTCCGTATTGTCTATCGATCATTCTTGTCTGAGCAGTAAGGTTACGAATCTTGGACCAGAGGACCCACTGCATGTTGGCCTCAGTTTTAGAGCAGTCGAAAGTAACGCCCAGGTATTGGAAGGAGTCGACTGACTCTGTCTTAGTTCTTCCCAAAGACGACATGTTTTTGCTTTTTTCATTGAAGCTTTTTCCATGGTAAAGATTTTGTTTTTGTTTTTGTTGATCTCTAGATTGTTAAGAGATAGATATGATGACAAGTGATCAAGCTTTCTTTCTAGCCCGACCGGGGTTTGGTCAACAAGGATCATCGGTGTACAGTAAATGGGAGAAGTCGATGCTACCTATTTTTGGAGGAAAAGCCCAAACTTTTGCTGCAGACTCCTTGTAATCGCAGAGGAAGGTGATAAAGAGGGCTGGTGCCAAATGGCAGCCCTGTTTCACCACTCTAAAAGAGGGTAACTCTGAAGAAAGGACGCCATGACGGCTTAAGTGTACACGCATTCGTGTGTCGGTGTGGAGAGCTCTAATAGGGGCCATGATGGCTTGAGGACAATTCCAGATTAATAGTTTTGCCCATAACTGGGCCCTGTCCACACGGTTGAATGCTTGAGTAAGATTCACAAAAGCTAGGTATACTTTAGGTACATCTGCTCTGACCTTGCTTTTTAAGATGTTAAGAAGCATAATATTTGCTGATGTGATGGCATTTTTCAGAAAGCCAGTTTGGAAGGGGTTCGCGCACGCATTGTTGGAATTTTTCAAGGAGTAGTGATGCAAAGACCTTGCCGATAGTGTCTAATAACGCTATCGGACAGTAGTTAGACGGGTCTTCTCTGGAGCCTTTCTTGAAAATGTGGACCACCACCACCGATGTCCAAGATACAGGGATGGTTTTGCAATCTTTGCAGCGTGCAAAAATGTGACCATCCGGGCCCAGAGCTCTGGAAGATTTCAGCTTCTTAATCTTTCTGATGATGTCTTCTTTATCTGTAAGGTCTTCCCAAGAAACAGAGGAACTCTCCTTTCCCGGCCAGGGGGCATCTTCTATGGAGGCAAAAAGGGCCTTGAAGTGGTCTACCCATTTATCTTCACTTACAGAATTAGTTAGGATTTTGTTCACTTGAGTGCCAGAAGGTCTGATTAATGACCAAAAATCCCTTGTCTTTTTTAAGGCCACAATCTGAAGCATTCTCTCTGAATCTTGCTGGTATAGGTTAATTTTGTACGTTCTTAGCCATGACCTGTATTTCCTATATTCAATCTGCAGTAAGGACCATGCTTCGGGAGAGTTCTGTTTTATGGTTAATCTTTTAAGATTTCTTAGCTGACCTCTTTGTTCGACGAGAGCTGTACTATACGTGTGGATGCCTTTCCCTGAGTTGGTTTTGGAGTGCGAGCGATATTTCAAAAGGAGAGTTTGGTAGTATAATATGGCTACCTTCCCTTCGCAATCATTTACTTCTCGTTGTTCACTGTATCTTTTTGCTATTTCAGCTATGTTGGAAGCTGTCAACTTAAGCCAAGTTTGTTGCCGGTTTGGTTCAATGTTTGCATTCCATGTAGGGTTTTGGATGCGGCTGGTAGTCCAACTTGTGGCCAAGAGGTTGTGGTCACTTTTATCGGTCCTCAGAACTTTGAATGTCTCAAGTTGTGACAGAAGAGCGTGAGAGACAAAAATATAGTCGAGGGTCGCTGCTAATGAGGCTCTTTCCCATGTTTGAAACAGATGGTCTGCTTGGCCGATGGATGAGGCATTGTGAAAGTTTCTTGAATTCATAAGTGCTTGCCACACCGCACCTCTCTCATCGGTTGAAGACCTGGGTGGTTTCAAGGTTGGCGGGTTGTTTGAGTTCGAGCATTTTGCTTTCAAGTCACCGCAGATAAGTATATTGTACAATTGTTGGTCCACTAAAAATTCATCAATCACTTCTCCAACTGTTGCACAAAACGCTTCAGTAGTCGTTCTATGGGGATTCCAGCAGAGTGTGATTATACCCAGTTTGATTTTTCTTGGGTTTAGTTTCGGAATATCACAAAAGTTCCAGGTTAGGAGGGCAGCTAGATGGCCGTAGGATTCTGATGGTTTTATTTTTAGATTCACTCCCGAGCCATTTTGAACTGCCAAGAGGAGGGTCTCCCCAAAAGGCCTCAGATAGCAGAGGAAGCAATTACCGTATAGCCGTCTAGAACCGGTGTCTCCTCCAGTCAAGTTTCTTGGAAGCAAAATATATAAAAAGCACCCAAATCAATTCCTCCGGGTTTAGTTAGATGCTGATGGCCGCTGGTGTTCCATGATCCCGACTTTATGGTTGAGGATCTGGGCTGGTTTCTCGAATTGTCAGAGTTTATGGAGGACATTTGCTGGAGCTGTGATGGTTGCTATCTCTTACTTGTTGGATCAAAAGATGTCGGCAGCCATGCCCATATTCCTTTCCTTGTGCTTACCTCGCGTTGATTTTCTGCAGGTTTGGATTCGCTTGTTTTTGGGTCTGGGACCCTGTTGGTTGTTCTTCTTGTCGTAGGACTCGAGTTCCGTCGTGATGATGAGGGAGAGAGGCTTGGTCCAACTCCTTATGTTTTCTGTACAGGAGATTAGGGCCACGTGGTCCTGAGTAATCGCTGTCAACATGTGGTCGATCTTCGAAAGTTTGGTTATGTCTTTGTCGGTTGTGGCGCAAGGATTCTTTATTTGTTTCTGTAAGCTCTCTCGGCTGTCTAACCCAACTTGAGTTTTTGTACAATTTTTCAGTCTTCGAGACGTATCGATTGTGTTTGCTGCCCTTACTGCTTTTGTCTTTACGGGTCGTCCTGTTGGATCTTTGGTTTTCTAATTCGTTCAGCCGGAAACCTCATCTTTCAAGTTCCCAGTACACACCTGACTGTAAGTCCTTGAGAGAAGAAGCTTTGATGTGTAGATAAGCCTTAGCCAACCCTTCACAATGGTAGGGTTCTATCCGAAGAAAGTCTTCAGTTTTCAGGGTCTTCATCTTAGTTGTTTTTGAAAGCAGATGTAGAATTGTCCACCTGTTTAAGATCAAGTCCTCCTTTATTGCTGAGGTTTGCTCTAGTTTAAAGAGCCGAGTCACAGTTTTCATCATAATGCTGTTACCAGCGTCAGGATTTGATTTCGTTTTTCCAAAAACCTGTGATCGGTGGGTGTCAGACTTTTGTCTTCCATCCTCCGAGAGTTCAAGGCTTGTGGTCGTCTTTTCCCTGCTTTGCTCTCTGGAAGAGGATCTCAACCTTTTCCTCTGAGTGATGTTCAAGGAGAAAAGCAGGTGTGGCCTACGGGGTTGGTTGAGGATGGAGTATCAGGAATCTGGGATGGTTCGGCCGGTGTCCTTGGAGGTTCAAGTTGAAGTTGTGCATTTTTGGTTTGCTGCACAACTTGGAACTGGTTTTGATCGTTGGTCAGAGTCCGGCGAGTGTGGTTTTTTGGCTTTCCTTGACTGTGAGGTTGACGTTTTTTTCTTTTTGGGGGCTTTCATCAGGATCCAAATGTATAGTTAGGTCCATCAAATCTTTGTCTTGCAGAACATCTTTTACTGTAATGGGTGAGGATGGTAATACTCCCGGGTTGAGCACGAGGACGGAGCTACTTTGCTGACCTCGCCGGGTTTCCATTGTCGGTTCATGTGGAGGCCTTGAGGTCACTTGCTCACGTGGGGCCCTCTCCGGACCTGTGAGTTGTTTTGTTGGTAATTGCAAAACCGCTTGCCTCTTATTGGCGTTGGACTTTTTTGTTTTAGTTTGAGAATTTTCAAAGATTGGGTAGCCAGCCATTAGGTCAATCGGTAACATTGGACCTGTGGACAAGATTTTAGAGGATCCTTCTACTGGAGTTTGAGTAGAATGGGAGGCAATGGTCGCTTTATTGGTGGAAACTGTTGACGTGATAAACTGTTGCTGTGTTTTAGAGATCGTAGATGGAGTATGCCCAACAGAGTCCTCCAAAGATACACTCAGATTACATTGTCTGCCTTTTGTTGACTGGCTCAGTTTGGGAGTAGCGTTGAAAGCGTTGAAAACGTCAGTATTTGGAGTTCTAGTTCGGCCTGATGTTCTTTTGATTTTGATTCCATGGCGGTGATATAGCCCTCCAGAAAGATAAGCTATGGGTGTGTCATTGCAATGGCATTGTCTGGACCTTTAGCGAGTCATTTAAAGCTTCATAGAGCTTACTGAAGGGTGCTAGAGCGACTGTTACCATTGACATTATCGTTAAAAGATCAGGTTTCTTTGTTGGAGTAGCTCTAGGGGTTGCACATTGTATGTCACTCATCCGTCTGCTAGTTTTTGGGCTAAGGCCACAAGAGGACCAACAAGGTGGTGGGCTTAGAACAAAATCTGCGGGTACTGTACTAATGGGTTTCCTCTGGATGGACGATCTCTTAGAGATAGCTTCTTAAATCCGAGTCAGGGTAGTTTCAGGATTTCTTTGTTCAAGATCTGCGTCTTCCTGTGTTGTCTGGTCTGTTTTCTGTGGTGGTGAGTTTGGTGGTACCGGTAACTTCTGCACTTGCGGGCTCCGGAGGACATGTTGCGGGGGCATAGGTAGCCACCCCTCGTATTTGTCCAAGGCGACCCTCGTCGTTGGGCTGGGCTCCTCATGTGTGGCGCAAGCTGGGGTTTGCACGCCTTGCAAACTTGACCTCCTCTTAGGAGCCAGAAGAGGCTCATCGGGATCTGGGCGAATCAGAGGCTCTGACGTTACTCCGCTAGTTGCTTGATCCAAGGCACGCATGTCCACATCTGGTATCCTCGACAAGGATGCCGGGGAAAGAGGGTATTCAGGTAGTGTCAAAGGGCAGACCTTCCTCAATGGTGAAATCTCGACTCTCCGCTATTTGGGCGATGGTAAATCTTGTATAGCTTCTAAGATTTGGTTATCAGATAGTTCTAAGGAGGAGTTCAGTTTTCTTTTACATTGTTTTTGAAAGAAGTTTTTTAATGCTTTCGAGAGTAACGGCGTAGGTAGTATCTTCGCTTTGATGCCTCCTGTTTTCCTTAAATGCAAATTAAAGCCACTTGTGGATCCGTCAGGGGCAGACCGTGTTCCTGAGATGTTTTTTACCTGTTTGGGATGCCTAATTGCCTTTACCTTTTTTTATGGGTAGCCTTCAAATGCTGTGTTCTGAGGGTTTGCGGTTCCAAAGAAGTATTTGGGCTTGTGATGATCGATTGTCTAATGTCATCGGGCATATCTGGACTTAAATTCCACTCTGAGTTTTCTTTTAGAGGAGCTTCATTGTCCAGTAGATTAGAGGCCTCATCGTTTTGCAGGTCGTTTTGCAAGTCTGAAGAAGTTTTGGCTCCAGCATTGGAGCTCCGATTTAACACATGTGGATCGAAGGGGCGAACAAATTTGGGTTCTAGTACGCTGTGTACAGTTGCCGCGACCTTGAGTATGTTTGTCACTCCCCCTCCAATGTATGGATTTGTTGGCTTGGAATTGGAGGGAGTTAAAGTCGAATACGCGGCTTTTGGTGTTTCGCACATGTTTTTGTTGGCTTCAATTTGTGAGGGATTTATGTTGAAGTCAAAACCGTTAGAACCTTGATCGTTAGCTCCGTTCCGTGTCTGAAAGGAGTCGGCGTATCAGCGCATTCGCTGATGACAGCAAGGGCCGGTCCCTCGTTACGGGGAATAGCAAACGCTGTAAAACCTTGCTTGGCTAAAAGAGTGCCATAGGCTGCTTTGCTGGGTTGTCTTTTGTTATTGTCAGAGGAGGGTGCTAGTCTAGCTAGAGGAATCTTTTTCTGACTCCTTTCGCTCGTTTGATCGTTTGTGTTTCCTGGAACTGCCCCCAATTCTGGAAACACCTCCTGCAGATGAGAGGGAGTTCCCACGTCTTGGGAGTCCAGAAAGACGGGCGCCTGGGTTAAAGACTCCATGGACCCTCCTTGGGGACCCACAGTGTCCGCTGCAGATGGTGAGTTTTGCATATTTTTTTTAATGTCTTCTGAAGGAGGCTCGTTGGGTGCGCAATGGCTTCTCAAGCACCAGCCCTCTCCCTCTTCTTTGGACTTGTTGATTTTGTGATTTGGTTGGGATCCCTGATCCATGGTTTATTGTGATGGAAAAGTTTCGGATTGTTATTCTTTAGCACTAAAACTAGTTCCAGTGTCCAGATGGCAGATGGCGGCAAAGAGGTAGTGAAAGGTGGCTCTCGGCTCCCACGAGTCCCGAGATCGCCGCAGATCACTTTCTTCCCCACTTTCCGCTCCGCGTTCCACGGCGGAATGAGACTTTTGAGTGCTGCTGCTGGGCTCGGGCTCAGAGGCCCCACCTTTTCAAAGAAAAGTGTAAAAAATACTGCAGGGCTTCTGGCAGGCACCGCAGATCACTTTCTTCCCCATTTTCAGTTCATTATTTATGGTCAAATGTACACCGTCTTCATAGTAATTGCTACCTGTGGAATAAATACATGGAGGAACATAATAATATGTTAGATTTTAAAACTGAGATGACAGATTACAATCATATCCTATTATGCTAATGTCTTTCCTATGCAGGATTTACATGAATTGCCACAGGACTATGAACATTGAGTACTTTTATAAATGGCCGCTGTAGGCGATAAACAAAGTGAGGTTGAGATGTAGGGTAAAGCAATTGCTAGACCTCGTCCCATTGCATGCATTTCTAAATATAACAAAAAATGAATAAATTGCCCTTTGCTGTCGCACTTCATGCTGAAGACTAGTGTGAGACAGGGTTTTGTTGTGTTGCTTCCAAAACAAACACGTTTTGCCCCTGTGCCTGTCCCCCAGACTCATAAAGAAAGATATTACTACGTAGGATGTGTGTATTCATTACTACTATAAGAAGGCCATCATCTGTGCATCCACTAATTAAGTGAGGTGAACAGGAAGAGCTGTCCTTTTTAAAAACGGGGGTAGAGTAGTGTGTATAACCCTTGACAAAGCCACTGTTGGGCAAAAAAGGTTGAATTTATTGCCCGTGCCCTCTCGTTGAGATGGGTGTCATTATTTTAATTAATTTTGTATGACTGAACTTTATGTTATAACATACTTGTCCATCTGAGCACCTCCCGCTTCTGTGTTTGGAAGAAGACAAGTGTTAGTTTTTCAGCTCGTGTCTATTAATTGTCAAAGAAAAATAATACGCATACAATTATTTGGGAAACTCAAAGGTCCCTTTTGCCAAAGAATCTGGCATCTAAAAAAAGGGCAGGGGATGTGATTGTTTTCAGTGAATAATATTTGTAAATGCACAGGTCTATTTATTTACAATGGTGAACTCTGCATTTCTGGACACTACACCATTGTGTACACAAATCTACCTGAGGCTCGCTGTGAGACTCCTGCCAACAAAACAGAGTTCAGAAATAAAACCCTGAAGACCTGCACTAAGATTTGCATCTGAGAGAGAGAGGGAGAGCGAGAGAGACAGAGATAGAGAGAGAGAGAGGGAGACAGAGAGAGAGAGAGAGAGAGAGGGATGTTTTTCTGCATGCTCTGCATATTCATCGAAATGTTCATGCAAAGTAACCATATATGCAAGTCCCAGCCGAAATGCCTCTGACAGGCCATCAAGCAGAGCAAAATCAGGCAGAAACAACTACCTTTGGCTGAATACATGCACCCTCAAAACAGTACGTGGGGTTGCCCACGTGCAGACCTGCTTCTCAGGGGCCTGGCAGGTGTCCCCCATAAGTGTTACCGGCACCCTGACAACATGCGTATGATTTATCGCAAGTCGGGTAAAACTCAGAAAATCTATTTGGAAAACCCTGTAAACCGTTCCTGTACCCCACCACACTGCATACGCGGACACCTAAGTTACATCAGAACCCTGACTACGTATAGACACCCCTTAATCCGACTCCCAAATTTACGTTGCGCATTGAATCCTATATGCAAGTGTCCATATGCCTGCCTTCGGGTGGTGGATAGTATGAGGGCTTTGAATGACCATTTCCCTGGCAAGAGCATGCGTGGTCAGATCCATGAATACGCTTGGTTATGCACATATGTGGGCATGCAATGGACTGCCTGTGGCCCATCACTCGTAACGCCCACTTTTTTGCATTTTCTTCTTAATTTTCTATGTTCCACCCACTTCCCAGCTCTCTGCGCAACCCAGGCCTGCGCTCTGCGTGGTGTCTCGCACAAAGCACACAGCGGCTCGCCCGGGGCATGCTGGGCCGCCGCGAAATCCACGTAAATCCAAAGGAAATCCCACGCATTCGAGTCCATGAAACGACAAACAGGATTATAGACACAGTTTGGCGCGCAAGTTCCATATTTCTCGCAAAATAATTCTGTGAATCGGGCCCAACATGAACAATTGAGTAGTTGGTGGGGAATGTGCCAAAGCTGCCCTAAGACACGCAGGCCGCATCATGAGTGTCTGATGACTGAAGTGCAAAAACCATGGCAGACCCAACGATGGGGTGAGGGTAGAGTCTTAAAGCCTAAGAACACTAAGAACACTACATTCTAGTTGATTTAAGCCCACAGAGATGTTCTAATTATTTTGATTTAACTGTACATTAATCTGAAATAAAACTGCAGTTAGAAGTAATACCCTCTTGGTCTCATTTGTGATTCCTGTCACCCTCATGTCAGGACACATTCATTTTGTCTTTTGTCAATATTGCCAGTATTTGCCAATGAAAAGCACAATTGTGCTGACTATGCCCAACAATGCCAGTATTTTCTACTGTATAAACGTGCTTGTTTTGGGTTTGCCTAATGTTGTCAGCACTTGCCACTACGAGAACAAACTCATTTTGGCTTTGCCAGATAATGTCAGCATCTTCCACTGTGTGAACACTATTCTTAGCTTTGCCGACATGGCCCACATTTTCCACTGTAAGTATTCAATTGTGATGCCCGTGCCAATGTAAGACTTTATTGCAACTGCGAGAAAACAGTAATGTTGCCCTTGCCCAATATTGCAATCAATGGCCTCATCCGCACTCCCTGGCCTGAGATCAGCACTGAATACATGCTCGGACCCACAAACACATGCTTGGCATGCATACACACATACAGTCATGGGCGCAATGCCATTAAGCTAATGAGGCTCCAGCCCCCCTGAAATTCTGGGCCATTTCTGAAGGGTCCTGCTGAACTTCAGAGCTGTCATTAGCAGCACGAACTCCAGAGGATGAAAGCCGTTGAGGTCTGCACAATTCCCTGTTGTTCTCAGCAGTGTCTTCCTTAACGTGAATTGTCAGACAATTGGCAATGCAGTGGGGCATTTCCAAATGAAAATCCCCCCACACAGCTCCATGTACGGTACCAGTAAGCATGCCGGTACTGTACTTCCTGGACCGCCATACTACGGGCTCTGCTCGCGGGAACCGTTTCACCCTCCAGGTTTCTCCTGGTGGGTGTAACAGCACCCGCGAGCAGAGCACGTCGGATGCACCGGCACATGCAGAGTTGTGCCGGTACATCCGACTTCCCCATCCCCATTCAGCCCTATGGGGCAGAATGGGGATGAGGAGGCCTTTGATTCCAGCACTCAAAAATGGGCAAGCACCGGGTCCGCCTAACTCGGCATGACCCGGTTCTTGCCCATTCACGGGTGCTGGAAAAAATGCAACTCCGGCGGCAGCCGTGCCGAGTTGTAATGAGGCCCAAAAAAGTGTGTACAACAGAAGAGCTACCTTTTAAAGATAAGTGTATATTCATGATGTCCACTTGACAAAAAAAAGATTTTGCTTTTATGCTGTTATGAAATGTTCTTAACATCATGCATTACAGCTCGCTAGACGTTTGTAACGTATACTAGGTGACCTTTCTACACAAGTTCTTTTAGAGTGGGGACCATGTTTATTATGACATCGCATAGCAAGCATGTGTAAAGTGTAAATGTATATATTTTACATTTGCTTTTTAGTTTGCACCATGTTTTGTATGACGGAGAAGGGGCATGGAATGGAATTGCCTTTTCCGCAACCCCATCCTATCATACAAAGGCGCAAGCATTTTCATGCTAGCGCAAATGCTTTTGATTCTTATGGAGCCTGACTACTTTTTACACCACCTAAAGGCAGGTGGATATCAAGCCCGTTTGCAAATGCTTCCCGCCGTGCATAAATAGCAAGTGACATTTACTCAATCTGCACGTGATCAGACTAGGGCATATAAACAAGTGTGCCTGCATTTACACCTTTCTTTTGAACTTTATAGCGCCAATGACTAAAATTGCATGCAAGGGATCTGTTTGCACTTAAAGGCAAATGTAACAGGTTTTCTCTGTGCAATAAAAAAAAAACTGTAATTCTTAAATTTGAGAAAGCACGCTGCTGTACAATAGGACATTTTTTAGGCCATAATTGCTTTGTATTTTAGGACCGTCCAAGATATGAAACAAAAGCTTTTACACTTACTCATACACACACAAATGTATTTTTTTAAAAAACGTACTTTATCTGGAAGAATAGAAGCAGGCAGTGTAGGTGATTGACAGCTCCCTCCATTAGGGCTGCCTCAAGCAGGGGGTCATAGGAATAGATGATGTCAAGCATTTCTATGTGACGTGCTCTGTTGCGCCACCTACTGCCTGCTGGGACAGAGGCCCTGCGTGTGTAGGAGGTGTTGAAGGCCACCCTGGATGAGTAAGATAGTGCTCGACAATTAATGTCACCATTTTCATCACAGCAAACATGCATTTATCTGATGATAATAGCTCCAGACAAACATGTTTGAACTTCTACTGAGGATGAGGGAAAAGGTTGATGCACCACCTCATCCACTAACAGGAACCACAACATGTAGCCACTTATGCCAGCATTTGTCTTACGCAGCGGAGGCTGAAGAGAAGCAATAACTAGATGGTGGAGTCACGTTCATTATGCCTAGCAGCATGGACAGTGCATTGGTTTCAAAATAAGGGAGTGAAGCAGGATTTGCAGCTCATTATTACTTAAGACAAAGGGGCACATTAGGAGTTTCCCTAGTCCTGAGAAAATGCCAGTAGAAATGCTGGTAATTCTGGAACCACATTTTTTCCAGACCGGGGCAATACAAGTTTGCTGGTGGGGGCAGTGAGCTACAGGCAGACCTGACCTGCCACGATTTCAGGCCTCTACCAGCAAATAAATGCTGGAATCACCGGTACCAGTACTACCAGTGCCGGTAATTCCGGCAATCCCATCTCATGGAGTCCTCTTGGACTCCATGGGATGGAAACTTACCAGTGTCTCCGCTGTCCGTAATATCCCGGGAAAACCAGGATATCGGGCGGTGAATACAGTAAGACAGTACCGGTGGGATACCAGCAAATCTGTAATGAGGCCCAAAATCTTGCATCTGAGGCCCGCTTTTTGTAGATGCTGTCATACACCACCGAGGATTTCCTGCTGCGTATGCTGGCAGCACCTCGGACAAGATCTCTTTCCAAAGTCGATCTGCAATCAGTGTACAACATCCGGCTGGAAACACGAATTAAGATATTAGACGTGGTGTAGCACTGGGGGAGGCAGTGGATCAATGATAAAAGTAGGAGTTGCTGAAGATAGACATGTCACTGACAAGAGAAGCAGCGACCACTAACTATGGTCAGCTGTGGACAGGATGAAGAAAGAGAGGGTAGTTTTATAGTCTTGTTTGGCATTAATGCCACTGGACAGTTTCTGCTATGCAAAATTCCTCTCAGCTGCCTCATCATCACCAATGCACCTTTGTTTGCTTTCATGACCTTGCAGCTTATGTTCAGTTCATCGCTGATGTACATACCCACCATCCTAATGTTTAAGCACATGTACAAGCAGTGACGGGAAAATGTGTAGATTGAATCGACGTCGACAGCCATTTGGAGGGAGGCACATTAACAATATAGTACTGGTGTATGGTTTAAGCCTTGTGAAAATCCCATTTACATGTGAAAACATCTTTTTGAAAAAGAACATCATTCACAATAAGTCCTACAGAATTTGGCCGTTTTTTCACAGGTTTTCTGTCCTTTTCCTTCTTGTGAGGTGTGCACCCTTCGATCGCTGGATCATCATGCACTTCTGCATTCCCTGCCTATGCACTATGATTCACAAATATCGAGTCATTATGTGTTTTTAGATAACCCATATTGCCAAATAAATTGTTCATATGATCTGTTCACATCATCACTTTTCGGTTTTCCTTTTGATGAGGCAGCTCCCAACTACCATTGAGTGAATATGGAGATTGGCCAGTCTGAGCACACAGAGAACCACTGAGCAGAAACGTGAATCTGTACATGAATGGATCGATACCGGACAGCTCTAGCAGAACGTATGAGGACTGCTTTCAACTTTACAGAGACATTCATGCTATGTCCCCCTGAAATACAAGCACCCATAGCTGGCAGGATTCACAGCTCCTCGTGACAGTACGGTTCTTTTACGTTGCATGCTGGGACTTTTAAGCCCATACTTAAAATCGGAAACACAAAACTACAAGTCCCGGCATGCAATAAGTGAATAATCTAGACTGGCTCAAGGCCAATCGAAGACTGCCATTCTCAGAAGGTCGCTGGATATGGCAAAGAGGGCTAAACACAGCATTGCTGTGTTTTGATTTGAGTGGGGGATTAAAACTAATATTCCAATTCTGGCTATGTTGTTACACATTGTATATAGTTCTAGAATTATTTAATCTTAGTAGGAACCAGATTTTGTGAAGGATAGGTAAAGAAATGGCGCACCCGGAAGTGCCTGCAAGTGACTGTTTAGCTGGATGCGTTGCCTGCAGTCTGTTTGCTACGTGGAGGTTGTTTTGAACATTGTCATTGTCTTGTTGCTGGTGACGGCGGAGGAGTCAGCAAGAGGAAGCCCCTGTTGGTTTTTGGTCCTCGCAACTCGCGGGGCAGCGAGTGTCAGTAGAGACTAAAAATTCGAATTAGTGGCCCCGGCCCCTTGGTCAGCTGTTGCCGCGTTCAAGGAAAGGATAAGAACCCAGGTGTACGTGCACCTGTGCGCGCACCCGGAAGTGCCTGCAAGTGACTGTTTGGTTGGATGCGTTGCCTGCAGTCTGCTTGCTACGTGGAGGTTGTTTTGAACATTGTTTTGTTGCTGGTGGCGGCAGAGGAGTCAGCCCATGTTGGTTTTTGGTCCTCGCAACTCGCGGGGCAGCGAGTGTCAGTAGAGACTAAAAGAAATTGTTTTCTTTATTTATAAAGAAGGACTTGCGCCAGCAGTTGCACTCGTGTGCATGTACTCGTGTGCTGGGTGGTGGTGTACTCAAGTTGTGTCACCAGCCTGTTTTAGCCTCTTTTTCGGTGGGCAGTCATAATTTCGAAAAAAAAATGTCGACAGACAAAAATGTCGACAAAAAAATGTCGAAAAAAAAAATGTCGACTTTCGTTTTCTTTAATTATATATTTATTTTAGGGGTTCGGGAGTTAAAAAAAAGGGAAAAATGAAAAAAACAATTAAAAAAAAGGGGGTTGGGGGAAACCTCCCATTTCGAAAAAAAAATGCATTGAAAAAAAAAGTCGAGATTTTTTTTTTTGACATTTTTTTTCGAAATTTTGACTTTCGACATTTTTGTTGTCGAAATTATCACTATGAACCCTCTTTTCATCTCTCCTTCTCCTAGATTCGAATTAGTGGCCCGGCCCCTTGGTCAGCTGTTGCCGCGTTCAAGGAAAGGATAAGAACCCAGGTGGACGCGCACCCACCCGCACCCGGAAGTGCCTGCAAATAACTGTTTGGCTGTTCGGCTGCACGGCGGGTGCACCGGGTATCCGATTCCTAGCAACTTGTGGGGTGGACTACTTACAGTGATTGATTTACGCAATGTGTAGTCAATCATAGATATAACGACAGGTAGCGAGTATGCACGGTATGGTACAGGCTTTCATTTGTGTTTAGTTGGATATAGTGAGTATTTCTTAGGTGGGTTTACCTGGCCATTACATTGGTTCTTTCTTTATTTTGATGTTTGGTGCAGGTATTGTCCTCACGCTTTGTCCAAACAAAATGGTAAATTGACTTCGAAGCGGGAGGAAATGAATATACCCACAATGCTCTACAGCCTCTATTCCTAGTAACGAGATTTCATTGCCGCTCTTGTAAGTGTTACCAGTGCTGCCTACTGCTGTGCTGGCTGGTGCAGGAGGGGAGTTGGGCAGCAATGAAAGGATCCCATTGTCAGAATCCAAGGAGAGGGTCCTCGATGGCATGGGTATCGTTCCTAGAACTCATGTAACTGCTATGATACATAATGTGGAGAGGGATAGTGAGTCTGTATCACCTATTACTAAATTTAACCTAAAAGAAATGAATGACATTAAACAAATTGATTTGCCTCTTGTGGTCCATCAGGAAGAATCACAGCTGCCAATAGTTAATGGTATGTATAGTGTCAATAATCTGTCATACAAGGAAGACACTATTGACTGTTCAATGATGGGCCCCACAATTGAAGCTGAATTAGGTAAGCACGTTTGGCTTTCTCTCGGCCCCTCTACTCCAGTAAATCAGAGACTGGTGGGTCTAGAGGATGTTTTCATGCTAAGTAATCCACTGCTAAGAAAGTCTAAAATCACTTTTACATCAAATCCAGAATCTCAAGGTGTGGACAAGGTGAATCTGGCATGGGAAACTAATTTAGCCAATGATGACACATTCAGAAAACCTATGATGAGCTCTCCAAATGTGAAGCAAGCTCAATCAGCCTTAAATGAACGAATGATCTTTGATATTCAAGAGTTTCACTGCAGTCTGAATGAGAGAGATAATGAGGTCACTATAAATGAGGCTCGTTCTGAGATAGTTACTCTAGATGGTCCAACCTTAGGCACAGACTTTCCTGCATTGGCAAGAATATTAGACCTCTTAGACAAAGGCCACAAGCGGTCACATTGCGAGATTGGAATCATGAGGGCAGCAATTGGGGAGCTTATGAATAAAACCAATCACATTGAAGGTCTATTATTTGCATGTGATACTGTGGCTGCATTATCTGAGAGGCCTACCGAAAAGAAAGATATGGTTGATAGTGTAACGCAATTTGATGGTGTGCTTGGTGTGCCTATCTGGGAAAAATGATCATTTGCTGATGTAACTGCTCCAAAAGTATTTAAGACGGTTTATACTCAGACTGATTACCGAATGAGCAAAGCTGATGAGATAACTAAAGTTGTCACCTCTATTCAAAAAATTGAACGTGATATTGAAGAATTGAGGGAGGGTATTGGCTCTTTGGGACAAATGGGGCTTGTTCCTATATCTTTGGAGGAGGAAAACCGTAGACATGTTGGTCCTGACAGCCCCTCTCCCCTGACTGATTTGATTGATCTCTCAGAAGAGTGTGTATTAATAGGGTGCTTCCAAGTACCTGATCAGAAGGCGGGTGACGAGCTGGAGAAACCTAAAGTAGTGCTAACACATAGAGAAAAAAGGCTTGCTGGGAGGGCACGGAAAAGAAGGGCAAAAGCCAACTCCCAGAAGAAGAAGCTGGCTAAGGTGGCATTGATCCACTCTCCAAAGAGTCGTCTGCTATACCTGAGAATGAGGTTGTCATCGATTTATCCCAACTTGATGAGGAATCGAGGGTATTGTTAGACCATAATTTGTCTCATAAAATTCAGGTCCCGAAGGTTCAAAGTAGCATTGGCCCTAAAAAAAAAAGTGCTTGAGGACAATGTTGCTAAAAAAGCAAAGTTAAAAGGCGAGAGCAAAAATGCAACACCAATTGCCTCCGATTCATCAAGTGCTGGGACGGGGGGTCTCCAGCTATCTCTCTCTCCATTTTATCCCATGGTCCACAAGAGAACTTCACTTATCAAGCAAAAAGAAAAAGAGAAGGGGCCGACAGTGAACAAGATGGAGGTAGCTGTGTCAGGGGGTTCTGGTGAGCCTTGAATGTTGGGGATCCTGGGCAAGGATGTGCAAGAACCTGTTACTATCTTGGTTGTAGATGCCAAGAGGGTACAGAATAAAGAGTCCGCGAATGATCGCCCAAATAGCAACAGTATGAACCCATTACTAACTAATAGGGAGGTGCCAATAGTAGCGCCAATTGTGCTCCCTGTTGGAAAGGAAGCCCCTCCCCTGAAATTGACTGCTGGTGTAAATGTCATGGAAAAAGAGGAAACCTGTGATCCTGTCTTAAATCAAGATTTGCTACTTATCTTGGGATGGGAAAGTAATGTTACGGTCAATTGAAAATCTAACTTAAATCGTTCATTTTTGCTAAAAGCCTTTCAGATGATTCCCTGTGTTCAGATGACATCGATTGGATGAAATTAGGCACCAACCATAATAATAGGATGATTTGTGGCTATCATTCGAGTTTAATTATGAAGTTGGTCTGGGAGCAGAGAGAGAATTTCGAATATGCTGGTTTGACTCCCTATATTTTGCATACTGATTTAGAGGCCAAAACTTTTCTGGACAAACCCATTGCCCTTGTATCAATGGAAAATCATAATACTGAACTGGGGCAGTCCCCTCACATTAATGAAGACTTGATTAGACAACTCCTAGCCATGGCCGCTTCTTTCAGTGGAATAAATAATCTGTCCACAACTGTGGTTGGGGCGACATCTTTAGCGCCCCCCTAGCCCAGACCAGAATGAGATCTTGTTTGTCTGCCTATCATGGAATAGCTGTGGGTTAGCAAATTTCATCGGTGGTGGGGTACCGTCGATGCTAATAACTATCCAGCAGTTATCTTGTTACAGGAAACAATGCATGTTTCTCACTTCAATGTTGAAGGGTTTGAATGTTATTCTCAACCTGCCTACAGAGGGGAGAAAGGCAGGTCCTTGGGCGGGATTGCTATTCTTATAAATAACACTTGCAAATTAACATCAAAACTCATTTATAAAGATGCTGCAGTGATAGCTGTGGAATTAACCCCTTGTCAAGCATATGAGAAACCATTACTAATTTTGTGTATCTATTGGAATAAGATTGCATTTCCGCTCTTCTCTGAGGTGGCAGACACTCTTGATTTAATCCTGGAAGGTGTGCTAACTCGTCATTCAGAGGTGGGGATTCTGGTGGGGTGGGGTATTTTAACTCTACCTGTTTATTCCATGGGCAATGTTTTGGAGGGAATTTATTGCCCTCAGCTCTTACAGTCAAGAATGGCCAAAAATGGGTGGATTTTTTCCTGAACTGGGATATGCATGTAGTTGAGACACAAGATATGGAGTCCCCACACACATGGTCATGAGAAGGACTGACCTCACATATGCATTTTCTTTGTCTACTGCTCTTTACACTACTTCTGATCCCATTGTAATCAAGGATCTTGGTTTTGGTGATCATCAGGCAATTTCTATAGAGTTAAATCTAGATAACTGGGGTTACAAAACCTAAAAGGTCTTGAAATTGGTAGAAATCGATAGGACAGGACTGTCAGTCAGATGGAATCCATCTATTTGTTATCAGTTGATTTGTCGGATTAAGATGACCCAGTAATGGTTAACATGATGTCCATGAGACACTATGATTCGGTTTGGTTGGATGCAATTTTATCAAATAGGAATAATAACCATTTATTTGAGTCAGTAAAGCAGGGGAAGCCTTGTTGCAATACAAAACGGCACATGCATACTTTTGACATACAGATTTTTAAATTAAAAAAAATTAAACATCTTAATATCAGACAACTTCAAAAGTTGCAGCGGGACAGGCAAATGCATTATTACAAAAAGGACATCCTGCAAAATTATTAAAATGCTGTGAATAATCTAAAAATTAAGCTTATCATACACAACAACCAAAACATGATGTACTATCTCTTGAAAAGCGACACACATAAAATATGGTCGACTTTAAGGGCGATCAATGGTCCAAATGAGGGTCAAAATGAAAATGCTATTTCAGCTGTGGAGTGGGTGAATTATATTATGTTGAAATATGAATTGCCCAACAACTTTGTCAAGAAAAACAGAATCGGATTTAAAAATGCCCTGTTAGCTAACTCGCCATGGTTTTTGGACGACATAGTTAGGGCACTCATGAAGTTAAATGCTTCAAGAGCGATCGGTCTTGAAGGTATTCCGGCATGTTTATTTAAAGCTGACATCCAACTATGGGCAACGATCCTGAAATACACATTTGTTGAATCAATACCTAGATCGTGGTGGTCAGCAGTTATAATTCCCATCTACAAGAAAGGCCCAATTAATGATCCCACCAACTATAGATCGATCGCCCTTACTGATGCTTCACCGAAGGTTTTTTGTCATCTCATCCTTGAGGAGCTTTTGGAGTTTATGAAGTGTAATGCCACGCTGTCTAAATTCCAAACCGGATTTAGAAGCTCTATGGGTTGTCCCCTTAGTGCAACTCTAATATCGCACATTCAATGGAATACCAAGCATAACCATACAGGGCCAGTTTACATGTCAGCACTCGACTTAAGTTCAGCATTTGATACTGTTGTGAGAGAGCTCCTGTGGGAAAAAATGCTGCTAATGGGATTCCCGAAACATTTGGTGGTGCTTATTGCCCTCTTACACTCATCCACCAACTACAGAGTGAGACTGCATAAGGAAGGTGTGCTCACAGACCCAATACCAACTACAATTGGGCTAAAACAGGGTTGTACTCTCGCAGCAGTCTTGTTCAACTTATATATTTGTGATGTTGAGGAGTGTTTGGCCAATGCTATTGTCTTTCCAATCAGATTTGGTCAGTAAAAACTGAATTATATTGGATTTGCTGACGACCTCTTACTTTTTGACAAGACCCCATTTGGGCTTCAGTCCAAGTCCAACTCGTTCTCGTATTATGCAGTAGCCCATAATTTAAGGGTGAATCAGTCCAAATCCAATATATTGATTTTTGCAGATGGGAGAAAACGGGTGTGTAGTTTTAACTGGTTCATATATAGAGTTAAAATTGAAACAATCCAGTCTATTAAATACCTGGGTTATCCCTTATCAGACTCATATTCCAAGACATGGTGGAAGGAAAGACCTCAAGAGAAAATAAGATCTCAAATCTCACAAATGAGAATAATTATGGGAAAATATTGCTGTTTTTCTCTTTTACCTGTCCTTCAGTTCTACCTTCTGAAAGTGGAACCTTAAATTCTTTACATCTTGGACATGTGTCTTTACGAGGTAGATGATGTTCTTGATACATTGCAGGGTGGTATTTGGAAATGAGTGCTAGGTTTGGCTCCCTCCATTCCTAATGACATTATCCGGCAGGAATTGGGACTTCTACCATTGTCTGTGAAACGGAATTGGCAGTTGTTAAACAACTATGCGAAAATTCTAGGTCCACCTTGCAACTCACTCTGAGGATTTGAATAACCAGCTAACCTTGGGGTGCTTGAGCTCTTTATCAGCAAATGAATGGTTTACTAGTTTTGATGGGGATTTCCAAGGAGGATATAATGTTAGGCCTACCGAGCTGCAAACATAAAATGCACCTCTACTACTGGAGTTATCAATCAGATCGAATTGGTTCATACCAATCATATTATGCGTTTGGTTTGTTTAGAAGGAAATGGGGGGGTTCGACCTAGATACATATTACAGTTTCCTTCTTCGTCTGGTCGTAACTTATATCTGCGATACAAAATGAATCAATTTCAAACAAATGAAATGTTGTTTCAATGGGGGAAATGTAACATTCTTCACTCACAAAATGGGATCAAGTAGACTCTATAAGAAAGTAGCAGTGATTGAGTCCCTAAAACATTTGGTCATTTATTGTGAGTATTTTGAGCATGATAGACTCAATATGTTTGGGAATTTTATTTACTCGTGCTCCTATTTGTCCCGAGAGGCTTTATGGGAAAGATGTATGTTGGGAAACAGCATAAAGTTGGTTATTAGATTGACATTGATTTTGTCTATACTTGAAACTAAATTGAAGGAACCTAATTGTGAAGGCTCATAGAATTAGATACGTTTTGGAATTGCTATATCTTGATTTTCTTTTAAATGTTTGTTTAATTTTGCTGTTGCAACTTATTGCTAAATAGTTTTAACTTTGTATAAGAATGATTTTGAAGGTAATCCATTATGAAATGGAAACATGTATGTTTGTAAAAAAATATATCTATTTTTCTTATGTAACTATCATAAATGTTTTTAACCAAACACAATAAAAAAATTAAAAAAATAAATAAAAAGAAATGGCTGAAATTAGGATTTTTCTCCCATTAACATGTGATCCACTGTGATGAATCCAATGGAGTCATCACGGATTCCCCGGCAGTGACCCCCTCCCATGTGGCCAGAGGAAGGCAGCTGCTACATATCCTTACCGTTGGGGCGGTTATATGAGAAAGGATCACATGGGAGGAGACAACTAATGGGGAGATGTGTTGATTTCATTGGACAAGATGCAGTAATCCCCCTTTCCCATGAGGAAGACCCTCTAATACCAGAGTTCTTAAGAGCCTATTGCCATGCTACTACCTTTGACCCAAACAGGCATAAGTCACACATAACACCTTTTCTTTATGATGTGCCTTTATGTGAAATCTCTAAGAAACCCCATATAAGAGTTAAGTCCAATGACATCCATAGACTCCAACTCCCATAACCACCCAGCTACTGAGACGAGGAGGAGGAGGAGGAGAGAGTTTGTGCAAAGTGACAGGAGCTTGAAAATACACCATGCAGGCTCGTTGTTTGTCTAAACCTTCAGTGAGTGGGACATTTAAAGATGGCAACCACACTAATGAATCGAGCAGTGCAGGTGAAGATGTTGAAACCCACCGTGAGCCTCATGAATGCAAGGCACACAGACAGTTGTGCTGGAACCAAGAAGGTCACGGGAATAGGAGGAGAAATGCAGCGTGGGAGCAAAACAAGCCATGGAGATGCTGGAAGCTGTGCAGGGGCTCCTGTATGTACGGCCATTCGGAGAGACAGCATTCTCCAGTCTGGGCTAAAAAGGAAAGTCGACGTGTGACCACAGAACTGCACACGACGCTGGAAGAATGTCTGCACACTCCAAAGTGGAAAGCGGGTGAAGGAACCATACTGCAGAAACACAGAGATTCGACAAATGTTTGAATGGTACGAGATTGCTGATGCAGAAAATACCCGAAGTTTGAATGCAGTCAAGGCAAAGTACAAATTCAACACCAAATAAGAAGAATGTTTGAATGCAGACAAGGCAAACTACAACGGGAAACCCCAAACAAGTACAGATGCATAAGATGCCAGTGTAGGGGAAATGTTTGAGCAAATGTTACCATAGACAGATATACCAAGCACCACACAGTATATGCTATTGTGGTGTAGCCAAAGAACTGTGAAATGCATAAGACGTCCTGGCAGGCGAGTACACCAGGCAGATGAAATTGTTTAAAGATTCCTGTCAGGGGAGTACATCAGGCAATTTGCAAAGTACAAGAAATACTACAGAAACACTGTTACAGAACATATTGCTTAAAGAAGACCTTTGTGAGTCCAGTGAAGACACAAAGGAACTGTTAGTTAAAGGGACACATTTGCCATCCTATTTGAGAATCCAGGGGAAGGGGAACATCCTCTCGATCCAAGGGTCTTTACTGTGGAGAACATTTTTGTTGCAGTCATTCATATAGTTTTGGTTTTGAACACTTATGCCAACATCAAGTTGAAGACATTTCCTTGCATCCCTTTGTTGTTTTTGTTTGTAGTGTGAGGGTCAGGATAGGAAGTTTTGGACGGCTTTTCAGTTACTCACATACTGATACAGACAGATCCTTAATTTCGGTTTATAAGTAGGGAAGTTCCTCTTTAGAATAGGGCCAGAGATGTTTTTCCGAACCCATTTTTATTTAATAAATGTCTTTCACCAAAATCATGACAACTTTGTGTCTGGCTTTCATTTAATTTCTGACCCCTCGCACCACACAATGTAGTTTTGAGTGAAGCATTGAAAATTATAATCTTCTGAACAAATGCAGATAGTATTAAGCAGCACTGTTGTAAACACTTAAAATGCATATCCAGAAAGCGTGTGATGACCCACCAAACCCCACTATCTCTTCCAAGCCTAACTCTCTCTAGCCTCACTCTCTCTACTCCCACACACCCTACACCCATTCTCTCTGTATACTGTAAAGACTGGGTGGGGGGTATCTGTACTCCTGCCCTCTATATGTCAGAGTAGAAGCACAGAGCACCCCAGCCAAGGTTCTCTATTGTGTTAGCAATGGACGAGCAACCAAGGCTTAAGCTCTCAGGAGGAGATGCGGGCTGGTTCTTAAGTACAGTGTAGTCCCCAAGCCCTCACAAAGGAATGTACACACACTATGTTATGTGATAACACAGTTCTTTATATAAATAAGGTTGAAATATATATACACAATCAAAATCACACTTTGTACTTTGGCAAATCTAATATGGTAAATATGTACAATGTCTATGTGGTACCACAGTTAACTCTTGACTCCTTTAAAATGAACCAATTGCGGATAATTCCAATGGTATACAAATCAAATAGTAAAGTGAATCAAGATCATAGGAGGGAAGACAAGTTAGGTTAAACAATGGCAGAATACTTTGCCCCTACCCAAGACACAGTTCTGTGTGAGGATTCACACACCTGGGCAAACTGTAAATAAAGTGTATCAACAAGCCCAGTCCATATATGTTTGAAATAGTCTTGTTTCCTGCTAAAATGTTCTACTACTCCAATGTACCTGAATTTAGCAGAGTTTCTTCGACTGTTCGTCGACGGATCCCTCGTGAGAGAACTCCCTTTAAAGCAGGGTGTCGAGATACCTCGAAGAAATGTGAACCGTCATCGAGAGACCAGCTTCAACCTTTGCGGTGCTAGTCAACGATCGGTCATGGACGTCCTGTGAGAAAAAGACATGCAGTGCACCTCGATAAGAATAGTTTGTTGCCACAAAGCAGATCGATGAAGAACGTAGGCCCGGCAGCAGGCGTCGGGTTTCGGCATTGGCCTCGATGGTCAGGCCTCGACCATGGCTGGCTTTTGGATCTTCGTTGGTTTGTGTATTTGTGGACTTCGGGTGGCAGGAAACCCACCGGTGGATTCTCCATGGCTCGTCAGCGATGTCGATTTTCTCTTGCATGACAAATCGGTCGACGGTGATGGCAAGGGAGTCCTTCATTTCAAATGTCTTAGGCATAAGGCGGAGCGCCGTGCCTCTGGTTTTCGAGCAGCACAGCGTCAAGCTGTCCCCGCTTCTGGGCAACATGACTCGTTGGGCTTCCAGCAGGTACGGCAAACCTCCGAACACTGGTTGATGACGATGGACTTTGATGTCCGGGTGCTTCACTTCAGGATTCTTCAGTGGTCCCTGTCTCTGGTCAACAGTCTTTTGGGACTGGCTTCCAGGGTGCCTTGGTAAAGATTAGCTTTTGCACGATGTTCCCTCGTAGCTTGAGAAGAAATCTCCTAACCAGGTCCTCTCTTGGATCAGTCCTTGACAGACATGGCAGCTTTCGGAATTCAATGACGGCAAGCAGTAGCAAAACCTTCTTCTTCCAGCTAGACTTCAAGGTTAAGCATCAAGTGTCGACTTCAGCTTCTGAACAATTCTGGCAAGTGAGAGGTCACCAGATATACAACTCTGTCTCTCATTCATACTGCTTAGCCAAGCTCAGGCAGCCAATCATTCAGAAGGGCTTTCATGCAGGAAGGCAGCCAATCAGGCTCACAGTGCATTCAGGCCATTCACTTCCATCCAGACACCCATAACAAGGAATGTGGATCGGGGCAAGCACCCAGCCTTTCAGCACACCACACTGCATTCATGTCAGTTTCGGGCAGGTCTGTCTCATGCTTTGCGTCACACACACAGATACCAGACACCCATAACATGAAGTGCATATTGGTCACACACTCCATTCACCCAGGTCCTACCCCAAGTGTGTACCCACAACATACAGTCACTGGGAAGGCTCCAGCCAGTCTGGCCTGGACTTCCCAACAATACCATGTATGGTTGTTCCACCCAACAGCCAGTCAGGGGAAGGGACAGAGTGAGGGCTTCCCAGGAATTTGGGAAAACATGGTAACAGGCAATAGGAACCGAGAGGCCACAGGGGCCATCTTGTCTCCTATCATGAATCCACTGATTCCTATGGCAGGGCTTGGGTATCCCAAAATGGAGGGAACTCAGAGCACCTGCCAAATTCAGCAAGGAGCTGCCACCAGCCCATATCCTGCTCTCTGGGCCACAAAAACATACACTAGGGGTACATGGTTGTACCCCACCCATGGTTGCCATAAGGGTATCCCAAGGTAGCCTCTGTTCACCACAGCCAAAAAGAGGAAGAGCTGCACTGCCAGGAGTCCCACATGGATTCCTGTGCAGAAAACAACACACATGACAGGGGAGTACAGGACAAGGACATGGAAGCCCTGTCCCTCCAATGCATTTCCAGCATCATATATACCCCCACTCTCTCTACCCCACCCACCTGCTCTACACATACCCTTTCTACCTCCATCTGCCTGCCCTACTTTGATTCTCTGTACCACCACTCTCTCTACTGCCACCCACCCACCCTAATCACACTCGGTCTACTCCCACTGGCCCACCCTATACCTTCTCTCTACCACCACTGGCCCGCCTTACCCTCTGTCTATCTACCCCACCAAACTTCCCTAACCCCTGTCTCTGTACCCCATCTGCTTTACCTACCCTCTCTCTCTCTCTACCCACCAATTCGCCCTATCCCCTCTCTCTACCCCACCCACCAACCCTATCCCCTCTCTCTACCCCCACCTGCCTGTTCTACCCCCTCCGTCTACCTCCACCCACCTGCTTTAACCCCTCACTTTCTACCCCACCACCTACATACCCTACCTTCTCTCCCTCTCAATCGCACCCACTTCCCCGTCCCTCTAATCAACCCAGTATACTCCCTTCACTCTACCCCAGCCGTCCTAACTCCTATCCCTACCCCACCTATCCAACCATTCTCCCTCTACCTCATCCATGCTTATTCTCTGTACAAACCCCCCCCGAGTGTTCCTCTCACACTCTCACTTTATTTATTTCCCTCTCACTTTCACCATTTCTAGCTCATATCGCCTCTTCCTCATCATCAATGGCACCCTCTCTCAATGTCCCTAGCTCCAGTACCCTTCTCATTCACTTGCACAACTCCAGCTCTTCTCGTATTCTCCTTTGAAACTTTGCACTGTCCTTCATGCACCCTGGTGCCTATAAATGCAAAATGCATTAAAAACCTAAACTATTGGCTTTGTCAATGCTTGTTTTGTATGTTTTCAGGCTCAACCTCTCTGCATCTGCACACAACATGTTGAGGGTAATTCATTGGAAAATGCTAATTGCTTGCAGGATACTACCAACACATGCACGTAAGTGTTGATGGCTCCTGCCTGCAATTTTCAACACTCACAAAGCAGAGTGTAATAGTGAAGAATAAATCTAGACGCTTTACTCTTTTTTCTTTTTTCCCAAATTTTTTAAAAAACTTTTATTTACAATTTGCAAACAGAATGTACATTTCAAATATAAGATCAACAACAATGAAGCAAATAAATATCCAAAATTCAAGCATCAAAACTATATACAAACACAGTATGCATATAAACAATTTCAAGAACCCTCATACCCCCCACCCACAAAAATGAAGAAACAAAACCCAGGACTAGTACAAATCCAAAAATCTCCCCCAGATTTGATCATAAATGTTCATTTTCCTGTTCCTTCTGTAAATTGTCTTTTCCATATATGCAAGCATATTCATTTCATCAACCCATTCATCAATCAACGGAGCAATCTTGGATTTCTAACCATGTAGGATCAATCTCTTGCCAACTATAACACCTCTAAAAAAACAATTCTTCTGTGAAATAGTCAGGGCATCCAACAATTCATCCACACCCAGGATCATTGTTTTAAAATTAAAATCAATGCTCACACAAATCTCACATACTTACGCCCACAAATCACTAGAACAGTTCCACAACATATGTTCAAGGGTACTAACCTGATGCACACAGCCCCAACATTCATCTGAATCTGAAAGGCCTTGCTTCTTCAAACGTTCCGGGCACCAGGAAATTCTATTCAAAATCTTAATCTGCCTGGATCTCGCCCCAAGATTAAGTGAGCAAAACATTAGATTCATGCACATACACTGCCAGGCATCTGAGGAGACATTGCAGTCCAGTCTTCTACCCCATTCCTCCCGCAGATTGTCGTTTCCCTTGTAGTATACAACAATCTGCTTGTAGATTTTGCTAGCTAGTCCCCCCTTCTCCCTGTTTAGGTTTAACCACAAAGAGATCCAAGTCTAAATCATTAGCCCAATCAACCTCCCCAACAGTCTTTTTCAAATGACTGTAATTCATATTTGAAAAACCTGGGATGTTCCATTTCATCTTAATTTCATCAGCTGAAAGCCACCTTCCGTCACTCTCAGGATCGCTGATCCATTTCACCCCACCAAGAAACCACTCAGGCCAGAACAGTGTCTTTCCATTATCTTTTATCATTGGATTAAACCAAATGGAGGCATGCAGCGATTTCAGAGCATTAACTCCCAGTAGTTCAACAGGTTTTTCCAAGCTTCCCGTAAAAATTCTGTAGTATGCAATTTCTCACGTCCCGAAGTTGTCTTTGTAGACAGGCGCGCTCTCGTGCTCAGAGGACCAGGAAAACCTCCCCCCGCAATAGTCCAATCATCAGGCTCTTTTTTAAGAAATGGGACAAATGACTGGGCCGAAAACGCCAAATGATATGCATGGAAATTAGGGACCCCAAGCGCATCTCTATCCACAGGTAATTGGAGTTTCCAAAGTTTGAGCGTGGGAGACTTGCGATCCCAAATAATGTCCTGCATTAATCTCTCCAGTTCTTTCCAAGAGTGCAGACGGATCTTCAGAGGGAACATGCCAATAACATGATTCACTTTTGGGGCTGAGGTCATCTTGAGAGCATTGACCTTTCCCCATAGTGATAGGTTTAATAATGTCCATCTCTCTAAGTCCATTTTGAAGTCCCTAATGACATCCCTTAAGTTCTTATCTACCATATCATCAACCAAAGGTGTCAACCAGATACCCAAGTAGCGCAATCTCTTCTCACACCATTTGAAGCCCATGGATTTGACCAAAGACTTATTACACGAATAAATTAAAGGTATAATTTCAAATTTTATCAAATTTATTTTGTATCCAGAAACTTCATTAAATTTGGTTAGAAGTTGCATCAAAATAGGCAGTGATTATCCCAAATCTTGCAGGACTAGCAACAGATCATCAGCATAAAACCACACCTTTTGCTCAACTCCCCAACAACTCACTCCACTCAATCCTGGCTCGCACCTGAGCGCGATAACCAATGGCTCGATTGCAATAACGAATAAGAGTGGCAAAAGAGGACAACCTCGCCTTCTACCGCTCTCTAATTGGAAGGAAACAATCTTAAAACTTTTCTTTTGACATCCGCCGTCGGGTTTGCATATAAAAATGTGATCCAAGAGATATAATTCTAGCCCATATTCATCTCACGCAGAACAGAGTATAAGTATTCCCAGTTTATGCGGTCGAAAGCCTTTTTGGCGTCAAGAGAAAGGACTGCAATATCATCATCAAATTTCAAGGCCTGATAAACTCTTTGAATCAATCCGCGAATATTGCTAGAGGTCCATCTGCTCTTTATAAATCCAGACTGATTATCATGGATCAGCGATGGAAGCAATTTTTCAAGTCTCAAGGCCAGGACCTTGGACAAAACTTTGTTATAAGTGTTAATTGGGCTGATGGGGTGGTAGCTTGCAGGTAGGTTGCCATCTTTCCATTTTTTAAGAAAAACCAAGATTGTTGCGTGATTAGTACTTTTAGGAAGTACACCTTCCCTCCGCGAAGCCACAAACATATCTTTTATTAACTCAAGGGCAGATTCTGGTAATATTCTATAAAAGGCCATCCGGACCTGGGGACCTGCTTATGTTCAATTTCTGAATTGCGTTCCTCAGATCATCAACTGTTAGTTCCTTTTCAAGGAATAAACGATCCGTACCAGAAATCTTGGCAATTTCCAGGTCCCGAAAGAAGTCTTTCACTGCACCAGATATGCCTGATTCATTGCGGTATAAATCCATATAATACCATCTAAAAATGCCATTGATCTGTTTTGGAGCAAATGTGACCAAGCTGAAATCGAAGTGATTGCCACGTCGGAGTTCCTTTTCCTCAATCTATACGCTAACCCCCTGTCACATTTCTCACCCCTTTCAAAATAGGTGCACTGTGAGTACTATAGATTACACTCTGCCCTCTCAGAGAGGATTGTATTTGTTTCTTTTTTCAGTCTTTGTAATTCCTTTAATTTTACAACGTCTATTTGGTTTAGCATCAAGTCTCTAGAAAGATCTTGTATTTTAAAATCTAGTTCCTGTCTGGTTCTTTCATACTTTTTTCGTTTTCCACTGGATAAGCCAAATAAAACCCCTCGCATGGTGCATTTAAATGCCTCCCAAATAGTCTGTGAACTTACTTCATCTGAGCGGTTCTCTTCCACAAAGTGGTTTGCTTCAGAAAAGATTGAATCCAGAATTTCCTCATCAGACAAAATGGATGTGTTCATTTTCCAGGTAAATTACTTACCCAGATCAAATTTCGGTTTCCGATGCGTAGTGATCAGTGCATGATCAGCTATCAAAATATTACCAATCCTACACGACAGATACTTCTCAGTCAGTGCCCCGCCAGTGAGCAGTATATCCAGCCTAGAATAAGATTCAAGTGCGCCTCAAAAGAAGCTGTATTCTGTCACACCAGGGTGTTCCATTCTCCAATTATCCTTCAAATTGTGTTCTTCAATGAGAGCCTGGAGAGATAAGCAATGATTATCCATTGTTCTATGCCGTCTATACCTTCACCTATCTAATGTGGGGTCCAAGACTGTATTAAACTCGCCCCCAGTAGAATGTTTGGAGAGTTTAAAACCTGAATCACTTGAGAAACGTGTCTGAAAAAGGAGCCATTGTCAACAGAATCATAATTTCCCCTTGAATTTCCTCAAATAAGGCAGCTATCCTCCCGTCTTTATCTGAACATTCTTTTAGAAACTTCAGAGGGGCTTTTTTGCAAATAAGAATTGCAACCCCTGAGATCTTCATGTAAAAGAAGACCCAAAGCATATCCAATCCATTCCTTTTCTAAACCTTTCTAAACCTTTAATCTCGTCACTCAATATATGGGTCTCTTGCAGAAAGCATATGTCTGCCTGCATGACATCCAAACAATTTCTTAATTTGATTGTTTATCCCGTTCACATTCCAATACACCACACACAAATCACATGCAGATTTCCCAATCACACTTCTCGCCTTTCTCTCACAGTCACTATAAGCACTAGTCTCTGAATCAAACAGATTATACAAAAAACCCACCCTCTTAAGAAAAGGTTGGAGCCTAGGAACACTTTCAACCCAACAAAAGGAATAAACATCCAACAAGACCATGTCCTAGGCATCCCTCCCAATCCCTGCAGAACTGAAAATAGAAACAACAAAGATATATACTGAATCCTAAAGTGTTCCCTACAAAAACTCCAAGCTAGTTCCTAACTATAACAGAAATCCCATCCCAAGACAATCAATTCAAAATAACAATGTTTCTACAATGGCCAAACAGCGTCTGCATCTACAGACAGCCAACGAATACCACTACATGCAGATCTATTCAACACCCGTGTATATTCAAATGCTTTACTGACATTCGTACAATGAAATGTCAATATAAAGAAAAATGTATACAGACTCTGAAAGAAGCCAAAAATGCAGACAACCCTGTCATCTGAGCAATCATATCACTGTGGACCATAGATAGCATCTAAGTAAAAGCCCAGACAATGCCATTCTCGCCCAAGTAATCTGGTGAAAGCCCCATAAAAGAAAAACCGTGTCACATAGGGGACTAGACAGCAAAATATAATGGGAAGTAAAAGAAAAGGATAACAGGCGGATACATTTGTCACACACTTCACCATGGAAGTCCCCACTTATTAGCAAAAGATGGGAGGAAACAATATATACCAAATCAAAACAAAGAGACAAAACCCAAACCACGCTCACCAAATCAAACTTGCGATCCAATTTACTATCTGTCTAGCGTATAAGGGTGCGTCATATATATCAACATCCAAGAAACCAAACAGACGAACCAAATTGGGCCTCCTCCTGCAATCCCTTATGTTAGGACATGAAGCGACATAAAACCTAATTTGTATCCTGGTATCCATTATACTCCGTGATAATAGAAATAAAATAGGGATCAAGGAATACCCAACCGAACATTCACAAACAATGGGAGGCAATAATATATGCTACAACCTGGAAATTAATTGTCTATCCATAAAATCAAGCAGATTAATTAAAAGTGAAAACGGTCAAGGTAAAGTGAGTTATTGCACAAATCATAAATAGCATAAGATCCAAATTGTGAGTCGGGGTAATGGTAAATAAATAAAATGTCAATGAAAAATGCTAATTGCACATCGTGTAAGCATGGTAAGCCATGAATGTCCTTTGAATTAGGTAAATTCAAATGAGGGTCCAGGAACAACGTAAGGGATAACGCTCTTCGACCATAGAGCTACACTAAAACCCACTTGCTGTAAATAAAAATGATGTACCAAACATGGAACAGCCTTAAATAACCCCCAAAGAGAATGTACACGTATGGACCACATGTGAATTATCCATTAGAGGTGAATCATATTGTACGATACCTTTGGAACTTCACAGTACCGACCTAATATTAAACACCCGTGGTCATTTGCACACCTCAATTACATCTGTCTTATCTCCACAACCCCAGACTGAAAAATGTGCATTTTTTAGGTCAACAAATTGTAGGGAGATTCATGAGTAAAGGGCATTGACAGCACTAATGAAGGTGGCAACAAAGGCATAAGCAATATATAATATAAGCCTTCAATGGCCAAAAGGATTTGAAAAAATAATTCAAAAGAGGGTTCATGCACAACGTGAGTGATAAAGTATTTCAACCGTAGCGCTATACCAAACCCATTTGCTATAAATAAAATTGCTGTACCAAACGTGGAACAGCCCAATCTATCCCCCAAAGATCATGTATTAGTTAAATCAACACGTGATTTACCCATGAGAGGTGAATCATACCTCACCATACCTTTGTTACTCAATGGTACCACCTTATTTCAAGCCATTTGGCGACACGTGATCTGCAAATTATGTCCGTCAGATCCCCACAACCTCCCAACCTGAAAACATATGTATCATTTTGAGGTAAAAAATTATAGCAGAGGATCCTAAGTACAGAGCATCAATGGTATCTATGAAGGTGGCAACATTAACAAGAACAAAAGCACACTGACTAGAAATTCTGGAATCACAGGCTGAAACTCGTTTACGGTCAAAACCGCTTATAAATTGCCAATTATTCCGGAAAAGGAGAGTATGAAGTACTGCAGTTGAAAAAAAGCATCACCACCTGTCGGCTTTTTTTTTTAAAGGGCAACACAAAAGAAAAAGTTTCAGAGCACTCGTCGGGACATACATGAACCAAAATCAAGCAAGTACTCATTCAGTGGACAGCAAGGATAAGTCAAATCAAATATAGCAGTCAGAATAAGTTACCAAACACATCAAAACAGATCAAAAAAGAATAATAACGGGTAAACTTAAACCTGAAATATGCATGAAAATACAGGCATACAGTATTTTTTAGAAGTTCTCTGCCAAATACCCAGATCCATAAAGCAAAACGTGGAATGAGACATAATTTGCCAGGGGATCCGCGTGAGATCCAGTCATAGGTATCGAGAGCAAACCTCCAGCTTGAACATCTACATGTTTCCACACAATATATGTTCTTCCCCCAATCAGCTCCACAAGTAGTCTATCATGAGCCAAGCAACTAATTCGGACCCACTAAACAGTGAAACGAGCTAGTACAGGTGTAGGACACATAGCCTGCTTAGCTGTAGACAGTGATCGCTGCATGCTTTAACAACAGGGAGCCCCTTTTCCTGCCATAACACACATTTGAGGGAGTTTTCCAGAACCTTCCGAACAGTAGGGGTTGGGAAGGGAAAAGATAAGCTCTGCAGTGCGTACAGGGCAATGTGAGTGTGCCCATGGTGCACATACCTAGGCTCACCGTCTCCAAGATGCTGTGATAACAGAGGGATCCAAAAAGTGTCCTAGAAGGAGAAACAGAGAAAATGCACCAAGATTGGTCCAGACTCGGCTTGGCCTTACAATGTGACATCTGGCATATATAATGGTGATGTCAATCATTCCAAGCATTGCAGAGACCCCCATATTCAGAAGAGCTCATCTGGGGAAGCGGATGGAAAACAGCAGGCCGTGCATTTAAATACATTTCTGAAAGCAGTACCTCCAGGTGGGATCTGATGATCCGATGATCCGCCAGTCGCGGGCAGCAGCTAATCCTCTAGAGACCCATGTCATTACACTCATAGGCGCAGCAGGTACAATCCACTGTATTACTAGTAATGAGCGTCGGAGACATGTATCTCCCAGAAGCGTCAAGTCAGCTGATCCGTGGCACATCTAGGTCTGGGTCCCTAACTCAAAACCTCCAATGCTGAGTGTACAAACAAAATGATACGATAGAGCAGACTGAATCCATCACAACCTTGTTGTTTACATTAGGAAATAAAATGTTTTACCATCCTGTATTATGGGCGCCATTTTCCCCTTATTGAAATAATATACTTGAGCCATTTAACACTAAATAAAAGTGAAATAATACCAGCCAGGAGTCGGGAACACCAGGTTCACTTATGAAGTGGAGGCAGATTCACCCTTATATATTTCCAACCAATGGAAGGCTTGTTTGGGTTCAGAAGTAGTCTTCTCTACATCTGGCAATCCCAGCGACATCACGTTGTTTCTGTTCAAGTACACGTTCAAAGTAGTAAGTAGTGAGGAGTGGCCTTCAAGTTTCGATCAGTTTGGCGCTGTAGGCAGCGGCCGATTCGATTGCCTTTACCTGCCTCATTAGGGAAAAGGAGGAGTCTAGATATACTCCTAAAATGTTTACCTCTTTAGCTACCATGATAATGTTTCCGTCAATGGTAAAGGCTTTATAAGAGTCAGATAGGTTAATTTGAGGTCCAGAAGGGTTGTTTCCATTCCATGACCAGGGCGGAAGCCCGACTGGCGAAGGCTGAGAAGATTGTGAGTTTCCAAGTGTTTTTGAATTTGCAGGTAGGCCATTCTATCAAGTATTTTGAGCAGGAAGGGTACCATTGTGATGGAGCGGTAGTTGGTAGGGACATTGGGGTCCAGCGAAGGCTTTTTGAGAAGTGGGAGTACCCATCTTCTTTAAGACTTTCTGGTACATTGCCAGATAGGAAGGAGTTATTAATCAGTGGTGTGAATATGGGGGCAAGCTGTTCGGCACCATCTTTTATGAGAGAAGCTGGCCAGATGTCTACTTGACATCTGGTGGGTTTAAGGCCTTTGATGATTTTGGTGGTTTCAATGGTTGTTACAGGTGTGAATTTGAACCTTGGGGTGAGGCTAGAAGGTGTTGGTTGCTGGTCGGGGGTCTGGACAGCCGGGGCAACTTTGATTATGGTTTGGAGTAGGGAGATTTTTCCGAGGAGTGCATTTTGGGTGATTTTACACCAGGATAGGTCTTTATTACAGTGGTTTGGTGAGGGTGCTGGCGTTTCGAGTTCATGTAAGATAGCAAAGAGCTCTCTCGTGCCTGAGTTTACTTTTTCATTTCTCTCATTGTAGGAGTTGCCTTTGGATTGGAGAATGGCTTGTTTGTACTCTTTGGCTAGGGCATTGAAGTGCAGCTTGTTCTAATGAGAACATGTTTTATTCCAAGCACTGTGAGCTATTAATTTTGAGGAGTGTAGGGCCCGGGGGTGTACCAGGAGTTTAGGTGGGCTCTTGGTCTGGATTTACGGTTGTCCAGAGGTACAACTTTGTTGATGGCTTTTAGGAGGGTTTGGTTGTAAAGCTAGTAGTAGTCTGTAGGCAGGCCATTAGCCATTAGAGGTTGTAGAAAGGGGAGTATGTTCTCTGGCGTGATGTTGCATGAGTTTCTTGTAAGGGCAGCCGAGGCTGGTTGAGTCGGGATATCTAGTTGTGCTATATCATTAATGGAGAATAAGATGACATTATGGTCAGACCATGGGCACGGATTGTTAGCTAGTATGTTGATGTGGCAATTATGGTCTGCTAGCCAGTCTAATGTGCAGCCTTAATCATGCGTTGGTTTGGGTATTCGGTGGGAAAAGCCTTGAGTTTCAAAGGTGTTTGCGAGGGCAAATGCCTGGGAATCGGAGGGGTCGTTGAGACCTAGGTTGAAATTGCCCATAATGATATTTTTGGAAGAGGGCTTGGTGTTGGTTGAGAGGAGTTGTGCGACGTCTTCCCCAAAGGAGAGCAGAGGGCCTGGAGGTCTGTAGATTAAATGGATCGTAAGGGTGGTTGTAGCTGATAAGGAGATTTTGACTGTCTTGTGTGCCGTTGTCTGCCAGTTTATGGTGGAGTGGATTAACTCTGCATTGGGCGGGAGGAGTGATAGGTGGGATGGTAATGGCTTGTTCCTATTCATGAGGGAACATGTTCTCCTGGAGCTTAACACTGTCTTGTGTGCAGTTGTCTGCTGGTTTGTGCTAGTGTGGATTGGCCATGCCTCCGGAATGAAGGGTGACGGTGGGATGTCGTATGATTTAGGCAGTGTGGATGCCATTTTCAGAGAGAGTGGGGGTTTGTATTTGGTGATTGCATGTGGCAAAAAGTTGATGGGTCGGTTTGTTAGCTCCTGGGCATCAGTGGCTTTGTGTGGCTGGCTGGGGTCGGGGTTAGCCATTATTTATTTATTTATTTATTTATTACAAATTCTTATAAACCGCACCACAAGCCTGAGGCCTCAGAGTGCGCACACACAACCAACAAACAAACATAAACAAATCAAGGAGAACAAGAGATCCAGACGCCAAAGGGGAGACGAAAAAGAGCAGGATGAATTAACTGCTAAATTCTGTGAGACCTGAACAGATGATACATTAGACTGCGAACAGCCACTTGGGAGCTGTTGCAGTAGTCCAGGCGGGAGTTGATAAGAGCGGTGGCAAGAATTTCTGCATTTTCGTGTGTCAGAAAAGGTCAAAGGTTGCAAAACAATTTGTTGATCAGGCCACAAGAGGATTGGGTCTGAGCAACATGCTGATTCATCGTTAGCTTTGCATCCAGCATAACACCAAGGGTTTTCACCTTTTTTGCCACAGGAATCACGGGGCCAAAAATGAGAAAGTCTTATACTCGGGCGATAAAGATTTCAGTTTAGAACTGGAGGCAACAATCAGGAACTCTGACTTCTTGGGATTCAGAGCAAGGGAATTGGTAGCCATCCAAGCATGAATTGCAGCATAGATAGAATAAAGATTGGCCAGGTCCTGAGAATAGGAACCAGAAAGTTTGATGACAACCTGGACACCCAGGCTATCAAGAAGACTCAGAAAGTGAATGAAAAAATGTTGAACAAGGACAGGGAGAAAAATTACCCCTGGAGGACACCACATGTGATCGGCCGCACCAACACTCACTCTGGAATTACGTGGACCATGGAAAGAGGAGATCCATTGAAATGCCTTAGGAGAGCAGCCTACAACGGTGCAAAGTCTATCCTCTAATAAAGCGTAATCAACAAGGTCAAATGCAGATGACAGATCCAGCAACATCAGTACTGCAGGATGCCCAAGATCAATGCTATTTAGTAGATTAGCCTTGAGGTCTTACCTGGCAGTTTCAGTACCATGCCCCATTCTGAAGCCTGACTTGCGAGCCAAAAGAATATCATTCCCTTCAACAAAACTCTGAAACTGGGTATAAGCCAACTTGTCCAGAATCTTTCAAACAATGGGAACATTTGTGATGGGGTGTGGGGTGGTAGTTATCTGCGGAAAAGGGATCAAGATTCTCTTTTTTTAAGAGAGGGGTGACCCAAGCCTCCTTCAGAAATGATGGAACAGACCCCTCGGCAAAGGAGAGGTTGATGAATTTCGTGAGCCAAGGACAAAGCACGTCAAGACACTTAATGAATAGTCTAGAGGGGCAACCATCACCCTGGCACGAGGTAGGCTTCATGCTGGAGATAATTAGCAGGATGTTGGCACGGGACAAAGGAAAAAAGGGAGGTGGTAGAGGAAAGGGAATTCGAGGCCACACTACCGGAATTAAAGATGTCCAAGTGATAACATGTATCCCTAGTAGACTGAATGCTATTTAGATGCATATTAACCTTGTTGATAAAGGAATCATGGATGGTTTGATACCAATTATGATGTTTCACCAGAACATTCTCATAGCATGGCTTACCCTTAAATTCACTTAAAATAGCTTTATAACTTGATTTTGTATGCATAATCGTATCGTTATACAGTGTGGATTTAGCAGTGATGATAGCTTCCTTGTATTGCTTGACAAAGATTTTATAGTTAGCCAGGGTTGTGGATTAGGGGTTCTTGCGCCAGGAGAGTTCGACAGTCCGTTTCGTCAGCCAAAGTTGAACTACAGTGTTGTCAAACCAGCCTTAATGAATGGATTAACTTTTTATGGACCGATCTTTTAAGAGAGCTAACTGATTGATAACCACCTCAAGAGTGTTTGTAATATGACAGGCTAGCTTGTCCGCATTATCAAAACCCTCCAAAACACCTTCTCAGAATGCTTCTCAGGAAGTAGTGGAGAAAATGTGTTTCATAGGTTGTCTTTGGGTCTGTAATAACTATTAGGTGCCAGGTCGGTCTGGGTTTAAGAGGTTTGATGGAGGTTAGCTTACGAGATGAAAAAGTATGGCAAGATGCACATGAAGCCAGCTAAAATTGATTTAGGCCAAGGTACCCTCAAACATTGCAAAATGAATATGGCAAAATGCAAGTCAGTACACCTAGATTTGATGTAGGCCAAAGGGTCTGCAGACATTAAAAAATGAATATGGCGAAATGCAAGTCTGTACACCTAGATTTAATTAGGGCAAGGGGCATGTAAACATAAAATTCAAATATGGCAAAGTGCATATGATTGTTTTTTGATTTTACACAATGGTGTAAGTAGACTCTCAGAACAGGGGTGTATTAAAACTTGAAGTGACTTTAATAGGTAAAACTAATTGAACCTATTGACATCTTTGACTTGAATGGTCTTGAATCTGACAAAGCCACGTTACTAGACAAAGTGTTCTAAATGACCCCATAAATAAACTGTGATACGAGTCACGAAACACTTTGAATCAATATAAAGTGATTAAAAAATCTTGCAAGATGGTTTTAAAAGGCTTGTTATGCACCAGTAAACAAACAGTGTTTGATTTAACTTTTGTTAAATCATCAAATTGCATTATAGAATGATGTCTTTCGGAACGAACTTTCCTCGGAAACCAAAAAGCAAATCTGTTCTCAGAATAAAGTCTATAACAGAACAATTTACTTATTTGTCTCTGAAGTAATTTACAAGTATTATAATATCACATTGCCACCATGTCCTACACCTTTTCAAGGTCAATTTTACTGTATAGTTTAGCTGAATTGCATGTGTGTGGCTTGCCCTTATCAAAAGATACCATGTTTGAATGTGTCATTTAACTTAACAAAAGCATCATTTGTCTAGATATCTCTTTGAGTCAGTTCTAATGCAACAGGCATATTATTTGTCAAATATAGGGGCTTATTCATGGAATTATTTGCGCCAAAAAACAGGGATTCGTGCTCCATTCTGCCCGCAAATACCCATTTGTTGAACAGGGATTTGCGGGCAGAATGGCACACAAATCCCCATTTTTCGGTGCAAATAATTCCATGAATCAGCCCCATAATGTATTCCAAGGTCATAGGTTAATGAACCTCTCTCAGCCTGTTCCTTTTGAAATTGCACTTATGGATTAATAAGGCACACATCAATATATTGCAAGGGTGGCCCGATAGACTTGTTAAAAAAGCAAGATCAGTGTATTAATTTTTTTGTCACAAAATACTGGGATTTATTTGTAATTCTTGTAGTTTAGAAACAAAGGCCCTTATTTGCACCGAAAAAACAGGATTTGTGCGTGATTCTGCCCACAAATCCCTGTTTAACAAATGGCGATTTGCAGGCAGAATGGCACACAAATTCCGTTTTTTTTACGGCGCAAATAAAACCATGAATCAGGGATAAAGCCTATTGTCTTCAGTAAATACAGATGGGCCATTAATCTTCTATGCATTGATTAACATCATGAAAATGGGGTCTGGCTATTCTGGTTTTACAAAAAAGCTTACCTTGATGTTCCCTCATGAAATCTACAAAGTGGCTTAAGATGTAGGCATGTTTAAAAGGCTGCATGAGATATATATTCTATCTCATGTTGCATAAAATGTGCAATTTAAACCTTTTGTACTTGTAATAGCAATCATACTATAACTTGTTCTTTCAACATATATGGTGCAATCTATAATAGACATGCTAACTTTGTGCATGCATTTGCATTGTCATTTCCTATTTAGAACGTACCAGCACACATTTATGTTCCGTTTTCTTTAATTAAAGCCTACAAACATATCCTTTTTTCCTAATAGAAGTATGAACAGTCAGTTTTGTTTTTTCTTTCTTTTATCTGACTTTGCACTGCTGAATAGTGACTTTGCACTGCGGACACAACCCCGGATTCATGGAACTGTGCAACGTAATTTCTGCAGTACAAAATGACTTTGCACGGACTTTGCACTGCAAAAATACGCTTTTCACAGTTCCATGAATCAGGGTTTGTGTCAGCAGTGCAAAGTCACTTTTCAGCAGTGCAAAGTCACTTTGAACCGTGCAAATAATTCCATGACTCAGGCTCTGGATGTTTTAGAATAGGTGACTGCCTGATTACCGATTGTGGAAAAGTTTGACTTCAGGGAGGATTTTTCATCAAACCTTGTCAAATGGTTCTAAGGAGACTATTTGAAAGAATCAAGTGATTGGTCAATGTTTACTTTTAGTAAAAATAACAAGGCTAAGAAGCTAAGACATGTTCAATCGCATTTTAGGGAGCTCCTTTCTGGGGAACTACCAATGGTCAAATCTTGTAGGCTGCACAGAATAATTTTCATAAACAAAATGTGGGCTTACTGCAATTAGCCTCCAATGTTTCCTGCCATGTGGAGTTGGGGATTGATTGCTTTGAGTGTCATCAGGGTGAAATGCGCAGACCCTACAAAACGTATTGTGAAAATGCTATCTGCCAGTGACAGAGCACATTACACATCTCGGCTGTCCTATGTGAAAAGGCAATTAAACAGTGTAAATGTAGATTGCTCTTTTGAGAATGTTCACTTTTTGAGTACACTCGAAAAACTGAATATTAACAAAGTAAAAGACCCCTTTAAATGTTAAGTATACTGATTTTCATGAGGTCTGAGAGTTTCTGAAAAAATACTTGTAGGTCTCCCCCATTATAACCAATTATTTGACATATCTGAACTGGTCACCTTTCCCCTATCATCTGAAATTAATAACACTTTTGCATTTTAATGGCTTACCTTTAAAGACAGTTATGGCTAAATACTTGGAGCAGACTGGTTTCTGATCAGTTTGCCCATTTACCATTACATCTAAAAAACATGTTCTCTTCTGTCCCCAGTAGAAAGAGTTTAGAAGGATAACTTTAATTCCTATTTTGAAAGACTCTAATCTCGCCTAAGGCTTTAATCCAGGTATGGCTTATTGGATCTCCCTATTTCATATGGGCACTTTTGCATTTTGTTCAACCTGCTCTTAAAATGTGTAAACAATCGAAAACGTTTTATTTGTGTGCATTATATTGTGAAAGGCTGCTGTTTTGTATCTTTACTTTTTTATTGGATTTTTACATTATTTTAGAATGTTTTATGTTGTTTTCATTTGTATTGATATGCTTTAAAAACATTACATGAAAGAAGGACCCGACAAGTATATTATGATAGAATGCATAGAGACAAGGAAATCACAAATCAGATAGACAACAAAGAAGTTAATAAAAGGAGTAAAACACCATTAGAGACCAATGAGGATGATGACAGTGATGATTATCAACTTGTGAGCGCCTAACTATGAGAATGAATGGAAGGAGAAAGAGGGATCCTTACCCTAATAGAGCAACTCTATTGGCCATTTTCCAAAGGAATACAGAATTAAAATCGATAACATCATGTGATATTAATAGCATCACAATTGTGAGAGATAATTATCTGGACACAGCAATTATACATGTTTCTTCCTTAATAGTTAGACATGTAGGGGCTGATTCATGGAATTTGTGCGCCGAAAAACAGGGATTTGTGCGCCATTCTGCTCGCAAATCCCCATTTGTTTAACAGGG
Source organism: Ambystoma mexicanum (assembly GCF_040938575.1). Taxonomy (NCBI): domain Eukaryota; kingdom Metazoa; phylum Chordata; class Amphibia; order Caudata; family Ambystomatidae; genus Ambystoma; species Ambystoma mexicanum. The sequence goes on from NC_090935.1 coordinate 461,884,045, forward strand.
ATTTTCGGGCAGAATGGCGCACAAATCCCAATTTTTCGGCGCACAAATTCCATGAATCAGCCCCTAAATATGGAACCAGAGAAATAGGCTTAAACAAGAAGGTATACAACTATCAATTAATAATACAAAAAGGAAATCCCATGATAAGAGAGTAGCTACTAAATCATGCAAGGCTGAATACAAGGAGAGATGAAGCCAAGAAGAACTGCAAGACGTTAATCTATTGATGCATTGCAATGGGGATATAGGCAATCTCCAAAGAGAAGTGTTCTATGAAAAAGAAAAAACAAACTCACCTGTAAAATAACCTATTACATGTTCTTGGCTAACCAAAGCGAGAGACCAAATTAACCTGCAAACACAAAATTTACATTTAATTACAAATCAATGCTCTCTGCTTAAAATAGCAATATGGAATACCAGAGGCCAATCACATTTGATGTCACCTAATAACTTACAAGTTCTAGAGAAATATGATTTAATTCTGCTCCAAGAGACCTGGCTCGCTAAACAGCCAATATGGCCGAAGAGACATGTCTGTTGGATCCCTGCTATTAAAAAACGGAAAAGTCGGCCAACCATGGGCCTAATAGGAGCTTTGAAAATGAATGCACCAGGGAAACTAACGAATTGGATGTCACCTTTTCCAGAATTACAACTGCTTAGATACGAGGGTTGGCATCCATCTAATGTCCTGGCCATTATTAATGTGTATTTGAATCCCTTGGATATCTCTGAAAAGGACTTTATGAACCATATTAGACTGCTATTTGAAGAAATAGATTCAGATTTGACTATTACCCATGTATTGCTTGGAGACTTAAAAACCAGTGCATTAAATAAAAAGGGAAAGAACCTTCTAATAAAAATTGTAACATGATAATGCTCAACGGGTGTATTAAGGATGACGTCCCGCCTCAGGATACATGGAAAAGGGACAAGATGTCCAGTGTCATTGACTAGGCTCTTATGTCAATAAATAGTTCAAATATGATAACAAACATTTTGGTTGCCATGACTGACTTAAGTGATCATAGCATCTTAGTAATCACTATGGAGATACCAACAATACTCCCCTGCCTATATTACAAACATAGCATAAACGTTAACCTAGGCCTAAATCGTATCAAATGGAATGTTGATAAACTAGATAGGCTATTGGAAGCAATTAAGTGTTCCCTGGATAAGCAATATACCGATGTATTGCACTATTTTAAACCGAAATATATGGGGAATGGTCAGCATAAACAAGTGTTAAACTTACCATCAGACAAAGTAATTATGGAGAAAGAAAGAGATAAAAGAAGAACAATAAGGCACATTCAAGCGAATACCAGTAATGATTATAACAAACAATAAGCAACCATCAAGAACAAATACAGACATTTTATTAAGCAATATAAAGTGCAAAAAAAACAAAGTGAAAATGAATCTATGCTACAGGCCCTGACCTCCAAATCTGGTGCTCGCATCTGGGCATTGCTCAAAGAAGGAGCAGTCACTCAGGCCACGCCCCATGTAATGAATCTTATCGACGAACAAACCTGGGTTAGACACTTCACTGCCTTGTTTTGCAATTCCTCTAAATGTTCTGGAACTCTCTGGAAAAATATAACAGAACTGAAAAAAACTCCAGATCGCCCAGCTCTGATGGTGTCGCAAATGCCACTATTAAGTCAAATCCGGGCCAATTGGCTAAAGTTTTACATCAAATGTATTGCAAGATAGCAATGACCTGTAAAATACCAAACACCTGGAAAGAGTCGATTATTTTGCCGGTTTTTAAGAAGGGTGACCGTTTAAACCCATTAAACTATAGACCATTGGCTTTGATGGACCCTGCTGGGAAGATTTATGCAAGAATCCTCCTGTTGGAACTAAATATGTGGCTCAAAACAAATAATCTTCTAGATGAAAGACAAGCAGGTTTTATATCAGGTGTTGGAACGCTACCTAATCTGCATGTAATACAAGCCTTGAAGTCCCAAACTATGAGAAACATATATTCTTTATATATGGCCCTTGTTGACGATAAACAAGCCCTTGACACTGTAGATAGACTCTTACTCTGGGACAAATTAAGAACTGCAAGCTGTCCTACTCCCTTATTAAATAGGATCCAACAACTTTACATAGGCAAATCAGTTAGAATTAAACTTAATAGAGAGGTTCTTCTAAATCAATCAATAAAAACATATATTGGCTTGAAGAAAGGTTGCCTATCAGCATCCACTATTTTTAATGTTTACATTCGAGATGTACAGATGTACTTGAACACAATTAGATTGTTTCTTCCACAACTTAATCATATAGTAGCACAATATTTACTATATGCTGATGATCTGTTGCTCCTAGACCAGATGCCTATAGGACTACTTAGATCACTGCAAGCTACCTTACTGCATGCTAAAGACAACTATCTCACCATTAATTTGAATAAAACAAATATATTGATCATCACTCTGCATCGAATAGAAAAAAAATAAACTGAATAAGTTTTGGAAAATTGGAAAGGAATCTGTTACGGTGGTGAAAGAATATCAATATTTAGGAGTAAGTATTAATGAACATAAGGATGAAACCCCATGTAGAGAAGAACTGAAGACCACAATGGGAATTTTATGTTCTCAGGCCAAACCAATTCAACATAAATTTGGTCAATTTTCAGGCAAAGCTATCATAATGTATTATAAACTAAAAATTAATCCTACTATTACATATGGTGCATCCTGTAAAATTGTTACCAAAGGACTTGATTGGACCTTGGAAAACGCTATTATACCTTCCCCAGAGTTTCCCAATGGCCATAATATGGCATGAATTCGGTCTCACCTCTGTTAAGGCACATGTTAACTGGAACTCATTGAGAATCCTACGATAGCTAAATTAAAATGATGTTCAGCAGACTGGATTACCACCAGGAATAAATGCCAGACGTATAAATGGTTGCTCTCTGAAAACTTCCTTCAAAAAAATTAAATCACATACCGAAATATGTTGAAAAGCATCCCAGTATTCAACTTAGAAAAGATATCATGAGATTCAGATTTAACTTGGTTCCTGTTAGGGAAGTGGAGTTTAAATGGAATTTGATTAAAATTAATACCTGTAGATACTGTCTAACCCAAGAAGTTGAGACATTGAGACATATCATGTTGTAGTGTGAGAATCTTAGCACTATCAGGACTAAACATTTTGGTAAATTCTTTAAAGAATATAAGATAATTATTCTAGATATATTGTGGTCAATGATGTGTCAGTCTGGAAGTGCATCCTTGAATATTGCAATAATTTGCTACTTGAGTAAAGTGGGCATATTAGAAGTCAAAAAGAAATAGTGAAATATAATACCAATATCCTAGTAGTCATGACATTTTATTGTGATTTTAATATACCTGAAATGTATACTATGCTATGTTTTATATGGATGTAAAATACATCAATTATACTAGAGTATATTTTAGATAGATTGGAGCGATTAATATTTTAAGATGATTGCTATTTTAAGTGTTTCAAATTGTTTTTATTAAGTGACTGCACTGCGTTGGGAAATATTGTTGTTTTAAAAATCATTTGGAAGGTTGTATGACAACTAAATCAAATAAAATAAAAATAAATAGATATGCTTTATGTGGGTGCATTTTATGAATTAAAAAAGCTATTGATTAATTGATTGGCATCCTAATACATCACTATGCACTCGGCTTGGCCACCTTGCAAGTGGCCAAAGGCGTACTGGATCCTCTGTGGGAGGTAAAAATCAACATATCAGAGGGACATGTTTTCCACACTGCATCACAAACCCAACATTGAAATAAGGTACAGGTTGAAGCATAAAAGTAATTTTAAAAAGTCATCCCTCAAAGTACTGTAGCACTGGTTATAAAATGCCTGCTTGAATAGAGGTAAACAGGGGTGATGGTTAAAACAAACTGGGTGCACTGGACAACTGTATTGACTATGACATTATTATAATGTTAATAAGTGTGGCACATTCCTGTTTGCATTTCTAATGTTTGTGGATTACGCTTTGACCTTACAAAAGTAACAAAATAAAACAGAAGAAATATAATGAAATAGCTTATAACCAAGCCCATTGGAAGTAATCTTAGTCAACTGCATTTGGTACTGTAAAAAATAACAAAATAAAATTGGTGGTTGAAAATGTAGTGATTACCGTGGATCATAAATTGTTAGTACTTTTTAGAAGACTTTACCTTTTGGAATCAATTCTGCAAGACTAGTTGCATACTGCATTCTCATTGAGACTAGCTGTGACAGATGCCACCTTCTGAAAATGGCACAGGTAATTCTGTCTCTTAAATTTAGCTCTGCCAGTCAGACTCATTTTAATAATGCTCTTTGCTGAAAAGAATAGAGAAAAGATCCAATTCTACAGACCCTGTCTGCTAACACCTCCCATCAGCTGACTTGTAATTTGGCAATATGGCAGTCACAGCATAGCGTGTGCATTCCTGCAAACAGCCTGAAGGAACCTAATGTTTCAACAGCAAGGGACTCCATTTAACCATGGGCAGCCTGATCCAAAGTGTATAATTGTGTGCTCCCAGGGTCTGTTGGCAGATTAATATCTAACTGTAAGCCACATATTGTTTTTGAATGGTGGCCTCTGGGAGTCTACGATTTTACTGGTTAAACCCCTGTGGTGTCCTCTTATTGTCAGGAAGGGTTATAGGACATGCTTGTGGCCCTGAAGTCCTGGTATTCGATACCCCAAGTGCAGAATGTTGTTTCTGTATCCTCACACTCTTTTTGAGGTGGTCCCTTTCATCTAGAGCATTGTTTTTCTACCCTCATTCCCTTTTTGAGGATGGCCATTTTGTCCAGATTGTTGTTTCTTTATCCTCATAACACTGTTAGAGCTAGTTTATTTTACCCAGAGAGTGGTTTCTTTACCCTCATCCACTTGAGGTAGTCTGGTTTACCCACAGCGTTTCCCACTACTTGGGAGGTCTGCTTTTTCCAGTTGAGATGGGCTGGTTTGACAATAGGTTTGTTTTACCCTCTTCCCACTGCTCGGGGTGGTCTGTTTTGTCAGTTTGTTGTCTCCTTACTATCAGGCAGGTTCCTGGTCGTGATGATCTTCCCTCTGTGGGATACAGTGGGTGCAGCCTTTCCCCATTTCACAGAATGTTCTCTTGGCTTTCAATGTGAAAGTCATTTGTGGGCCTATATGACTGCATCAAGTATGCATGTCGGAAATGCAGGAGGTATTGTGACAATCAGCCTTTCAGAGATGGGCGCGGAAATGAATGGGGGTTTCAAACGTAATGTTTTTGCCAAAAGTCAATTGGCCTCAACAGGATGTGTCCTCTAAAGGGGAAATCGTCGTCAGTGGAAGCTGCAGAGCTCTCAAATCGTCCCATGTCAGGAGTCAGTAGGTAGTTGGCCCATTTATGTTTTTTACTTTGCGTTCATGGACTTGTCACACTGCACCTATAATGGGAAAGGCAAAATTTCAAATACTAGCCAACAAAAACAGGACCGGAAGAGCTACTCAAACCTAACATGCTCTAACTTGAGAGTTCTGGATGAGAGACAAACGTGGTTCCCAAATCTACTCATACCGGGATTTTGTGGAGCGCTTTATGACAGATTCCTGCCAATTGTCATTTGCAAGCACTGCAATGATAGGTGTTATTACCCAATTGACGCGCTCTCAATGTATCCACTACGGAATCGCTGAAGGACTGCCACAGGATTCGACCTCTTGATGTCCACCCATGCAAAAAATGTGTCAAAAGTGCATCCTTATCTGTTTGTACTCGGGTACAGATCTCAACTTCATTTTAGTGTCTAGCCGAAGTCTTCAGCTTCCTCCGGATAAGTAAAAGAATGCAAATTTAATATAATCACAGGGAATGGCCTAAACAGGCCCTATTGCGCATTCTTTGAGCCGCGCAGGAACGTCATTTCACCAAAATGCCTGGGGTAGCAGAAGTGACATCACACGACCCTTGACCTCTGATGGCACCACAGGAAGTGATGTCATTTAACCCTACCCCGAAGTGACATCACAGGGGAGCAATGGAACACAACCTTTCACCCCTTGACAAAACAGGAAGTGGCATCAAATAGCATTGTTTCTAAGTACACTATGAAAAATATGATTACAATAGTGGTATACAAATCATACAAGAATGGATCACCATATGTTTTGTTAATATCAGCGCATATAGGCCCATTTACCAAATTACTGAGAATACAAGCAGACGTCCAATGCCAAACGATAATGATGTGTTATTATACAGCACTTACTCTTCTTCATATAGAACAAATATACATAGAATATCAGCCAACCTGTATTGATACTCATTTATCAACCTCAGCAGGATGAAAGGCTGAGTTGACCTTGCCGAGCGCCGAGTCTGCAACCTGCAGATCACACGCACATTGCAGCAGCACGCGCTCAACCCACTGAGCTATCTTGAGGCTATTAATCAGAAAACCAGCTCTCTCCAGAAACACACAGCACATGCAGCTGGGCCAAAGAGCCACATGCTGCTAGGCCACAGCTCAGGATCTGCAATTTAAAATTTTTACTGGTAGCAAGAGAGGCCACAGGGGCAGCAAGGGAGACCTCAGGGGTCGCAGTTGCGAACCCTGGAGACCCCTAAATTACGTCCCTGCAGTCGCGGTGCGTGAATAGAAATGATTCTTTGTTTGAAGACTGTTTTACTATTTGTTTATCCCATTAGTTTTAGTCGGTGAGGGGTCCCAGAAAAATAACACTACTTTATGTCATATTTCACAAATGAAAACCAAGGGGTGTTGGGCCTTGGGAGCAGCAAGGGCGGTCTTGTGTGGGTGTGACAGAAGTACAGTGTTTGAACCCAGTGCACGAGACAGTATTTTTCTCAGTAACCTGCTGGTGTCTGTTTGACCCCAGGGAGAGATCAGATTAAAATTAATATTCTGCTTTCTCTCCGGCTTCCCCTATGGTACACAGGGCAGCTGTGCAGAGCCTGACGGTGTGTGTACCTAAAATATACACAACGCAAGCTATAAGAAGCACGTTCTACCATCTAAACTCGCCATGGCGGCTGAGAACATCTGCGTTGCCATATTTTAAATTTCCTTACAGTTGTCCATTGAACAACAAAGGTCAAAGCAGTGTATTCGCACCAGTGTCTGTGTCTGCTTCACCCCTCTCTGTCTGCATCTCTCCCCATATCTCCCGTTCACTCTGCCACCCCCTCTCCCTCCGTAGCTCTCTCTCCCCATTAAACCACCCCCTCTCTAAGCCCCGTCTCTCTCCTGCAGTCAGGGGGTGTGACTAGGTCTGGAAAAGATCTGGGGCTATGTCAATGGCGGGACTGTCCGGGCTAGCTATATTTTTGATTGTCGCCCCTGAGCTTATGTCTGGATCGACAACCAAAAGACTTCTCTCTAGCCCCCGAGAACCCACTTAGCGACGCCTCTGCCTGCAATCCACATGCACACACGCTCCCCCGCATTAGCAGCATTCCTCTTTCCCAGACATCCTTATCCTTTTAAGCCTACCCTCTCTCACATACTTGCACCGCTTCTTCACACCGTGGCTCTCTGAGTCTCGCATCCTCTCGCATATGCTGGACACTGGTGGCCCTGGTGGTGGTAAATCGTTCTGTTTACTGCCAACATCGTCGTATGCACAGGTAGATAATATTCTGGACGGTAGGCTCCATTTTGTGCTGCGTGAAAGCACATAGCAGTTCCTAATTGAAAATCCATTTTTAAGAGACCAATGGACCTGATTTACAAACGCGTTTTTCAATGGGGGAATTCCATTGAAACACGTTTTGCAAATCAGTCCCTATTATGACGAAAGTACACTTTTGTTTTACCAGTAATATTAAGATTGTATTATATTTGGCACCTAGTAACACTTGTGTACAGGCGCGTTATAAATACCACATCATATCATATCATAAAAAAGTCCTCCCACAGCAAGATTACCTGGTGGCATCGTGTTGCTCAGAAAATGGCGTTTTGAAGTTTGAAAAACTAGCACGTGAAAGATGCCTTTCGCAGCTATTGGTTTGAAGAGGTCTGTGAAATTGAGCATGCATGTGCAACACTAAAGACTGAAAAATGGAAAAGCTTTGGACGAATCATAATTTTGGCTCCTGGTGTACGGTTTCACAGATGTGTATACACAAATACAGATGCATCACATGTATTTCCAGTCAGCATTTATGTTTTAAAGCCGTACAAAATGGGATCGCATGCACTCCCATGCTGCCAGTCACACCTGGCTAGAAAATGCAGTGCCAACAGGCAACAAGGAAGATGCAGTAAAAAGTAGGAGACGTTCATTTGTATCCATTTGCCAGAGCCATCACCTACATCAGGGATTCGTGTTGGACTGGGAAATAGTTAAGTAATCTCCATGCTTTCTGATCTGGATTTTGAATGTGCAGTTCTTTTACCAGCAGACAAAACAGTGATTCAGGAATGGATTGTTGGAGTGCCTATTATCTGAGATAAGTCCACCTAATGACTAAATGGTTGGGTTTTTAGGGCCGGTATACCAATACCTAAGCATCTGATAGATAAAACTCTCCACATTTAAACTGTGCAACACGTGTCTTACTCCAAGACAAGGAAAGGATGTCTTACAAAATAAACTCTTTGATCAATCCAGACTCCATGATAAATAAGAAATGGTTTGATTTATTGTGGAAATGGATAATAACCTGCATGCTGTGTCAAAAAATGATTGTAAGCAGGTGAATCTATGCCACAGTTTCTTTTGTTGTGTCTTTTATTTTATGAAAATACATTAGTAAACTCAGATGTCACCAAGATTTCAAATTCTTCAATGAGATGTCAATTACAGTCCTCCAGGGTCATTTGGCTTTGCATTCTGATTTGGTACCTGCAGTCCCACATTTATGAAAGAAAAACAAAACAAAGTAATCTACAGGGATGCAAAATGACATGAGCCATGATAGGACTTGCAGAATGACACCATTGTTTAAAATCGTTTTGATATTTTGACAAATTCATGCATTTTTTAGATGAAAAGAACAAACAGTTTATTAGCCTTACTCATTGTATTATTCTTATTCATTTCATTACTCAACTACTCCTTTTCATGTACATTAGTAGTGTGTGGTAGAAGACTTATTTTGTACTAGCAGTTAAGCGTGTTTATCCCGATGTGCCAGGTAGACAATGCATGCAGGTCTTGAACTGTATGGAGACCTGTGTTCAACCTGCTCTTTTGCTGTCTTGCAATGCCGGTTTAGTCTTCTGAGGTCTGTCTATTTAAGTGTATAGACGTATAGGGCCTGATTCATGGAATACATTGTGCAGTAAATAGGGACTTTGTGTGGCCCACTGTGAGTGAAACCCCATTTGTCGATTCATAGACTTGTCTCTGCTGCACTTTTTTTGTACTATGCACAGCCTTCGTGTACGCCCGGCACGGCTCTGCGACCGGCCGAATGCCTTGCCCGAGACTCCATACAGGGGGTGTGCGTGGTCTGTACAGGGAACAAAGTATGGAGCGGAACACGCAAAATGAGGAAGTAAAAGGGAAAAAGAGGGTGTCACGTGAGACGGACAGCATGCTGTCAATAGTGTGGGATACATTTACCAGCCCAACAGAATCCCCTGCATCACAAAACTGCATTTTAGCAGTTACAGAAATAATGGCTGCATTGTATCTGCTGAGCACACATGGAGTGAGATGGAACATAGACACCCCAAGAATGGCTGCATTTATTTACTTCATGTAAATCCAAAGAGAAGAATTCAAAGGTAGAATGTCTCAGTGCTGCTGTGGTGTCATCTCAAAAACTTAAAACTGCACAAGAAAATGTCCTGTGTTTCAAACGACCTTGCACTGGTGCTGCGTTCATCTTTAAACATCACACAGTTTGGTTCTAGTAAAACACAGCCATGTCCATCTACTTCAGGTTCAACACCAGCAAATGAGGGCCATCCCTCCATGAACGGCATTGTTTTGTCAAATAAAGTCTGTGAAAATCAGGGAATTTCATTTCAGTCCACACGACTAGCATTCACTTTGGAAACAAAGTAACACATGCAAAGCACTTCAAAAGAAGCTCTCTCTCTCGCCTGGTGTCAGTTTCAAAGAGCCCATTTCCCAAGCATATCCCTGTGTATAGAAATTGACCAGAGCTATGAAAGCCTTCAGAAAGGAAATCCGAGGAAAACCACATTTTGTAAAATGTACATGAGCTAAGACGGACACTTGTAAACCCGCTTTTTGCAAAGCAGTGAAATGACACGTAGAAAGCTAAATGTGAAATCATCCCAAATACTCACACAGAAACAGTATATATGTGTGGGAATGGGGTGGTTTAAATGTATGTTATATTTATTTTAAAAAATATTTGGGTTCTGGGGAAGAAAGAGAGAAAAAGAAAGAAAAATGTGTTTGAAGACTCCAAAACCAGTTTGGCAAGGCATGCACTTTGAAGGTAGCCAACCCTCTGTGAAAGGACCAAGGTGTAGAAATTCACATCCTCGTCAGACTGTCCACCATTTCTGCTGCAAGGAACAATGGACCAAGGTGGAAATAGCCCTGTCACAGACGTGTGAATTCCTTTGACACCTCTCCTCAGCTTCAACTGCCCAGGATCAAATGGCACTGTGGTTACCCTGTTGTTCAGAACTGACACAGAGGGGGCAGGCTGGCTGTGGAGATTTGAAGGACTGCCCTACAGTGACAAATGCCACCCATAAGACTTGAAAGAACTTTTTACATTAAGTCATTAATTGACTTAATTAAACATTAAGTAATGTGAAATTATGACGGTTTTTAATGTAATTTTTGTATAAGCAAGATGAGACTATGTGGGTCTTACTGGCATGTGGTGGACGTGAATGGCATTAAAGAGGCATTTCTGGGGAAAGCGTACATGACACAGATGTAAAATGTGGAGAGAATATGCCAGACATTATTAGGCTTATGTGTAGCCATTTGTAGAATTTTGGGTAAACTGTTTCCTGTGAAAAACTGTGAAATGGTGTCCCCATTGAGCAAAGCAGCATCGCACAGACTTGGCGTTTGAAATGGCATAATCCTTGTAAAATATGGGATCTGCCTAGCTGATTGATAACAATTGTAAATATAAGGGTTTTTGTTCCATAACTTATTTTGGCAAAAGTAACTGTGGTGAAACAAAGCACATCATAAAACACACACACTAAAAATGATGTAACTTCCTTCAGTCCAATCAGCTCAGAGAGAGGTGGTGACAGGAATAGCCTGACCTATCCCATCCAAGAGGTCTGTCCAGTTTATTTCCGCCCACATAGTAAACATTCTCTGATGTCATCCTGCTTATATAAGAGGCAGGCATAGGGAGATCCAGACATTCAACATTCAAAATTCACCCTGCAAGAATCCAGAAACCAGATCCAGGCAGAACCACCTATCCAGAACCTCCTATCCAGGCAGAACCACATATCCAGAACTAAACCCTGCAAAAATCCCAATAATTCAGGGAGATAGGAGGAAAGGCTGCTGATCCCTTTGGGAGAATCCAGTGACCAGACCTGTCTTTGCCCCGTTGATGCATACCGTTGTCCACAGTGACCAAGACCCCTGTTGCCCTACTGTTCCCTTAAAGGAGAGCCCAGCCACTGCCCAGTGCCAGATTCTTGTCCCGCTGTCCAGAGAGCCGGGTGGCTGTCCAATTACCCAACTCAAGTGCATTTTGTAAGTATCACCCTCCCCAGTAACAAAAACTGCATACCCTGCTCATTCTGTCTAAACCCTATAAAAATCATATAAGTACCCCGGTAACTTAATTGTATGTATCCTTTGTGTATCCTGTTCTTAGAAGAATCTGTGTTAGCCTGTGTGGTAGCGTAATTCTTTTGAAATCATTTCAGTCCTTTGTGTAAGTCTGTAGAACCATTTTTAAATAAATTAATTAATTTCCCATAAGGATGAACGCGGCGCAAATAGGTTAACATTGCAAATTAACCTCCTTGTGTGCAGTGTCTTTCTTTAATAATCTAGGCACTAAAATATAGTCTCAGTAAAACAAATCATTTTGCTAACAAAACCGAGTTTGCCCGTGAAATTGTTTCCATTCTAAAATCCGATTTGCCTTTCCTATAAAGAAACTCATATTGTCACCCCATAAGAGTAACCCATTCACTTCAGTATCATATCTGTTATGTGCATTTATACCCCATCAGTTTCCGATTTTGACTGTTTAGCCCATTTCCTTAGCTGTCTGCTTGTTTAAACCCGTAAAAAATAAGAAATTGCAATTCTGCCACGTGTGATTTTTGCTGCACTGCTTTCCTTCCAAAAGTCAGTTTCCTCACCTGTATTTGTGTTATTTAGTACCTTGCCTCGTCACGAGTTGGTCTGTAACCCTTAAATGCGGTGGTAACGGTATTACTGCTGCATTTGAGGGCAGGCCCTATCACAAGTTTGCCACTAAATCGGCCGTTTTACCTCCAGCTATTTTTCTGGAGGTGAAAATCCCTGTTTTCTGAGGTATTACAGCCGGCTGTATTAGCCCACAGTATTAGCACTGAAAATTCCCCATTGGATCCAATGGACCCAATGAGGAATGGGGATTTACCGTTAAGGCCCAACCCGTGATCGGGTGGTAATACCACCGGGCCGGTCGGTGCTAGGGCTATTACAGTCGACGGTATTACAGCCGGGAATACAGCCCAACTCCCGATGAGGCCCTTATTTATTCTGCCACACATGTAAACTGATCTCTAACTATTCTGAATGCCATTTTGCAAATTTTTCAAGGGTTTACTTTTTCGTCTTGGCCTCCCATTCTGGGGTGGTAGATCGAATTTAAAATCCGATTTCTCCCTCTTACATCTGACTCCTTGCTACTCCTTGCTACTCCTTTCCACCCAGACAAAACCTGGTCAGTAGGTGTTTGGGGAAGTGTTGCAGGGGGAGTGCATAACCTCAGTGCAATCTAAAAGTGTGACAAAGAGTGATCTTGCTTTCACCTCCACGTCTGTAACTGATGTTAGAAAGTGAAAGTTATTGTATTATAACATTTTGCTGTATAGTTTCACCATTCTGGTGATTGCTGCCCTAAATTTGATTTGTTTGATTTTGCATTTGAATCTTAAAAATAAATAAATATTTCCTTATTACACACCGTCCTGGTTCATGGTCCATTGCGACACAGTGTGTTTGTCAAGGGGGGGTGTCAGACGGGTTGGCTGCCTTCTCAAAGCAGAATCCAAAATTAATAAATGCAAAAGAGTTTTTATTGTGCGCCACATCCCTTACAAGTGGAAAGAGTCCTGGTGTGGAGTGTGTCATGTCTTTAAATCCGTTACAATAGCACAACCCCAAATGCGCATGACAAAGCGTATTCATGGACGTGAACGCGCAACATCTCACCTACGAAATGCCCATGCAAAGCCCTCGATCTTTCCGCCACCTGAAGAGGGGCGTACAGACACTTGCACAGAGGATTCGCAGCATGGAGGCGAGTTTGCATGTCAGATCTAGGGGTGCATGCATACAAATGGGGGTCCGATCGAACTCAGGGGTGCACGTACGCAGTGTAGCGGGTTGCAGGGACGGTGTGCGGGGGTTTGCATGCAGTCTGACCGAAATAAGATATGAGTTACACGATACAGTGCGCATGTTCTCGGGTGCCTGTTGCAGTTATGGGGGACCCCGCGCTGTGTAAGCGAGCTGCTGGCTTAGTTGTGAGGGACCCTATGCTGTTATGACAGGGTGCATGTGATTGGACCTGGGAAGGCCGCAAAGGTATGGATATTTGGCTGCTATGGCTTTGCGTGCGGGCGAGTCAGGGCCATTCCTGCCGCAACTTGTGGATAGGCCTACTTTGCAGGTACAATTCCATGAATACGTGGAGTGCACATAATTGATTCTGCATTCAGGCTCACTCTGAGGCGTTCTCAGTACACAACATTTGCAGGATCTCTGCACAATTTTCCAAGAATCCAGCCCCTTGGGTTGCTTTGAGACCCGTGCTCATTGTGTGTGCACAATGTGTTTTTTTAACCATTTCATCTTAAAAATTTGAAAAGAAATGCAGCAGCCTGTGTGAGCCATGTGTATTGTTTTTTTTTTTTTCCTGTCAACCAACATCATCCCTTTGTGTATGAATGGCAATCATTTTGGGTAATAAGTACACCTGTTAGCTTTTGCTGAATGCTGGAGTGATTTGGCATGATGACTATGCAGTTGTATTACAATAGTGCATGCTTTTATGCATGTTGCATTTGAAAATGAAACTTAAATTTAAAATGATAACGTCAAAATTTAATTGAAATAAGTTTCAAACGATACTGACTGCAATTTGATGTTTTCACATATAAAAAATAATGTGAATGAATACTGATACCATTTCTAAAAATAATAAACATGGAAACAGACAGAAATAGAAACGTCAAACTATCAAATCCTATAAAACCGAGTGAAAGACCTAATCATAACTATTGGCAACTGATCTGGGCATTCCCTCAAATCATTGATTTTCAGAGCCATTGACGAGCACCAAAATAGATTGTTTTTGCTAAAATGCTAGGTCACATTCTTCTGCATAATGCCACAACCAACTGCAGACATGGTTTGGTCTCTTGGGTTGTCACCAGTCCAGGGACAGTATGCTCTGGACCCGCCCAAAGATGCACAACCCTGATGGTGGTGCATGGGGTAGATTGTGGTCTCATGCAGAAGGAATGTGACCTGGCAGGTTGACCTGGGCTACCCCGTTTCTGTTGTGATCAGGCCAGACATGCATATGGTAACTTCCCTTCTACAAAGGCAGGGAGACCGTCTGATAGCATGTTAGAAAAAAAAATGTAGATCACCACAATCATTACAGGATTACACACAATCACAACATACCACTTGTAACGGTTTCTTGAGCAGCCACCCTCAACACGGGGAGTTCCTTCCCTCCCCACTCAAGTGGTTATGCAATAAACTGTATAAAAGATGATTTTTTAGCCCTATCTCAGACACATATCATGCCCCTTAGATCCCTTTCCCCAGAACTAACAATGAGCCAAAAACCAGGCCGATGTATGGGAAATATATTGTTTTTTTTTTTTTTTTTTTAATTAAAGGTAATAGAAATGAGCACAAAAATATCAAACACCACTTTATCCATGGAACAACACAATTAACTTCTCTCAGCATAAATAAAAGTGAGTTAAAAAGAACACAGTCACAATTCTTTACTTACTGCAAATTTCACTTCACAAAATAATTACACTTATCAATAACCAAGGCACTTATCATGTAATGTTATGCGATTTAGATTTTTCTGCAGGCTTAAAAGGCAAGCAGTAGGATTTCAAGATTGGTAATGTTGATTTCGCCCACACTTTTGGTTTAAAATAAAAACACAGGGTGATTTATTGGTTTGTTTACAAGACCCACCCTTGCTTTGGTCTATGCTGGGAACAAAAATGTGAACCCCCCTTACTGAAAGGCCTGGGTTGGGAAGCTGGATAAAAAAGTTGGACTGATTTAAGAACCAAGACCTTAAAGAAGTCGGGGTCAGCTTGACAACAAGGTTTACCCAATTAACTCATAGGCTATAGTTTTCAGCATACACTGGGAAGTGAGCTTTTCCCGAATTCTGTAGTGTTTCTGCCAAATGGGGAATTAATTACACTCATATTTTGTTTAAATAGGCTAAGGGTCGACACAGTTTTTCCCCCCACCTGAGCGATTCAAGGCAAGCCGACTCCCCCACCTTTTAGTTTCCCTGGGCTCAGTTCTACTTACATAGCAAGCCGTAAGGATACCAAACACCAAAATAATTATACTCAAGATCCACCCTCTCACACTGAAATTGTACAGGCAGGGACCTCAAACCTAAAACCCACCCAGTTCTGCAAGCCACATCCCCAACATTGTACAATAATACTTCCCACACGGTCTAAGCCATGGGCACTCCTACTTTAAAGGTTACAGCTGCTGGCTCCCTACACAGACAATTGTAATTAATATTAATTATAATTGTATCCATGCTATTTTAGGATAAAAAGCAGAGTCTTCCATTGGTGCCTGAACTCCAAATTGTTCATGGTCAGCCTGAGTGCCAACGTACAGGTGTGCTGCAAAAGTGTGGAAGCCAGCTAGGGATGTCATAACATTTAAATATGGGCATATGTAAGGTACTTAGGCCAATGGGTGATACGCCAAACACTATCAAACATAAAGAAATAAGTTTAAACATTGGAAAATACTTTGAGCCATGAAATGAAAAACTCTTGTTACTGAGTTGAATGGCGCTGCAGCCTCATCAGAACCAGCACCCACCCTGAGCCTTTACACCACCCATTTAAGAATTGACTTGGGGAACCGGCAGTGTGTGTCCAAGTGTCTTGCAGCCTGATTTGGTCTCCAGAAACACCTGCTCCCACTGCAGGAGAAATGTCCGATTTCATCTTCTTCTCGTTTCTTCAGAAAGTGATCAGACATTGATTGGAATGAGCACCCAGTTAAGAGAAAAGGGCTCCAGATCATAAAGTGGTCACAATCTCTGCAGAAGGCGCTTCATAGACCCATGGGATAGACTCCCTTGAATTATGTCCTACAGAAAATAACTCAAACAACCCTTACAGTTGTACTTATCATGATCTAAACCTATATACCTTGGTGAATTATGAGACACTACACTAAACCCCAATAGACTCTGTTTGTATTTCACCTCCATTATCCTGATCTCTAAATGATTTGCTTTAGTGAGCAACTGTTTTTGGCCCAGTGAATATCTTTGCCTGTGAATTTCTACAAGGATTCTAAAGCACTCACTTTAGGAAACAATGTTCTTGTTCCATTAACAGTAAGTGCAAATTCTATTCCACCAGTAACTGTAATTCTACCAACAATTCTCATGAACTCTACCCCTGTAAAGTACTAGTTTAATCATATCCTGTGGGATTGTACAACATCACACAACAGCAGTTCAAACCATCAGAAATACATCAGTGCAATGAAATCTGCTTCTACCCTGTTCTTACGCCTGCTCTTGCCTTTATTCCTCATTCTAACTAGTCCTCCTTGACTCAGAAACTTTACTTCTTTCATCAACATAGATAGCTTGGATTACCAAACACATTTAAAATGTGTTAAGGCTCAGCTGTTGCCCAGTTAAAGTTACAAAAACATCAGTTCAAGATATTTCTACAGCCCATCATTCATCTACTCAACTCATCCTTGTCCACAGCTATGGTGTTTAGTGTCTTCAAACTTGCCAGAGTAGCACCACTGCTTGAACAACATCATTTGGTCTTGATGACTCTAACAACCTTAACCAATGTGTTTTCTACCCTTCTCTAAGGTGTTATAACTTGCAGTGACCCATGAGCCAAACTCTTTTGCACAGTCAATTGATTTGCTGTACCCACAGCAGGCTGGGTTCTGCCCAAATCGAGGAATGTTGTCTGCTTTGGTTTGATGTTTGATAACCTTAACCTCTTGGATGATGGGGGAAATGGTGCCTTGATATTATTAGATCTAACGGCTGCCTTTGAGACCCTCAACCACTACATGCTTCTCATTACATTCAGAGAGCAAGGGATAGGAGACATATCACATTCCTAGTTTTAATAGTTTTAGTATTTTATTACCTTTAGGATGACAGGAAATTATGATCTCGCTCTTCGTTGCTCAACCTCTGCCCACAGGGAGGTGGGTTTCTCAAAAGATCACCCTTCTCCACACTTTTACACATTTATGTGCATCCATTGGCCACATACATTCACTTACATGGTTTTAGGTTTGCCCCCTAAGCAGACAAAACTCAAATCTTGTGGCAGCTAGATGCAGACACTATGGGCTCAGCTCTAGAATGTTCTTGTTGCCTGTCTGGAATTGATGAATGGACGGTGGCCCACTGGCTGAAGCTAGCCCCCGTTTACAGAGTTGTTGGTGGTAGAAGGCACCCTGAGTAGCTAGGATGATATGTCTTTGGACATCTTGGACGCCCACACAGGGTGCAGCTCCCACTGCTGCACTGAATTGTAATTGACTCAGATCTTTCCCAGGGTTCTACCTTATTTTGCCGAATGATTTTACATCGTGGGACTTTTCATCGCCACCCTTTCATCGCAAAAAACTCCTTTCTTTTTTTTATTTATGGGGGCGTTCGCCCCCAAATCCCCCTTACTTAAATAAACATACCCCAAACCGCATCAGACACCCCCCCTAAAAAAGTTTTTTAAAAAAAGTTTTTGGCGATGAAAGGGTTGGCGATGAAAAGTCCCACATTGTAAAATCGTTCGACGAAACACGTGTATACCCTTTCCCAGGTGCCCACCCCCAGATCCATGAACTTGCAGTTAAAAACCTATGTGTTTTCATTGATTGGGTTCTTTCCCTGCTCTCTCAATTTAATGTGGTGGTTAGCATCTGCTTCTTTCATCCAAGGTTTCTTCAGAAGATCTTGCCATTCCTTACTCATGATACCCGTAACATGCTAAATTACTGCAGTTACATCGACCTTAAGCTTTCCATGTACTGGATTAAATATTTTCAAATTCTGCAACACTTGTCTGCCTGAGCTTTATTGGGGAAAAGGATATTTGATCATGTGGCTCCCAATCTCACATCAGTTTCAGATTAAGTCACTCTGTCTGACTCAACATGCCTTTTACTGCCAAGGGCTTCCTTTTTAGCAGCCTAAATTCCAGCCTTATCTAACTAATAATAAATCACTTTATTTCAGATAAGTCCATTAAATCATATAAAAAATAAAAACATAAGGAATAACAATTCACAACATTTATTTCTGCAAAAATAAGGTGCAGTACGATAACGATTTGGCACAAACACTCTTTTTTTTCAGCAAGTGCTTTGGTCAGAAATGTTTACACCACCCACATAACAGCAATAGCATTATCTGTGCTTTCTCTTCAGTCTAGCTACACATTTCAAATCAGGGTGCTCCGGTAACTTACACAAACATGTGATGGGGTATCCCTCTCAATCCTTGTCCCGCTTGCCTGTAACTCTGGCCCACGAACCTAAATGGAAAATCGGAACATATGACATTAGATACAGTTTGAAGGCCCACATCTTTTCACATGTTGTTTCTTAAACCATTTAAATTAGTAGCTAAGGAGCTTGCATCTTGTTATTATGTCCATCCTCTTTCCAGTGCCGCTAAGTAGGGTCAGTCCTAGATAGTGCATGGATGGGCAACCGAATGGGCATCCAAATTATTTTATTTTTTTAAACCATGCTACTGTCAGTCCTTGAACATATTGCACTCAGAGACAATTGTTTGCCTTTTGCAAAATTGCATTCTGTAAATGTAGTCTCCCAGTCAATAATAAAAAATAGATATATCTACAGCAGCAGTGAGTTTTCCACCCTGGCAGTAACTGAGATATACCCTGCTTAGGTTCAAAGCAAGGAAGGGGTGAGCCCCCTAAGGCCATGTTGCCGAATATATAAACCCACCTTACAAGACCACTCAGAGAAACATGGCCTAGGTTTTGCACTCAGAGGCCCTTTTTTTTCCTTTTGCTGGATTGCATTCTGGTAGTTGTAGTCTCACAGTCAAGATGGAAGGAATAATGCCACAATTGTAAACTTTTGACCTAACATAGTACTAAAAGGGTTTATATATTTGAGTGACAATATGATATGTGTACTTTTCAAGTTAGCTTTATAAAGCAGAGTATTGTTGAAAGCCAGACATGGGGGCGAGGAGGGGAAATCATGAGAGGGCAAGTAAGACGTGAGTACTTGCCCACAAAGTGGCAAAAGAGTTTGCAATACTGCACACTTGTGCAGTTATTATTCCCTGATTGTGGGTGCTTTTCTGGGCACTATGTGGGTGGATAGAGTAACTTTTATTCAGGGGGCAGACACAACCGCTTGTTTTTTTTTAGGTTGGAAACCTTGCTCAAGTATTTGGCTACCAGGATGTTAGTCAGGTTGTCATGTTCCCAGTGCAGACGCTTACTCACAAGACCACAAGCACTTGTTTTGTATTGGGATTTAGTTTTCCAGGGAATATTTTGTGACAGATTACTGGGTTTAAAAGGTGAGCCCCTTATATACTTTGCAAGCATATTTATTGGAACATTTCCTCTCTCTGGTTATTTTTCTGGTGTTCATAACTTTTTTAAAAGTCCAATGCTATTTTATCTTGCGCACTTTCGTCTAAGGAGTGTGTCTATTGAACTACATTTGTATATTTCACTTCAAGGTATATGTTCACTTATTGTGCATATATTCATGGGTGCCAGCTTTTGATTTTCGCTATGGGGGCAAAAGTACCTGGGTGTTATTTTTGAAGCTGGTCATTTTATTCAATTTTACATGCTGCTTAAATGCGATTAGTTGGGGTTTTTCGGGGTGCGACAACAGTCACTGTGAGACTGACCATAAAACAAGGGGCTTGTAGCACGCTGCTTAACCAAAGTGTGTGATCCTCAGCAAATAATGTAATTGCACAGGGCCTTAGCTAAAAATATTGGGAGTTCTCAAAGCCTGCAATCTTTCATACATGATAAAATTGATATTTTTAAAGCTACAGTGAAATTAGGAGTGAACAATCACTGGTGACCCGGGTCTCTCATGTATGCAGTAACGAGGACTGATCCGGCTTAGCTTCTAAGTGAGGAAAAGGCCAGGCCCCTTAGGCCATGGTGCCCAATAAGTGAGGACAAGTTACAAGACCACTTAGAGCAACATAGCCTGAAGGTCCGGCCCCTTCCTCACTTTGAAGCTAAGGACTACTGTGCGTATATTCATGGGTGCCGGCTTTTGATTTTCGCTATGGGTGCAGAAAGTACCTAGGCATATCTTATTCTTGCAGCCAGTCTTTTTTCCCATTTCTGTGCTGCTTAAATGTGGTTAGTTGTGGTTGTGTGATGTATTACAACAGTCACCAAGAGACCAGCAATGCAACAAGGGGCTTGGAGCACTGGACAGGACATTTTGGTATGACTGTTTCGCCGCAGGTCCCGTTTGGCCACTCCCAGTTAGATACAGCCAGTTGGGCACAGGGACCTTTCGGTGCAATGCCACTGTACCCAGTTACCTCTCAGCACGGATTCATTGCTACATCTCTGGACGCTCTCTGAGGTCTGCTGA
The DNA here is from genome assembly GCF_040938575.1 of Ambystoma mexicanum. Classification (NCBI taxonomy): domain Eukaryota; kingdom Metazoa; phylum Chordata; class Amphibia; order Caudata; family Ambystomatidae; genus Ambystoma; species Ambystoma mexicanum. The sequence continues at coordinate 461,905,121 of NC_090935.1, forward strand.
ACAGGCAAGACTTTCCCAGCCTCGCTTCCGTCTAGCCAAATATGGAAAAACACATTTGTACGTCCTTGCCCCAGCATTATGGAATTCGATCCCACTTCCTCTCAAGTCCTCCCCTTATTTGGTTGACTTTAAAAAGAACCTGAAGACCTTCCTTTTAACCTCTCTCTAGTTTTGTGCTCTCTGACATCAAACTTCCTTCACTTCTGACCGTCCGTTCTGTTTTGTTTTATGTGTGCCGTGAGACCTGCAGGCGAATTGGCACTCTACCAAGAATTAAAATAAATAAATAAGGATGTTTGGCTCAAGAGGTCGTAATTGACGTGGCATGAACCTGCAGGTACTTTGCATTTTGAACCTCTCGGCGCAAGGATGTTTTAGCAGGAGAGGTCACAATTGGCATGAACCTGCTGCCACTTTGTGTTTTGTAATATGGATTAAACATGAAAAACATTTATTTGCTGCAACATTATAAAACAGGATGGTACATGTATTACACAGTTGTTGCAGAATTGAACATGTATTAAACATGAAACACATTTATTTACTGCAACATTATAAAACAGAATGGTACATATATTACATCGTTTCTGGGCAACATTATAAAACAGAAAAAAACGAAATAAAACACATGTGTGCTGAATGCTGCCTTCAAGAACCCTAGCTTGTAGGATTTGAAAGCTCAGCACTTAACCATTATGCTACTTTGATATTATTGATTGGATTCTTACGAGTTTCATACTTAGGCCCTCATTACGAGTCTGGCATTTAAGGGTCCGCCAGATCATAGCCTTGGCGGATTTCTGCTGCAAATTTGCTGATTTTCGGTGCTATTACTGCCGGCGGGAAATCCGCCAGCGGTAATAGTGCAAATTTTCCCCATTGGGCCCAATCGGGAATGAGGATTTCCTGAATGGACCTAATGGGGAATGGACCCTAACCGTTCCGCCAAACCCGTGATCCGGCGCTTATAGCGCCGAGGGGTTGGCGGTAGGGCTAATAGCGCCAGCGGTAATAGTGCCAGCGTTACCACCCAACTCGTGATGAGGCCCCTAGCCTTTTAAAATTGTACATATTTAAAATTGTAGGCTAAGTATGAAAGCCATTGTGGCATAGTGGTTGAATGCTGGTCCTTGAACTCTGGCAGACCAGGGTTCAAGATAAAAAAAATGTTAACAGTATATTTTGGTAAACACTCTGTATTCTGGACTATGTAGTCTAACAGGCATACATATTTGTGTATGCGGCGATATAAATATAAATAAAATATCATATCATGTGGCCTCCTTCATGGAAACGCTCACCCAATCACTGCATGATTTTAAGACGGTCTTTTGAGCTGCCAATTAATGGGCAAATAGCGGTTGCGCTTTTACCATTGCACGTGAGCCAGCGCAAGCAAGACTTTCTTTGCAGCTCAAGGCAAGAGCTTGTCACATAGTCTTGTTATTCCTTAAGTGCCAGGCTACTATGCAGTCTATGCAAAAAGGACGAGCATACTCGTCCTTGGCACTTAAGCGGTTTTAATATATTGTGTTACTTTTAGACTTTGAAAATGGCAGGGGCAAGTAGACACCACTCCTCTCCCGCCCCTTATTCTCACTTTCCCCACATGTTTTACTATTTTCCTCCTCCTCTGATTCTGCACTACGTACCTCCTCCTTCAACAATGTACAGATCTTCTGCTGCCATTCAACCCAAACAAATAGAGGTGCAGGAGAAATCATAAATATAGCCGAGTTACATGTCTTGTATATATTGTTACATGCCAGACGTCCCTTGTTATTTGGAAGCTGATCATTCTGATTTACTTTTTACTTTGCATTTTGGGATTTGTCTTGATGGACAAAGCAAAATTAAAAGTCACAAAATGCAAAAAAATAAAAAAGAACTGGATGGGCATCTTCTGAATTACAAGGAGACATGCACACACACTGACACTGAAAACTCACACTTGACGTGTCACAATGCTCACATACACACACAGGTGCAATAATGCCATAGCGAGTGCCCATTAATGTTTTAGACTATACAGTCAGCACAACCAAATATCGTGGCCACTGGCTAGTATTGTGTTGAAGACCGTGGCTACTGGCTGGTTAGTGTATGTAATATACAGTGGGCACGTCCGAAGGCCATCGCTTATTGCACTTTATTATTTTAAAATATACAGTGCACATGGCCAAAAGATGTTCAATCTGCTCAAGGGCATGGTTAGTGGCCCATTTATATGTTAGAATATATAGTGGACACAGCCAAAGATTGTGGACACTGGCCAGTATTGTGCTAACGTCCATAGCTAGTGCCTGATCAGTGTATATAATATACAGTGGACACAGTTCAAAGCTGTTTCCACTGATAAAGGCCAAGTTCTTTGGTTGTAGCCTGTTAGTGTTTTAAAATATTCAGTGCACATGGGTGAAGGTTGTGACCACTGTCCATAACTGAAGGCCATGACTACTACCCATTCATGTTTTAACATATTTTGGAACATGCACACTGAGCATGGCTGAAATATATGCTTAATGCCAGTTACTGTTGTAATGTAATTAGCGATGTCATCATTGTGGTCATATGCTGCGCAACAGGGGGCGTGAAGTAAAGGTGGCTTTAGCTGAATTCCAGGGGTTTTGTTGCGTTAAGTTCTCACCTTAACTAAAGTGTTTTCTCCTTGAAAAAAAATAAAAATATATATATACATATATTACATGGCCGCGGTAGCGGCCATGTAGTTATGGTTAAGTTGGTGTTTCCATAGGAAGAGCACTTATAACTTCGCTCCCCCTGGACGAATCCTCACCAAACTTTGCAAAAAAAGTATATGGCCCACTCTGAATTTTGCAAAGTTTGGTGAGGATTCGTCCAGGGGGGGAAAAGTTATAGGGGGGTCCCAAAACTTTTTTTTTCCCCATAGACTGAATGGGAAAAAACTTTGCGCACGGCTACAGCCCGAACCGCTGGACGGATTTACACCAAATTTGCGGCAGTAGCGGCGGCCTGGTCCCGAAAGCGTGCTTTTGCAAATTTGGTGTAAATCCGTCCAGTAGTTTTTAAAAAAATGAACAAAATGTAAGGCACAAAAATTAGTGATATCTGTGTTCGCTTCGCGGACGGACTTCCCTGTTCGCTCCGCGGACAGCACCCCGATTGGCCATTGGCCTTGCGTCATGTCCGCGGACATGTGACGTGTTCACTGATTTGACGGCGAGGGGCGTGGAGCGCATCAGATTTTCTGTGGCGCCCGCCATCTTGTATTCGCTGTCGACCGCGTACAGCGCAGTGAAACGTGGATAAAAAATTGTATTTAGTGCCCTGTGTTGGTGTGTAAGAGTGTTTGGGGAGGGTGGGGGAGTATGAGATAGGTTCAATGTTTTGTTTTTTTATGTGCTAGACGTTTTTGTTGCGTTCGATTTGTCCGCGGAGAACACGGCTGTTCTGACATTTTGTAAATAAACTAAATGGTGGGGTGTTTAGAAGACGGAGTATGTGTCATTTTTGTTCACAAGGAAGGTAAAAATGAGCTATGACCACTCGCGGTGTACTTAATTGTTAGTAAATACACAACCTGGGGGTGTCCTCAGGACGCTGTCCGTATTGTAATCTGTCTAGTTGAATGTGTTCTAAGAACACTCGCGGTGTCCCGAAATGGTTGCAATTACACAAAATGGGGGTGTTCTGAGAACGTTGTTTGTATTGTTCGTTGTCAGGGTGAAAGTGTTTTAAGACCACTCCTTTTGTCCGCTAATAGTACAATTTCCTATGGGCGTCAACCGACTTTTTGTCCACTAAAGAAACGATAAATCCGGCTGGTGTGCGCCGACATTATGTGATAATCCTATGACTGGCGCTATTGACCTGGCTGACTTGCTTTTGCGACACTAAATCATATCTCCTGCCCCTAAGCCTGATATTATCAAAGCATTCATATTCCCCACCTCTCTCCGTGACGTTACAGGGTGCATCATCAAACGCACCCCGTCCTCTCCAGTCCTAAGTGACTTTACACAGAACCTGGAAGACAACACATATTATGTCACAACACAGCGCGCCACAATTCGGAATATGAAACAGTGATTTAAAAGCAAACAGCAAGATTGTAAATTTTGTAAAGTACATTTATTTGACATCAAATGTTTAGAGAATATGCAGCAATTTGCATTTGTCTTTGTTGTCGATCCACAAAAGTTCATGTTGAGGCACGCGATGTTCCTTTGCGGTACAGAGGGTGTTAGATCAGCTTACAACTCAGTGCGCCACAATTCGGAATATGAAACTGTGGTTTAAAAGTAAACAGCAGGATTGTACATTTGGTAAAGTACATTTATTTCACATGAAATGTTTAGTGAATATTTAACAATGTGCCATTGTCTCTGCTGTCGATCAGCAAAAGTTTATTTGGAGCCACGCGTTGTTCCTTTGCGGTAGATAGGCTGTTGGTTTATGATAAAAGCAGTAAATGGTCGCTCTGATAATCGGAAGGTTGCTCCAACAACGAGCCATTACACCACCCTATTGGTTGGTATGTTGTTTGCAGCTGCTAGTACTGCGTAAGGGCATATTGGTCCTTGGCGATTGTCCCATAAAATGGTGAGGGTCATGAAGTTACATATTTGGACCTGCACCTGGCAGTTGAAGACCCCATCCGCAGGAGTCTGTAAATCGTGACATAGGCAAAATGGAGCCACATACCTGTTTTAAAAAACATAAATTAGTCTCACCAGCCGATCTTCATTAAAAATCATCATTTTATTTATTAGGGCGTGAAACTATTTGCTATAGAAGATAGTGCAACGGAGTATGTTAGTAATAAAATAGTAATATTTTCCCATTCGTATAGCGCTAAGAACTGTGAGGTATCTAAGCGGTGCTTATTATTAACCACGGTGTGTGGTGCTCATTTATCGACCACGGAAGGATGAAAGGCTGAGTTTGGCCTTGCTGGGAATCAAACTTGCGTTAGCAAGCTGTGCACGGATGTCAAAGCGAGCGTTGTACTCGCTGTGCCACTTGACAGGCTACAGTGAAGTGGCACAGCGAGTAGAGCGCTTGACCGCCTATAGACCGGTTAAATTATTTCTATTAACCCACCCTGTGTCGTCTGCCTTTTTTAGAGCCCTCTAAACGACAGGGGATCAATTCGGCGGTGATAGTGCGCGGTAGAAAACATTATGCCACTTTGAACGAACAAGTTCAACTTGAGCGGTCTTTAATGCTACGCTATTGTAATTATATTTGATATAAAATAATCTAAAGGGTTACTTACAGTACAATTGCAATTTCCATTGTCTACGAGTGGTGCAGTCCCAAAGTATGACTCCGCGTGTGCCAACGATCTTTCGCATAGTGATATAATATATAAAAGTGGTTTTGTTTCAGAATTTCATACTTATCTTCTCTTACGTTTTAGCAACACTACTTCAAGAGAAGTCTTTCATCACAATCTTTGTCTGTCAAGGTCAAAACACAATACAACCTTATAGTCTGCTTCGTGAGCCTCTCCGGGGCCCGAGAAAAATATGGAAGCAGCTGACCTTCACTGTGAACGAGCATAAATTCTTACTTTGCAACATTCTGTGTAAAGCCATCTGTAGAAGTTCGTTTTTGCACGCCATGTTTGTATATTGTTTGCGTGATATTAAAAAAAGTTTGTTTAAAAGACGTTATGGTTCTAAGTACAGCCGAAAGACCCCTGAAAATAGCAAGTTATGGTAAGCTATGAAAAATAACTCACACCACCACCGTGCACTGCTAAGACTAACACCCAGGACATCAAAGATGACATCGCAAATGGTATTGATGAAATCACTGATGACATCACATGTGTATGTACTTTTCATGGAATTTGTGTACTAGGGATTTTTATTATAATGTTCCGAAAAAAGTGTCAAGGATATTGCAATAAATATCATACCGTTATTAGTGCTTTGAACGATGCATTGATATAAATAGCATTGTATTATGGGATTCTATCTAGTATACTGAGCTACTAATGGAGAAAGATAGCATTGTGTGCAGAGTACAAGATGAAAGTATAATATTTGTAATGTTAGTATGTTGAATAATGAAATGATAATTGGCCTGAAATGTTCGAAAATTCACAAAATGGGGGTGTTCCGAGGACGTTATTCGTATTGTGTGATTGCTTAGCTGTATACAATGAGGGAATGGCACAGAGAGTAAAGTGGATGCCGTCCGCGGACACCGCAGCTTTTCATGGACAGGGCGTGCTACATCCGGGTTTTTCCAGGAAATCCAACATGGAAAGAAGACTGTACGGATCAGCCAATCAGATGTCGAGGTTGTGGATTTGTGGTGAAGGAGACTGTGTGTGGTGAAGATGGCAGAAGTGGAGAAAGTCAGGGTGTTGGTGCTCGGAGATATGTTTGTGCATGGTTTACAGCAGTACGCTGAATGCAGGCACGTTGCAAAGAACTTTGATGTCAAAGGAGTGGAGGTGGTGTGGAGCACTGTGCCTGATTGCAATGTACAGGGAATTGTACAAGTTTGTGAGGATATGGCCACGATGAACAGTCCGCATGTGGTAGTTTTGCACTATGGTGCTTTCCATTTGGGCAACGTCAGTGCCCCTACTTTGTTGGCTGATTTGGAACGCTTGGTTCAAGCCGTAATGAAGATCCTTCCAAATGCGAAAGTAATTTTTTCTGGATTACTACCTAGGGCAATATGGGACAATAGTTCAGTTTTTTGTCCTCAGCAAAACATTGCTAGGTGTGTCATCAACCGAGGCATGTGTGCCTTCATGCTTAGAGCTGGTATGTTCTTCTGTAACAATGAGAATATTGATGCCAGTAATGCTGTTAATTTTAAAGAAGATAGTAGTTCTTTATCTTTTACAGGAAATGCCTTTCTATTTTGGAATGTAAGGGTTGCTTTGGAGAAGGTTATGTGAAGATTTTAGGAGTAAAGTAAGAAAAAAAAATAAGAAAAAAAATACAAAATAACAGGTGTCTGTCAAGCATCTGTAAAAAAAATAAAAACGGCTCTTTTCAGAGCCAACTTCAAAGGGGAAATCGGGCACACTATTTAAATTAACATTCACCACGCTCAGATTTTCGATATGTCCGCGGACATGGTGGTAGTCCGCGGACATGAAAATCACTACGAGGGGGTTAGTATGTTCTATGTTACATGTATACGAAGTCAGGGATATTATGGTTAAGTTGTGCTACTAAAAACCTATGAAATTCAGTGAAAAAACTTTGTGAAAGGGACGTTATGGTTAAGTTGCGCTACTAAAAACCTATGAAATTCAGTAAAAAAAACTTTGTTAAAGGGACGTTATGGTTAAGTTGCGCTACTAAAAACCTATGAAATTCAGTGAAAAAACTTTGTTAAAGGGACGTTATGGTTCAAAGTAAAACCGAAAAACCCCTGAAATTCGGCAGCGATGGTAAGATAAGTAACCATAACTCGCGCCGCCACCGTGCACTGCTAACACTAACACCCAGGACATCAAAGATGACATCAAAAATGTCATTGATGACATCACTGATGACATCACATGTGCATTTACCTTTCATGAAAAGTATGTACAAGGGATTCTTAGTGTAATGTTAATTAAAAAAGTGTCAAAGATTATTGGAATAAATATCAAGTGCTAATCAGTGCATTAAGCTATGCATTGATATAAATAGCATTCTATCATTAACTTCAATCCAGTATACTAAGGTACTCATGTAGAAACACAGGCATTGTGTGCAGCATACATGATGGAGGTGCAATATTCATAAGCTTGCCATGTTCAATATTGAAATGATAACTGTTTTTATATTAGAGTTTTGCGTACAGTGAAACTTGTGATAAGTAGGTAATAAAACCCACTTACTACATAATTGCATTACTATACACAAATCACAAAGAGACAACACCACATACAAATATGAATATATACAAGGGAATTGAAGTAGGAAAAAGAAACAGCAATAGTAGCAGAAAGTGTTCATAACCTAACTGATTACCTTTATGGAGAGAAATGATTGCTCTGTTTCAAAGCTGTTACTTACCCTATCTATATATATAACATGATGTGTCTGGACCCTAAGGAAAATAGTGTGAGTACAACATATAAAAATATGAGCATATACAGGGAAAATATAGTAATAAAAAAACATCAAAAGTATCAGAAAGTGCTGATAAATCTACTGATAATTTAAATCACAAAAAGGATTGCTGTCTTTCAAGGTTGTGACTTCTCCTATGTATATGTTTCATATGATATGACTGGACCATAAGGGAATTATTCTAAGAACATACTTGAAAGATAAGTCTACGAATATAGTAATTTACAATTTTTAGTTCCTGACTGTTACTGAAGAAAATCATGTGGCCTAGATATGTCAGGAAAGGAAAAAAGGGAGAGCCAGCCATGTGATGTCATCAGTGATGTCATCAATGTCATTTGTGATGTCATCTTTGATGTCCTGGGTGTTAGTGTTAGCAGTGCACGGTGGCGGTGCGAGTTATGGTTGCTTATTTTACCATAACTGCCGAATTTCAGAGGTTTTTCGGTTTTACTTTGAACCATAACGTCCCTTTAACAAAGTTTTTTCACTGAATTTCATAGGTTTTTAGTAGCGCAACTTAACCATAACGTCCCTTTAACAAAGTTTTTTTTACTGAATTTCATAGGTTTTTAGTAGCACAACTTAACCATAACGTCCCTTTAACAACGTTTTTTCACTGAATATATATATATTCACTACAAAAAAAACTTTGTTGAGGGGACGTTATGGTTAAGTTGCCCTACCAAAAACCTGTGTAAAAAAAAATTCTACCTCCCCATTATGGTTCAAATTAATACTGCCATGGGTGTCCTAGTCTTAGCAATGCACGTAGATGCTGTGAGATATGGTTGCTGAGCTTACCATAATGGGGGTATGTGCAGTGTTTTTTGGTTTCACTGTGAAGTATAATATCCTTTAACAAAGTTTTTTTTACTGAATGTACATATATATGTGGCAGGGAACGAAAACAAAGGGGCTAAACATGTGATGTAGTCAGTGATGTCATCAATAACATTTGTGATGCCATCTTTCATGTTCTGGGTGTTAGTGTTAGCAGTGCACAGTGGTGATGGCAGGTATGGGGCTTAGTTTACCATAACTGGCAAATTTCAGGGGTTTTTCGGTTGTAATTTGAACCATAATGGGGAGGTAGGAATTTATTTTTTAATGAAGTACACAGGTTTTTGGTAGGACAACTTAACCGTAACGTCCCCTCAACAATATTTTTTTTTAGTGATTTGTTCAGGTTTTTGGAAGGGAAACTTAATCATAAAATTGTGTCAATGAAGTTGTGCTGAATATACACTGGCCCTCATTACGACCCTGGCGGAAATCGAAAAACGATGGCGGAAATGCAATACCGCCATCGAATAGCGCTCGGTGCGACTATGACCCGTCACCGCAAAGTACGAAGCCATTAGCGACACCGTAGTGAACGCCAACGCTAACTGCACCAAGCACGCGCGCGCGCGCCATGCCAAACCGCAAACACCACCATGGTGCAACGGTACGCCAATTCCGACCCTAGCGGACATGTACCTAACGCCATCAGGCATGGCGGAATGTACCATTCCGCCATGGCGAGAAGTATGGCATCGCGAATCAACCGTAAACGGCCCCACTGAGTGCCTGTACACCGCTCCCTGCCCACAAAGTACAACTCCCCGTAGGTGCAATGAAGCCACAATGCAACCATTGAAATGTACAAGTCACCCATGCATGCCAACGAACAAAAGAAACACAAGAGGGGCCAATGGGAGCTGCAGGGCACAGATGGCACGAATACAGAAGCCATCCCAATGGACATGACCACAGTCCCCCACCAAGAAACGCACGCAAACACAGGCACCTGTGACCAGCAATATTCCGAAAACCACATCATTCAACCAGTCCACCTGGCTGACCGGCATCTGTTACACAAAACCCAATCCCCCGCCCCTGAGCATGACAACATTCAAACTGGCATATTGGCAGCCCCCATCCCTGACCTCACTGGGCTTCGTAGGCAAACGCGCACAGCACAGTACCACGCAACTAAACCCCGAAGCTGGAACCCAATGCAGATCTCCTCACAATACATCGCCCCCCAAATAGGCATATGCCACATCACTTGCAAAGAAAAACGCTACACGGGCCAAATCAGAATAGAAATTTTATGCACATCAAAATCACCAAGCACATACAGCCATCAGGCCATGAACTCCAAAACACTAATCACCATTGTGGGCTGCTTCCGCAAGAAATGACCAGCCACTACCTGTGTGTCGCCCTGTTCCCCCATGGTACACAGAGCCACATTCACGTACGAAAAGGCAACATGGAAGCGCACAGAACCGCAGGGGCGTCCCAATGGGGAGGCACTAGTCCAGCTGAAAGGCCGAAATGTTGCTCCGAGCCACCAGTACTGCGTAAGGGCATGTTGCCCATTGACGATCGTCCCATAAGATCGTAATGCTGCTCCACTGATTAACACGAAGCAGCAGGTGTCGGGAGTAAAATCCATCTGCAGGAGTGGCATACAGATGGCAGTGGCAAAAGGGGAGGAGATACCTGTCAACCAAAAGAAAAGAAAAAGAACAGAATGGCCATCAGAACTACATACCAACAACTCACTTCAATGATCACACGAAATCCACAGCCATATGCATGCTAGCCCACTCCAAAGGAACATCACCACCCCAAAACCACTTGCGACTCATAACCATCTATATCGAGGTGCAAACACCATCACAAACGAGTGTCTGAGGGCGCCTCGAGACAGGGAGGGCTCAACAAGGCCAGATGGACGATGGTCCCACTATGGCAGCCCTGCATCACATAGCGTAGGGGAGGCGGAGAGATCCCAAGAAGCCCTGTACATGGCAAACTCTGTATCAAATCACCTGCCCATGCATCCATCCATCATTCCCTCATCCCGGGATCAAAATGCCTGAATAATTACTCACATAACATTAGAAACATCCATTGAGTCTGTGCGTTATGCAGCCTGCTAAATCCACAGTGCCCCAGCCCGTAATTCCAGTGTTGTGAAGTAACATGTATTTGGGAACGGACGGCCTCATCGCCCACGTAGCTATTGCGCATCCCAAACTATTCATATCAATCATTGCTCCCTCGCCATGGGCCCTGTCTCAAGGACATAGAACAATAGAACGTTACATTTGCAGTCAGACCTGTGGGCATCTCCTCGCCGCTAGCTGGAAACCGAAAGCGCCGCCCTTCGAATTCCTCATTTGCAACATCACGTCGAAAAGGCATCTGTGGCCGTTTGAAATCACTAATTATTCCATCGAGTGCGGCTGTGTGTGAAAATGGCAACTGCCTTCACCCACGAATGGGACGCCCCGCCCGTCGTTGCAACTCGGTACAGTGATGCATGAGGGCCCACCGTTACTCGAGTACTACGTCCCACTGACCCCTCACAAGTCTGTTCGCGACTGCACAGATAGTATGTGAAACAATGGGACCACAGCAGAATGAACATATCAACCAATCTTACACGGCCATCGGGTACAAATACATGATTGCAATAGCAAGATACAATTCCCCGAATTGCAGCGTTGTGCGCGGGACGTGCTCGGCCAAAGGGGAGAGCAGTTTGCACAGGTGGAATCAATCACCACAGGTGGAGGCCATACAGCCTGAAAACACATAAATTGCACAGCCAGTCTCCTCCCACAACCACACCGAAATGCTACCGGCAGGACTCGCGATGTTGGCCCTGGGGGACCTGATAGCACTGCAAGTGCTCCGACTCCAAGAAGTAGACGAACACCAACTACAACCAGCCGCACGGAGGAGGAGGAGGCCAAGGCAGGGCCAGCAAGGCCCACCAGCACAGCCACTACCACCACGCAGGCAGCCCGCAATTCAACGCCTCCGAGCACATCCGTTCAACCTCACTGATGAGCAGATCCACACCCTCTACCGTCTGGACCGGGACACCATAGCCGCCATTGTGGACATGACACAGGCTGACCTTGTCAGCATGATAGATAGCCCAACCGCCATCCCACCCCTACTGAAGGTGGTGTCTGTACTCCACTTCCTGGCCACAGGCACCTACCAGCACACAGTCGGACAGTTGCATGGCATTTCTCAGCCACTGTTCTCACGGACACTATTGCAAGTGCTCGATGCCCTCCTGAAGCACGCAGACGACTACATCTCTCTACCACGCTCGGAGCAGGAAATAACCAACACAAAAGTGGGATTCCATGCACTTGCCGGCATACCGGGTTGCATTGGTGCCATCGACTGCACCCATGTTGAATTGGTCGTCCCACATGCCATGGAGGCCCAGTACCGCAACCGAAAACAATTTCATTCCCTGAATGTACAGATGGTGTGTGACTCCAACAGGATCATTACACATTGTTGTGCCCGATTCCCTGGATCAACCCATGATTCTATGGTCTTGAGGAACTCTACAATACCACGCTACATGGAGCGACACGCAGGGAACAGATCCTGGCTACTCGGTGAGTCTCATTACATGCATGATGATGTGGGGTATGTGAATTGTCAATGACCTGCCAGGAAGGGGGGGGGGGGTGTGCGTACGTATCAATGGCATTCCACATCATACGTTTCTCGTCCACATACAGGTGATGCTGGATATCCACTGAAGAGATGGCTCCTCACACCAGTCCGGAACCCACGGGACCAGCATGAGGAGGACTACAACCATGCCCACTCACGTACCCGTGTAGTCATTGAACAGGCATTCGGCCTACTGAAGACCCGTTTCCGCTGCCTCAGCAGGTCTGGCGGGGCACTCCTGTACCGCCATGAGAAGGTTGCAAAGATGGTGATGGCATGTGTCATGCTCCACAACATGTGCGTACGTAGAAATGTGCCCATGCCCCCTGACGCAGAACTGCAAGCACCTGATGATGTTCATGATGAGGGTGGGGATGTGGCAGCACCTCATGGAGTCTGCGAGGCACCGGAGGGCCGTGACATTCGTCAGCATCTCATTGATGTATGCTTCTAGCACTCACGCCTGGTGGCTGATACATGGACACGGGACTCGTGGCACTGCGTGTGTCTGGGACATGCACAATATGGACTGTACGCCTATGATGGCCTAGTACACAAAGATCAATGTCCACACTTCTCATTGGTTGATCGTGCACTTTTTATGGCATATGTGATATCATGTTGAACACCCTATCGACCCGCCACCCAAGTGAGCCCAACACACCCCCTCCACCCTCCTACCTCCCCCCCGAACACCAGTGTCCAAAGATGCTCATTGTCAGTGGGCTGTCGCTATTGCATGCCCCCTCTGCGGGTATCAGGGGCACCCCTGCCTGTGGAGCGCAGGTTCCTTCCAGATCTACGTTGGGGGCTGCCCTGGACGGAACTTGCAACGGATGATGTGTCTGCCTGCTCACGTCCATGCATGTCCCTAAGGGTTTGCGAGAGCTCAGTGAGCACACGGCGCACTGCGGCAAGTTCGGCACATACGTCTTTGGACGTCGCATGCAGTTCCCCCCTCAGGCTCTCGGTGCTACTCTCCATTTGGACTCTCAGGCTCTCGGTGCTACTCTCAATTTGTGCCCTTAGCGTCTCTGTACCTCTCTCCATTTCTGCCCTAAGTGTCTCTGTTGATGTTTCTATGTCTGCCTTGGTGCCCCCACATTCATCGGCATGGCCCTTGAGGAGTGTGGCCATTTGCTGCTGTTGGACGATTAACTTGTCGAGGGACTGTTGCCTCTGCTGGGCCATGGCCATTTGCGGTGGTGTCACAGAGGGGCTGTTGTCCTCATGTTGCCTTGCCACAGGGCTTGTGGGGGATGGCCAGTCGTCGTCTTGTGGCTGCACCTGCGTGGTATCCTCATGTTGTACGGGATGGGACAGACAGGGGGATTGGGACAGGTCATGGATGGATCTGACCTCGACATCCCCGTCTTCTGTGTCCGAGCATGCTGCCATCAATGGGGTGTCACCTATGGTGCTGCTGCCACCAGAGGCAGTGCCTTCTGTGGCATCCATTGGGGGGACCTGTGGTGGTGGTGTTGTGGCCATGCTGGCTGCTGGGGTGCCTGTTGATGTTCCCTCCTCTGTGCTGCCACCTGATTTGTGCTGCTGCCGTGTCTTGATGCGTGCAGCTGAGGTGGAGGGTCTCTGGCCGTTGGTCTTGGCCCTCTTTGCAGGTGTGCTGGTAGGGGTGTCCTGTAGCTCGTCGTTTGGATCGGACCCTGTGGTGGAGTAAAGGAGGGCGAGGGTTATTGATGGGTCAGTGGGAATTGGAATGGCATTGTATCACATGCATTGGGGTGGTACCTGAGGGTGATTTGGGTCGGGGTCTTGGAGGTGCTTTGATTTGTGTGTGGAGTGAGGGTGCAGTTGTTTGGCAGCCTGCAGTTAGGGTGTGCCTGCTGCACGTGTAGTGCGTGTATTAGGGGTTTTTAATTATTTATGTATTTATTGTGGGTTTTGACGTGCGCTTTCAGGCCGATGTGTGTGGACGTTCTCCTGGACATGTGTTTCTGTTGCACTATGTGGACGCATGGTACTTCACATGGATGGACTGTGTGGATTTGGCATTGTTTTATCTGGCCCACCTACCTGAATCTTCGGATGTCTGCACTCCTTTCTCCATCCCTCCGACTCCCTCTATGCTCTCCATTCCGATGGTGGAGGCACAGATTTCTTCCCAGGGGGTCAACTTGATGGGTGATTCAGGACCTCCCCCGGTGGCTGTGGCAATGTTGCGGTTGGCAGAGAGTATGCTGCGGACGCGTATCCGCAGGTCGTCCCATCGCTTGCGGCATTGCTGTGGGGTGCGGGGTGCGGTCCCCACCGCACTTACCCGCTGTGCCACCAGAGCCCATATGGCCTTCTTGTTTGCAAGTGCCGTCCTGGTCATTTGCGTGGAGAAGACGACGGCAGCATTCTCCTGGAGGGTCTCTGTTAGCACGGTGAGTTCCTCACGGGAGAAGTGGACCTGCCGCTTGCGGTCGCACGCTTTCTTCGCTACTTTTCCCATTTTTCTTGGTTTCGCTAGGGTGGTTGACGGGTTGGGGTGTGTTTCAGGGTAGTGATTTTAGTGGTTGTGTGGTTTTGGTGTTTTTATAGGTGTACGCCGGGATGTTTCCCGTTCCGGGCCCATGTTTTAACTTCCGTTTCCGTATATTTCCGGGCACCGTACTTTCCGGTAGGCGCACACTGCGGTGACCGCTAAGAGGGGTGGCGGTATTGCACCTAGGGCGCCGTACGGCGGCGGTGTGGGCCGTTTTGGGGTCATTTCCGCCATCGCAGACTTTGCACTTCCGCCGTGGCGTGGTGCTCGTGCCCGATGGGTCGGAATGGGCCGCACTTTGCTCCTTCGTACAATGGCGGAAACGCTATTTACGCTGTGGCGCTCCGGTCAGTCGCTTTCCGCAAGGGTCGTAATGAGGGCCACTGTCATCATGTGATTGTGGGAGATATGTAGTATAATGTACATACTTGGTATACATTTAACATAGAACATACAGAACCCCCTCCCTATTGATATTAGAAAAGGATGGCCTGAGCGCCTGTTTGCGGACAGGGGGCAGAAGGGATGAACATTACCCAAAGATGCAGGGGGTATCTGAAAATGTACTATTGTCTTACACAACAAATCTACAACGTAGAAGAAGGACATAAAGACATTATAAGTAGTAATAAGTAAATATGGAAACCTAAAGGTGTGAAATGAAAACAACACATTTAATAACCATATAGAATTAAATGGATGGTATCATAAATAAAAAAGGATGCCTCCATCATAAGCACTTCACAGAAACTCTGCAGCCTGGACCGACAGTGGACGGACGCAGTAGGACAAAGGGAAATTACATCAAAATAGTGAGTGAAGGTCATTTTTTTGTATGTGTGTGTAATTATTTTAGTATGTGGTGTAGAAATAATAATTTCTTTCTGTTGTTTTGACACAGAAATGGCTAGTACTTGGAGTGGCTGGAGGAGAATTTTGTGGATGAGGAAATGTCTGAAGACAGCAACAATAATGGTACACACTGCTCTGCATACGCAAAATACTGATCAGTATTTTAGAGGCATTTAATATATGTATATTTGTTTTAACAGACCAGGAAAGAAAAGAAGAAAGGCCAACAAACGAGACAGAAGAATACAGGATGAAAAGGATTGAGCAGAAAATGGATGTACTAAATGACAATTCTAAAGTTTAAGGGAGTTTGTGGAGGACTGTGTAAGAGGAAAAGTATGTTACCATTGTCCCACCTGTACCTGCCCCGCTTCTCCATTCCCTAGTGAACCATCCCCAAACCTTCAAGAAGAAAATAGACGTTTTGACGAAATATCCTTCCCTTCTTCACCTCAGAAATCTTCTTCTCATAACCAGCCCGTGTTGAATCCTAATTCCCCTATATTTGTGTCAGTATCTGCTTCCCCCGTTATTTCTTTGGATTGAAGTGTGTGTGTGTGTGTGTGTGTGTTTGGAATATTTTTGTATAGTAGTTGTAGTTATAGAGTTTTATGGAAAAATGTTTTTTTAAAAAGACTTAAAATGTTCACGAACAGCGCACCTGTTCGACCTATCTACAAGGAATGGAATGTGGGTGTTGTAAAGGCAGTACACCTACCCTTACGAATGTCAAGTAAGATGGAGTTGATGTTTGACCGCAACATCTGTGCAGGTTGTGCTCACATAAACAGAAAGGGGCGTCCTAAGGACATTATACCTCGCCCTGCCGCTTACAAACGAGATGAAACATGTTCGTAGAACACACCAGGTGTCTGGGATGGTTGTAAATGAGCAAAATGGGAGTGTGTTAAAGACAGTATACCTGTCCGTATCGTCCGCAGCCAAAATGGTGGCGTCCGTAGAACAGGCGCGGTGGCTGGCAAGTTCTAAGTCAAACAAAATGGAGTTGTCCTAAGGACACTGGACCTGTCCGTACAGTGAGCATATCATGGATGCACATGCGCAGTAGAACCGTAAGTATAGCGAACATCGTGCCTGTCCCTAACTGTCCGTCTCACTTGTGTCGCACTTTGAATTAGTTTGAGAACCCGAACACTGTCTGTAGGACATTTTTACGTATGTGCACGTTTGTTACTCTGCATTTGCTGTACAGCGGACTCCCATTTGTGTCGCGGATGTGTTAAGGACGTCATCATGTGACTGCACCCACGCCGAGCGTGTGGAATAATTTGCGCAGTTTGTGTGCTTCCACAGCAGTACAAAAGAACGTGTAGACACAAGGTAAAATGTGTTAGGGTGTAAAAATATCATTTCACATATCCCAGATAATAGCTTACCTGAGGACTTGTTGTGTAAGATTTTTGTACAGCTTTGCAGGGATGAAGACGGTCACAAGGCACACCCCTCCACCCCTATACATGGCCACACCCCCAAGCGCATCTTCATTGTCCTTCTAGCTATAGCAGATTGAGGTGTATTGCCTTTACTGCTGTAGTGACCAAAAGGAAAGTAATCGGCATGGCTTCCATGCCTGCTGTTGGTTCATTAGCCTCTGCACCACCCCCAAACCCACCACCACCTCCCCAAGGGCCTGCAGAGAGATATATGGGTGAGGATGTAGAGAACGAGGAAGAAGAGGAGGAAGAAAATGAAGTGGAAGAACTCCGCACTAGGAGCACTCGCCGGGAGTCGTGGGTGTGGCGGTTGTTTTCCGTTTATGGGAACATACCAAAAGCACGTGTGAACCTCGTGAGATGTAACCAGTGCGAGGTGGTGCTGAGTTGCGGGAGACCTGGTGTGTACAGCTTTGGTACGACAAGCATGAAGCGACACCTCACTTCGTTCCACACTGCAGACATTCGCAAGATGATGCCATGTGAAGAGTGTAGTTCCTCCGCAACATCCTCCGTTTCCGATCCACCCACCACAAGAGACACTCCTGTGGGGGAGCGCCTCCCTCCAGCTGCCTTACAAGCCATTCGCAATACTGTTGACCCTTACCTTTCAAAGGTGACAATAGTGTGTATGTATTGTGACGTAGTACTCTGCAAGGGGGAGAATTTTCTAAGTGCTTTTGAGGCTACGGTCACGGAGCACCAGAATATCTGCTCCTTACCTAAGTGAAGCTCACCCTATATCTTTCTCTGTCCACTTGCCATTTCTTCTCCCCGTGGCTGGTGTCCCTTTCTTACCCTCCTTTGGCCTCCTCTCCTAGTGTGTCGTGTGCTGAGAACCAATAAATGTGAAAACAACAAAAATTACAGAAAAGGCTCTTTTCAGAGCCGCCTTTCTCAGTTTAACAGTAGAACTATGAAGAGACCATGTAGACCCCCGCGAAGTTGTGGAAAATTTCGCGGACAGTTGTAGGGAAAAAAGGAGGGTGCAAGGGGAGCAAACACAATGAAGTGTACGCTGGGAGTAAGTGGTGGCTCTGAAAACAGCCTTTCGGTGGTGTGTTCTGTGGGTCAAAAACTGTGGATTGTAGAAAACAGATTGTCACATAGGTTATTGTGAATCCAAAAGAGGTGCAATGCATTTTGTACATTGCGAAGAAAAATTTGATTGCCAGCATATGTGAGATGGACTCCATCTCTGCGGAAAATGAAAGAGCTGCGAAACAAAACGTTTTCTTTGTGGATTGAGGACATGCCAACATCTCTTAAAAAGGCACAAACAGCCTTATTCACATTGCGTCTCGCTTTTTCCTTTTGTGGACCAAAAGCAGAAGAACGCAGCCATATTTGTCTTTGTGCAATACGGGAAAAAAGTATTTGACGATTTGGAAACATGTCCATGAGCTTCGCAAGTCCTTCCGTCATTTCAAATTGCATAGAAATTCCAGAGATATGGCCTAAACTGTTTCCTCCGCAATGATTGATAAGTATATCTGGAGGATGCTCTGTCAGTAAAGTAACACAGAGAGGTACCAAGTCCAGCCACCTCATGCCACGCACGCCATGTCAATGAACTTCCACATGAGGAAATCAGAGATCTGCAGATAAACTGCAGCTTTCTGCATGCACCTTCAACCAATGTATCCATGAGTCTCCCAAAATCCAGATAATGTGTTTGCGAGCACGCAAAGCCATGGCTGTGTGCTCTCCTGTCAGAGAGAAGACGGTTTTACTAAATCTAGCCATTCAGAACACACCCACTGAACTTTATTGACCAATCTCTAGGTCTGCTCATTTTCATTTGCATGCGTTTCCACCCCAGAATTCCTGTTGGTGATATGCGCTGGCTGCAAACTACCGCCATGTCCGCGGACATGTATAGGATCAAAGCGTGACGACAGTACATTAAAGTATTATTCCCCTTTTTCCCCTTTAAGGTGGGCTCTGAAAAGAGCCGTTTTTTTGTGGGTTTTTTTGGGCAGATACCTTACAGACATCTGTTATTTTGTTTATTTTTTTGTATTTTTTGTCCTAACTTTACTCCTACTACCATTACAGAACAGTCTCTAAAGCAAGCCTTACGTTCCAAAAGAACATTGCATTTCCCAAAGAAGATAGCGCAACAACATCTGCTTCAAAATAATCTTCATTACTTGGAACATTGTTTTCGTGGCTGCAGAAAAACCTACCAGCGCGTAACATAAACGCACACATGCCGTGATTAATGATACACCTCCCAATACTTTGATCTGGACAGAAAAAATTATTATTGTCCCATTGTACTCTAGGGAGTAAACCAGAAAAAAATACTTTCCCAGTTGGAAAGATGCTCATGAGTGCTTCAACCAACTGTCCCAAATCTACCAACAAAGTATGTGCAGTCACGTAGCCCAAATGGCAAGCACCGTAGTGCAAAATTAGCACATGAGGAGAGGTCATCGTACATATGTGTCTGGAAACTTGCAGAATTGCCCCAACATTGGCATCAGTGTCAGCGTTCCACACCACCTCCACTCCTCTCACATCAAAATGGTGTGCCACATGCCTACTCTCTGCATAATGTTGTAAGCCGTGGACAAAAATGTCTCCAAGCACCAAAACCCTGACCCTCTCCACCTCTGCCATCTTCAGTAATGTGAACATCTGATTGGCTGATGCCTACAGTCCCCTTTCCATGCAGGATTTGCTGTGGAAACCCGTATGTGGCACGCCCTACCCGCGGACAAGTGTTGCCTACTTGCAGCACGCAACTCTTACCCATTCCTTTCACCCTTTCCACAGCGGTAGAAAATCGAGTCCCTCATTGGACACAACTAACCAGTCACACAACCATCCACCAATCACATTGAAAATCGCTAAATGTAACTCCGTCATCAACATTGCGCACTTCAAAATTACTGTCGATAATTCTGAATGGAAGTCGCATATCAGTGTTGCGAATTTCTACGTACAGCTCTTTGCATGCGCACATGCATGAGTATAGAGTACAGGTATTTATATTTCAATTGGAGAACATGTGCAACCTTTATGATTTAATGTAAAACAAATTAATGCTGCTAAATGTGCATAGGCAATACATACCAACGCTCCCCCTTTTAAGTACAAGATGTCTGATTTATCATTGACAAACCGCACGACTTCTTACTGTCTTCCGCATAACCGATACAAATGTTGCAAGGATGCCTATTTAGGGCGAAACTCGATTTTGTATTAGAAAATGTCGGAGTTGTATACTGTGTATGACCTACAGTAATGCTACTTACCATGTAATCGTATGACAAAAGTAAGCGCTCCCAATTGCTGTGGTGACATCTCCCTCTGAGGGTCTCCCGATTTTTCGGCATCATGCTTTTAAATTGCAAGTAGAAAATGTGTTCCCATCTACTACTATGCCCTATAGCTTACAAACCTCTCTCCTATTGATAGTACACCTTGTAAAAAACAAGGCATTTTCATAACCTTAAATATGTTAGCAATTTTGAAGGACTTGTAAGTAACATATTGCAAATACCATGCAAAGCCTGCACAGAGTGAAGTGACATGCGCACATGCACTGGGTTCAAATATGAAAGGAGAATGTTCTGACGAACAATGCACAATTAATGTGTGCAGTATCAGCACTGCTGTAAACACACAAAGTAATTAATTTTGTTTTTTTGAATCGCAGTGAAGACTACTCTCCTGAGAATCAACAGCATCTACACTGCAGAGGACATATCCGAAGAAACCTGGTCATTTTGCAAATAAAAGTAAGTACAGTACTACCTTTATATTGTAACTACTCCTCAAAGAGGCTGCATGGGTTATTTGTTTAATTTGGGCACCAATACAAACATTGATTTTTGAACCATTCTACCTACAAATATCCATTTATTGAACAAAGAATAACAGGCACAATGGCTCACAAATCCCTGTGTGTTTGGAATTCAAATAACGTACGTAATCCTTAGAAGGTTAGATTTAGAAAAGTAGTTGCAACTCCGTAGTTGCAACTCCGTAGAAAGGAACGCAGAAGTTTATGGCATTTTGTTTATTAATAATGCTTCTCGTCACCACTAGCCCACTTTGTACTCTCATCTGAAGCACATTGTACTAGTATACAAACAGTAAAATAGCCTTACCAAATCATTGCAAGAGTCCAATGCACATTCACACACCATAACAAAGAGCTTCCCCATCAGACTCATACATGCATGCACACAGCATACATACATCATACAACAGACCAAAGTATGCCTTCTTTTTTTCAACAGACACCAAAGAATGCCTACCAAAAAGCAACTCCGTAGAAAGGAACGCAGAAGTAGAGCAAATACAAATAAAAGTGCCCAATCTAAGCATCCATCTGTTGTACAGTTTGTAGAGAATGTTGGAAGAAACCAGCTAATGCAGTCGTGAGCAAAACAAAAAAAGCTTCAACTACTGAAACTTTACGTCCTCCATCAAAATGTGTCACAAAACACAAAAATGTTGGCAAAAAATAAGCTACCAGTACAGCTAACAATGCTCCTACTAATCCTGATAGTGTATCAAGAACCCATAGTAAAAAAAGTATTTCATCAAAAATGTTTTGTCACAAAGTCCTTCAGAATGTACTAAGAAGAGGACCGAAATCATCCTCACCCCTTAAAACCTACCGTAGAAAGTTAATCCTACAAGCTCTCGTGGACAGTGCAATCCTTCTGAAAAGGAAGTTGTTTATATTAGTGTTAAATAGGATGAAAGCACTAACAAAACTAAGTACCAAACTACAAAAGAAACTCAGCAATAAACGGAATGTGAACAAAAATATTTTTTTAAATGTTTGTGATGGTGAATGGAGTCACAAACAACCACAGAACCATATTTTAATGAAGAAGCATATAAACAAAATCAAACAAACACAATTGCCATCCATAGCAGTGGACGAGGGTATGAGAAAATCAATACTACCATCATGGAACAAGAAACACTGCTTACAAATGTATCCTCTGTAAACTCAGAATTACCTCTCGATTCACCAGAACTACACCGTCCAGTATACAAATGGCTGTGCACATCAGTGTGTGCCATTCCAAACAAAGCTTTCAAATCTTTACGTCAGTTCCTCAATCAATATGTAAAAGGTAAAGACAAAAGAAAAATGAAAGTGCTGCAAAATATGGATAATTGTCCAGTGTTCAAATACACAGGACTACAAGGACATTCATTAGCCTGCATTTCTGGGCCTATTTGCAAAAGCACCTTCCATGATATCAAAAGGATATCAATACATCATTGAAGTGTAAGAAATCTAGTGTATAAAATATACTATGCAAAAACTCCAGCTTCAGATTTAGGCAATTTAAATAACACACTTTGCATGGTACACCCAAATACTTACAAGAAGAAATTGACCGTATTCAGAGAAAGTATTTTGGAAGTGAAAGCCACTTACAAAATTCTATAGTTTTAGAACATAGTAGCAACAATTCTGCACATAGCAACCTTCTATTACACGCATACAGAAAAGAAATAGTAACATTTAAAAGGTCATCGGCTGAAGTACCAAACCAATTGTGCATGTGTTGCCGCAGAACCTTTTACAAAGGAACACAAAACATGTAGCCATAGCATACAAAATAGAAGACAATGAAGACTCTAAATGGCTTGAATTAGCTCTCTACCTTTTAGCAGAAAACAAATATGAACTAATATGTTGCAGTTACTGTACTACAAAATTAGACAACAACCACACTCCGTCACGTGCTATTACAAATAATTTGGAATTGTTCCCACTACCAAAAATCCTGCAACAACTCAATTTGTATGAGAGCATAATCATTCAAACAGTTCACCCATTTCAAGCAATTATACCCCTTCATCCAGAAACAGCAAACAGCAAAATTACCTTCCTCTGAATTGGTGAAAGGCATTTGTGGCAAAGTAGTTTATTTGCCATTAGATCTAACGGAAAATGTACACACTCTAGGAGTGCAACGTTCAATAGAGCATTCTTTAATAGTCTTAGTAAATGGTGTACCAACAAAGGAAAAGAAAATTTGGCAACAACTGGTGGACTTAGATAAAGTTAGACAAGCATTGCAATATCTAAAAGACAATAACGAGTACTACAAGGAAATAAATATTTATGAAAGCTTAAGGGAAACAACTGAAATAATTGAAGAGCCATCAGAAACTGGACAATTCGAACTTCTGGAACCTGCTACGGTATCCACTCTTTTGGACCATTACACAATTTATGCATTGCATTCCAATGAAAGCATAGATGATGCACTAAAAACTTACCAAATGCGACAAACCAAAGGGTCACCAATGAGTATATGGGAAAAAAGTATAGAAGCACGTGCTTTTCCACTGCTGTTTCCTACTGGCAAAGGTGGAAGATACGATGATAGACCCACTCAAATTGGAGCATCAGAATACCGCTCTTTACGAATGTATTCGCAAGATCCCAGATTTAGACAAAATGTGGAATACATATTCCACCTACTCGATGAAAGTAAATTAGCACACTATGTTACTGAGTTGCACACATTTTGAAATCTGGAACCCACTTTCAAAATATGTCAGCTACGCAGTTAATACAAAAGTACAGGAAAAAGATGAGGTTTTACAAGCAAGCATAACAAATTTGTTTGCCAACATGCGTGGTACAAAGGAATACTGGTTCCGACGTCACGGATACGTGCGTTGTATGATCAAAAACCTTGGACCACCGACTTGGTTTGTTACGCTAAGTTGTGCAGAACATGCATGGGAAGATTTACATGAGTTCCTACGCAGAGCAAACAGCAACAAAAACAACATAGGTATATTAACACCTGGAGAACTTTGCTCTCTAGATCCAGTTAATGTGTCAGGATATTCCCATCATCGTTTCATTGCCATGCTACACTTTATTTGCAATAACACTGTTCCTCCGTTTGGAGAAGTGCAACACTTCTTTTGGAGAAAAGAATATCAAGCGAGAGGAGCACCACATTTCACATGCTGTTATGGATCAAAGGTGCACCGAAATTTGGTCATGACAGTGATATCACTGTTTTGCAGTTTATCCAAAAATATGTCACTTGTGAAATCCCTTCACAACAGACACATAGTGAACTGCATGGGCAGATTTTACAATTTCAAAGACACAAATGTGGCAAATATTGTCACTGCAAATACAAAAACAAAGGTAAATACTATACCAAATGCTGCTTTGGTTTCCCTAGACCAGTTACAGAAACAGGTGAAGTAAACAACTTCATGTCTTCAGTTTGACATAGTGTTAAATGTAAATCACCTAAGAACACGTATTACATAAAAAGAAGGGAAGAATCAAAATATATAAATGATTACAATGCAATCATTGCCCTCTTATGGAATGCAAATATAGATGTGCAGTACATTGCAGACAATTCAACTGCTGTTGCACGATATGTTACAGCCTACTTAACAAAAGCAGAAAAAACAGAGCTTCAAGACCTCTGGGATGACCTAGCATCAGACAAAACATTATCACAGAAATTGTGCAGCATAGACATAAAAATGCTCTTTCATAGAGAATGTGGCGCCTATGAAGCAGCAGATCGTTTAACCAGTACTGCTGTGTATGGTAAATCAGACAACAAAGTATGGCTAAGTCTTGGTCCTGCAAAATCTATAAAAAGAGTGCTGAAATCATATGAAACATAGAAACAATTGCCAGAAATGATCCCAACAGCCAAGACATTCTAGAAAACTATTTACTGGACACATACTATCCGAACAGCACTTTGGAAAGCATGTGTTTATACCACATAGCTCAAAACTTTGCATACAAAAATAATGTAAAACCCGATGAAAGCAAACGTAGATATAGAGTGACCGATTGTGAAGGGAGTTTATTGAAACTTACCAAACAAATGCTTAATTAATCATGTAAAATTGTCATTAAAAACTCCTCAACAGAAAGAACTATATTACATGCCTCTGTTACAACTTTTCAAACCGTGGAGAAAAGAGGAAAACATACTAGAAAACTATGACTGATATGAAGATACTTTTAAAGCAAAAGAAAGCGCTATCACCAATGTCAACTTTACGCAGTACAAAACAATGTTACACAATGAGCAGCAACAGGAAGAAGAACTTCAGGCCCAACTAGATAAGGACTGTTCCGACAGTAGTCAACCTTCTGTAACAGGAAGTCAAGAACCACTAGGACAACCACTAATATCAAATGAGTCTGAAGTCGCTATGGCAGAAGTAGAAAACACCTTGTATCAGTATCAAGAATATACAGAAGACTTAAATGTACAACATGCAGAACTTAACAAAGATCAGTGCACCATTTTTGAAGACGTAACAAAACAAATAGTACATGGTGTACAATACGGAAATAAAGAATGTACCTTCCAAAATTACAAACCTATACTGCTGTACGTGAGTGGTGAAACTGGATCAGGGAAAACATGCTTAATCAAAATCATTAGCAAGTTCCTTCAACAATTGACAAACAACAAACTGTCAGCTATTGTAACGGCCCCCACAGGTTTAACTGCCTACAACATAGGCAGTGTCACTTTACACCGATTACTACTGCTTCCAGTAGAGCATCAAAATAAATTAGACTATTACAACCGTTCTGCAGAATCTGCAATGGAATTAGTTAGAGTATTAAAACAAATGAAAATGCTACTAATAGATGAAGTGAGCATGGTCTCCAACCTAATGTTGGCTTTGATTCACCTCAGATTGCAAGAATTACTTAAAAGTAACAACGAAGAAGTCTTTGCAGAGAAACACATTATAGTTTTCGGAGATCTTCTACAATTGACACCAGTGAAAGGTGAACCGATTTTTAAAACCTTAGGCCACAAACTCTGCCTGAGAACTGTTGGTAGCATAGGTAATGTCAACCTGTGGCAACATTTCCAATACAGAGAATTAACTAAGAACATGCGGTAATCTGCAGTTCTCACTTATGCCAACATCTTAAAAAGTACTAGAGTTGGTGTACTATCGCAAGAAGCACAAGTTGTATTGAAAAACCGGCACATTCATGCACTTTATGGCGATATTGCATGTGCAACTGATGTTATGGAACAAATAGGGCACAAAAATGTCAATTGTATGGCCTTAAGGCCAACTCTTGCAAGCTGTTTCAAATTCAATGAAACAATGTTAAATAAAGAAATGCAACCAATAATGGAAATTAGCACCACAGACAGACTATACGTACATGGTATGACAGTACCCATGTGTGAGCAAGCCACAACAAGACTAAATAGTTTAAAAAATTCGATCTCCAACACAGCTGGGTTGGAAAAAATATTAAAATGATCCATAAATTATAGAGCAATGCTTAAATGTAACCTTGACGTCGAGCAAGGGCTAGTTAATGGAGCACGAGGTACAGTTGTTGGCTTTCAATCATACCCACGTGACAGCAACATTCAGTTTGACAATATTCGCATTGATAAAGTTTCAGAAGTGAATAGGATAGGGCGCTCGATTGCTCGATTCCTTCTCTTCAAAGACATGTATGTACGTAGAGAGCAATTTTCTCTAACTCTTGCATATGCAGTTACCATTCATAAATCCCAAGGTCTTACCCTAGACAAAGCATTGATAGATATAGGAAACACAGTCTTTAAGGAAGGCATGAACTACGTAGCATTATCATGCTTACGTACACTTAACGCTCTATTGCTAATGAACTTTGATGCAAGTAAAGTGAAAGCTGATATTCCTTGCATTCTAGAATACAATACACTGCGTTCACTGTACACCCCTCATCTGAAACAATATCCTTTTCCAGAGAAAGTAAAATGTGGTAAAAGAAAACTAAACGAAACAGAAATGCAACAGAATCCAACAGCAAATTCCTCAAAGAAAAGAAAAGAAGGTAAAGTTTCAGCAATTACCACAAACAAAGAAGAACCTATTAGGGAATGTAAACCAGGTCCGTCAGCAAAGAAGGAACAGAAATTCCAAAAAATGCACTCAGATACAGAACTAGCTGGTCCATTCCAATTTGCAAATGAAAGTGGGGTAAATTGCTATGCAAATGTAGCAATGAATATTCTATTTCAATTGCCACCAATTGTTAACAATATTTACTTGCGCAGTACAGGCCAATTGTGCTTGCAAATATTAGTGCTTCATAGAAATGCAACAGGCAATCCTGACAACACATACAGTGTTCATGGAATACGGCAAGAATTGGACGACTGTGCTGGAATGGTGAGATTCACTCTGAACTCACAAGAAGATCCACAAGAATGTCTAATGTACTTACTATTAGTATTGGAAAACAAAGCATACCAGTAAATGAAATCTTCCAGATTTCGTACATGTGGAAACATACATGCACTCTCTGTAGCAATGTGATACAGGAAGAAATCCCAAATGAGCGATTTGTGTATTTTTCCATACCAAATTGTGAAAGCATTCCATTTCAGCAACTTGTACAGAATGCAAACCGTTGCATATTATGTACTATTTGCAATTCAGACAATCGCTCCACCTTACTGATACAATCACATAGTGCCTACATAATACTTATGCTTCTACGTTATAATGCAAATGGTACCAAAAACAACTGCAAACTGACTGGATTCACACACGGTCAAGTGTCACTTGGAAAGGAAACCTTTACAACAATAGGTATAATCTACCACGCAGGAACTAAAACCAGTGCAGGTCACTACACTGCATACATTAAAAAGAAATGTGGATGGTTCGAATGTAATGATAGCACCATTAATCTAAAGCAAAGATTGCCAGCTAATCTTACAAATGAGTATTTAATCTTTTTAAAGCCAAAATGTCATAAATAGTGTGTACTTCAAGATTGCCAAATAATTATGTGAAAGACTACAAACAGTAAGAATACGCCAATACACAATTTATTTGTGTCAATGTTATGCCCAAGAGGATATAACATTGACACAAATAAATGTATATCACAGATTTGTAGAACAAATGCACAGTTAGAATATGCCTACAGGTATTTAACTGTTGTTAAAATTCGGAAGGAAGGCAACAAACATAACATTAATCAGAAAGATGAAGGAAACAGTATATAACAACAACACAAATAAATGAATATCACAGATCTGTAGGAACAAATGCACAGGTACAATACGCCTACAGGTATTTAACTGTTGTTAAAAATCGGCAGGAAGGCAGCAAACATAACATTAATCAGAAAGATGAAAGAAACACTCAAAGGAAACAAGGAAGTAGTTAGTACCATAGCAAAAGAAGGTTTTTTATTAATCCGACAAGGATTTTCTTTCCCCATACCCAAGGATTAGAAAAGCAAACAAAGAAATGCACAGTACACTGGTTTGTAAACTAAATATGAGGGTAAAAAAAAGGGTATACTGTCTACTATGCAATGTAGTAAGTTTTCATAAAATGCAAAGACTAACATACCTTTTTCTTTTATCACAGGAATTAAAAAAGGTATACTTCCGCTAAGTACGAAAAGCATTTAAAAAATATATGTGGATTCTGAACAGAGTAAGGAGTAAGTATATTGGCAGTCATTTTCTACACATGCAAATCTACACGTCTAATCTATGGTAGTAATATGCTGCAGTGGCTGGAGGCTGGCCCTTGCATCTTCAGTGTTTAATCTACGACCTACGCCTTACGACCAAAGCACAAAGAGTCTACTTCCTAGCCACAACCATTGCTGCATATCGAAACCATGGTCCTTGTAAATTAGCTACTTATAAATTTACTCTTGGGACCATCGTCTGCAGCCATGTAGCCAAGACATTACGGCGTGCACACAACTAGCGCATTACAGCACTCCCATATTCACTTATAACGCCACTGCTTATGACTTCAGTCTTGGGTGCATGGACTTTGGGCATGCAGTCAAGACTGTGGGTCCTGGCCAGAAACACCACAGCATATCGGAACCATTGTGCCTTCTCATTTCACTATATACAAAGTTTGTTTATGGAGCATGGCCTCTTGCAGCCCCTCCCCACAGCCGCCTGAGTGATGCACTACCACACCATATCACACTCATTGTGCCTTGTAAGTACACTACATACAACTGTTCTGTTTGGTGCATAGCCTGCTGTAGCGGCCATGTAGTTATGGTTAAGTTGCTAAAACCATAGGAAGAGCACTTTTTGGGCGGCTTATAACCCAGTGACATTGAGAACATGCAAGTGCATGGGAGAGGGAAAGGGTGAAAGTGCATGGGGGTGGGGAGAAGTGGAAGTGCTATGCAAAAGAATAAAAATAAATACATTTTAAATAAATAAATAAAATAAATCATAAAAGCAGAAAAGTGATAGTGTAGCCAGAAAGTTATTGTATAACTGATAATTGATGAAAGGTAATTATAAACACAAACCACAGATATTGAACACACTCATGACAACATGGGGGGAGTGTTTCAGAGCACGAGTTGCGTAAAAGGTGAGCGCTGTGAAGTAGGTATAGCAAGTGGTGGAAATGGAAGATATGTGGAGAGGGGTTCTACAAGGGTTGGTATGGGGGCGGGGTTTGGAGGAGGGGCGGAGTTCCGATGAGGCAGCGTTCAGAAGGGGCAGAGCTGCCAGTTGAACTCCGATGAAAGGAAAATTATATTTTGAAAATGGCGCAATTTGTTTAATTGTTTGAAAAGTACACAAATCATAGTAATCTTATCTTGCTATGGTTTGTGTACTGTTCAAGCGAGCACCGTCCTAGACATCTGAAAATACAAACACCACAATTCATTTGAGAAAGACAAGTTTCAGCGAGCCCGGAAAGGTGGGGGCTCGGTGATAATTGTGTTTTTCAAAATGGATTCTGCTTTTTGGTCAATCACAGGGTCTTTAACTCTCGGCAAACGTGGGTGCTCGCCTCAGTGATGTAATGTTATTTGTGCGAGTACGCTGTGCACAGTGCGGTCGCAGAGAGCCAGTGTAGTGAGGTTAGTAAGAAAAGTAGCTATTGGCTGTCCTAAAACCAGCCGTTAAGGTAGGGACCCGCAAAGGGACCTCGTAATTAGGCGGTAAGGGGTTAACGGCGCTGCCACCTTTTACGGCGCCGTTAACCCCTTAATGCCTGGGTCGTAATGAGGCCTACTGTCTCTATCTACACTGCTGAGTCTATGGTTCAGAAACTTAGCTAGGCCCCAACTGATAATGATTCAATCAAAGGACTGCTTCTATATACCTCCTCAATCGCTTAGTGACAGTTAGTTGATATATTTTAACTATTTTCTGCACTCTCTTCCTTGCAATCATTTAATTTAGGTTCATTCTAAACATCCTTTGCCATTCAAGGTACATTTTGATCTCTTTACTTTGACAATCAGATGTCACCACTGTAGTTATGTTTGTGTATGTATGCTATGTGCTTGGTTGATCATATCCAGCTCAGTTGCTAAGTTGCAGCCAGTACACCAAAAGACATTTGGGTTGTATTGAGCACTATAATGTTGTTGTTACTTCCACACTATAACTACACTTGTTCTATTATGAAATCCTTTGATAGTGAGATTCCAAACTCATCATTTGGGAGGCTTTTCTAGCAGTTGAGGACTTGAATGATTAGCAAAAACTTAACACTAGTTTTTGTTTGCAGTTTAAAATGCATCAATTTGCTTTATTATTGTACTGATTATCAACAATATCAATCTATTCATCTAAGGTTATTTTCCTCCACTGAAATCTGAGTATAGTGTAGTCATTTCAACAAGTAATTATTTCACAGTTTTGATCTTACAGAATACATTGTTCTAATCTTTTCCGAAAATATGTAATTTATTTTATTTTGTTCATAGTGCATTTATATAGCACACACATAGTCACAAGGACAACAGAGAAAGGTATGTTTCAACAGCAAAAGTACACAACCATGAAATGGGTGAAATATATTGCTTTCACAAGTCCTATATGCTCAGCCTGATTTTGGGAAGTATGCAGTCTTGAAGAGTGGGTACGATCAGTTGCAAAAAGATGTGGTTTACAATGTCTTCAAGGGCAGTAGATGTATAGCCAAATGGATAACACAGGGTTATACATTCAGAAGATGCTAGACCTAGATTTTTCAGTTTTGTGTTCTAGGGCATTTTTAGTTTTCAAGTTATACAGGGGCAATATGACGTGAGGGGGCGGGCCGACTCAGCTTGTAATGGCCCGGAGCCCAAGTTAAGGGGCCTAGCGAACCAACCGTCTCTTAACACCTGTGGCGGGCCATTAGCAGGAGAGGTGGGCCTACCTCCAAAGGTTATATCGCCATTAGCATCCATGTAAATCCATGTAGATCCTAGGCGGGTACAACTAATACCAAAAGAAATCACATCTTCATGTGCTGAACTGCGCTCCATTTTCAGAGTCTGGTTTTTCCTTTGATGGCTGTGGCGTCATGAACACGGAAACATACTCCGAAAAGCTTGCGTGGCGCTGTACCTGAAGGTAAGATTTGTTTATATTAACTTCTACTCACCCTTACATCCCACGTAGGATCTACAAAGGTGCTAATGGTTGCGGAGCAAGCAGGGAAGGGAAGGAGCAGTGGGGAAAGAAAGGGAGCTCTGGCCAGCAGCTCTCAGGCTGCTCAGAACACAGGCTTGTACCATACAATACTGCCATGTTCCAGGCACCCTGACTGGCCAGCACTCCCTTCTCAGGGTGCTAATAAATATAAATACCTATCGGATTCCAGCATATCATGCACCAATCTAGTTCTCTCTCTTTATCGCTCTCTTTGAGGTGGAATTGTGTTGTTAGGTGCATTTCCCAGTCGTTGCTGACAGCAGCGTGATAACAGAAAAAACACAGGTACCTTGAAGGATGAAGAGACTGGGGAGGCTGATTTTTTTGCCTTAAAGGTAAAAGGTGAGCCACAGCGACAGAGGTATCCCCAGAGGTGGGCTCAGGCCTACTATTTGGAGACATAATTTGTCATCACTTGTGTCCTGCATGAATGCCGCCATCACTCTGAGGTTATGTGGTCCAAAAAACGAGTGTTGAGCGTGAAACTTATAGCGTCTGTTGGGGTGCTGTGGTTAAAAAAAAAATAATAATTTTATTAGACTAACATTGTAAATTGGGTCATTTTAAAAATGTCATTTTTTTAACATAGTTTATCGACTTTTTCAAACAGAACACACAAACCACTCAATTGCATTATAACAGTTGCAGAGAGATGCACATACAGTTATCAAAACTGTTTGTGTGTAACAACATAAGCAGATAACATGGGCAGGTGCATTCAAGTACATCTTTGTGTGCAATTACGGATGTATGCACAGGTAGAGCTACCAGCATATTACGCATCAGGTAGCCAACTGAAACGTGATGACCAGGTATTTGTGGGATTAGTCAATGTTCATTGTGTGGTGCGGGGGGGGATGGAAGAGTACGTTCACATACAATGGGTATAAAACAAAACATGAAAAAACAAACAGATCATATGACCTTCTGTTATTGTGGCAGGATATGTCTGTTAAATAGCATAGCAGTGCATGCCATCAACTCTCAAAAATACAATGAGGGCACTGTGAGAAGTCAGGAATCAAACTCAGACACAAGTTAGACATGGTTTTGGCTAAAGACTTTTATTGATAAATAAAAAGGGGTTGGGAAAATGCCTCACTGTGCATACCTGAACTCAAAACTAAGGATCTGTCAGTGTCAGAATGTCCAAAACAAAATCATCCTGTTTCCAGAATGCTATTCTGACCCTCACATTCTAAGGAAATGCACTCTAAGGTGAAATGGATAATGTCTTTGGGCTTCAGTGTTCTAGAAATGTTCAAACGGGTAAAGAAATAGATAACTCCAAAATGTCCCTCAAGGATATGGCTCCTTGCTCCAGATGGTACCAGGCTTCTCCTGTATTCTTCTTCATGTTTTCTTATAAATAACAGTTCTTGTTTTTCCTCTTGATGGACAACAAGATGGTCCCTGTTTTCTCTATCACTTCATAAGGATCATGCCATTTAGACAACATTGTATTTACTGAGGATGGAAACATACCACACAATCTGTTCATAGTCCATATTAATCCATGCTGCAATACGGGATAGTGTGGGTAGTAATTCTAACATCAGCAGAAGAATACATCTTCACACCCCAAGGTTAGAATAATTTGGTAAATATGTGTAAGGTGAATCTAGCTGAAAACCCTGTTTAACATTAGACCTATATTTCCTTTGTTTCCCTAACTCTGAGAGTCGGGCATCGCTATGCCACTGTTACGCTTACCTGGTTACCACAGGGGCGTCGATCGGACCCGGACAGCTGCGGTCTCCACCAACGTGATGCGTAGTGCCGAGATGACTGTCTGGACTGGCCCGCCTAATCTCGTCTGCTTGATCCGTAGAAGTATTCTCCTGCAAGTGGAGAAAGGGATTTAGCCACCCGTGGATATGAGTGATAGCCCCCATCCCACTGTTCTCGTTCTCCCTTCTTGTCACTTACGATATCCCCTTTTAGGAACCTCACCTTATGTTTTTAAATGATGAGCTCTCCATCCTGCGTGGATTGCAGGGGCGTGTTGATGCCAGTTACTTCACTGGTTTGAAGGGGTGGGAGAGTTCCAGAGAGTATTGACTCTGAGGTTCCTGGCAAGGTTCGGTAAGTATCAAGTTCATAGAGTTCAATATGTCCGATGATTCACTCTTGTTCCCCCCTTCCTTCCTTGTCTTGCAACTAAGATCGTGAGAAGATACCCCTCGTGGCAGTTGGTGGCGTTCAGGTAAGAGTCTGTATTACCCGATGCCGTCTGGTAAATGTTGCCGTGTTTAACGTGTTGTTTTCTCTCCCTTTACAGGTGCGGCACATGAAGATGTGGAGAGTTATAGAATAATGCCTCCGGTGGTAATCAGGTAAGTCTATGATGATAAGTGTTTTATTTGTTGGTTTTCTCGGCTCACCTTGTTGTTTTCTTATGACCCTCAGGTGCCGGAGTTCGGCGAAGAAATGATGGAGGCAGCGCCGAATCGATAGATGCTGCGAGGATTGGTGTGTATGGCACGGCGCTGCAGCTGGAGATGCGATGCGTACAGAAATGATGTTCTTTCCAGGTCCGGAGGCGAGATGGATCCGAAATCAGGTGAGGAATATGAAATAGTTTGTTTTCTAATCTTGTCCTTTTCTTTCCTCTTGGTTTTAGGAGCTCCAGATTCGAGGCGGGCGTGGCAGAAGACTGGATACAGATTGCAGGCACGGTGAGCGTTACGCTGCTGAATGCAGAATAACACGAAACGTGTGCTGTTGTTCGGGCGTGGTTTAAATAGCCTCCAAAGTAGTTCCAGGTAAGAAGTTCCCTAGAACCACGCCCAAGTAAAAAATAGTCCCTGTAGAAAAATAGTCCCATCCAGGCCTCACGTTGGCTTGGACTCACTAGCAGCATGGTCTTCATCAGGTAAGTAAAGTCTATGAGCCTGGCTCCTATTGCGCCAGGACTGATTTCCATGATGAGCCTGGCGCCTAAGGCGCCAGGACTGAACCCAAACAGCCCCCAGCCGGGGCTGTTGGGGTTTTAATAAGTATCTGGATGCCTGCTCCCTGAGCTGATGGGCTTGGTCCTGATGCCCGAGGGTAGGCATCATGACAGCCACACATTCGCACATTCTTTAATCTTTTCTCATTTTCTGAGATAGGTAGCTCATTCCTAATTTCATAGCCTATTTCCTCAAAGAATGTATTCACTTCCAAAACCCATATCGACAGGGCATTTCCCCTATTTTAAAACGTACAAATATAGATTCACAGGAAATATTGTCACTCATAAACCGATTATAAAATATCCCCTTGGCTATCTTACATTGCATGCTTAAAGAGATGGTTCTCAATTGAAAATGTATAGCTTCCATCAAAGAACTCTGTGGTAAGCCCAAAACTCTTTTCCATAGTTTTCCCTCAATTTTTTTAATCTATTCAGTTTCCCTCATCATATACATTTGTAAACTATAACAGATACTACGAATCAAAAACGTTTTATAAAGTTTCAAAAATCCTTCTATTGAGTACCCACCTTTACTTTTAATGAAGTTCAATATTGTAATAAACCTCCTTTCCAATTTTAGTGATACATATCTTTCGATTTCATCTATCTTCATTGAATCAGAGATGTGCATACCAAATATACAACTTCAATATTTTCTGCCACCATCTTCCAGTTCCATCCTGGGTTTCTCCTTTTGCCTGGTCAGATTACCATCATTTGTGTTTTCTGATGATTTATAATCAGGCTTTCTCCTGGAGTAATTGCATAATGCATCCATACTCTGCTGTAAGCCTATTTGTGTCTTATCCATTAAAAGAGTATCATCAGCGTAGCCCATCCAGGCAATTTGTTTGTTCATTTGTTTTAGTGGGGACATTATGACAAGCATTTAGATGAGGACCCATATCGGAAAAATGCTAATTGTATACAGTCGGTGCCAACAGGCAGCCCTGCTTTAAACCAAAATTCATATTAATTTCCCCAATCAGCAGACCCTCCTATTCCAACCTGATCTTTACTTTGGTATTTGTATAAAATTCCTTTAGAAAGTATAGTAACATTGGATTCATATTTAGCTTTTCCAACTTCAGCCATAGCAGGTTGCGGTCCACAGTATCAAAGGCTCCTTTGAAGTCTATAAAGCATATAAACAATGCACCTTTTTACTTCCTTAAACAATCTCGCATTGAATAGGTTAAGGACCATAGGTTAGATGAAACCTGCATGTTTTTCCTAAATCCACTCTGTTGGTTTGAGCAGAGATTATTTCTTTTTGTCCATTTTTGTATTTCTGAGAGAAGTAATGTAGCAAATATTTTAGCACAAACATCTGTCATGGCTAATAGCCTATAATTTGTTGGATTGTCTCTCGCACCCTTTTTAAATATAGGAATCAATATTGAGGCTTTGCAACTAACTGGTATCCTACCCATTAGGACAATGTTCGTATAGATGTGTCCCAACGTAGTGGCCCAATAGGCCGGGTCTTTTTTTTATATACCAAATTAGGATTCCGGTCAGGGCCTGGTGCACCTGTCAATTTTAAATTAGAGATGAATTGTTCTCTTAAAAAATGCTTGTCTCAGTGATTTTTTGCTGGGGCACGTGGGTGTTCTATAATATGTCCCTACTATACAGCTGAAGGATATATATGCTCCACCCATTTTCAGTTATCCTATTTATTTATTTTTTACCTCAACTTCTGTTTGTGGTATATGCTTTATATTTAGCACAGAATCAGCAGAAATCATATCCTCTCACAATACCCCACATAACAAACCAATTTATAGCATAAATTGAAGCTTTGTGTCTCCTAACAAAGTTCTTGTAACTTGTTTTAAACTTAGCCGTCTTCATAGTCCGTAAAACTGTGTCCATACATTCCTTTAGCAAGTTCTTAATTGCGTACCTACCAACCATTTTTCTTTGGCAATTATTTCCAACCTTTTTGCTTATTTTCAATACCCATTCTTGCTGATTAGAAAAACCATTAAATAATACAATTTATATAGGACATACTCCTTTGCAACGTTTGTCTGTGTGCCATTTGCAAAGATTTGAGCAATTGTCCTCAAAATAATCTAAATACCCTGGAATTCACATTTCAGTGGCCTGGTGTTTTGGTCTGGTGTTTTACTTGCCGAATCAGATCGCCATGATCCTGCTGTTTTAAGGTTGAAGATGGTTATTAACAAGTCCTGATTAAGTTAGAAACACGTGATGCTTGAAGCAGTTTCTCTACAGCACATGTTTGTGTTTACACATCGCCAAGGACGTTTAAATAAAAAATACATTTAAGAGACTGATGCCCTCACGGTTCCTAATTGACTTTAAATGCTAGTTGTATTTTTCATGCTGTTTTCATAGACAGCTGTGACTTTGGGGTATGTTATAATGTGTTATTGGGTTGCATATGGTGTCCACTGCATGGTTTCTTGGAACTCTTTTGTTCTGAAAGAGAGCGTCTGTGTTTGGCTAATGGGGAACGAGGGAACATTTATGACCGCTTCGCTGTTGTGTTGATGTGTGCACGTCAGAAGTACCTCAGTTCTCTTTGTGCGTCTGTTTGTAGGTGGTTCTTGTTGAGAGCAGTTGATCTGCGCCCAGAGGGTGACCTGTGTGCCTGTTGTGTTAGGACATGTTGATTGGCACAATGATAGATAAACTGTTTGTTGAAGTGTAGTGGTCTGATGTTTGATGTCTGTTGGTAGGACTGTTCAGTTGTAATATGTGGGTGGCTTAGTTTGTATGCATATTGGGTGTTGTGAAGCTTGTTTGTGTGGGGGCAGCCAGTGGAGATCCCAATGGGGGTTTGTAGTCTCTATCTAACTATGGCCCTGCTGATGCCCTGGTAGCAGTGCAGCTATTGTCCTAAGAGCTGTTGTACATAAGGATCAGTACACAGTGGCCATGGGTGTGGAACGAAATTCCTGAAAGCTAGAAAATGCTCTTACTTCCATTAGATTCACAAGCAAAATGTTCTCTTGGGAGTTACATACATTATTAATCTGCAGATAATCGAAGGTAGCAGTGTACCCCAAACGGGGGCATCGGTTGTCATCAAATAGGAAGGTCCTAGAGGAACAAAAAGGCATGCCAACCTACAGGTTGGAACACTGAGACCACCAGTGGAGGATTGCAGTACTGGTTTGAAGATGGTGGCACGCGAGGTCTCGCCCGGTCAGAGGGACTTGTTTCCAGTGCCATAGGTCATACATTCCCTTTAGTGAGTGTTTCTACTGGTCTCGCGCACTTTCTGCTCATTTTCAGGTGTCTAAAACATACTTCTGCCAGCAGGGACGCTTTTCCTGCAGGCTGAAACTCATGTTTGGTGTTCTACCCTTGCTAGTTCCTAGAGTGCGGTTGCTCTATGAGTATATTTTCTGTCCCTTTACAAATCTGCTTACGCCCAGAAAGTGTGTTGTGACATTGTCTAGTGTCACCTTTATATTTTGTTTTCGGCTACACCACTCTGTAGCGTTTTTACCAAGTCAGTAGCCACTGTATCCTGAAGAGGTTCAACATGACTGCAAAGGCAACTTTAGGTCCTATAACCCAGACACCTCAGTTCAATTTCCTGAATGTGTGAGCCTTCAAAAGTGGAGTTTTGATGGCCACTCCTGATTGTATGGTCACTATGCATGTGAAAGATCCTTATCAAACATGATTCTTTAAAAATAATAGTTGTCAATGCCATTTCTAAATTTGATACATACCGTTTTTTCTCAACAGTCTGAGTTTGTGAAAGAAGCTCCTCCCAGAACAGCTCTAGATGTACAGTGCACAACTGCCACGAAAGTAGAACCACTCAAGGCCAACAAAAAGCTGAGCAAGGCCGCTGTGGGGAAGAGTGGAAAGGATGAGCTATACCCATGTTTCCCTGCTTCTTGGGTCAAGCGCTGTTCCTGCACCTGTGGAGTTGCATTTTGGAAGACTCCCATAGCAAGGTTCTACCTTTTTTTGAGGAGAATGGCCTTCAAGTTGGTACAAAATGCATTGTGGAACAACATGTTCTTTGCCGTTACCTTGATGAGCGCAATCACTCTGGTGAGTTGCAGTATATTTGCTTTGCTGTTTTATTTAATTCAAAATGTTCTCATGCACATAATTTTGCAATGATGTCTAGGGCTGCACCAGGCACTATAAGATTTCCTCTAACACATACATGGCAACATTAGTGTTTTAGGGTTTCACATAATCAATATTCTATTATATTATGCTTTCTTGCATTTGTACCGCGCCTCCTTCCATAGGTAATGGCATTGAAGCGATTTACCTGACAAAGAGGCAAAGGAGGAGTATGATGGAACATGCAGTAAGGGTAGGGAGGAGGAAAGATGGGTAGCTAGTTGATAGTTAGGATGACATTACAACATTCTTTCAGCTAGGCTCCATTGTATTGGTATCTCCGGTAGTGCATATTACTGGTTTAAGTCTTTTCTGTACTCCCGCAAACAGTGTGTCTCACTGCACTCCTTTAGATCACCTCCTGAGGCTTTGGCTTGTAGGGTCCTTCAGGGGTCTGGCCTTTCACCTCTTCTTATTAGTGTTTATGACCAACCTTTGGCCTCTGTGATACATTCCTTTGATTTTTTCTGTTGTGCCGATGATACACAGATCTTCTTTAGAATGGATCTTGGTGGGACAGTAGGGCTGACTGTTTAAGAGCCTGCTTAACAACAGTGAGTAGCTGGATGGGACAAGGCTGACTCCAGCTGAATGGGGGGAAAGCAGAGGTGCTAGTGGTTGGGCCGGGGGGCTGCAACTCAGTCCTGGACATCGGATTTCTGGCCATCTGATCTTAGCCCTCTGCCTTCTGCTGTGGAAGCTGTAAAAAAAACTAGGCATGAAGATCTTGGCCTTCTTGTCATTAGTGGCTCACACTAGCTCTATTTGTAGTGCAGGCTTTTTTAAGCTGAAAAAATTGAAAAGGGCTTTGCCCTTTATTGCATCAGACTTTCACGTGGTAGCTATAACTGCCACAATCAATTGTATTCTTCATTACTGTAACACCCTTATCCTAACTCAGCCTGCTTATTTTGGAAATTTGTTGGTAGTGCTGCAGGATCCACCAGTCAGTCTAGCTAAGGCATCCCTTATGGAATGCCTATTTCAGCAGCCCGACAAAGCCTCCATTGGCTTCCGGTTGATTCAGCTAAAATCTCTGTGTATGATTCATTGAGCATTGCAGGGTAGAGGTTTTCGGGCACTATAAGAGAACATGTACTTAGTAACTCCCTAATCGCTTATTACGTTCAGCTTCCAAATGTTTGCTGGAAACTCCGTTGTACCAGTTGCAAAGATGTGGTGGTCGAGCTTTTTCAATGGCCAGCCCAAAACCATGGAACTCTCTACCTTTGTCGCTACGTAAAACACAGCACTTCAGTCTTTTCAAGGCACAGTTAAAAACAGATTTGTTTGCCTGAGTTCTTTCTCCCTTGTCTCATCTTTTTTCTCTTTTTTCCTATTTCATTTTAGTGCCCTAATGACTATGGGGAAGGTTTCTGCGCTTTATAAGTGTTGGTTTGATTGATTGATTG
The DNA here is from genome assembly GCF_040938575.1 of Ambystoma mexicanum. NCBI lineage: Eukaryota > Metazoa > Chordata > Amphibia > Caudata > Ambystomatidae > Ambystoma > Ambystoma mexicanum. Next base: position 461,945,439 of record NC_090935.1, read on the forward strand.
ATTGATTCATTGATTGTAAGGATAGGTAAAATGCGTTGGAGGGCATGAGAAAGAAAAGGGTTAGGAGCCTTGTGTACAAATGTACAACAATTATCATGTGAATTAACTGTATTCTATGGTGCACAGTGCTGAAAGCTGTAGATAGGTGTTTGTCGAACTAGCGGGTATGTCTGGAATTCATTCACCTCAATTTGAGCCTGGGCTTGTTCAAGCCATGCCCAGGAAAACACTGGACAAAAGCCTTTCTACTTACTTACCAGTTATCCCAACAACATTTGGGAGGAGTTGTATATAGTAAATACGAATTTGCCAAGTTTGCAAAACCACAACCGTGGTTTCTTTGTTTTCCTCATTTGTTTTATTTTAAGATTATTTGTAAAGCGCAGGACGCACACCAATAAAGGCATCATGGCACTAGAATAAACCCAAACAAAACAGCACCTAAAACAGAAAACACTACATCTAAAACAAATGGTTTTTTAAACAGCAACGCAAGAGGAAGTGATGCTCAAAGACTCGAAGCGAGTGAGGCAGTTGATTCCATAAGGTGGCAGCAGCCAGTGAAAAAGCAAATCCTCAACTCAAGAAAGACTATAATGAGGAAGCTGTACCATTGGGTATCTTGCATCTTCATTGCATCTTCATAGCCTCCTTAGTGCCAAGAAAATGATTGTTTGTAATATCCAAAAGCGCATCTTTCATTTGAAAACCTTGACTCTTTCTGAAATAATCGACCTCTACTAAAACCTTTATAACTTCTGAACCGTACATGCTAGAAACAAAATGTAAGTGTAAAATTGAAGCTAACATCCTCAACTTTCAATGGTACGAACTAAGCAGCATTCCTAGTATTTCTGTAATTGTGTTTCACGCGCGCCGAAATGTTTGCCACTAATCTGCATTTGGCTCAATTTCACCACATGTAAAATAGCTATTCTTTGCATCTGACTTCAGAATTCAGTTTCCAATCTGCTAGTTATTCAATCATCATTGCTAGTGTTTACCTGAAACTATCCAAAGCGGCTCCCACTACCTTTGAATCCAATTTAGGGAATTAAATCAATTTTTAGCATTTTTCCCCTTCATTCCAAATCACATTCAAAAGCAATTGACCGGTTTTGAAATCATTCCTGTTTCTCTCTAAGCTTGCTGGGGGGAATTGGGATTGAAAGTGCATTTGTAGAGCGTGTATTCCTGAAACCTGTTTTCTCTCCTTCCATCTCTATATTGGATATTAGGGGGGGAAGAGTGATTAAATTGCATTTGATTGAATTCATATCAAGTTTTATTTCTGTGCTGCGTTAATTTCCTATCATTGCATTTCACTGAACCCACACAAAGTTTTATTCTATGCTACAGTATTCTTCTCATCCATACTCCTACTGATTAAAGAGATTGTTGATTGTAATATCACTCAACGCTGATCATTGTATACATATTAATAGTGTGATATCTAAATATTGTTCAGAGTCATAAAAGTGTAATATACAACTTGTTCAATTCCATCAAATAAATCTTTTAACTTTGCAAAACCACCTACTTCTTGGTTCAGTGAGATCGGGGCGGGGAATTCAAAGAGAGGGGCGTGATATAAGGGTACATCATTCAGAAATAAAAGAACTTTAGATATAAAAATATATAATTAAGGGCTCCAGCTGGGCATCACATACTAGGCATTGACTTAGCTGGAGTGCTGGGTTGAAACCACTTACAGAATGCTCCATGAGTAGGAAGACATTGCCCCTATTTGTACAGATTCTCGAATTAGGGTATTGGCATGAGAGACTGGTACCCTTCATTCATGTTATGTTATGTTACTTAGCTTTGACTATTACCAGGAGGCTCTGCCACACTCTGTACAGTGCTTTAGTCCATGGTCAGGTCCTCTCACAGGACTAGGAAGCAGGGAGAGAAGTCTTCAGGGCCCGAATCAACATGGCCCAACACCACTCTACCCAAAGGGGCCCCTAGGAAAACACAGATAGCAAAGCCCTTCTACTTACAGCCTTCCCTAGGCTCCAAACATGCGTGTGGCGTTGTGTGTCATAATCCGAATTTTCGGAGTTTGAAAAAAGCTCCCTGAATATTGAGCAAAACAACCTCTTTTTTGGTTTCTTCATGTATGTCATGGTCACCACAAGGATACATGTTTTCTTTTACTTGACAAATCCCTAGTCCTGTGCTTCTGTGCAAAGTGCTTAAGGACACAAAGCCTGTTTTTGGCTCAGTATTAGACAGACGTTTGAGCATTCCAATGTTATATTATGTTATCTTGCATTTGTATAGCACCTCCTGCCATAGGTTATATCATTGAAGCGCTGTGTCTGTCGGAGAGGAAAAGGGTGGAGTATGATAGAACATGCAGTAGTGATGGGGAGGAGCAAAGTTGGATGGATAGTTGGTATGTGGCCGGAGGATAGATACGATACTCAGGAAGGCATGCGAAGGAATACATTGAGGAGCTATGGATACTGTGATGATTCTAGAGATATTGCCACTGACTCTCTGGGATGAAGCTTCTCTTATGGGGGCAGGGAAGGGCAGAAGCTGTCTGACACCATCCCTGGGGGTGGCTGTCTGCAGGAGACTCAGATGGGGAAGCCAAACTCCAGAGAGGTAGGAACATCATAGATCAACATAATCTGGCAATCATATATCCCCATGATACACATGCACCCTTACAACACACTTGTATGGCCTATTTTAATGTAGAGGAAGAATTCCTAGCCTTTTACAGTCAAATGTCTGGTTTGTCTCCCCCCGCCCCCATTTAAGTACAAAGACTAAGAAGGGAGATGGAGCAATGAAGATATCTAGAAGTTGTAAGCCAGTGCCGCCTTCTAGTCTATGGAAGCTTTTGACCAATTCCGGGAAGTTTAAAACAGACACAGCTGATAGCAATCGAGAGAGAGTGTGGCAGAGCCCGAGGTTGTTGGCAATGTGTGTATATGCTGTCAAAGACACCAGAAGCGGGATGCTTGTGAATCGCAGCGCAGATGCTCAATCGAATGGTGTGAGGAAGAACTGAACCAAAAGCTGCCTGCCTCCTGATGACCGGGAGCAGCAGGAGCCGCTCGGAGCAAGAGAAACCAGTACAAAGATGGACCAGCTGGAAGGACAGATGCCTAGTCAACAGACCAAATGAGAAGACAAAGAAAAGATGCATGGGCACCAGAGATGCACAGTAAGTCAGAAGATGGAATGGGTTACCAGGGCGCCTAGCAGTGGATGTCACGTGTGAGAAACCTGAAGGAGTCTCCGCCGCTAGTCCCTGGGGATCTGTCATCCAGGTGGCCAGGACACGGCAATCGCTTTTAGATCCAGTTCATGGGGGTGGGACACCGGACAGCGAGACGCAGTATGCCCTTCTCTGTAACACCTTTTCCCCATCATACCAGGTACGATACTTAGGAACTTAACCCCCCCCTACTTAGGAACTTTACCCCCCCCCTTTCCCGACACGGACTCTTTCTCACGGACAGCTCACTGTGAGTGAAAACTCACTAACACCAGAGCCATATACCTGACATGTCCAAACATAATGGTCTGGCAAGGCCAGGCAATTACTGATAATTACGCACACCTCACTTCCACACACTTAAGGCGGAGCACAAAAGCACACTCTGAGCAAGGCAAAGCACACGAGGAAGCAGAGGGTCTCAGGTGGTGGTTTAGTTCAAGGAGAAAGACGGCAAAACCAGAGAAGGTTGCAAAGAGGGAAGTGCCCTTGACCCTTTCGTGAAAATAAGAAACTTAAGACTGGAGACCAAAGCTGAAGAAACCTGCATAGTGTGTCGAAGGTAACCAGGGCTCTTCCACTTTGTTAACCAAGGCAGGGAGGAACAGTTGCCGCCGTGGTACTGTCCTTGGCTCCCACAACAGAGCAACACCTGTAAAGACAGCTCAGCCGGTGAGTCGGAGAGACTGATACGAGACCAGCCTGGGTTAGAAGCAAGGTTTCAAGTGGCAACATTCTGTGAAAAAATCTAAAGAGAACTGTGTGTGAAAGGTATGTATTGAGCAACATGAATAAAATTGAAAACCAAAAGAGTGATTGAAGAAAGATACTGCAGACAAAATAGTCCACCGCCACATTGGTGCTCATTTGAAGGTCTCTGTTGGGTATCCAATGGGTTGGCAACTGTGGAAAGGGAAATTGGAGATCAAAGTGGTCCTGCAACGGGTCAAGCTAAACCCGGTGCACATTCAAAAGTATTTGATAGTTTGATGCAACCTGAAACTGGTCGGGCCCGGCTGAGGGAAACTAACAGGCTGATTCATGAAATTATTTGCACCGAAAAACAGAGTTTTGTGCGCCATTCTGCCCGCAAATCCCTGTTTAACAAATGGGGATTTGCGGGCAGAATGGTGCACAAATCCCCATTTTTCTGTGCAAAATTAAATTGCATGAATCAGCCCCTAAATGTATAAGAGGAAGGATCTGAGCCTGATTGTGGGGGTTACGGGGTGAACCATAGTCACCCGAGAGAGAATATTCTCTGAACATTATCAAAAGAAGGATCTGAGCCCGGAAGAGGGGGATCCACAGTGGAGATTTTTTATATGAAAAGGATCTGAGCCCGGCTCAGGGGGATCCAAGGTGAATCACAAGAATTGGGTGAGTGTAAGAGTAAAGGAACTTTGTGTTTTGTTTGGTGTCTGAAACAAGAAACTTTGAAGTAAAGAGACTTGGGTACAGAAGGCCCTGATGCTGGATGCAACTGCATCCTCGTGCCGAAGAAGCCAGTGTGTGTGTTTTGCTCGAGTGAACCGCCTTGTCCCATGATGAAAAGGTGGGGAAGGGAGGCCAATGGCCAGAACATCCTGACATATCATTTTGTGGGGACGTCTCCACACTATTTGTATTTAGCGGTAAGGATTGGCAATATTTTTTTTTAGTGTAGGCCTTTTTACTTTAATGAGATTCCACTAGGACTGCATTATTATTATTTGATGGTCGTAGCGTACTCCCATCTGTAGATTTAGGGTTAAATAGGTGTTTATCACACCATTGTTGAAGTTCAATAAACACCCTTGAACTGTGGTCACTTGTGTCTGTCTTACTGTTGATACCATGCCTTCCTTACACACGTCATATAGAGTATGCAAGAGAAAGTGAGTGAAAGCAACAACAGAATTGATCAAAATGAAAACTTTGGTGATAGCAGATCAGAGACAAAGTATTCCAAAGGAAGGAGTGATGTGTATATCAACATTCTTAAAAGTGAAACGGAAACCTAAAACCCTGTAAGAGGAACTGTGATACTGAAGAACAGAGTGGAAAAGGGTTTGGTGAACCTACCCTTGGAAAGTGGAGATAAAGTAAATGCGAACTATGTGGAAAAGGGGTCAGTGACCCAACTGTGGAAACCTGTTGTGAAGTGGTTGAAAGAAAGAGTAATTCAAGAAATAGAAAGCCCTGGCAGGTTAGTTCACTAGACAGACAGAAAGTGTGAGACTCATACCCAGGATGGGGAGACAAGAAGCGAAGTGATATCCTGGCATGAGAGTATACCAGGAATAGGAAGGGAATCAGTATCCTGGCAAAACAGTATCCCAGGAGTAAGAAGTGAAGCAACATCCTGGCAGCAGAGTATACCAGGAGTCAGAAGTAAAGTGATACTTTGGCAACGAAGTAAACCAGGGGTGATAAGCGAAGCAATATCCTGGCAAGAGAGTGAACCAGGAGTGAGGAGAGAAACAATATTCTGGAAAGGGAACAACCCAGGAGTGAGAAGAGAAATAAAGTGACTCCCTGGAACAGGAGTAACCCAGGAGTGTGAAAGCAAAGTAAACTCGAAGTTGTGGAAATAAAAGGGAAGACAAATACCTCTTGTAAGGATTGAAGAGAGAGTCATAAATACCCTGTCAGGAGAGTACATCAGGGGTGGAAAGTGAATAAGCTGGAGTAGTGTAAGAAAACAGCACGTTTGAAGGAAACTCAAAGAAAGGCTCATGCCCTTGTGAGATACTATTACAAATTGATAAAGGTACACTTTGAACTGGCAGAAGGACTCTAGGGGAAGGGATGCCCCATGCCTGGTGGCACACTGTTTTATTCTTATGTTCTGCACCTCACAACCTTATGTTGTGAACTTCTATAGCATGCCACAGTATCCCAATACTCATTACATTAAGTTTAGAGGGTAAGGGTCAGATTAGGATTTTCGGACACAGCACAGAGGATGCTATTTTGTTTAAAAATCCCAACAGAAACGGTTCTTAGTTTTATGGAGGCAGGGAAACCCGGTCAGATAGCACAACGAATAGAGCTCTGGCTTTGACAGCTGTGCCGAGTCTGCCTGCGCGGGTTGGAATCCCAGCAGGGCCAAACCCACCCTTTCTTCCTTCCGAGTTTGATAAATGAGCACCACACACTGTGGGTAATAATAAGCAGTGCTCAGATGCCTGAGGGTTCATAGCACTATATAAATGCAAATTATTATTATTAAACCCCTATTAGATTTTTAAACCCCTATTAGATTTAGGAATAGATAGGATTTTCTCCAACCCTTTGTATTTATTTATGGAATTAAAAGTCTACAGCAACCAACAAACATGCCATTGTGTCTGGGTCTTACTATTGACCCCTTACAGTACATTTGGACCAAATGTATCATTGGATTCAACTGTATTCTATGCAGTGAAGTGCTGAAAGGAGAGATAACTGGAGAGGGGTGTTCACCGTCCAGAGAGAATGTTCAAAATGTACTGACCTCATGGTGGGCATGGCCATGTTGAAGCCATGCCCAAGAAATTACAAATGGCAAAATACTGAAAGTTGAGCAAAACAAACTCATTATTTTTAGTTTTCTCATTTATGTCATGGTTAACACGATTGTTTGTATATACTTACCAATATCTAGGCATGTAATTCTGAGCAAAATGCTTACAGGCACAAAGACTGTCTTTGCCTTGGCAGTAATTAGGTGTGTGAGCTTTCCACTGTGCCATGTTAACCTGGATATGTTGAAACCATGCCCAAGAAAACACAGTAGGCAAAGCCCTCCTATTTACTCCCCTAAGCCCTCAATGTTCACGAATGGCTAGGTTCTATAGATGGGAAAGCTGGAAGGAAATATAGGCACATTTAACTGAGGGTGGGATTTCCACAACAAATTTCCTGGGAGTCGTGGCCCCAGTCCTGTCTTTCTGGAGGTGCCTGAATCATCCTAGGACCTTTATGGGAATGGTTATAGTGGTGTGTGAGGCATAAATCCTCTTAGTCTGATGCTGGATGCTTATGGAAGTTAAATTTACATGATCAAACCTATGACTAGCCGTCTCAACCTGTACTGCAGTTACTATGTCCTGTTAATAGTGGACATCATTATAGATCCAAGACTGCAAGTCTGAGAAGACAAAATTAAATATAGGGCTATAAAGGGATGGATAATGTTGACAGGTTTTCATTGTGAGCAGGAGAACATCTGTTGTTAGTAGACCCTTCCAGGGCCTTCTTATTTGTATTATTTGGGCCTCGTTGAGCCCCAGGACCGCCTTGCAACTTTTCCTCCCCGCTCCCTTTCTGCGACATCCACTTCCCACTTGTATTCCCAACCACCTCACAGCCCACCCTCCTTCCCTGATTGGTCCTTCCTTTGTGTGCCTCTAGCCCTAACGGTGTGTGCAAGCTCCGTGCCTGCTGTTTTCATCGTGAGCAGGTGAGCGGCTGTTGTTTGGAGACCCTTGTAGGGCCTACTTTTTTGTATTATCTGGGCCTCGTCGAGCCCCAGGCCCGCCTTGCAACTTCTACTACCTGCTCCATTCCTGCGACATCCACTTCCCTCTTGTGTTCCCTCCCGCCTCCCAGCCCACCCTCCTTCCCTGATTGGTCCTTCCCTTGTGTGCCTCTAGCCCTAACAGCGTGTGTGAGCTCTGTGTCTGCTGTTTTCATCGTGAGCCGGTGAGCAGCTTTTGTTTGGAGACCCTTCCAGGGACTTCTTATTTGTATTATCTGGTCCGCATTGCAACCTATCCTCCCCGCTCCCTTCTTGCGACATCCACTTCTCTCTTGTGTTCGCGCCTGGCTCCCAGCCTGCCCTCCTTCCCTGATTGGTCCTTCCCTTGTGTGCCTCTAACCCAAATGGCATGTGTGAGCTTCGAGCCTGCTGTTTACATCATGAGCAGGTGAGTGGCCATTGTTTGGAGAGCACTGACAGGGCCTTCTTATTTGTATTATCTGGCCTGCATTGGGCCCCAAGCCCGCCTTGCAACCTCTCCTCCCCACTCCCTACCCGCAACATCCACTTCTCTCTTGTGTTCCCTCCCACCTCCCAGCCCACCCTCCTTCCGTGATTGGGCTTGATCCGTATCTTTAGCGACCCCCCCAGGGCAGCCCTCTGACGGCAGCCCCTGCAGCAAAGGGCTCCAAGGCAAAGGGCGGCTCCTCAGAGGCTGCTCCAGCTAGTGTCTGCAGGTGTCTGCAGGGGAAGCCAGCGGCCAGCCATCTACCAGCATCTACTAAGTAAGGTAGGAGTGGGCCGGGTTAGGAGTGGAGCCTCCACCTTATCGTGGATGCAGAGCCACTTAGTAAATTCGCAGACTTGGTGTGTTTTTCTCTGGTATCTAGAATTGCACTTTGAATGTATTTAAAATTGCATTGTGAAAGTATTTGGAATTGCATTGTGAAACCTATGCATTTTTTCCCACTATGCAGGACTCTCAGATTAGGTGTGTTTTTCTCCGGTATCTAAAATTGCACTTTGAATGTATTTAAAATTGCATTGTGAAACCTACGCCTTTTTTCCCACTATACTGGACTGTCAGATTTAGTTGTGCTTTTCTCCGGCATCTTAAATTGCAATGTGAATGTATTTAAAATTGCATTGTGAAAGTATTTCAAATTGCATTGTGAAACCTAGGCCTTTTTTCCCACCATACAGGACTCTCAGACTTAGATGTGTTTTTCTCCGGTATTATAAATTGCACTGTGAATGTATTTAAAACTGCACTATGAAAGTATTGAAAATTGCATTGGGAAACCTAGGCCTTTTTCCCACTGCACAGGACTCTCAGACTTAGGTGTGTTTTTTCTCCGGTATCTAAAATTGCACTGTGAATTTATTTAAAATTGAATTGTAAACATATTCAAAATTTGTTGTGAAAGTATTGCCATTCTATGGTCTTGCCTTCTTAGCAAAGCATTCATCTAGCAAACTTTTCTACCATTATCTGAGCTCCTGTCGTCTTGTCCTATTGTCTCGTCTCTCTCTGTCCTGTCTGCTTGCGCTCCTCCTTGTGTCATTCCCTAGTGTTCTCCCCACCCCCTCCCCGTTCTTCTTCTCTTCTCTCCCTTACCTACTCTATGGTGATCTATGTTTCTCCTATCTTTTCTAACTGCTTCTCTATCGACTATCCTGCTCTACTCTCCATCCCAGGACTCCCTATCGCGGCACCTATACCAGCACCTCCTCCAGGCAAACCCTCACCAACATCCTCTTTATCGTTTCCTCGGCAGACCTATGGACTCTTCATATGGTCTCTGTGCTTTCTCCTTTCTCTACTTCTCCCATTAATGGCGGGACCCGATGGGAGGCCCTCCTGGCCCCCTTCCACTCCTCTAAGGTCATCATTAATGTTTATCTGAATGGTAACGTCTTGGTCCAAGGCCCTCAGGCCAAACTTCTCCTCTTTGATAAATGCTTCCTGCACCGCATAAATTTCCTTTCCTCTCCTGCTGTCACCTCTCTTCCCCCCAGAGCTTCCTTGCCTTCCCCTACTGTCTCCTGCTTGGCTACCTTGCCCTCTCCTCCTTCCTCTTCTGCCCCCCCTCAGGCTTCTTCTACACCTCCGCAGGGTGTACCTCTGATTTTTATCCCCCCCAGAAGTCTCTCAAGGACAGCAATCTCCTCCATATTGCCACTCTTAACTCTCGCTCTGCTGTCAAACACTCCTCTGACATCTGCTGTCTCCTGAAAGAACTTGACCTCGATGTCCTTGGTCTCACCGAGACATGGTTTACGGCCAGCTCTGTCATAAGCTTTGACACTCTCCTCCCTGACGGCTGCAAGATCCTCACCACGCCCAGATCCAACCGATCTGGAGAGGGTGTAGCCCTGATCTTCCCAGAGTGGTTCCCTGAGTCTGTCATTCCTACGTAGACCTACTACTCTTTCAAATGCCTAGTCTGCAGGCTCTCTCTCCCTCTTCTAGCCATTCCCTTTCTGTGGCTACTATCTATTGGCCACCGCTCAGATCTCCTCCTTCCTCTCTGAGTTGACAGACCTCTCCTCTTCCCTCCTGGTCTCAACCACTCAACTACTCCTTCTTGGAGAATTTAACATCCACATTATCCTTTCCCTGGACTCTTTCGTGGCCACTGCAACTCTCTCTCATTCTCTATCCTCCCCTCTGGCCCAATTTCCTCTTCAGGGCACACTCTGGATATAGACCTTCCACTTTCTATCCCTCTCACCACTCCTTTTTCCTGGAGTGATCACTTTCTCCTTTCCTCCCAACTCACCCTCTCTACCCCTCAGGCCAAGCCTACTCCAACACTGCCACCCACCTTCTTGGTTATCCAACCCATGAGGTGTGTGTCAGTTGGGGCTTCCTTCGCCACTTTCTCACCCTCTCCTCCCCCTTTGCTGACTCACATCCTGACACAGCCCTTTCCATGCTCCAATCTGCTATATCTGATACTCTTGATGTTCTTGCCCCTGTCATGAGGATCCGCTTGAAGCCCAAAGCCAAGTGCAACTCCTGGTACGACTCAGACTTCATCACCCTCAAACACAATTGCAGGTTGTCTGAGAGGAAATGGTGTGCTTATGGTACATCCTCTGACAAACTGGCTTGCCAACTGCTCCAAAGGCAATACCGGCTCTCTATCCGCACCAAGAAGAGAGCTCACCTCCAAGCCTGTGTCTCTGCGGCATCTAACAACTCAGCTGAACTCTTTGAAATCTGCAAGGAACTGGCCAATCCTGATGCAGTCTCTGCCTCTCCTGTCCCCTTCTAGGCGCTCTGCATGGCTCTGGCTTCTCATTTCATCTCCAAAACTCAGGACATCCTGTCCTCTCTCTCTCCCCCTTCCCTCTAATCCCTGCTCTTCTTCTGGCCCTTCTTCGGCCACCTCTGCCCCCCTTCTCTGCCTTTTCCCTGTTCTCCCAAGACAGGGTTTCTAGACAAGTCCGATCTATGAAAGTCTTGTCAAAACAGGGTTCATCCCTGCTCCTCCAAAACCATCAAGGACCACATTGACTCCCTGCCTCCTTCGCTGGCCACCTTCTGCAACCACTCCTTCACCACTGGAGTTTTCCCTTCCCTCCTTCCCTCCCCTGAAGCACTCCCTTGTGCACCCTCTTCTTAAGAAACCCTCTGCTGACCCATCTAACTATCGCCCAATATCCATCACTCCTTTACTGGGCAAACTCCTGGAAAAGCTGGCCATCTCGCAGCTTAATCTTGGTTGTCCTCATAACCATCAGTCTGGCATGAGAGCTGCCAGATCTCGGAAACTGCTCTCCTGAAGACTTGCTCTCCAACCTTGATTCCACCACCCTCTCTGTCCTCATCTTACTTGATCTCTATTTTGTCTTTGATACATCAACCATGCCATCCTGCTCAACCATCTCTGTGATAACCTGGGTATCACCGATCAGGCCCTGGCTTGGCTGACTTCATTACTCTCCAATCGACCCTCCCAGGTCCAACTTGGGTCCTTCCTCTCCTCTATCTCTATCTCTTCCTGTGATGTTCCCCAGGAGTCTAACCTCTCTCCCTGGCTGTTCAACCTCTGCCTGCCATTTCTTGCCCATCGTATTGCTACTCTGTGTTCCAGCTTTCAGTGCTATGCGGATGATACTCATTTTCAGGCTACCTTCAGCCACCTCTTCTCGTTCTCTAATCTCTGACAGTCTGTCTGCTATCCAGAAGTGGTGTGCTGCCAATGATCTCTGCCTTAATGCGTGTAAGACTGAGATTCTCCTCATTGGCACACCCGCGCCCTCCTTTCCTGTCATTCTCTGGCCGGCCTCTCTTGGCCCTCTTCCTGCTCCCACATGCGAGGCTAAAAACCTCAGGGTCATCTTCTACTCCACTCTCCCCTACTCTCCTCACATCTCTGACATCTCTAAGAAGTCACACTACCAGCTACACATTTGAAAGAACAAGGAAATATCGAGGCTGAGTACCACAAAGGAAATACACCAATCACGGGCTAAAAGACTCCCAGATCTTTTATTACTATACAGTTTACAAAGAAACACAGTTAGCTATCAGGCTCTCAACACCCCGTAATGTGTACCAGCCTGACAGAGAGAGGTGAGAGAGTGCTGGACGTCTAAACATTCATACTTTTATATGATTTTGAATAATATTGTCCAGCCTCTCTTCACTTTAATAATTCGTGGTCTAAAGTGTGTGCCTAGTTCACAGACTTATTATACAATATTATGCAAAGGATTACATAGGTTTGCATTTCCATGGAGGCACAATGGTGATGTATGTAGGTAAGCCCTGTGTAATATCTCCTTACAATTCTATTCGGCCTATGTATACGCTCAAGGTTTGTTTTTCATTGTCCCAATTTGTGTATACAAGGATGAGTCTTGTGAGTGCAGACAACACTTAAACAACAGTTTATATGCAGCACAAGGTCTCATTGCCCAGTCTCAACAGTCGGCTCTCGAGCAGCCTAAACATTAACAAAACTCAAAGGTCGGGAGGCTCGGTTGCAGGTTGAAAACATAGTCCACCATTTTAGAACGCAGAACACACGAGTAGAAATCAAAATGGCGAATGAATCTTAAAATGGCAGCGAAGTTAACCTAAAATCGGAACTTTGCAACGTGGTTTTCCGTGTAGCACGACTAGGCTTAGGCCAATATAAATATTATATTAAGGAGGTACTATATGATTACAGTTTAACACATTGTCAGAGCTATTATTCATTTTGTCTCCTTCCCCTAGAAGCTTACTGTCTCCAGACCTCTGGTTCTCTCTCGGCTGGACTACTGCAACAGCTTTTTCCTAAACCTACCTGCCTCTACTCTCCGCCCTCTGCAACTCATCCAGAACAGGACAGCGAGACTTGTCCATACATTACTTCATTTGTACAGTTATGGTAAAAAGAGACAACAACCGCCACCGGAAACAGATAAATAACAATAAATAAATAATAATGGCAACAAACAGTGGTAGTGCAGCTAGCAATTTGCAAGTGCTAGGTTTAAGGCAGCAGACCGGGTAGGTCTGATAAGTGCAGGAAGAAAAAGGGGGGGTGCTGTATGGGTACAGATACAGACCCCAGTGCAAGGGGTGGCCCGGAGGCAGTGCGGGAGGGTGGCAGGATGAGCAGGTACCTGGGCCCAGAGGACAGAGGGTGGCCAGGTGCACGGTGCCAAGATAGCACAGATCAGCAGGTGAGAGGGGGAGTAAAGGCAGAAGACAAGAGGAAAGTCTTGAGGTGCTTCTGGAACTGGAGATGGTTCTCCCCAAGTTTTAGAGTGGCAGGGAGGCTGTTCAAGAGGGAGGCCCTAGCCGAAGACAGAGGTCTACCCCCAGCTCGTTTCTTTGAAAAATGACTGATCCTGAGGGAGTTGGCGGTAGAGGAGCGAAGAGCTTGAGAGGGGAGTTATTTGCTGAGGGATAGCTGAAGGTATGTTAGATCCAGTCAACCAGCTCACAAACCCAATGCTAAATCATTAACTCCGGAAGCTGATAGAACCCTGGTTCAACATTGTTGAGCCCCCAAAGGTACTGTGAAGAGGACCTTTTCCACTTGCCAGGACCATTTCGACTTTTAAGCTCCCCTTTTGCACCTTGTCGTGAAAAAACATGCCCTTTAAAATGACATTACGGCAATGGCTTGCCTGAATACCCCAGCTCAAGTAGCCAGAGTGCTATTCTCTACAAGTTCTGAATTGTATGTGTTCCCTTACATAGATGGGTTTTTGTTTCAATTTTCTAGTTAGTTATTTTCATGTTTCATTGTTTAATTAAAGTATATATGTATTTTTATCAACCCACAATTGAACAATATATTGTTTTGGAGTCGTTGCCCAGTTGCTGCTTGGGTCCCTACTGTTATCACAAGAGTATAGCCTGTACTTTGTCCATGTTAGGCAAAAGGGTAAAGAGGTACATCACCAGACTGTGCTTGTTTCACTCACAAAAGCGTACCCTGACCTTGGCCCACATCACCACAAAAGGCTAAAGAAGTATATCATCTGACTGTGCTTGTTTCACCTTTATGATTTTGATCACAGTTTGGTTTGTAGTAGCGTGAGGCTGAGTAGGCAGTTTAGCCACTGTGTATCTCTGTACTCCTGCAGAGCAGTAGTAATTTAGTCACAGTAACTGTGCCTCCTGCTTAGTGTTCCATAATACAAAGCGCCTCATCACGAGTTGGGCTCGTCGGCGCTAATAGGCCTACCGCCAAACCCCCCGGCGCTATTAGCGCTGGATCACAGGTTTGGTAGAACGGTTAGTGCCCATTCCCCATTGGGCCCATTCGGGAATTCCTCATTCCCCATTAGGCCCAATGGTGAAAATTTGCACTATAATCGCCGGCGGATTTCCCGCTGGCAGGAATAGCGTCGAAAATTGGCAATTTTGCCACGGATTTACCCCCAGCTGAAAGCTCGGGGGAAATCCACCAAGAGCATGACGTAGCCGACCCTTAAATGTGGCGGAAATAGTGCTACCGCCGCATTTAAGGGTTACCGCCAAACTCGTGATGAGGCCCAAAGTATGCAGTTAATGTTATCAACATTGCCAAGTATATTTTCATTCCTACAATGGATTTGGACATGGGATCTTTGCAGTGTGATAACAAAATATAAATTAGGTCCCCAAAGTGATGAAAATAACAAATACACAGCAAAGTACTTACGAACATGGATTTAAATAATGAAACAAATTGAATAAAGACAAACACAGAATAAGTTCTTCTTTGATAGCCACCAAGAGAAAATTGGTCAGCCATATTTCATCCACTTCTATAGTTACTGTACAATAATAACCTACGTTTACCTTATTGTTGTGCTTGTCTTTAAATATGTTTTAAAATGTAAATGCATGATTATGAGTATGTTGTAATTCCACTGATTCTTTCCATCAGATTGGGCACCCTGACACTTTCTTTATCGTCTTGTGCACATAGTGTAGTCATTTTAAACTTTCATATACCTAGAAATTATTAGAATAAGCATATATTCACAACAAAATAATTGAATTTTTTTTTCTGAAATCCTGGGACCTTGTCTGACTTTCATGTATCACACAACATGTGGGGTGAAATGCCTCTTTCTTTTAATCACCATGTTATCTTTAAACTCCTTGACACAAGCAATTAATATTAAAATATAATACAAATAGTACTTGATATTCACAGTTAATGCTAGTGTGTAATGAATCACTATAATTTTAAACTATGCAAAACTCAAACTTTTTCACCAAGCATTTAGGATATCAGAAATGTTTTTGCACTACTCAGTGAGTATCTCAAACATAGAATATATATGGTGAAATGCTTTAAGTCTTAAATCCAAAATTACCACAAGAAAGTAAGATATTTTTGAGAACATGTGATGTGTGAAAATCAGTGCTCTGCCCAGTGATTGCATTTTTTTATTGTGTCTCTTTGAATACTTTAGACCCTCGATGATAAATATGCAAAGTCCAATGATAACCTGCAGCTGTTTTTGAGGTACCTGGATTTCTTCTACACCGCCTGGTTTAATGTGGACGTGTTAATTAAAATTACGGGACTAGGCTTTGCAACATATTTTACAGACAGTTGGATGATTCTAGAATTCTGTCTAACTGTGGTAAGTAACTATTTACAGTTCTTTACTGTCTTAGTTTAACCATGGCGGCTTTAGAAAAAGGATACAGCAATTTTGAATGTCTAGGGCATGAATATGTGTACAGTGCATATCATTCTGACAAATAATTTAAGGCTCATGAACTGCAAATGCTCAAATATGCTTCCTGAAAGATATCGGAATTTCAAAAATAAATTCAAGCCTTATGGCCAGATTACAGGTTTGGTGGTAGTGGTAAAACATCCGGTAATTACTATGAAAAGATGTTTTTTGCAAAAGCGCAAAGCCTAAAACACTGGATGTCATTTTGCCTACTAAGAAACAAATTGGCCACAAAGACCATGAGGGAACCTATATTAATCCATCCAGCAGTTGTTAAACATTTTTGGATGAGAATGGAATGCACCCAGCAGGCTAGTCCTTCATGACAGCCACCACAATGCAATACAGTCATGCACCCGTCAGTCTGTATGCATGTCAGGTTGGTGACTTGTACGCAATGGTTGTGGAGGACATTGTAGACTTGGTCGATCAGCAGAAGTGCACATCATTGCCCCTGTTGCACAATAGGGAGCCATATGTCACTGTTTGCCTTTGCTATGGTTAGGCCCTTAGAAGACTCTCTCTTTTTAGGAAGTGCTGTAAGATATGGCAGCATGAAAGGACGTGCTCAGGAGCACACATGTAAAACATGACCAAAGCTCACAGCCTCCTACATACCATTTACTACTCCTGCACCCAACAGCCTAGGTTTCTGGGTGTGGTGTGTATGCACAGACTGTGGTACACAGTGTATTTGTCGACAGAAATGCAGATCGTGCGGTTATGGCTGTGTGTTTCATGAGCCACAGCGAGCAGGTTTTAGGGGAGTTCGAAATACATTAACTGAAAGTTAATAGAAAACACTGTGCTGTGGCAGCTCATTTTGGAATCTAGCATCTGAATGTGTAGTACTATGGAGTACCTACAATGAAGTCACTGATTTTGGTTTGTCTTTGTGACACTTTAGTGACACGCAATTATGTTGATATTATTGTTGTTCATTGTGGAACGAAAATTGCACAGCATGTTACACGACTTTCAGTTCCGTTTGCGATGAAGGAGGCACTTGCCCAGGTCATGCGTTTGTTTCTGATCTCTTGCATAACTTTCTATTGCATTCTGCAGACACCGATGCCTCTGCGTCATTCTTTATTTGGGGCCTCATTACGACCCTGGTGGAAGACCATGGTGCTATTGGCATCATGGTCCATGATGGTAAGTTACCGACTCCGCCATGGAGAAAGGGGGAAATACCACCCCATTACAAGGTTGGTGGGGCGGTAATTCCCCCATTCCCATTTTTGCCCCATAGGGCTCAATGGGAATGGGGAAGGCGCTAAGTACGGTGCTGCAAATTGCGGCACTGGACTTAGCACCAAGGTCCCTTTGCGGGTCCCTACTTTAACGGCTGGTAAAACCAGCTGTTAAGGTCGGGTCCCACAAAGGGACCTCGTAATTAGGCGCTAATAGGTTAACGGCGTCGCAGCCTTTTACGGTGCCGTTAACCCATTAGCGCCTGGGTCTTAATGAGGCCCTTGGTCTGCAAATGGAGAAAGTGCAGTACATTATGAAGAAGTGTATTTGTGCCTTTGTACGACATGCGACAATGGCGTACTTCACACATTGCACACATGGGAATATGACGTTTCACAGCACAAACAGTTTTCCCCCAGCTATACCGTTCATTTTACTATGTCTGCCATCCCGATTTCTGCACATCCCATCCAAAATGCCTTGGTGCTCTTCTTGAAAGTAGTGGAAAATTTGTTGTAGTAAGTGTGGCACACTGACACTCTTCAAAACGCTGTGCAACATGTAAAGAAATCTTTTTCTACAGCGACCCCCTTTCTAACCGATTCAAACTACCCTACAGAATTATTGGAAGGGCGGTAGACTGCCCACTGGTCCCTTGTGCTTTCATTTCAGTTGTTGTCACATGCAGTACAAACACTTCATGTTACACCATTAGTCTTAGGAGTAGCATTCACGGAAATATATCCATTCTGGAATACAAGAATGTTTACAACAACGCAAAACACAGCTTCATTACATGGAGCAGGAAGCCATTTATTCTGTGTGACTCTTTCAGCTACAGTACTTTTCTAACTACCACTAACATTGTTTGTGCTCTGCACATTCTGCTGTTTGCTTACTTGCCTTTACATGCACTAGTATGTGTGTGACCAAGCCGCACCGGCATTGCCATTTTGCAGACTCACTAGAAACTGTCCCACCTGCAGTTACATGTTTTCTTCAACTGTATGACCCGCAGGTAACCTCTTTACACTTTCCGTCACACTGCTCAGTGCAGACACAATGTGTCTGTTTCACGGGTCATGGAAAGACAAGCAGCACATCAATCAAATGAATGCGACATTTAAAATGCCCATGTTACACTGCAAGTTGCTGTTCCTTGTTTACCAGCGGGTGTCATACAGTCAGGCGTGCTTTAGCCACACATTGCTAGGTTTGCAGAGCCACCCACGTAGTCGGCAGGAGTACTTGAAATGCGGTAGCCTACCGTATGAATCCGTAGGGCTGGCGACAGGGGCGGTGTTAGCAGCACACAGTAGATGACCTATGCATGGGTATAGGTGTAGAACGGATACACGTGCGCTTTCACAACTATTTAAAAGTGCATTAGAAAATGCGGACATGCAGCTACTAATGGAGTCCTACGGATACTTGCAGTGTGATTGCACATATGCCGACCAGGTGCCGTCTCCATAGGAAACGTCCATTTTGCTCATCTGTACTCATCTGGGCCAGTACTGTGCGGCTCAGACTCACCATGCAATGTCAACACAAAAAGAAAAACTACTCAAAAACTCACCAACATTTAGAATTTACATCTGTAATTGCTAAGATACACCAACACTATTCGGAAAAGGAAGCGGTAGCGCAAATGGATACATACACCAGACAATTTAGCCTTTCCATATGTTCATAATGAGGGCAGCCAAGGAATCAGTAACAAACCCTTGTCAACGGAACGCTATGGTTCCGTTGCAGTACCAAAAAGCTATCATCTTTACAGAAAACACTATGCTAAAGGAACGTTCTGGTTACAATGCTCTACTAAAAACCTATGAAAATCACAAACAAAAACATTGCTAAAGGGACATTATGGTTAAGTTGCAATAGTAAAAACCTATTCAATTCTATTGACAAACGTTGTTACAGGGACGTTATGGTTACACGTAAAACTGAAAACCCCCTGAAATTCACCAGTTATGGTGAGCAACCATAACTCGCGCCACCAGTGTGCACTGCAAGGACTAACCCCCATGGCATCACAAATCTCATTGATGACATCACTGATGACATCACATGTGTGGCTGCCCCTTTTTTGTTCACTGAAATAAGTAGGCCAGGTGCTTTTCTTCACTAACAGTCAGGAAGTAACAATTCAAAAGGTTCTATCTCCTTCTCATATGATCTTGCAGTACTCTCCTCAGGGTTCACTCACATCGTATGATACATATACATGTAGAGGAAGAAGAAATCGTAAAACTCTGCAATCATTTCTGTGCATGAAGGTACTCAGTTATGTTATGAACACTTTCTGGTAATACTGCTCCTTGTTTGCTTAATGTAATTTCCCTGTGTATGCTCATATTTGTATGCATTGTGTTGTCTTTATGTTTTCTGTGCAGTAGTGCAATTATGTAGTTATTAAGGCAATGGTAGCTACCTCTTACATGTTTCACAGTACCCAAAACTCTAAAACGAAAACATTCATGATTTCACTATGTAACATGGAAAGATTTTCAAGATTAAAATTCTATTGGGCATGGTGCAGACAATGGCTACATGCCCACATGAGTTGGTTCATGTGCTGCAAGGAAGTCTGTAATACAATGGTGTGTATAGCAATGCATTGCAAAATGAACTACTTATCTCATGATAGTTCTTCAAATGATCTTTGATAGTTGTCTGCCACCATTACAATAACAATCCCTTGTGGAGGCTTTCCATGAAAACTAAATGCACATGTGATGTCATCAGTGATGTCATCAATGAGATTTGTGATGGCATCTTTGATGTCATGGGTGTTAGTCCTTGCAGTGCACACTGGTGCCGCGAGTTATGGTTGCTTAGCTTACCATACCTGGTGAATTTTGGGGGGGTTTCGGTTTTATCTGTAACCATAACGTCCCTGTAACAACGTTTTTCAATAGAATTGTATAGGTTTTTACAAGTGCAACTTAACCATAACGTGCCTTTAACAATGTTTTTGTTAGTGAATATTATATTTAAGACTTCCGGTTTTATGGTATTTATTTTTCTGCCATTTCCGTCTGTATTTATCCATATTTATTTTTTGAATTTTTTATTCTGTATTTATCCACATTTATTTTTTCTCATATTCAAAGAGAATTCACATCCAGAATGTATTCTAATAAATACATTTATTTATTAAAGCACACGTGCATCCATATAGGAAACACATGCTGGCTCAATTTTTTCCATAACAACAAATGGTCATGTGACTGCTGCGGACTTCAAATATATGCTGTTCACAATTTGAAGAACTTTAATGCTAATTTTACACCACTTTTACACTCTCCATGCTGGCAATCTGCAATGCGATTGGCCTGTGATGTATGAGTGACATCAAAGAGAACCAGACAGAAAAGACCTGTTTTTCCATTTTTTTTCCATGTTTTTTTCATTTTTCCCCATTTTTCCCCATTTTTATAAATAAATACCGACAGAAAGCAGATTGATTTCCATCTGTATTTATGTGTAGAAATCAGTAAAAACAGACAACTGGGAGCCTTAATTATATTATGTTTCTAAACATGCATATGAAATTATATTATGTATATATACGTACACATACCTCATGCATCCTCATCGCTGCGTCTCTTTTCCTCTTCCCAGTACGCCAATAGTAATCTGTTGAATTACTGCCGCCTCCCTCTTCCTCATCACAGTACATCATTAGTAATCCTTTTCATTACCCCTGTTAGGCAGAATTATAGGCAGTACCCTTTGGGAACACCACACACAATTAGGACTACAAGTGACAGTACAAATTCACCTTTGGTACAAGCCTGTACTACACAGTAAAGTGGTAGCGATGGCTGAGCAGCCAGACTTATCTCAAGAGTAAAGTGAGCAGTATCAATAGTTACACAATGGAAATTACTATGATTCAAACAAACACTGACTCAAGGTTTCTGAGTAAAAGAATATACATTTATTTACACATCATTTATGGAACATTGCACTATTATCAAGCAGTTGAAAAATCACGTTTCTAAAACACTAGACCGCACCCAATAGATTCAGGACAAGTTAGGCTCAAAATGAAGTGTGAGCAAAATGGCACGCCAGCAATTTAAAAGGGAGGGAAAGATAAAGAAATTGAGCAGCACCAAAAAGTAAGTAAACAGGGCAATCTAGAAAAAGGAACTACAGTGAGGAAATCAAATTAAAGGGACCTGGCCCAAAGTCAATGGACCAAAGTCTTTGCAGAGGATCACACAGTTCAGGGTACTTCGCGGTTAAGTCTTTGCCAAGAGTTCAGAACCAAGTTGGTCAGAAGAAAAGTTACTTTAAAGAATAGAGGACAAGCCCTCGGATTGGCGAAAGATTTCACACACTTTCACCGCGGCTGGACGAGACGAACAACCAGGTTAGCACAGTACCTTTAGAGCAGAAGAATGCCGTAGCTGAGGCAGACGTTCCTGACAGGTCCTGCAGGCTCACAGTTCCTGAAGCGACTGTCGGACTGACAAGAAGGAGGAAGAGTGGAGGGTCCTGCACTGCCCAAGGAAGAAACCAGCAGCAGAGCAAAGCGATGAATGAAAGGTGCGCTCCTTAAAACGCAAGCAGGGTCCGTTCCTCCTTGCTATCCGGTTCACTGTAGCTCTGTACAGCAAATTGGACCAGAGAAGGGAGGCCTAGTGAGCAGTTTGGCGAACTTGTTGTTCCCTCCAGCTCTAGGGGAGAAGATTCCTTGCAGATCTTCCATGTCGTTGAATTTTGAAGATTCGGACCCGCAGCAGGGCTTCACCGGGAGGTTCAGTCGTGGTAGAGGTCCTCTTCTGTCAGCTTCTCATTTGCTCTCAATCCAGTGGCGACTCTGCCTTTCCAGCCCGCGAAATGCAGTTTTCCCCCATTCACACAGCCTGGCTGTCAATCACACAGCTGAGTGGCTGTCCCACCGGGACAGTCACCACAGCCAATCATATCAGAGTGAGAGATGGGTCTCCAAGAAGACCCTGTGCAGGGAGTCCTAACGCCCTCCCTCACATCCTGTCCCCCTTAGACATACAGGCGCCTAAGAAGGGCTTCTGTGCAGAAGCTCGCGAAAGGAAGGTGAACAAAGGAGCCAAATCTGGTTTGGCGCACAGAGTAAAACACGAGAAAGACTTTTACAAAAAGATATGGCAAATAAACCCAGCCGGAACCATATTAAAACGTATATGTTCCAGCGGGTTTAGGTTCCAGGCTACCAAGGTAGCCTAAAACAATACCAGGGCTATTTAAGATAACCGAGGTAGGAAAAATAGGGTAGTTACCACTGCCACCAGCCAAGTCTTAATGAAAAGGGAACAAAACAATGTTCCAAGAGAAACAGGCAAAAAGGGATAAATATTAACCCTTTCCAGAACTCTATGTAAGATAGTTTGCACTTGGTCCTTGAGTTTTAAAAGAGACTAATAAAGTCAATGGCAACTTTACATGCTCTGGGAGACAGTAGTCATTCCCAGAAAATGGAGTCTGCATTGGGAAGTCTAAAAGACAACCCTGTGTCACTGCACTGAAGGTGATGTGTAACACAAAGTAAAAATATGATGCCTATGGAGTAGGTGAGGCTCCACAGTCTATGAACACAAGAAAATGTTACACACACAGCAAAACACATGTAAGAGTGGGAAAAAAGGCTCACACTCTTACCAGGTGAAAAAAATAAATCCTAGAAATCCAGCAAAGCTGCTGAGGGACTCAATAGGTAAGGGAAATTAGCCATTCTGGGGAATTCTCCCTAACAACCCCTGTCACACTTCCTCATTCCAGTAGTGCATTAGTAACCCATTGCATAAGCCTTGCCTCACATTTCCTCATCCCAGTACCCCAGTAGAAATCTATTGTATTACCCCAACCTCACTATTTTTCCTTTGCAGCAACAATTAGTAGTTAATTGCGTTAACCTTGCCTCTCTCTTCTGCATTCCAGAAGCCCGTTACCAACACCATACTCTTCCTCGTCCCAGTAACTCATGAGCCCACCTCTCTCTTTCTCATCCCAGTTTCCCATCATTCCCTGCTTCACTCTCATCTCAATACACCTGTAGAATTCCAATTGCATTACCCTACATTACTCTTCCTCGCCCCAGTACCCCCTTAATAATCCATTGCATTACCCTGCATCCATCTGCCTCGTTTGAGTACCTTTTTATTAATCACCAGCATTACCGTTCCTCTCTCTTCTTTGCCCCAGCACCCCATTACCCTATATTACTGTGATGAGGAATAGTGAGTGGAGAGTGAATATGGGTGACTCCAAATGTGCTGCCACGAGAAAGAGCAGGGCAATAAGAGCCCTACGTGGAACCATACGAGCATACAAGCTATTGGAGACTAGAAAGGCAATCCAGCATAAAAACTTCCTTGAGCAGCTTCATGCTAGTGAGCAGAGCAATGCAGAGAGGACGCGCTGCAGACCTGATGCCTGGTGCAAGGAGGCAGGGACCGAGAAGGCAGAGAAGTACTAGAAACTCCCTGGATGTTGGGGAACCCGGCATCCGGTGGCAGAAACCAAGCCATCTGAGTGGTCCAGGCAAGACCCAAGGTGCGGTGAGCAACCAGCATGGTGGAGACACTGAAAGAGGAAAGAAGACCGTGAGAGCCCAGCAGAGCTGCAGAAGCTTTTCAGTTTTTCTGAGGACTAGAACCCTCATGGACCAAGTGAAAAGGTATGCAGAGTAGGCCCTGGGAGGTATAGGAAGACCACAGAGGCTGTGGTTGGGAGGAAGTGTAGAGGCATCTTCCTTGTCTAAGTGGGACCAAAAAGAGAGACCAGTTGAGAATGAAGGGGCTAAAGGAACACACCAAAGAGGCTCAAAGTGAGGCCTGTAAGGATAGTGAACGAGGCCGAAATAAGAACCTTACAAAGCTGAAAGAGAGTTATACATAGAAAAGAATGCCTGGCAGGTTAGTGAACTGGGCTTAAGAAATCCAGCTTACAGAGCTGAGAACGGGGTCTGGGACCCACACAACGACATGAGAAAACCAGGAGAAGTGATCCTTTGGCACGGGTTACGAGAAGTCCAGGGGGAGAGATCTGTTGGCATAAGTCACTAAAGCCCCAAGGGGAGAAGGGGGTCCTTTCGGCACAATTTACGAGAAGACCAGTGTAGGGGAGATATATCCTTTGGCAGAAGATACAACTTTGACAAATAAAGCTATTAGAAAAGAGAGCCTGGCAAAATCTTTGAGACGGGAGACACCTTCCCGATACTGTTTTGCAACTTGCAACTTTACTGAGAAGGTCTGGGGAGAGAAAGGCCTCCTCAATCACGGGGGAGCAACACATTAAAGCCTACTGATGGCTAGGGAAAGAGAAGGAGGGAGACATCCTGCTATAAGCAAGGTACAATCTAGTTAAAGGTTTCTGATGAAGTTTAAGGGACGGAAATAGGGTTGGGACATAGGACAGTGGACTATTTACATTTGACTGACATTCTGAGAGTATCCTTCATTTTGGTTGAGGCAGGGAACATCTCTTAACTATAGGGACAGATAAGGTACTTTTCTTTAGTTTCAGTTCAATAAAGGTGTATGCCAAATATCATGCCACCTTTGTGTCCCATGTCTACTTTGACACCCTTACGGTACCCTATTAGTAATCTCTTGCCTTACCCTTGCCTCACTCTTCCATATCCCAATACCCCACTAAAAATCTGTCCATTACTCCAGTCCCCCTCTTCCTCATTTTAGAACCCTTTTAAATCACCCTCATTCTTCCTTGTCCAATACCCCATTAGCAGTCCATTACTTTACCCCTGCCTCCTCCTCCTGGTCCCATTTCCTCATTAGTAATTAGTTGCATTACCCCTACAACCCTTAGACTCATCCCATACCCCGTTAACTCCATGTCACTCTTCCTTCTTCCATTACCACATAAGTAATCGGTTGCATTAATCCCACCACACTCTTTCACATCCCAGTCCTAATCAAACCCACCTGCCTCTTCTTAGTCTCAGCACCCCATTAGCATGAAAATACTCTTCTGTGTGCCAATAACCCATTAGTAATCCATTTAATTACCCCATCTCCCTCTTCCTCATCCTAGTGCCTCATTACCCTGCCTTATTCTTCCTCATCCTAGAGCATTATTACTCTACCTCTCTTCCCCATCCCAGTTTCCCATTAATGCAACTCACTCTTCCTCATCTCAGTAACATATTAGTAATCCATTATATTATCCCTGCCTCAATCTTCCTTGTCCCAGTACCCCATTACAAATCCACTGCATTTCCCCTGCTTCCATCTCCCTTGTCTAAGTACTCCATTAGTAAACATGTCATTAACGCCTACTCCCTATTGTTCTTCCAGGTACCCTGTTAACCCTGCCTCTCTCCTCCTCATCCCAGTACCACATTTCATGCACCTCTCTTCTTAATCCCAGTACCCCATGAGAAATCCATTTCAATACCCCAACCTCACTCGTCCTTAAAAATCCATTACATTTCGCCCACCTCAATCTCCTTCAGTACCCCAATAGCCATCTGTTTCATCACAACTAACACCCTAGTCATTGTCCCAATACCTCGTTAACCCCACCTCTCTCTCTCCCTTGTATCAGTGACCCATTACCTTGCTTCCCTCTTCCTCATTCCATTACCTCATTACCCCACCTCACTCTTCCAAGTCCCAGGAACCCTATTACTCCACCTCACCCAATAATAATCTGTATCATTTCCCCACCTCAAACATCCTCATCCCAGTCCCGCAATAGCAGATTATTGCATTACCCGTGCCTCCATCTTTCTATCACTTTAGTAATCCATTGCATTATCCCAACATCCTGATTACTTTTTCCAGTACCCCATAAGTAACTCATTGAATTACTTTGCCTCACTCCTCATCCCAGAAACCCATTTCCAATGGCACCATTTTCCTAGTCCCAGTTGCCCTTCACCAACATCTTGCTATTCCTGATCCCAGTACCTAATTACCCCCTCCTCTCTCTTCCTCATCTCAGGAAATATTTACCCTGCCTAACTCTTCCTCCTCCCTATACCCCATTAGTAATCTGTTTCATTACCCCACCGCCCCTTCCTCATCTCAGAACCCCTTTAATAATCTGTTGCATTACACTTCCTCTCACTTCCTCTTCTGAATTCCCCTTCTGTAATCAATTTTGATGCATCCACCTCCCTCTTCATCATTCCAGTACCCGATCAGTAATCAGCTGCATCACCCCTGCCTCACTCTTCCCCATTCCAATGCCCCACTAGTATGCCTTTGCATCACCCCACACTCATCCTCCTTCCAAAACCCAATTAGTAATCCTTTGCATTACCCCTACATCCCTCTTTCAATTTCACTACCATGTTGACCCCACTTCACTTGTATTTGTCCGATAACCCCATTTGTAATCTTCCTTGTTACCTTCACCACTCTCTTCCTCATCCAAGAATGACTCCCTTGTTGTTGTCCCAGTAGCCAATGTCCTCTGCCTGACTCTTCCATTTCCCAGTTCCCTGTACCAAATTACCAAAACTCACACTTCATAGTCTTAGTACCCCATTAACCCTGCCAGTATCCCATGCATAGGCTGTTACATTACCTCAGCTTCACCTTTCCTGGTGCCACATTAGTACTCTGTTGCATTACATCCCCCATCCCACTCTTCCTAACTGCAGTACCACATTACCCTACCTCTCCTTCCTCGGCCCAGTACCCCATTTAACCCACCTCAACCTTCCTTCTCCCAGTAGCACATGAGTAATTTGTTGCATTACCCCTGACTCACACTGCCTTATCACAGTACTCTATTATTGATAAGTTGCATTACCCGGGCCTCCATCTTCATCTTCCTGTTACCTGCATTAACCCACCATCCTGTTTCCCATCCCAGTTCATTATTAGTAATCTGTTGCATTACTTCTACCTCTCTTTCTTGTCCCAGGACCCCATAGGTAGCCCATTGCAATACTCTGCCTGCCTATTCCTCATTCCAGGGCCATATTACTCCCATCTCCCTCTTCCTAATCTCAGTGCCCCATTAATAGTCGATTACATTACCCTTCCTCCCACTTCCTCACCCCAGTTTCATTTTAGTAACCCATTGCATTATCCCACCTCCCACTTTATCGTTCCAGCACCCCATCAGTAATCAGTTGCATGACACTGCCTCCACCACATTCAGCCCAGTATCTGTTCTAAATGGATTTCTAAACTTTGCCCTGGGGGACAGATGTTTAGGAGGCCAACCTGGTTAGATGAACAGGACAAAACATATGGGACGGTAGTCGGACACATTCACAGTTAGCTTGTAGAGCAGTCAAGCTAAATCTCAGGAGGAGTGAGGGTGATCAGGGGTCCCCAATGAGCACACACAGCAAAACACCAAGAATTACAATTAGCAGTATTCAAAAACATACTAGTTATTATAGGCCCAATAACAACACAAATCATGAAATGCCATTGTAAAGCACCACACAAGCAACACACTATGCAATATATATACACTCAATGGAGTCAATGCGAGAAAGCTAACAACTACACAAATAACTGCAAAGGAAAAGGGTGAATATCTTTAGTAGCACCAACAGTCTTCAGAGATGGCAACCCTAACTTTATAAGTCCGCCCTAAAATGAACAGAGCCTTGTGATCAATGTTCAATGTCCGCGTTAAAGCACACAGTCATGCGTAAAGTTCAGAAAGTACTTCTTTGAGAGCAGGAAAAATTTAGGGGAAGAATTCTGGAGGTGTGCAATGGATTCCAAAGGTCAGGTATGGATCTGCTATAATGAACAAAGCTGTTCTGACTTTTAGAGGGGTTTAGGGAGTGAATACGACCCAAGCCAAAGGAAGGCCAGAATGAACCTTCAATGGGTAAAAGGGATTGAATGAACAAAGGGCCACCGGTAAGTGACTTCACTACTCACCACCCATAGCTCGGTTTTGATCCAGACTTGGCAGGACTGGAGGTGGTTATCAGAGGTACAATTTCCTGACCTTGGTTCAGTTTCCAGGGGCACAAGCACTGTGGGTGCAGAGACAAATCCGGCATGGGACAGGAACTGCTACTCTTGATTGGGATGAAGAATAAAGAAAACACAGATGAATTTGGCCTCAGGGCACTGGAAGGAATGCAGGAAAACTGCCTTCTGCGACTGTCACTGTCACACAGTGATGCAGGGAGCCCAACTCTCAGAGTTAGATGCAGCCTCCTATCACATGGTCCAAAGGTGCTGGGATGATGAAGTTCGGCAGAAGGGTGCTTTGTTGGAAAAGATGGGATTTCCCACAGTCTCTGATTGAAATTCAAAACAGCGACGCACCTGCATGGCAACCAAGGAATCACCTGGATGGCCCAGGGACACTTCCGAACAAGCTTGCTTGCAGGGTTACGAGTAGACATCGAGTGTGATTGGTCCCACCACTCCAGGTGTTCAAAGCTCCTTCAAGTGCATCTCAGGATCGTCCTTTGTTCTGCTCGGCTCCTCAGGATGCTTGGTTCCTTTGTCAGATCCTTTTGGATCTTTTGCTGATCAGATTAAATTAATGCATGTCCCCTCTTCTTAACCACAGTCAGGTGAGTGCTCGCAAACAGCCCACCATTGGCATGATCGGCTCTATGCATGCACACCAACAGTTGTCCAATCAGGGACCACTGGGCTTCTCATGCTCTCATGCACACCAGACACCCTGGCACCAGTAATGTGGATTGGGACTAGACAGTCCCAGCCTACTTCCTGATAACCTACAGGGGACCTGGAGGTTGCCACAAAAAAAGCAGCTTTCATGGGCAACTGCATGCCCAAATAAGGGAATCCTGGCCCTGGAAGGGCAGGGGGGAGTCCAAGGGACATACTGGCCAAAGGAACAGACAAAAGACCTCGTGGCATACCATTCTACACACTGCCAACAGTCATGAGCCAAACTCAGTAAACACCGTAAGGCTCAGTAGCAAGTTACCAAAATACAAGAAAAAGCTACTGCTGCCACCAGCGTGCTCCAAGGCACCTTGTACAATCACCAAACATTTCTTAGACGGTGTCTAGGGCCATAAAGCACAATTACTCAATTGCACGGTACTGTAAGGTACTTTGTGCAATGATAACATGTTACCAACAGTTGGCATAAAAGGAGAAATACTAAGAGAAATAAAGTTTCTCAGTACTAACAGCCTGAAGTTTGTGTCAATTTCTCCATAACAATGAGCTAATGCCCAGTGGAGTGCATCCGAAGGCTGTGTTCCAATGTAAGAAGTCAGGTTAGGATACAGAAACAAATGCAAAATGTATGGGGGTCCATGGACTATGTAGGAAAAGTTGCTTCAAGAGAAATCTTTTCTAACAGTATCCCATTCGTAATCTGTGGCATTGCCCCGCCTCCCTCTTCCTCATCACAGTACTTAATTTCCCGCTTCACACTCTTCCTCAGTCTTGTAGCCCATTTCCTCTGCCTCTTATTTTCTTGTCAAAGTACCACATTAGGAATCTGTTGCATTACCCCTGCCTCACACTGCCCCATTCAGTACTCCTTCAGTACTCCATTGCATTACCCCATGTTTTTTGTATTGTATTGAGCATTTGGAAGACGCTTTATACAGCAGAATTATGTTTCAAAGAGCCACACGGTTAAATGGGAAGGGAACAGAAATAATAACATCAGTAATATATAGTTGTGGTCCTACTAGGCCTTGTTGCATGCAGCCATTCAAGTGCATTGAGGAGAAGTGCAGGAGAAGACGATCAAATGGGGAACAGTGGAGTAGACACGTTCTGGAAGAGGACCTGGGAGGGAAGTCCTAAGGGGAGCCAAGGAGGAGAACCTCAGGTTAAGTGCTGGTACAGGCGACTCTCAAAGGTGGGATGTGGAGCAACCAAGCAGGGGCCCACAGGGCAGTGCAGTGGGTGTGGGAGTGCTGGTGTTGACTAGAGGGAAGGGCCTGGGATACTGTGAGATTCATGGGGTGCAAGCCACCGATCACAGCAGCAGTGGGGTGATTAGCAGGGAAGGAAAAGATAGCAAGAGGTAGAGAAGAGCAGAGTTTTTAGCAGTTTCCAGAATTTAAGAAGGTCCAGCTCAAGTCTGAGAGGTGCAGAGGGGCTGTTCCAAAGGGAGCACCACCCGAGGAGAGAGACCTGCCCCCAACTCTCTGCTTGGAGAAGCGTTTGACAGTCAGGGAGTTGGAGTTAGAGGGGTGTAGGGCTCTAGCAGGGGAGTATTTCGGGAGGGGAAGTTGGAGATAGTGTGGTCCCAGGACCCAGAAGGTCTTGTGGATGATACAGAGGGTTTTGAATTTGACCCTTCCAGGCATCGGGAGCCAATGGAGAGCTTTTAGGGCTGGAGAGATATGGTTTCTGGGCTTGAGGCCAAGGATAAGACTTGCAGCTCTGTTCTGGATTAGCTGGAGGGGGCGACAGGAGAAAAGAGGGAGATCGAGAAAGAGGCTTTGCAATCGTCCATCCTGGAGAGGACCAGAGCTCTGGAGACATTGAGCTTCTGGGGGAAGTTTAGATAAGGATGAATGCCTCTGAGGAGGTAGAGCTGGAAGTGGGACTTCATGGTAAGGTTCATGATGTGGGATGCAGTAGAGATCAGAGTCAAAGATGAGCCTGAGGTTTTTGGCCTCGAAAAAAGGGAGAGGGTAGAGGGCCCAAAGTGTTTGGCCATAAGGTAGGAGAAAGAGAGGGCAAAGGTGTCCCAATGAGGAGGATCTCTGTCTTACTGCCATTGATATCATTTGCTATACATCATGCCTGAATGGCAGACAGACAGTTGGGGATGAAAGCGGTGGAAGGGGGAAGTAGAGGGAGGTTGGGAGGAAAGCTGTGTGTCATCGGCATAACAATGGAAATGAGGAGTAAAG
This sequence comes from Ambystoma mexicanum, assembly GCF_040938575.1. Lineage (NCBI taxonomy): Eukaryota > Metazoa > Chordata > Amphibia > Caudata > Ambystomatidae > Ambystoma > Ambystoma mexicanum. The sequence goes on from NC_090935.1 coordinate 461,976,321, forward strand.
GAGGAGACTAGGTGAACAAGAGGGGTGAGATTTATATTGGAATTCCACAGCTAGAGGGGCAGGTGGTGGAGGAGGAAGGGCCCAGTTGCAGCTGGGAAGGGCGGTTAGTGAGGAAGGAGGTCAGCAAATCCAGTGCCCTGTCAGTGATGCTGAATGTTTCACAGGGTTGTTTTATGAGGTTGGAATGGTTGACTGTGTCAAAGGCAGAGGGGAGATTGAGGAGAATAACAGCAGTAGGAGAGTTGGAGTTGAGATTTGCGAGCATGGTTTCACAGGTTTCATGACTCTGGATGCCCGGAATCAAGATTGATGGTCATGAAGGCATCCAACAAGATCGGTGTAGAGGGTCATTTGGGGGAGGACCTACTTTTCCAAGAGTTTACCCAAGAATGGGGTAGTAGAGATATGGCGATAGTTAGCCGTGCAGGAGGGATCAGCAGATGGCCTTTTTAAGAGACGGTGCACAAGGGAGTGCTTGAGGAATCCAGGGAAAGAGCCACTGGTGAAGGAGTGGTTATAGAAGTCAGCGAGAGCCGGGGCAAGAGAGGAAATGTTGTCCTTGATGGTTCTGGAGGAGCAGGGGGCACCTGTTTGCACCATCTCCCTCTACCTCATTTCAGTACCTGATTAGTAACCAGTTGCATAAACCCACCTCCCCTTTCCTCATTCCGGTCCACCAGTAGTAATCAGTTGCACTATTCTCACCTCTTTTCTCACTATCCCATCAGTAATTCATTGCATGATGCCTGCTGCCCTGTTCCTCATCCCAGTATGCTATTACCCCAACTTCCCACGTCTTCCTCTCAGTGCCCTGTTAGTAATCTATTCCATCTCTATTGCATTACCCCAAACTCCCTCTTCTTTGCCCCAGTACTCCGCTGGTAATCAGTTGCATTACTATGCCTCTTCTTTGTTTGTCCCAGTACCCCATTAGTAATTCATTGCATTACCTCTGCCTTCCTCTTCTTCATCTCTGTACCCGATTAGTAATCTGTTCCAATACCCCAATGCACTCTTCCTTGTCCTATTGACCCAATAGCAATCTGCTGCATTACCCCTGCCTCACTCTTCCTCATCCACTACCCCTTTAGTAATCCATTGCATTACCCCCAACCTCCCTCTTCCTTGTCCCAATACCTCATTAGTAATCATTTGTATTACCCCTACCTTCCTTTTCCTGGTCACAGTACCCCAATAACTCACCTCACCCTTCCAACTCCCAGTACCACATTAGTATTCTGTTGCATTAATCCCACTACGCTCTTTTGTATTGAAGTACCTGATTACACCCACCTGCATCTCCCTAGTCCAAGTACCACATTAACAACTCCTCACTCTTTTTTTCTCAGAACCCCATTTGTAATCAGTTGCATTATCCCGACCTCAATCTTCATCATCCTTGCTACCCCATCAGTAATCCATGGTATTACCCCAAAGTCCCTCTTCCTCATCCCAGTACCTCATTACCCGACCTCATTATTTCTTATCCCAGATCCCCATCACTCAGCCTATGTCTTCTCCTCCCAATTCCAGATTTACTTTGGGTCACTCTTCATCCTCTCAATACCCATTAGTAAACTCTTGTATTACCCTTCCCCATCCTCTTCATCACAGTAACCCATTAGTAATCAGCTGCATTACTTTGCCTCCTTCCTCATTGTCCCAATACCCAATACATCAGCCACACTCTTACGTATTCCAGTGCCCCATTATCCCTGACTCACTCTTCCTCATTTCAGTATCCTGTTACCTTCAACTCCCTCTTCCATTTCGAGGTACACCATTAATAATATATTGCATTATTTCCCCCTCCCTCTTCCTTATCAGAGAACCCATTAGTAATAAGATGCCATTCCTCCATCTTTCTCGTCCAGTACGCCATTAGTAATCCATTGCACTGCAGCACTACCCCACCTAACTCTTCCTCGTCCAAGTACCCACCTTGATCTCCCTTGTCTAAGTACCCAATTAGTAATCCTTTAAATTAGCCCACCTCTCTATTGCTATTCCTAGTACCCCCTTAACCCACCCTGTCACTTCCGCATCCCAGAACAACATTCCAGCCACCTCTCTCATCCTAATTGCAGTACCCATTAGTAATCCATTGCATTACCCCACCTCACTCTTCCTCATCCCAATACTCCATTAGTAATCAGCTACATTACTCTATCTTCTACTTTCTCATCTCAGTCCCCCATTACTGCGCCTCACTCTTCCACATTCCAGAAAAACTATTACCGATGAATTTCTTTTCCACATCCCAGTACCCCATTAGTACTTCATTACATTACCCTTACCTCACAATTACTCATCCCGTACCCTATTAGTAATTCATTGTATTTCCCCTAGCTCAATCTACCTCGCCTCACAACCCCATTACTAATCTGTTTCATTACCTCTACCTCCTTAGTCCTCATTCCAGTAAACATTTAACCCAATCTCTCTCTCTCTCTCTTCTTTATCCAAGTAACCCATTATTCCACCTCACTCTCCCTCATCCCACTACCACGTTAGTAATCCATTGTATTACCTGTCCCCTTCTTCATCGCATTATCACTTTTGAAATCAGTTTTCGAGTATCCTATTACCCTGCCTCCAACTTAGATCTGACATTAACATATTACCCACACCTCGCTCTTCCATTTCCCAGGGCTCCATTAGTAATCCATTAGTAATCCATTACACTATCCCTGCCTCATAGTTACTCAGTCCCGTAGGCCATTTATAATCCAATGGAATTCCATCAACTCAATTTCTCTTGTCTCACTACACTATTAGTAATCTGTTTCATTACTCCTACCTCCCTAGCCCTCATTGCAGTAAGCCAATAAATCCTTCTCGCTCTTCCTCGTCCAAGTACCCATTAACCCATCCTCACTCTACCTCCTACCATTACATTAGTAATCTGTTGCATTAATCCCTCCACAACCTTTCTCATTCCAGTACCCCATTGCACCCATCTTCCTAGATCCATTTACCCTTAGCAACTCCTCACTCTTTCTTGTCCCAGAACCCATTTACCATCAGTTGCATTACCCCAGCCTCACTCTTCCTCATCTCACTGCCCCATTCCTAATCCATTTCATTATCACCACCCCACTCTTCCTTTTCCCTGCACCCTATTTCTCTGCCTCTCTCCCTCCTTCTTCGCAGTAAGTGATTCTCAATCTGTTGCATTACCCAGTCCCTATATTCCTGGTCACAGTACCCCACTTATAATTAGCTGAATTGCTCTATCTCCATCTTCATTGTCCCAGTGCCACAATACCCTGGCCTCAATCGTCCTCATTCCAATATCCTTTCTTCATTGCAGAACCCCACAACCAATGACGGTCTCTTCCTCATCGTAGATGCCCATTACCCTTGTCACACTGTCCTTGTCTGAGTACCAATTACCCGTTCACCCTCTTCATAGTTCCAGTACCAAATTACCCCACCTCACTCTTCTTCATCCCAGTAAAGCATTACCCCACTCTTCCTCATCTCAGTACTTATTTTTAATCTGTTGAATTATCCCTCCTCTCTCCTTTTTATTGCAGAAACCCATTAGTATTCAGTTGCATTACCAACACCTTGATCTTCCTCATCACAGTTACCCTTTAGAAATCTGTTGCATTACCCCTGTCTCTCTCTCTCTTCCTCACTCAAGTACCCAGAAAACCCCTTCTCACTATCCCTCCTCCCAGTACCCAATTAGTTATGTGTTGTGGTACCCTGCCCCCATATTCCTTGTCACAGTACCCCATAAATAATTATATGAATTGTGCCATTACCACAATACCATAGCGTCAAGGCCTCAATATTTCTCATTCCAGTGCTGCATTACCCCTGCTTCACTCTTCCAAATTTAGGTATTCTCGTACGCCCACCTCCCTTTTCCATGTCCCATTTCTCCATTAATAATGGATTGCATAAGCCCCATCTCCCTCTTTTTCATCACAGTATCCTATTAGTAATCAGTTGCATTACCCCCTCCCACTTTCTCATCCCTTTAGACTGTCAATAAACCATTACATTAACCAGCCTCCGTCTTCCTAGTCTCAGTACCCCATTAGTAAACAAATGCATAACTGTGCCTTCACTTTCTTATGCCAGTTCCCCATTATTCCACCTCACACTGTTAAAACTGATATAATATTGTTTCATCCTCATTGTATATGTTGGCCTATGCCCAGTTGCTTTGCGAGGAAATCCGTATTGCAAGATCGTGACCTTAAGTGAATCAAGCCTCCATTTTAGGTTAAAGCCACCATTTTAGTTTATCGTGCAAAGTCACCCTGTGGCCTAAAATGGCTGACCTGTGTTCTCTTGTTCTTGCTTTAACCTCTTCAACCTCTGTAGGAGAGGTAATGTCCAACCTGCCTGCAGGCTACATGTTAGGGTCATGTAGACCTTGTCCTATGTCGACCTCGGGATCTGGGGATTACTTGAATCGGCGATGTTAACCTACAAGTATACAAGAACAATAACGCAATCTAAACACGACATGCGTAACATCTGTTTGACCTGTATTAAATGTGTAAAGAGTGTAAAGTTAAACCTAGAGAATAATAGTGTTTGTTAGCAAATGTATTAAAAAGTAAACCGCATGCACGAGATATGTAAATTAGGAACGAACCTGGGGCGACCCTAGCCAAGTACATGATTAACTTGTAAGAGGCTGGACATCGTTATAACGAAACTGTATAAATACGCTGATGTCCAGCTAGCAATTCCTGTTCACTGCTCACATTGAACCCTGCTGGTGGTCTCTGTGATGTATTCATGGCCAAATAGCTATTTTTGTACTTTGTTTTGTAAATTGTACAGAATTGCAATAAAGATTCTGGGAATCTTTACAAGCCTGTGTCGGTGTATTTCCCTTTGCATGGTGTAAAAGCCTTAATATTGTATTTTCTGATTCCACAACACTTCTACATTCCACTACACTATCATCCACAACTCCCTTTTCCACATCCCAGCACAACATTAGTAATCCATTGCATTACCCTCACCTCACACTTCCTTTTCCCAGTAGCCCATTCGTAATCCATTGCATTTCCCCTGCCCCAATCTCTCTCATCTCAATGCCCCATTAATATTATGTTTCTTTATCCCTACCTCCCTAGTCCTCGTCCAAGTACCATGTTAACCCAGTCTCTCTTCTCCATCCCAGGAACTCATTACTCCACCTCACTCTTTCCCATGTTTCCCCCCCACAGTCTTCCAACTCCAAGTATCCCATTAGTAATCTATTAAATTAACACTGCCTTATTCTGCTGCATCCCAATACTCCATTATTCCTGCCTCTCTCCTCCTCATCCCTAACCCATTCTGTGATCTATTGCATCACAACAGCCTCACTATTACTTCTAGCAGCACCCCATTAGTTTTCCATTGCATTACCCTGTCTCCATTGTCCTCATCCAAATACTCACTCTTTCTCAGTCCAGTACATTTACTTTCTCACTCTTCATTTTCCCAGTACGACAATAGTAATTGTTGCATTATCCTTCCTCAAGGTTCCTCATTCATACCAGTACCCTATTAGTAATCCATTGCATTACCTCCTCCTCCCTCTTAATTATCCCAGTATCCAATTAGTAATCAGTTACATTAACCCCGCTCCCCAGTCCTCATCCTAGCATTTATTTTATTCAATTTTTTGTTAAATGCTGGTCCTATCAGAGGATCTCAGAGAGCCTTGCAAGATTCAAAAGTTTAAAAGGTGAAACAGACATTACAAAATGTTTTCAAGGTAGGATATGAAGATTAGGAGAGACAAGTGGCTGTAGTGAAGTTTCAGGGGCTGGATTTACTGTGTGGAAGCAGGTATGTTTTAAGGATCTTTTGGAAGATGTGAAGTGGTAGTGTGTTTCATGCCCTGGGGGCTCACTGGGTAAATGCTTGTTTTTGTGTGAATGATAGATTCCCCCTGCATACTCTTGCTCATTGCAGTACCCCACTGACCCCATCTCACTCTTATTTGTCCCATTACATCAGTAGTTAACTGCTGCATTACCCCATCTCCCTTTACTTCATCGCAGAACCCCACAACCAATGACTGTCTCTTCCTCATCCTAGTTGCCCATTATGCTTGTCTCACTGTCCTTATCCCAGTACCCAATTGCCCTTTCACACTCTTCATAGTTCCAGTGCCACATTTCCCCACCTCCCTCTTTCTCATCCCAGTAAACCATTACCCCCACTCTTCCTCATCCCAGTACTTATTTTTAATCTGTTGACTCCCGACTCTTTTTTATTTCAGAAACCCATTAGTAATCAGTTTCATTACCAACACCTTACTCACAGTTACCCTTTAGAAATCTGTTTCATTACCCCTGTCTCTCTCGTACTCGCCCCAGTAACCAGAAAAGTCCTTCTATCTCTCCCCCTCCCAGTACCCCATTAGTTATGTGTTGCTTTATATCGACCTTCTGTTTCCTCATCGCAGAGCTCCATAAACCCCACCTCTGTGTTTCTCAATCGAGTACCCCATTGCATGTCTGTCTTTCTCATCCCAGTACCCCATAATCCTGCCTCACTCTACCTCTTTCAGTAACTCCATTTGTAATCTGTTGCATTACCCTGCCTGTCTCTCCCTTGTCCTAATACTCCATTATCCCTGCCTCACTCTTCCTCTACCCAGTATCACATTCCCCCACCTCAGTCTTCCTTTCCCCAGTACCGCATTAGTGATCTGTTTCATTACCCTTGCTTCATAGTGCCTCATCCGAGTACCCTATTAGTAATATGTTTCCTTACCCCTCATCCCTCATTCTCATACCAGTACCTAATTGCTCAGTCTCACTCTTCTTCATCTGTCACCTGTTACATTAAGCTTTGCCCTTCCTTGTCTAGTGCCAGATTACTGATCCTCCCACTTTCTCACCCCAGTACATTACTCTTGCCTCACTCTTCCTTGTCCCTGTATATCACCCCATTGCAAATCCAATGGATTATCCTTGTATCCCTCTTCTTCGTCCCAGTACCCAATTAGTAATATGTTGGATTACCCTCAATTTGCCAATCCTTGTCCCAGACCCCATTATCCCTGCCTCTTGATGCTTGACCAAGTACCTCATGACCCCCACCTGAACCTTCTTCGTCATATTATCTGATCATTCCTGCCTCAGTCTTCCATACTCCTGTACCCTATTAAAAATCTGTTTCATTACTCCATCCTCCCTCTTCCTTGTTCAGGTACCCAATTTTCGGCATCCCACTGTTACTTGTCTAAGTACCCCATTACTACATTTTTGCATTATCCGTTCCTTCCTTTTCCAAGTCCCTGTACTCCATGCCTCCAGCTTCACTCTTCTTCATCCCGCTACACCATTACTCCTGCCTCAGTTTTCCTCATCACAATAACCTTCAGTCATTTGTTGCATTACACCCCCTCTTTCTCTTCCTCATCCTGTTAATCCATTATTAATCCAGTACATCACCCCACCTCCCTCTATCCCTTTTCCCACCTCATCCTGTTTCCCATCCCAGTATCAAATACTCTTGCCTCACTCTTCCTTGTCCATTACCTCATGACAAATACATTGTATTACCCTGTCTCCCTCTTCCTTGTACCATACCTCATGAATAATCATTGTATTACCTCAACCCCAATCTTCTTTCTCCCAGTACCACATTATTAATGTGTTGTATTATCCACACGTCACCAATCTTTGCCCAAGTACCCTATCATCCATGCCTCTCTCTTCATCATCCCAGTATCTAATTACCCCATGTCATCCTTCTTTATCCTGGTACCCAATAACCCTGCTTAACTCTATTAAATCTATTATGCCCCATTAGTAATTAATTACATTACCCCTGCCTCTCTCTTCTTCACCCTAGTTCCCCATTATCGTATCTTCCTCATCATACTTCCAGTGCTTCATTACCCCAGCATCACTCTTCCTCATCCCAATACCCCATTACCCCACCACCATCTTTCTCATCGCAATACCTCATTAGTAATCCATTGCATTACTCCTGCCTCCCTCTTCCTTGTCTCATTGCCACATCTCCACATCTCTCACTTCCTCATGCAATTACTGACTTAGGATGCCATTGCATTACCCCCACGTCCCTCTTCCTGGTCCCAGTACCACATTAGTTATTCGTTTCATTACCCCTGGCTCTCTCTTCCTTGTCCCAGTACCCGATTGCCCACTTCATTCAACTTCATTGCTGTTTCCCATTAGTATTCTGTGGCATTACAGTTGCCTCCCTCTTACTTTTACCACTACCCAATTAACCCTGACTCCTTCTTACTCATCTCAGTACCCATTACACTGACCACATTCTTCCTCACCCCAGTACCCCAATAGCAATTAGCTGTATTGCTTTTTCTCCATCTTCCTCGATGCGGTAGCCCATTACCCCTACCTCCCTCTTCCACATCCATGTACCCAATTAGCCCCATGCCACTTCGTTTCATCCCAGTACACTATGACCCCTGATCTCAGTACCAAAATAGTTATCCATTTCATTACCCCACCTCACTTTCACGTGTCCTGTTACCCCATTACTTATATGTTGCATTACACCAACCTCCTTCTTCCTTATCACAGTACGTCATTAATAATTCAGTTTTTTACCCAGGATCCCTCATTCCTTGTTCCATACACCTGTTACCACTGCTGCACTCTTCCTTAGCACAGTATGCAATTAGTAATATGTTACATTACCCCTACCTCCCACTTCCTCATCCCAATAACACCTTAGAAATATGTTACATTACCCATGCCTCGCTCTTCCTCATCCCAATACCCTTAAGTCATTTTTTGCATTACACCCCCTCTTCCTAGTATTCAATTAGTAATCCATTGTGTCACCCCCAAGCCTCTATTCCTTGTCCATGTATCCAATTTCCACCCACATCCTGTTTCCCATCTGAGTATGAATTACTCTTGCATCACTCTTCCTTGACCCCTTCCTCATGACAAATCCATTGTATTGCCCCAACTTACTCTTGTCCAATTACCCCAATAGTGATCTGTTGCATTACCCCACCTCCCTCTTACTCGTCCCAGTACTCGAAAAAAGTAATCAGCTGCATTGCCCTGTCTGCTTATTCCTCATCACAGTACCCCATTACCCCTGCTTCCCTCTTCCTATTCCCAGTACCCCATAATGACCGCCTCACTCCTCCTCATTTAAATACACCAATACCCCTCCTTCACACTTTCCCGTCCAAGTGCCCCATTACCGCCAGCTCACTCTTCCTTGTCTCAGTAACACAGTCGTAATTGACTCCATTAATGCACCTCAATCTTCCCCATCCAGTAGCCCGTTAATAATCCATTTAATTACCTCCCTCCCCCTCCTCCTCATTGCAGTACCCCATTTTTCATATGCAGTATTGTCCCATCTGCCTCTGTCTCATCCCAGTACACTAATAGTAACCTGTTGCAATACCCTCTCTTCCTCTTTCCTGCCCCAAGTGACGATAGATGAGAAAGAAGAAAAGATTGTTGGGAGAGAAAGAGAAAAAGAAAAGGAAAGCAAAAGAGGTAATCCCGGGGGTTAATTGTGATGACCGAGACTGGACAATCAGCATGAAAAGGAAAGGAAGAAAAATATTAAGTCAAGGGAGGAAACAGAAGATTGGGAATGAGGGGTAGACTACTGAGCAAGATGATTGGATTGTAACGAGGGAGCAAAGGAGAAGAAATATTAGACATAGGTAAATGGAGATTTAAATACCAGGGAAGAAAAAAAAGGAAATCAAGAGAAAGGGTGGAAGAAAGAAGGGAATGTAAATTGTTGCAAAAGGAGGATAGTGGACTTTGCGGAGGGCATATATTCAGGAATGTCGCACAAAAAATGTTGATGGAGGAGGCCAAATGGCAGGTATTCAAAAAAGGAAAGCGTTTTGGGAGGTGAAAGCGAATGTGAAGGATGAAAGCAAGAGTGAAACAGAACACCAGTATCACATGGAAAGGGGAGTGAGAACATTTTGATGTGAAAGAAGAGAGCTAATCAAGGGTGACAGTAGGGTGATCCGTGTCTCTGTAAAACAGAGGGACTAGTGTAGCCAAATTACTGAGCAGATGAAAGTTGTAATAATTTTTGCGTCCAACACCTGACAAATGTTAGTGGTTTTGTTGCATTACATTGGCACCTTCACTGTCACTTCAACCAAAGTTTTTTTGACTGAATTTCAAGGATTTGATTGTGTAAGATTCTTTCACCTTAACAGTGTTTCAACTAAAGTTTGTTCACTGAAATATAGTACTTTAGATCGTATGCTCATGTATACAAGCAACAGTCGAGGGATGTAACCCACCACCAAATCACATTGTGCAATCTCTTGTTTATAGCACCCACGGTATTCTGTCCGCTCTAGGAAGCACTGCTGACTGCGTATTTATCCTACAATGTGAAATATTTAGAAGACTACCGCATCCCGGCTGTGCGTGACTCACTCTGATTCATCCGCTCGTTCCTTGTTGGGCCTTCTCTGCGGGTGGCTACTCCTACACTCGTGCACTATTTGTGCTGCGTACACCGTCGTCAGCTTGAACGCGCATTTGTTGCATCCGGTCATTTTGTTTACACTATAACCCGAAGCTTGTGGAATGTCCTGTTTTTTTAAGGAGCACCTGATTTTAGTGAACAGATCCCACTCTGTAAAGTATAAATGATATATTATGGTTTATTACCGCTGAAGCACATCCTCTAGCCCCAGCACGTTACTTATGTGGCATTTGTTTCACATAAAGGTCTATATTGTGGAGATATGAACAATATTCATAATGATTGCAATTCAAAGAAGGGGTTTTGCTATCTGGCAAAGCAAGATTCCAGAGAACCCTAAGGTGCCCGAGGTATACATTTAGTGTACACGTATTCTGTATCCTATCTAATACCAGATATCAAGGCACACACATACCAGAAACACACTAAAGAATATTCTAATGAAAAGCTAGCATGTGTTTCTCACATATTTACATATCAGTGGATCTCATTAAAAAGACATTAGACAATCAGCTCATTGTTTTTTTTTTTTTTCACACAGCCAACCAGACCCTAATCAGATTTAGGTAACATAGGGAATTGTGATGTGATTGGAGACCGTTATACAAGCAAACTGAGCATTATGACTTCAGATAATTATTTGCGGCTGGGAAAGGACCAATCAGGTCGGTGAAAATATGTGTGGAAATTGCCAGTTTCTGCCTGTGTTCCACCAGCCCCTCACACCCCTTTCCTGAGTATAGATTTGTTTTTCTTCCATTGCTGCCTCTGCCACTGGCCCATACTCTGCCACCCAACAGCCAACCACACCTACCCCAAAGTCCCCCCCCCCCTCAACCCTGTACCTGTCAAATGACAGCTGCCTGCTAGGGGGCTTAGCCTCTGAATTCCATGCTACTTTGCCGTATTTGGCTCTCATAGAAATACAAAAGGGACTTATTCCCATTTCTATTGTTATGGCGATGGTCATCTTGTTTTTTGTTGTTTTTGCATGAGATTGGGCATGCGCAATATGCATGGAGCCCATCTCCCAGTGGAATTAAGAAATATCAACTATTTGCAATCCAGACTGAGCCAGGGGGTGCGAATAGCAATCCCACTCTTGTCTGGGGATGAATGGGGCCGGTAATGGCCCTGAGTCCTTGCTGAGGCCCTTGCTTCGCTCTGATCGACCTAGGCTCAGAGTGGCTGGTTGTTACCGGCCCTATACCCTGCTGGATGTGGGGGTGACTGCTATATAATAATATTAACTAGCTGTATTTATCACATCATAAGCTGATCTCTCTCTCCCTCTCTCTTTCCCCCACCCCCTTTTCTCTCCCTCTCTCTCTCTAGCCCTCTCAGGCAGGGCGCTGTCAACGTTAGTGTGTATGTCCTGTTGCTTCCCTTGCATGCCATTCTCAACTATTGCAAAGCGGAGAGTAAAAATAAAGAGTTAAAATACTCAAAATCACTTTTAATCCTTGTGTTTACACTCAGTATTGTAGACATTTTAAATGACACTTGCAAATTACGTTTTGAAGCCACTATTTATATATTATAAATGCCGGCACAAATTGTAATTTGCAGGTGGTATTTTAATTTTAGAGGTAGAGGTGATTTTAAATTAATTATAATGGATTCCTATGGGATCAGCCTCTGGGTGCCAAATGCAGGAGGATACTATAGGAATCCATCGGTTTAGAGACTGGACGAAGACACATGATGTGCCATTTGAACACAGAGGAGGAATGCACAGCAGAGATGTTATTTCCCCTTTGTGCCCCTAATCCACCATCCAATGGATAGAAAATATCCAGGAATGATTTACCTTCCCATGCCTTAAATGGATACCTCTCTCTCTCTCTCTCGCTCTCTCTCTCTTTCGCTCTCTCCTTCTCGCTCTTTCTCTCCCTCTCGCTCTTTCTCTCTCCCTCTCTCTTTCTCTCTCTGCATTGAGAGGTATGCATTGGCTAAAGCCACTGCAGCCATTGTTAATTGTAAATCAGCACTTTTACACATGTGTACAATGTTCATTTATAATAATCGATTCCATTATCTATAGTATTCATTACAATGTTACACGTGTCTTACTAAGCAAAGGACATGATCAAATCCTAGAAAACTTCCAAGAAGAACAGTATAGCACACTTGTATTGTACTCTTTTGAAACGCCACTGTGATAATGGGGAAAGGTACAAATAGCACCAATAAGAGTGCTTGTCTGCTTTGCATAAAATATAAGAGCATTTGGGAACATAAGGATTACCACATATCTTTGTATTTTGCAAATATATCTTTCATAAAAGGGTTATATTCTGGAATCAATAATTACATACTGCACACTGGGTTTGGTCCTCATTTAATTTTTCACTGTAGCCACCCTGACATTAAAATATGCGTATCCATGAACCATATATACTCATTCAACAGCCTAAGGATTTGTATTTGAGATGTGAGGATAAAATGCTTGTGACAACTGTCACTCCATTGGGGTCCTTGCCCTCACTTGCTTCACATTTGAGGTGAATTTTAGAAGAGAAGTGGATGTGTTGTGGGCATGCCCAGTCCCCAATGTACAGAAATTATTAGATAATTACATATATTGGATAATGATAATAATTTAGACTGTTTCATCACAAATTCCCTCAGCGTCTAAAGTGTACAATAAATGGTTTGGATATTATTACCCAGCCACACTACTCAATGTATTGGCAACTAAACAACAAATGTCTGAGAGAAACAGACCAGAGTATCGAACCCATTTTGCATGACATCAAGGGCCATATATGATACATTCCTTTGCACTGTCAGAAACATGCATAAATCAATTTTGTAAAGGGCCATATTAGATAACTTCCTTTGCACTGTCAAAAACATACAGATATCAATGTTTTATCAGTTTTAGGAATATCACAAACTAGGCTATCAACTAGGTTTTATGATCGGATAGAACTAAACTTAGTATTTATTAGCTTTTCGATATTGCTCATTCTACGTAACACTAGATCCCTTTCCAGAACATGTCATCATGCCAGCAAGACGGAGATCCTCCTCATTGGCACACCTTCATCATCATTTCCCCTCACTCTCTGGCCGGCCTCCCTGGGCCCTCCTCCTACCCCCACCTGCGAGGCTAAGAACCTCAGGGTCATCTTTGACTCCACACTTTTCTTCTCCGCCCACATCTCTGAGGTCTCTAAACAGTCAAATGTCCTACTGCACCTCCTCAGAGGTACACTGCCTTTCCTCTCCTTCCCCCAGAAGCTCACTGTCTCCCAAGATCTGGTTCTCTCTAGGCTGGACTTTTGCAACAGCCTCTTTCTAAATCTACCTGACTCTACTCTCTGCAAATAATCCAGAACAGGACTGCAAGACTTATCCTTGGCCTCATGCCCTGGGATTGGATCTCTCCAACTCTGAAATCTCTCCACTGGCTCCCAGTGGATGATAGGATTAAATTCAAAACCCTCTGCGCTGTCCACAAGGCTTTCTGGGGCCTGGGTCGAAAATACCTTCATCTATCCCTCCGCAAATACTTCTCCTCTCGAGCTCTTTGCTCCTCTACTTCTAAATCCCTCAATGTCAGTCGTTTTTCAAAGAATTGAGCTGGGGGTAGATCTGTCTTCGCCTGGGGCCTCCCTCTGCAACAGCCTCCCTGCCACTCTAAAACATGAGGAGAACCATCTTCGCTCCCACTCTCCCCTGCTGAACTGCTCTCTTGGCACTGTTCACCTGGCCACCCTCTGTCCCCTCGGCCCAGGTACCTGCTCACCCTGCCACCCCCCTTCACTGCCCCCAGCTTCCCCTTGCACTGGGGATTATATTTCCCCACTCCCCCATTTTCTTTTTTTTTCTGCACTTATCAGACCTGGCCAGTCTGCTGTCTTAAACACAGCACTTGCTGGCTGCACTAACACTGTTTATTGCCTCTATTATCTATTTATTTGTATTTATTATTATTTATCTGTTTCTCCTCTGCTCCGCACTTTCCACTCTCCCCCTTCCATGCACTTTTCACCTTCCCCATGGACTTGCACATTCTAAATGTCACTGGGCCTAGTAAGATCGTTGTTTTTGTTCTCCCCTGTTCCCCTCCCTTGCCTCTGAAACACTTGTGTACGAGCGCGATATAAATACATTTTCATATCATATCATTCTATGATCTAGATGCCACACAATCTTCAAGATCCTCCATTGTGATCAAATGCAACTCTGCAGAGCAAAGAACATTCCTGACTGCTCAAGTATACCTGGGTAAAGCTCAAACACAGAAATTAGTCTCCGTCCACCCAAGAGGTTGGCACATTTACCACTCCCGGTCAGTGGATGTCCCTATAGCATCTTCCAAAGGGTGCTGGCCAACAAATCAGCACCAAGCATAAGTCCAGCTCCCAGGTGGTCTTAGACGATGAGGGCTTCTTCTGGCCATTGTATCATCACCTTCCATCCCTGGAGAAGTAATAACAACATTTCATATAGCACTGGTGGTGGCAGGGAGATGACTTCTTGGTGCCCCCCTGGCTCCCCACCACTGGGTGGCATTAAGGACTTGTCCTGTTTGAATCTAATCTTTACTATTTGTTTAAAAACAAGATGGTTGAATGAAATGCAAGATTTTCAAAGAACCATCTCATCATTTTACAACTGTATTATTACTGCAGATTGTTTTATTAAGTGAATCAATAGTAAACTATGATGAATGCAATTTTACTCGTGTTACGTTTTAAAGTCGAGATTGTATTAAGGGCTTGAACTCAATTATTATGCGTCGATTCTTTTTTTTATTTTTACAGCCGCAAGAAACTTTTTTTTTGTGTGCAACAACAAGTCAATAATTCTGAGCAATGTCCAAGAGCAGGAAAGCACCGCCTCTTTACCCTATTGAACCAACACCAGAACCTCATTTTTAGAAAGAGGGAACCACTACATCACCACAAACTTTAAATGACGAAAAATGTCACGTTTATCGAGGGTAGATCTGAAATATCCAAGTGGATGTATAATACTCATCTGTCTACCATTAAAAAAATGTCCACTTTAAGTTGTAGAGCTAGAAGAATCGTAATTTTAAAGCAGGGGACAAAGGCTTCCTGTTATGCATGTTTTGCTAAATCAAAACCGCAGCAGCAGCATGAGGGATGGATTTACAGTAGAGGGCTAAAAAAGGTTCGCTTGAGCAGTCCAGTCACCTGAGTCCACCCTCAAGTATGTGCCAAATCAAATTGGTTTAGAAACCAGAGTTTCCCGGGTGGATTGTCCCCCAAACGCTGGAGCGCCCGCTTCTTCCTGGAACATAACCCAATTGATCTATCTAACTAAAGTAGGAGAAGAAGGCGAACTAAAGGAGCGCCCGATGTGTGCAGAGAGTAGGAACTCAGGAGTTTGGTGTTGTCCTCATAAAAAATGTGGCAACAATCAACACATGGCAGAGTAAACTCTGGAAAAGGTGAATTCTCGACAGACCTGGAGTTGAATTGTTATCTCTGGGGTATAGTAAACTGCACACCAATGGGAGAAACAAAATCACCTTTTGGATCCCAATCCTTAACTTCAGATACTTCCAGAAGAATATAAAACAAAAGGGTGAACAGTTCAATTGATTTAGCCTGTTATCACGAACACTGATGGTCTGCCCATTTGTCATGTCCCACAGTTCTGGCCTCATTACGAGTTTGGCAGTGCGGGAGAAATTGGCAGTCGTGCAGTGGTACCACTGCATTACTGCTGCATTACCGCACTGCTGTATTACTGGTTTGGCAGTGAAGTGGGAAAAAACCTGCAGCAAAATCCAGAGGGGAATTCTGATGCCTTACAGCCAAAATGCACCCATTTCAGTGGTATTACCACTGGTGTTAATATTGCCAGTGCTAATTCTGCCAAAATCCCCATGGAGACTTATGGACTCCATCAATGGGGACTAACATCCCCAAACCACCACTCATAATCTGGTGGTAACACCGCCGGACTGAGTGGTGGAAGCGGTAATATCGTTTGGTGGTATAATCTCAGTGCTATTACCATCGAGATACCAGCAAACTCGTAATGAGGCTGTGAGTACCTACGTTTAAAGGAGGCAACTAAACTTTAGACGCCCTGTGGACGACATATCAAGAGATGCTCTACAATTTCCTGGGTGTTTTACCCCATTGCAGTGAAATGGCAGACCTGTACGCATTCACCATCTAATAAGAAAGTGGAAGGGACAAGTAACTTATGACATTAATTGCATCAACTACATTTGCATTAATGGGAACGAGATTCCCTATCCAAACACCATCAAATCCAGCATTTCTAGTCATGTGCAGTCATATACACCCCCTCTCGTTTCCTGGGGCCAAAGAAAACCAGTACAAATCCAGCAGCCACCTCGGAAATACCCGCAAAGGCCCATATTCCCCCAATATCTACCAGACGTTGAGGTAAAGTGTCCCTGTGCAAACCACAGGGTCAATCTATCCCTCCAGACCTGCAAGCAGGTCCACCGAGGGTGGGAGGAGGATTGGAATATATTATCTTACCTCAAAGTCTATGGGGTAAGATGTTTGGGATGGGCCAAATGGGGTCAGAAAGATGAGGGACAACTGTTGCCTGCGAGCTTTGAGGAGAACATTTGGGATGAAAGTAGAGAGACTCTGACGCAAGCCTTGTTCCAATATCTGAAGAAATACAACAGTCGTCACAGTATACTTCCTGGCATACAGTGGAAAACTCTTAGTTGTTGGATTTTCAGCCTTGGGAAGAACGGGTCCATATCCATTGGTCCTCAAGGGAACACTAATGAGTGAGTGGACAGCTGCCAGTCTGGCACTGCTCTGTGAGCAGTTGACAGGAATTCTGTTTGAATCATTATCTGCTTATTGCATCATTAGCATTAAGGTACAATCTTCAGTAATTTTCCATCAAGAAGCTTTTTCTACATATCCGAGTGCTTTCAATCCCGTCTCCATTAGGGTCCTACGCCACCTCTTGGCTGATAATGTCCCCCCTGAAAGAAGCGTTCATTGTGTCCCAGACTGTTAAAGCGCTCACTGAGCCTTCATTCTATGCAATCAACAGAAGATTCCTAGCTCTGACACATTCACAAAACTTGGGGTTCATCATTGTCAGATGCCTGGGAAAGCACCATCTACTCTCTGGACAGGAACCGCACCCTAAAGACAATATCAGGCAGACCATTGCCTGATGTGTTATTTAAATTTTCCTCTTCTAAACGCAGGAGACATCCCTCATCAAGTTCTGGGAGATACGGATATAGTTTATATGAGAATAAGAATCATGTGCCAGGAAGTAGAAAGTGGTTCTCTATCCACGGGGTGGTACTGCATAGGGTGGCAGACTTCAGCAGAACAGAGGGCAACATTTCAAACATTTCCCCATGTACCACAAACATGAGTACCTGAATGAGATGAGCCGTATCCTGACAAAGGTATTATGCCTTTCTGGGAGAAGTTGTCATTAAGTGGATACCATCCAGTTATATTATGAGGCATATCCCTTGACTCGTCAAATCAACAGCATCAGGCTGAAGGAGTTCTGAGATGCACCAAGGTGCTGAGGAACAACCAAATGCCAATAGAATTGGAGAAACGTTCTATGTGATGAGTGTATCGGGATCAAAAGGTTTGCATCCTTGGTATCCAAAAGCACCAACCAATCTCCTTAGATTCCAGAGGTTTATCACTGGCTGATAACTGTCCTTCTTATCGCTTAGAAGCTGACAGAGAAAGAGAGATTAAGGCCCGGTTTGACAGAAAACCCTGAACTTCCTTTGACAAAAAGTAAATGTCCACCTTTGAAAACCGAATGTCCCTGAGCTCTCTTAACTGGAATTTAGTACTAGCACACTCCAAGTGTAGCCGATGTGCTGCTTGGACAACCCACAGAACAAGTAATATGATGCCAATTTAACAGATAAGTCAAACTTCGACAACCAGACATATGAGTTCCCCTTCCTTCATAACGCTCCCTAAATTTGAGTCCCCTTGTTTGAACAGGCTGAATATCGGCCAAGCTACCTAGGTTGGTATTCATTTTCAACAAAATCCCAATTTTACATTAATCTCTGAGGGAAGCATCAGTGTACCCTAGGAAACAAATAGCTTGGTGTGCCAAGCAAGGAGGACGTCTGGATCCTCCTTAGATCCCTCCAGTCCAGCTGTCATTTTGCACTATATGGCCCACCATGTCTAGAAGTTTTCTTGATACACAAATCATGTTTTATCCAACTTTTTATTCCGGTCCTTCTCATAGTTCATTGGAAAATGCCCTATCTTGGGATAAACAGTATTTTATTTCTCAGCTTCGGAAAAACTAGCATGTTCTGATTGCATGTTGTCTGTGGTTAAAACTCTTGGATTCTATCTGGACTCCTGCCTCACTCTCAAGAAGCAGGTCAACTCCCTCAACTCCTCCACTACCTACACCTGCAAACTCATCCGTGCAGCTAGACCTTACCTCTCCACTGCCAGCTGCACCACATTAGCTAACGCCCTTATCATGTCTAGGTTAGATTACTGCAATGCCCTGTATTCTGGAACCAATAAATATATCACTGATAAACTTCAAAGACTACAGAACAATGCCCTAAGAGCAGCACTAAATATCCCCTACAGAGAGCACATCACTAACTTCAGGAAAGAGGTTAAATGGTTAAAAACAACGGACAGAATCCTACTTAAAACAGCTTCCCTCACATCTAAATGTCTAAACAACCTAGCCCCCCGTACCTTATGAAATAATCAACAGGAAAATCTCCATGCGACCTACGAGATCTGCTTACACGTCCAAACTAGAGATTCCAAGGTTTAAATGTTCCACCGAGGGAGGAACTAGCTTTCCTGTCAAAGCTACTCACAGCTGGAACAAATTAACACTTGACCTCAGAACGGAACAACCGTACCCGAAATTCAGGCACAAGATAATCAATTGACTGCGCGCCAATGACACATAACTTACACCTAGCTTCCTACCTAGCCACAACTCACCCTTTGCCTGGACACCCCAAGACATGCCCTACTTCTGGGTATATGTTTGTATACATTCTTGTATATATTTGCTTTTTGCCGCTGTGTCTTATATGCATATGCTTGTATATAGTCTCACACATTTTTGCTCTTTTTTGCCACTGTGTTGTATAAACTCATGCCAAATACTGTAACAAGCTTAAGTCTTCATGTAAACTGTTGCGCCCGGCTACCCATGGGTTTGGCGCGCATTAACAAATAAATAAATAAACAAACAAACAAACAAGCATCCTCACTGTATCTAGTACGGTGGATATGTGAAGCTTTACTTACTGGGCGAAGTCCTCCAAGTGATATCATTCTTTTGCGTTAGAGTGGTGAAAAGCCACAGGTGAAAACATTCCCTGTGACTTAGGATGCTGCATCCAGCTGAGGCCTGGGGGTTATCTGCTGGAGCAGGAACATCAGGGTCCACGACTTGCTATATTGGATATGGCAAATCTTCTAGGTCCACGGGCGATGGAATTGGAGCAGGCGATATGTGCTCTTTCTGACCTGACATAACGAGCATTGTGGCCAAAGTGGTCAGTAGGGGGCATATTCCATCCAGATAGAGCAACTGGAACCAATGCCCCTGTGTGAGGGGACTCTGAGGGAAGAACACCATGTTCATCTACTGTGCCCTCTAGGAATTGCTTCTTCTGGGTAGATTTCTATGACCAGATGATTATCCCACATCACCTTTGCCAGAGGTGCCTTCACGGCATCTAACCAGAGCAGGATCCTAAGGCACCTTTATTTGCTTGGCGGCAGCGGGAGGGTATCACCATATTTCAATTGACAAGCTCGAAATACTGCAAGCAAAACCCTTTCCTTATCTCCAGAAAACACAGGCATCCAAAAACGAAAGAAATTCCACTATACAGGTCTGTTGCTTCTAATACCCTTCTAAATATTTTGGGGGAAACATCGTTTCCCTAATCTTCTTCCACCAAGCTAGGGTCCTACAATATACTGCCTTTATAGAAAGGAATGTATATGCTGCTTAGTTTTGCTGCTTCATGGGAACCAAAAGAAAAATAATCGTGTTACATTATATATGTGCCAGGCATGATGCCGCCAAAGAATTATTAATATTTTATAAAAGGGAAATCACTGAATTACCAATCCAATACTCAATAAGCGCAGGAGCACATCACTGCCATAATACAGATGGAGAATGCCTGTTCTTTTGGGCATCTGCAGGAAAAGGGCTTGCTGTGCATAGTGATGGCAATTAAATAGATAAAAGTGGTGGTGCCTTACCACTTTATTGACCATTGCTCAGAATTATGGGTGGTGCATAAATGAAGCCTCCACAACCTGCCTTAAATTCACTGCCATTGACAATATCAGAATGAATGGCTCAAGGGTTCAGGCTTCAGGGTTCAGGGATATTCTCCGACATCGGTTCTTTGTAAATTCGAATACCTTCGGGGTCAACACATCCCTATGCATGTTAATAAATCGAGTGCAATTGTGTAATTAGAACAGCCGTTATTACCAGTGCCGTCAAGTTTCCCATGGGCATGCGTGAGAAAAGCCATCCAATCATGTTTTTGCTCTGAATTTTGGGACTTCTATTTTTCCTAAATTTCATATGAGAAATGAAAAAATCTACAAGTGCCAGACTCCAAAGAGAAACAAATAACACTGGCTGGTCTTCTCACGGATGACCAAGTGCAACCTGAGAGCCTTTGCACTACAGCACTTATCATAAAACTGAGGAAATCAAATCTGAAAAATGTAGGGCTTTCTCAACATGTTGGGGTCAGTTAAAGTTAAAAACCCATGCCCTTGCTGGCTATCCTACCTCTCACTGCCTAGTAGTGTGTCAGCATCTTTGTTTTTCATTTAGTCTGACTGATGAAGATACAATTCAGAGAAACGAAAGCTGAGCTACAAATAATATTTCACTTTGTATAGGTTATTGTTATCCCAACTTTGCATGCTAGCAGAGAACGTCATTAACAAACCATATTCCTTGCCTTTACAGCTCGGAAAGGCAGTGACAACGGGGGTCCACCCCCCACTTCAGGAGGCACACAGATAACAGGGCCATGTCCCTTCCCTCTACCTTGTTGGGGGATGTGGGAAAAGCCTGCGAAATCGGGCTCCAAGCCCATGAAATTCTTGTGGCACGAAAAGCCTGTGAACACGGGCAGCAAGTCCGGGAAAAAGGAGAGACAAAGGAAAGGGGTGGGAAACAACAACAGGAAGCACCAGCAATATAAGGAGCCGGCTGCTAGCGCACAACAAACATCAGTTTGCTCCAGACGAGGAATGCAGGCAACAACTGTCTCCAGCAATTATTTGATACAGTGAGGAGTAGATGGGTACAAAATGGAGATATGCAAGTATTTTATGGTAAAATATGTGGGCAAGTGCCCAGGTCATGAATCGATGAGTCCACCAATTGCTGTACCTACGATGGGAAGTGTGTTGTGGTCGTGGCAATGTTTACACACAGGCAGGAGATTGAGGTAGTGCTCTTTTATTTCTATAACACACATGCTTCACCCCTGAGGTACCACTCAGCATGCAGTGCAGTGATTGTTTATATATTGGTGATTTGTCCTACTGGCTGCTCCTGTATTTAAGGTAAGTGAAGTGGGCCCCTATCAGGAGGTTGCAGGGGAGAGCATTGGGCAGCCTTCTTTCCCCTAGCTTGCCGCGCTCGTAATAATCCTTAGCAGGAAGCCCCACTCGTAATCTCACGCTGCTTCCCTCGAGACTTGGCACAGAAATTCTTGGAAGTCCTTTACTCTATATACCTCTTTCTGTTGGACAAAGTTTGTCTTACTCCATCATGTAGTCGGTGTACTGTTCTGGTCTTTTTTCTTTCTGTGGTTGACTGCTCTCTACATTCTCTTCTTGTGGTATTGCACCCCTTTCAATGGTTCTCTCTTGTCTCACCGCACTCCTCTTGGGACTGGCTTACACTTGGGATGGTGTCCCTATATCCTCCTTGTCTTCAAGTCCAGATTGTTCTCTCATGGTCGGGTTCTTTTTGGCAAAGCTCTCAGCTTGACTTCTCTGCTCTTTTGTTGCAGAGCTGAATTCTTCTTCTGCCCCCTTTTCGTATAGTGCCACCCTCTCCAAGTTCCAACGCTTCCCGTCGTGGTTGCTTACATGGTCTGTCCCCCGCTGCACCACTCTCAATGGTCTGCTGAAATTGTACCCAGTCACGGGATCGCTATGTACCATTTTAATCTTTATCAAATATCCTTCTCTGGCTGTGCTTTGTGTGGCTGTCTCCTCTCGTCACAGTATCTCTTCATGTTTTCTTTGCTCTTCTCAACTCACCACACAAATTCTTCCATGTCCAGTCTTTCATCCTCTCTCACACTTGCCATCCATGGTGGGACCAGGGTGGAGGGTGCCCTTTGTCCTTTGAGAAGATGGAACAGTGATATATTTGTGACCCCATTGGTGGTAAGGAGATGAGCCGCTGTTGCTTCCTTGACTGTGCTGAGCGGGTCAAGTCCTGCTGCTGTGGCTAACTGCAAGGCTCTCTTAATGAACCTGTCGGTGCTGTGGAATATTTTTATCCACGCATATGTACCACACTGCACCCCTTTGCCAATGGGGAAAGAAAACTGCCAAAAATTGAGGCGATAACCCCTATGCACACTAAATCTGCAAAATTGCACATGGTTCACAAACCACAAAAGAGCTGCACACCCTGCCACACACACAGGCAAAGTTGGTGTAAAAAGAGGAATCACTGCTGTCACCTGTCATCTGTCATCTGTCACCTGAAACAAGGCCAGAGAAGGGCAAAATCCGAAAACAAATGCCCTTAAAAATTCAGTCATTTTCCCAGAGAATTATGAAAAGGAAAGGGTGCTGAAATAAAAGATTCTCCAGGCAGTGAGAGGAATCCAGGCATCACTGCCTGACAGCTGCCTAAGGAAATTAGCTCTCAAACCCAGTTTAATCGTGTTTTCTTTTCCCTGAAGAAGTGAAAAATCCACCTGTTTAAAGCATTTTTCTGTGAAGGGCTTAATTCCTTGGAAATGTCAAAATCCATTATAAACTCTGTTCATTTTATATCTTTTAAATAAAAGATTGTAGGTAATTCTTACAGGAACCCAGTCCGGAGCTAATCAAATATTTAATTCTGATCTGACACTACCTGGCCTGGAAAAGTTGACATCTCAGCTTGACACTCTCTTGCTACAGGAAGGCTTAAGTTATGCTAATGGTTCCTGCATAATGACAAGAAGCAGTGCAATGGGAACTTAGTAGACTTTTGTCTGGGGCTGAGCCCATGAACAAAGGACAGGCTGAGCATTGACCTCTGCTGGGAGGGGCAGGAACTTCTCCCTCCAGGAGGGGAACACACCCCGTCTGATCAAAAGACTGGACAGCTGCTACCTGAGAAGGGGAGATTACAAAGGAGAACTTTTATGTGAAATCCTTATGTTTGATTAAAGTTTATAACTCTTTAATGGAGCAACCTAAAGAGGAACAAATCTGAAAATTGGAAGACATTAAACTAATTTCAGGCTTGTGATTTGAAGACATTGAGGAAACGTATAGCATTTAAGGGACCAAAGTTATGAAAAATGTCTCATTGTAGCAGAACGATCAATGTTGCAAACCTAACATTGTATGTACATGATCCACTGATCAGCGCCCAGAGATGTACCGAATTAGAAATGATTAATCCAAACTGTTATAGTTAAAATTGATAAAAATCCATAGAATAATCAAGACAGCTCGCACCAAGATGGGGAGTGAATGTGAATGTAGACAATGGATTATAAAGTATATGTGTCCGATTTTATTAGGGTATATAATGTTAGATATGTACATGTGTGCAAAAGTTATGTTTTGGTAAAAATCCACGTGGGAGTTCCTAAATCCTGCCATAAAGATGACAGCTCTGTTCAGACCGCCAACCAGGACAAAGCACATGCCTGTAGCTAGGGTGTGTTTTTGAAGTTCTGCCCACGCCATAAACTTTGTAATGGATAAATATAGGAGTTTCACTACACATAGAGACACTGCTTCCAAAACCCATCCAGATGTCCGCGCAGTACCTTATTCCAGAACTCTTCATCTTGTAGCTGACTCCAGAATTCTTTGAAGATCCAGATTTCTTTGCAGAATCCAGATTTAGCATTGCTGAACTATTGCTAGCTTGACCAAATTGCAAACCTCCAAAACTTAAAAGAATAATTCTGATTCAGCTTGGCTTGCTACCATCAAGGCTTGCCCGCTGAAACTTGCATCCCGTAATCTGCCGTGTCCAGTGTCCAGAAGGGCCCATTAAAATCCAGTCTGAGGTGCAGTCCAAAATTGACCAGAACCGCGCTGCTGATCCGATCCCTCCAGAGGTGCCTTGCTGCCGGTACATGCTAGGCGAGACCTGGGTGAGTGCTGATTGAAATCCCTTACAGCTTGGAGGCTCGTCCGAGATTCTGAATTTGAAATACCACCCATGAAAGTCTAACACAGCATACTAGCCTGCAGGGTACAGACACCTTGCTGGGTTGGCGTACTGTGCTACACTGTACATGCACCCCTCAAAAGAAATACTCAAAAAATCGGGCCTATTTGCAAAAGTAAATTAACCCTGAAATAAGTCAGAAGGAAATTGATATTTCTGAAATGGCGACCCCAGTAGAAATTAATATTGCTAGGAATTACTTCCTGCACAAACTGTTTGTTAGGGGTGAGTGGCCCGAACTGGATGAACAGGTAGGGCTACAGGAAATAAAACAACAAGTCACTGCAATAGACCTAGATATATGGCAAGACAAGGGTCGATTACACCAAGCGCTTAGCAAACTGTACATGGCTCCAAAAATAAAAGAGGAGCAGTGTAAATTTGCCAAAACAGCGGCCTACCTGTACCTCCACATAGGAATAATACAGGAAAAGCATGCAGACAATATAGTTCTGGCAAAGAAGCAAGGGGAAACACTGCAGAAAATAAATCCAAACTAATCTGGACTCTGCAGAGCAAAGGCTCCAGAAGAGCCAAGAATCATAAACAGAGGCTAATCAGTATATCACCAAACTAAAAGAAGATCTGGATCTCTTACAGCAAGAGAAGCCGGAGCAAAATACCCAAGTACAGACACTGCAAAAAGAATGTCAGGAAAGGGTTGACTCTTTACAACAGAGTCAACAAAAGCTGGAGAAGCAATTCACTTTTAACAGTCTGCACAGAACAGTTAGTTGTCCTGCAAGACCGCATAGACAAATTAAAAGAGGAAAACAATAAATTCATTATTAAAGACATCCACTCTCAAGAGGAATTTGATGAGGAGCGCCAGAAATCTAGTGCAATTAAAAAACAGAGGGATGACCTGGTTGAACAGAGGGGCACTCTAAATCAGGAGAGGGACGCCTTAGGCCAGGAAGTCAGCCAATTAAAAACTATGTTAGAGGAAAGAAAGCTGGCCCTTCAAGAGATTAGTGAATTTAAAACTGAATATGAGAAGCAACTAGAGCACACCAGGTGAGTGGAGGATGCTCTGGAAAAGAACACTCAGACCAATAATGACAAAACTCGGGAGGTGAGTCTCCTGCATCAAAAATTGGCCTAGTATTTCCAATCCAGGCAGGAAGCACAGAGAGACAATGAGGCTCTCTGTGAAAAGAATGACAATTTCCACAAACAGATAGCCATGCAAGAGCAAACCATTGAGACCAGTAAGGCCTTAATAGAGGAGTAAAAGAGTCAGATTTTGGCATGTCACCAGGGAATAGGGGATGAAAGAGATGAGGTAGGTAGGGACAGAGAAACCCCTGACCATAACATCAGGACCCCTGTCATCAGGGAATTTAACCCCTTCAGTACCATGGACTCTGCCGCCCGCATGTCCACTGGCTCATATGAACCAAGGGCCACGGGGATGGTAGACTTCAGCAGAAGGGTAAACATGGGACTGACAGAGCAGCGCCTCCCAGAAATGGATTGGCGGCATCTCTGTACAGATTCCCAAATGTTAGGGCTAGCCTCTCTGATCAGGAAGACTCCAGTGAGGGGAGAACCAGGGAACTGGATCCCCAAAAATACCGTCTACCAAAGGATCAGTCTGTAAAATTTGGTGGGGAACTCTATGAAACAAGGCCCACAAAGAGTATCTTAAAGATCTCTTCCCAAGCCATGCCCAAGCTCGCAGAATCTGGGAGAGCCTAGAGGATCAGATAGCCATCTCCTGTAGCAGTGCCTCTGAGTCAGAGGATGGGTGGACAAGGGTGTCTAAGACTAAAAAGGCCAACAAAATTAAGAGGGCGCTACTGAAAGATCCCCTGAAACAGACCAAGGCCATTAGGAGTGTCATAATTCCCTATCATTAAAATGTCAAGTATTCAGTTTGGGAGCACCTCAAGTTATAAGAGCAAATTATGTATACTTTTAATTTGAAAGATAGCCAGAGTTGCATTCAATATGTCAAATGGACATTTTCCCCTAAATACTCCAGCTTCTTTGCGGGGCTGGAGGATCAGAACCACTCAAGATGGTCCACCTATAGGACGGCCATCTTAAAACATTTTTCTGTACATCGGAAACCCCAGGAGGCCCACAAGGCGACCAACAACCTGCAATGTGGGGAAAACCAGGCCCCACAAGAATTTGTGCAAGAATTAAAACGTGCCTTTGCGCAGACCACCAGGAGGGTGCACACAGACAGTAGGGAGATCATTAATATCACTCCCTAAATACATCATGACCCATCTGGTGAGGGACTTTCACGAAAAGAGATCACTAGACTGGGTCATTGAACAGGTGACTCGTATTTATGAAGTGCAGAAACCGGTAGAGAATGAAAATACAAATAAAACCCCCAAACCAGTTAACACCCCTGCTGCTGCTAAGGCGGCGAAGGTGAAGGTTGCCCCCATTTTAGATCTGGGGATGGGGGGGCCTAAAAATATTCCTGTGCAAAATCCTCCTAACCCAAGACCCAGAAGGCCCTCAGGCCAATCCCAAACAGGTAGCCAGGGAGGTAATCCCACAAATGGGACCCTTAAATCCCCTGATTATATCAGGCCCCGTTACAAGGGCAACAGACCCAAGCTGGGCTATGTGTGGACTCCCCCAGCCCAAGGGGGGGATCCAACCAGGTAGCTGCCAACCCAGGAATCTTCCCTCCTAACTTTCCCCAGGAGGGCAGTAATCTCCAAATGCTGGGTTGAGCTTCTTTCCCTGGTAACCGCCAAACTTCAACCCCCAAAACAACCCTATTTTCTTCCCCACCTTCCTGAGCCCAGACAGCCCAATCCGGGAGAGGGGAGGCCAAGGGTGGAGGGTTACCAGAACTATCCCAACCAAGGGTATTATGGGTGAAGAGACAGTTACCCATCCCGTGATCCACCTAGGATGGAACAGAGACCCCCGTATCAGCCAGAGCGGGTGTCCAACTGGAGCGCCAGGTCCATAACTTGTCACAGGATCTGGGTCGCATGTTGAGGGCTCAGCAGAACCCTCAGATGATCATGGCGACTCAGAACCCCTCAAACCAAGGGTCTGGTACTCCAGAGCAATGACAGGGAGAGAACTGTGACAACTCACAGGTTCCAAAGGAGGAGGCACAGGGGAGGCAGATGTAAAGCCTTAGAGGAAGCTTCCTTCCCCGCTTGTGAAAAGCCCCTGGAATCCCAGGAACCGGAACCAGAATCTCCTGCTCCCGAAAGTCTGCAACCTAAGGAACAGAGGGTGGGTAGGATAAATAAAGGGACTAAAAAGACCCATTTTGTGGAGGAGGTTGGAGTCTTCCAATTTGAAGGATAGGGGTCCTCAGAGGATTCTGGGAAAAGGATCTTCTCCTTCAGGGATGGGGAACTCCTCCCAAAGAAAAATGGGTCCTGAGAGACCCTAATCCAGACAGGGTAGATGTGGGGACTGAGTTGAAACCGCCCATCATTGAACCCCAGAATGACCAGCCAGAAAATCATCTTGCCCAAACCAATTCTGGTGACTGCCTCCAAAAAGGGGTGGGCAGCCCAGAATCAGAACCTGGGGAGCCCAAAACGTCCCCAATATCCAACTGTCGCCTTTTCTTACAGATTCCCAAGCTCCCAAACAGAATCCTTCCCAAACTACCCCTCTGTCAGAATCAAGAGTAAAGAAATTAACCCACCAATTGGCCCAAAATGCACATTATCTTTGCCCCCTTGAGGAGAAGCAGGGAAGATTTTATGCCCCTGTACAAATACAGGGGCAATGTACATTTTTGGCACTGGTGGACACTGGATCCCAAGCCACCCTTCTGTCAAAAGGGCCTTTGATCAGCTAAATTCAGGAAGGGGTGGAGAGATACCAGATCCCTCTCATCCCTTTTCCTGGACAACTTCAGAACTTCGATGGGAATGAAATTCCTGTCGCGGACACTGCAGATTTATACATTACAATTGGGCGACACAAGGTGAGACACCCGGTCATAGTTGTGACTCCAGAGGGCACACCATGTTTACAGGGGAATGACATCCTGCGGGGATTGTCTCCCCTGACAAATTGTGTAAACAAGGTCCTCTGGACCCAGACTAACCGACCAATACAATTAAAACATAGTGTCAACCATGTTACTCTAAATGGCACATGCTACATGGTTGAACAAAAACCTGACCAAACTGAATTCCATTTTCAAAACAACAAAAACCCAGATGTGACAGTTATTGCAGTAGGACAGCAAACTGGTGATGGGAAGTCCTCTCTATTTCTGTAATTCAACCTTCCTTCCAGTCTCAAGTGGCATTCCACACTGGAAGGCAATATTCTGAAATTATATACCAATTCACAATCTGAAAATCCCCCTTCTATAGTCCAAAATGATGAGAAACCAGCTCAAAGCTTGGCTGACATACAGAAAATTGGAGAACAGTTGTTAATCCGTGTTCAGTTAAATGAGTGTGCGTGAACAACGGTAAGAGCTTCATCAGCAAAACCATGTTCCGAAAACTACCAAAAGATCCAGCCATTCCCACCTTTAAATTGATAGACAAATGGTAAATGGACCTGGAAACGCCCAATTCCAAACATCTCCTGCCTAGCAGGTATATGCTCAAAATTTCCATAGGCAGCAAGATCATAGTCCATAATTGTGGGGTCGTGCAAGATGTCCCTGCCGCATTTTATTTAGGCAGTGACATTCTCAATCGCTTTGCCATTAGTTTGGACCTAATAAACTTCAAAGCCTGGTCCCGATTAGTGGGTAATCCCATGGACTTTGATGATCCAGAGAAAGCATTTCTGTCAGTTCAACTGCTGCCATATGCAGTTGAAGTTCAGATTGGAGAGGAAGTCACCATCCCAGAACGGACCCGACAATTCGCGCTTGAAATAGAAATTAAAAGAGGACAGAAACTTCAAAATCCTGATGCATATGTTCACCTCAATGCCCATTTCCAATAGCACTGGTTGGGGTTAAACCCAACACCACTAGTCAATACAGAGCACAACACCATTCCAATAGTGGTGGATAACAGCGACCTTAGGAGTATCACTCTGGGCTCAGGCACCATTATTGGAATGGCGGTTGATGACAAAATGTTTCCATAGACTTAGTTAATGAACTGATAGGACTAATCCCCAATGATTGTCCTGACAGTGATAGCGACAATGACACAACACCAGACAGGATCTTCACCCGGCATGGGAGGAATTTCCTGGTGTACTGCCCTTATGTTAAGGAAGAGGTGACCTGTGACTTCAGGAGGGATGAGGTGATCTTTCAAGTCCACCAGGAGTGCCTTACCACCTGAAGCCATCAGTCCAAGTCAGTACTTTAACCAGGGACTTCTCCACCCAGCTGGAGGAGGCCGCTGAGATTGCTAAACCAGAAGTCTTTCCGGGCTTCAGGAAGATGGCTGAAGAGAGAGTCAACCTAGCTGATGCCTGTGAGACTCTATAGCAAAAGCAAATAGTGAAACAAGTTTTTTTTAGATTTTCAGGATCTCATTGCGGTGGACTCATTTGACTGTGGTCGCACCGAAATCCATACAACAACAATTCCCACTGACCCTGGTATGACTCCAGTGTTTGTGAAGCAATACCGCTTACCTCTCGCTTCCATGGAGTCCCTTACAGAAATAATTAAGAAACTTTAGTCCTGTGGGATAATTCGTCTAGTCCACAGCACATTCAATAATCTGGTGCTGGGGATTTTGAAACCAAACGGCCAATGGAGACTCTGTGCTGACCTAAGGCAGCTGAACAAACGGGTCTACACTTCCCGATGGCCTCTTCCCTACATTGACCAAGGGCTGGCCCAGATCCAGTGGTCAAAGGTATACACTGCCATTTATCTGACCATTGGGTACTGGACTGTACCTGTCAGTAGGGAGGACGAATACAAGCTGGCCTTTACCTTCGGGGGGCAGCAGTACACTTGGACCCGGACTCCCTTCGGATACATCTGGCAATGAATTTAATATCTTCTTGCATAAGGCCATGCCAAACTTGGGTGAAAGGGGTAACCTGGCCTATGTAGATGATGCTCTAATCAAAAGCTCAACTGTATTTATTTATTTGCATTTGTATCGAGCAACTTGCAGCCCGGAGGCATCGAGGCGCTGTTACAAGAATATGTAAGAAGTTTGACATATAGGTTCATGCGCCCTTAGGCTTCTTAGTTAGTTGCAAATTACATAACATACAGAGAAATACCTTAGAAGAGTGGTACTAAGTTTTTATCTTTCAGTTAAAGAGCTTAGTTTTGATGGCTTTGCGGAAAACTTGGTGTGATTCGATCTGTTTTAGGTGAGAAGGGAGTGCCTTCCAGTGAGTGGCGGCCAGTGTTGGAAAGCTGGAGCCGCCTGCTCGGGCTTTACGGATTTTTGGCATGAGAATCGTGTTGGAATAGCTTTCTTTGAGAGGCCTTGTGGCAGTATGCCTCGTGATTCTCTGGGATAGGTATGGGTGTGCGAGCTCATGGAGGCATTTGAGGGTGATGGCAAGAGTTTTAAAGACAATTCTTTCTTTGACCAGGAGCCAGTGAACCTGTCTTCTCACTTCAGAGATGTGGTCTCTTCTGGATGTTCCTGTGGCTGCCCTGAGTGCGTTATTTTGCACCAGCTGAAGTATGTTGAGGTTTTCTTGAGACGTTCCTATGAGGAGAGCATTGCAATAATCAAGCCTTGAGCCGATTATAGCCCTAGCAATGGTAAGGCAGTTCTGACGCGATAGGAAAGGTCTGGCTGCGTTGAGCACTTTAGTGTAGTACGCAGATGATGAGGCAATGGCATTGACCTGTCTATCCATAGTGAAGTCGGTGTCCAGGTAGACTCCTAGGGTCTTGACATTGTTAGAGAAATTGATAGGAATGTTATCAATGGAAAAGATGAGTACTGCTTATCAAGGTTGCCCAGGGTGGTGGGTGACCCTATGAGCAGGAGCTCAATTTTTTCACTATTGAGGCAGAGCCAATTGTCTGCCATTCAGGATTGGATGGTGGAGTAAATGGTGGTGAGTGTGTTCAGATCTGCATCATAGTCCCCTGTGAGTGGGATAAGCACCTGCGTGTCATCCGCATAGTTAGTATATGAGATGTGCATGGCGTCAAGGATGCTGAACAAGGGTCTTGTAAAAAGGTTGTAGAGGGTAGGTGCAATGCACGATCCCTGTGGAACGCCACATTTGATGTGGCTAAGGGTGGCACAGGCAGAGTCAGAGAATACTTTCATGACTCTCTGCTGAAGAAAGGAGGTGATCCAATCACATGCCTTTTGGGAAAAGTTGGCCTCAGTGGCTAAATGGCGGCACAACATGTTGTAATCGACCAAATCAAAGGCTGCTGACAGGTCTAAGAGCAGAACGAGCGCAGGTTTGCCTGTGTCTCTGATATCATCAATTTGGTTCTTTAAGTCTAAGAGGGCCATCTCAGTGCCATGACGTGGGCGGAACCCAGATTGCCGCAGGTCAAGGAGACAATTCTCTTCCAAAAATTATTGGACTTGCAGGTAGGCTGCTTTGTCGAGAATTTTAAGTAAAAGTGGGACGGTGGTGATGGGCCTATAGTTCCCTGGAGCCGTTGGGTCAAGGGATGGTTTCTTGAGGAGTGGGCGAACACATGCTTCCTTGAGACCAGATGGAAAGTGTCCAGACTGGAAGCATGAATTAATGAATGCAGTAAGGAAGGGCGCTAGGATTTGTGCCGAGTCTTTGACAAGTTGGGCAGGACAGGCATCTCCTTTGCAGTTTGAGGGTTTCATAGATTTGAGCAGGGTGATTACTTCCAGCTCGGTCATCTCTCTAAAATGGAATGGTGGGGAAGATTTGGTTATGGGAGATTTAGGTGTATCCTTATGTAGGTTAGCTATGAGGTTATTCAGAGCTTTTTGGTGGCCGCGACTTTTGGTTTGGAGTGAGTTAAGTTTTTTCTAGCATGGCTGACTGAATGCTGTTGCACCACTTCTCATCTTTAAGGAGAGAGGGAGGTGGCACGGAGGGCTTGTCTAGTTCCCAAAAGATAGTAAATAATTCTTTGGATCCTGATTTGGCATAATTAATCCTTGTGTTGCACGATGAGGATTTAGCTAAGGTGATGCTGGCTTTGTAAGAAATGGAGATGGCTTTGAAGGCATTTCTTGTGGCTTCTGAGAGGTTAAATTTCCAGGCGGAGAGTGCAGCCCTCTTCCGTGAGCGTTGGCCAAGCAGTTCTTTTGAGAACCATGTATTAGAATGTTTCATTTTCTTGGCTTTTTTTAGGGTGTAGCTATAGCGTCAACTGCTTGGGTGACGATTTCTTTAAAGGTGTTGGCTAGGGTTTCTGGATCTTTGGAGAAGGGGGCTTGAAGGTCTAGCACCTGTAAGAAAGGTGCTAGGTTTTCTTCAGTGAGTTGGCGTGAGCTTCTTGTGAGTGCTGCAGGGAGGGTGGTAATAGGTCCAGAAGGTCCTTTTTTAGTATTGATGTTGAATTGAAGATAGTGGTGATCAGACCAGGGGATGGGGCTGTTAGCGATGATTTGGATGGAGCAGTTATGTTGGCTGATCCAATCGAGAGTGCGTCCTTTGACATGGGTAGGGTCTGTGATAGATTGCGTGAAGCCCAAGGTAGAGAGGGCCTTCTTGAGGGATCTGGCATGGGAGTCCTTTGGGTCATTGAGCCTTAGGTTTAGATCACCCAGGAGGATGACTTGGGATGTCTTTTTAATATTGCCGGACAGTGAGTGGATGAGGGTCTCCTGAAAGTCTATAATAGGACCAGGAGGTCTGTAAACAATATGCATGTAAATGGTGCAATTGTGGGAGACATTCATTTTTAATGAGAGGTAGTCAGAGTTGTGACCAGTTTCCCTTCCACTTCTCTAATGGCCAAAGGTTCCCAGGCAATGAGGGCTACACCCCTGCCTCTCTGGAGGGCCTGATCTTTTCTGAAAATGGTGTACCTTGTCGGAAGGACGAGAGATAGTGCTGGGCCTGAGCTTTCACTAAGCCAGGTTTCTGGGATTATAAGGAGGTCGAGGTTGTCATTAATGATGAGGTCATTAATGTCTAATGCATGCGCAGGTACTGACCGTGCGTTAACTAAGGCACACCTGAGGGTCCTGTTGGTCTTTGAAAGTATGAATGCATCATGCAAGGGGGCAACAGAGGGCTCAGGCATGGTAAGCAGTGCAACATCACTAATGGGCATCACATCAACAGGCATAGGGGCCACAGAGGGCTTAGTCATGGTAAACAGTGCAGCATCACTAGTGGGCATCACATCAACAGGCATTGGGCCCACAGAGGGCTTAGTCATGGTAAACAGTGCAGCATCACTAGTGGGCAACACATCAACAGGCAAAGGGGACACAGGGGGTTTGGCCGTAGTATGCAATACATTCTGACTAATGGGCATAGGGGCCACAGGGGGCTCAGGTGCCAGGTGCATAAACTGTGGAGGAACACATAGCAAAGATCTGTTATGTTCTGACACAGTTGAGGCCTACAGGAGCAAAACTATCTTTCCGAAAGGCACAGTGGTGCAGGACCTGTGTCAACTTCTTGGGCATGAGATAACTCCTGCAGGTCTCTGTCCCCAGAAAGTAGAAGCACTCCAGAAACTAAAAGACCCCACAATTCTGCGTGAGCTAATGAGCCTCCTTGGACTGACTAATTATAGCAGAAAGTTCATTGCGGATTACGCAGAGATCACCAGACCCCTGATCTATCTGTTGAAGGAGGAGGTCAAGTGGGAGTGGGGTCCAGAACAAGCTGAGGCAGCAAGACAACTCAAAAGAAGCCTCCCACAAAACGCCTTGCCTAGTTTACCCTGTCAAAAACAAGGAGTTCTTCTTGGAGACAAGGTTCTCAAATTCATGCTTGACTGCAGTATTATACCAATAGCATTACAAGGTCAATAAAGTCATCTCCTATGCAAGTATGACTTTATCCTTTGCGGAGGAAAAATTCAACAATTGTGAGAAGGCACTCCTGGCAACGGTGTGGGCATTGAAGAATTACCGCCCGTTCATCCAGGGGGAACACATCATAGGGGAAACTCCACACCAGCCTCTGCAATAGCTTCAAAGTGACAAAATCCAGGCTGGAAATGTGAATAATTCCCGGATTACTTCCTGGATTCTGTCAATGCAAGGCTTTCCTGTGGAGGTCTGATATGGCCAAAACAAGAAGAGTCCCCAAGCGAAGAAGAAGGTCTGGCTGACTTACATGATTGTGCCGGTCATAGTTGTGACTCCAGAGGGCACACCATGTTTACAGGGGAATGACATCCTGCGGGGATTGTCTCCCCTGACAAATTGTGTAAACAAGGTCCTCTGGACCCAGACTAACCGACCAATACAATTAAAACATAGTGTCAACCATGTTACTCTAAATGGCACATGCTACATGGTTGAACAAAAACCTGACCAAACTGAATTCCATTTTCAAAACAACAAAAACCCAGATGTGACAGTTATTGCAGTAGGACAGCAAACTGGTGATGGGAAGTCCTCTCTATTTCTGTAATTCAACCTTCCTTCCAGTCTCAAGTGGCATTCCACACTGGAAGGCAATATTCTGAAATTATATACCAATTCACAATCTGAAAATCCCCCTTCTATAGTCCAAAATGATGAGAAACCAGCTCAAAGCTTGGCTGACATACAGAAAATTGGAGAACAGTTGTTAATCCGTGTTCAGTTAAATGAGTGTGCGTGAACAACGGTAAGAGCTTCATCAGCAAAACCATGTTCCGAAAACTACCAAAAGATCCAGCCATTCCCACCTTTAAATTGATAGACAAATGGTAAATGGACCTGGAAACGCCCAATTCCAAACATCTCCTGCCTAGCAGGTATATGCTCAAAATTTCCATAGGCAGCAAGATCATAGTCCATAATTGTGGGGTCGTGCAAGATGTCCCTGCCGCATTTTATTTAGGCAGTGACATTCTCAATCGCTTTGCCATTAGTTTGGACCTAATAAACTTCAAAGCCTGGTCCCGATTAGTGGGTAATCCCATGGACTTTGATGATCCAGAGAAAGCATTTCTGTCAGTTCAACTGCTGCCATATGCAGTTGAAGTTCAGATTGGAGAGGAAGTCACCATCCCAGAACGGACCCGACAATTCGCGCTTGAAATAGAAATTAAAAGAGGACAGAAACTTCAAAATCCTGATGCATATGTTCACCTCAATGCCCATTTCCAATAGCACTGGTTGGGGTTAAACCCAACACCACTAGTCAATACAGAGCACAACACCATTCCAATAGTGGTGGATAACAGCGACCTTAGGAGTATCACTCTGGGCTCAGGCACCATTATTGGAATGGCGGTTGATGACAAAATGTTTCCATAGACTTAGTTAATGAACTGATAGGACTAATCCCCAATGATTGTCCTGACAGTGATAGCGACAATGACACAACACCAGACAGGATCTTCACCCGGCATGGGAGGAATTTCCTGGTGTACTGCCCTTATGTTAAGGAAGAGGTGACCTGTGACTTCAGGAGGGATGAGGTGATCTTTCAAGTCCACCAGGAGTGCCTTACCACCTGAAGCCATCAGTCCAAGTCAGTACTTTAACCAGGGACTTCTCCACCCAGCTGGAGGAGGCCGCTGAGATTGCTAAACCAGAAGTCTTTCCGGGCTTCAGGAAGATGGCTGAAGAGGGAGTCAACCTAGCTGATGCCTGTGAGACTCTATAGCAAAAGCAAATAGTGAAACAAGTTTTTTTTAGATTTTCAGGATCTCATTGCGGTGGACTCATTTGACTGTGGTCGCACCGAAATCCATACAACAACAATTCCCACTGACCCTGGTATGACTCCAGTGTTTGTGAAGCAATACCGCTTACCTCTCGCTTCCATGGAGTCCCTTACAGAAATAATTAAGAAACTTTAGTCCTGTGGGATAATTCGTCTAGTCCACAGCACATTCAATAATCTGGTGCTGGGGATTTTGAAACCAAACGGCCAATGGAGACTCTGTGCTGACCTAAGGCAGCTGAACAAACGGGTCTACACTTCCCAATGGCCTCTTCCCTACATTGACCAAGGGCTGGCCCAGA
Organism: Ambystoma mexicanum; assembly: GCF_040938575.1. Taxonomy (NCBI): domain Eukaryota; kingdom Metazoa; phylum Chordata; class Amphibia; order Caudata; family Ambystomatidae; genus Ambystoma; species Ambystoma mexicanum. The sequence continues at coordinate 462,013,226 of NC_090935.1, forward strand.
TCCAGTGGTCAAAGGTATACACTGCCATTTATCTGACCATTGGGTACTGGACTGTACCTGTCAGTAGGGAGGACGAATACAAGCTGGCCTTTACCTTCGGGGGGCAGCAGTACACTTGGACCCGGACTCCCTTCGGATACATCTGGCAATGAATTTAATATCTTCTTGCATAAGGCCATGCCAAACTTGGGTGAAAGGGGTAACCTGGCCTATGTAGATGATGCTCTAATCAAAAGCTCAACTGTATTTATTTATTTGCATTTGTATCGAGCAACTTGCAGCCCGGAGGCATCGAGGCGCTGTTACAAGAATATGTAAGAAGTTTGACATATAGGTTCATGCGCCCTTAGGCTTCTTAGTTAGTTGCAAATTACATAACATACAGAGAAATACCTTAGAAGAGTGGTACTAAGTTTTTATCTTTCAGTTAAAGAGCTTAGTTTTGATGGCTTTGCGGAAAACTTGGTGTGATTCGATCTGTTTTAGGTGAGAAGGGAGTGCCTTCCAGTGAGTGGCGGCCAGTGTTGGAAAGCTGGAGCCGCCTGCTCGGGCTTTACGGATTTTTGGCATGAGAATCGTGTTGGAATAGCTTTCTTTGAGAGGCCTTGTGGCAGTATGCCTCGTGATTCTCTGGGATAGGTATGGGTGTGCGAGCTCATGGAGGCATTTGAGGGTGATGGCAAGAGTTTTAAAGACAATTCTTTCTTTGACCAGGAGCCAGTGAACCTGTCTTCTCACTTCAGAGATGTGGTCTCTTCTGGATGTTCCTGTGGCTGCCCTGAGTGCGTTATTTTGCACCAGCTGAAGTATGTTGAGGTTTTCTTGAGACGTTCCTATGAGGAGAGCATTGCAATAATCAAGCCTTGAGCCGATTATAGCCCTAGCAATGGTAAGGCAGTTCTGACGCGATAGGAAAGGTCTGGCTGCGTTGAGCACTTTAGTGTAGTACGCAGATGATGAGGCAATGGCATTGACCTGTCTATCCATAGTGAAGTCGGTGTCCAGGTAGACTCCTAGGGTCTTGACATTGTTAGAGAAATTGATAGGAATGTTATCAATGGAAAAGATGAGTACTGCTTATCAAGGTTGCCCAGGGTGGTGGGTGACCCTATGAGCAGGAGCTCAATTTTTTCACTATTGAGGCAGAGCCAATTGTCTGCCATTCAGGATTGGATGGTGGAGTAAATGGTGGTGAGTGTGTTCAGATCTGCATCATAGTCCCCTGTGAGTGGGATAAGCACCTGCGTGTCATCCGCATAGTTAGTATATGAGATGTGCATGGCGTCAAGGATGCTGAACAAGGGTCTTGTAAAAAGGTTGTAGAGGGTAGGTGCAATGCACGATCCCTGTGGAACGCCACATTTGATGTGGCTAAGGGTGGCACAGGCAGAGTCAGAGAATACTTTCATGACTCTCTGCTGAAGAAAGGAGGTGATCCAATCACATGCCTTTTGGGAAAAGTTGGCCTCAGTGGCTAAATGGCGGCACAACATGTTGTAATCGACCAAATCAAAGGCTGCTGACAGGTCTAAGAGCAGAACGAGCGCAGGTTTGCCTGTGTCTCTGATATCATCAATTTGGTTCTTTAAGTCTAAGAGGGCCATCTCAGTGCCATGACGTGGGCGGAACCCAGATTGCCGCAGGTCAAGGAGACAATTCTCTTCCAAAAATTATTGGACTTGCAGGTAGGCTGCTTTGTCGAGAATTTTAAGTAAAAGTGGGACGGTGGTGATGGGCCTATAGTTCCCTGGAGCCGTTGGGTCAAGGGATGGTTTCTTGAGGAGTGGGCGAACACATGCTTCCTTGAGACCAGATGGAAAGTGTCCAGACTGGAAGCATGAATTAATGAATGCAGTAAGGAAGGGCGCTAGGATTTGTGCCGAGTCTTTGACAAGTTGGGCAGGACAGGCATCTCCTTTGCAGTTTGAGGGTTTCATAGATTTGAGCAGGGTGATTACTTCCAGCTCGGTCATCTCTCTAAAATGGAATGGTGGGGAAGATTTGGTTATGGGAGATTTAGGTGTATCCTTATGTAGGTTAGCTATGAGGTTATTCAGAGCTTTTTGGTGGCCGCGACTTTTGGTTTGGAGTGAGTTAAGTTTTTTCTAGCATGGCTGACTGAATGCTGTTGCACCACTTCTCATCTTTAAGGAGAGAGGGAGGTGGCACGGAGGGCTTGTCTAGTTCCCAAAAGATAGTAAATAATTCTTTGGATCCTGATTTGGCATAATTAATCCTTGTGTTGCACGATGAGGATTTAGCTAAGGTGATGCTGGCTTTGTAAGAAATGGAGATGGCTTTGAAGGCATTTCTTGTGGCTTCTGAGAGGTTAAATTTCCAGGCGGAGAGTGCAGCCCTCTTCCGTGAGCGTTGGCCAAGCAGTTCTTTTGAGAACCATGTATTAGAATGTTTCATTTTCTTGGCTTTTTTTAGGGTGTAGCTATAGCGTCAACTGCTTGGGTGACGATTTCTTTAAAGGTGTTGGCTAGGGTTTCTGGATCTTTGGAGAAGGGGGCTTGAAGGTCTAGCACCTGTAAGAAAGGTGCTAGGTTTTCTTCAGTGAGTTGGCGTGAGCTTCTTGTGAGTGCTGCAGGGAGGGTGGTAATAGGTCCAGAAGGTCCTTTTTTAGTATTGATGTTGAATTGAAGATAGTGGTGATCAGACCAGGGGATGGGGCTGTTAGCGATGATTTGGATGGAGCAGTTATGTTGGCTGATCCAATCGAGAGTGCGTCCTTTGACATGGGTAGGGTCTGTGATAGATTGCGTGAAGCCCAAGGTAGAGAGGGCCTTCTTGAGGGATCTGGCATGGGAGTCCTTTGGGTCATTGAGCCTTAGGTTTAGATCACCCAGGAGGATGACTTGGGATGTCTTTTTAATATTGCCGGACAGTGAGTGGATGAGGGTCTCCTGAAAGTCTATAATAGGACCAGGAGGTCTGTAAACAATATGCATGTAAATGGTGCAATTGTGGGAGACATTCATTTTTAATGAGAGGTAGTCAGAGTTGTGACCAGTTTCCCTTCCACTTCTCTAATGGCCAAAGGTTCCCAGGCAATGAGGGCTACACCCCTGCCTCTCTGGAGGGCCTGATCTTTTCTGAAAATGGTGTACCTTGTCGGAAGGACGAGAGATAGTGCTGGGCCTGAGCTTTCACTAAGCCAGGTTTCTGGGATTATAAGGAGGTCGAGGTTGTCATTAATGATGAGGTCATTAATGTCTAATGCATGCGCAGGTACTGACCGTGCGTTAACTAAGGCACACCTGAGGGTCCTGTTGGTCTTTGAAAGTATGAATGCATCATGCAAGGGGGCAACAGAGGGCTCAGGCATGGTAAGCAGTGCAACATCACTAATGGGCATCACATCAACAGGCATAGGGGCCACAGAGGGCTTAGTCATGGTAAACAGTGCAGCATCACTAGTGGGCATCACATCAACAGGCATTGGGCCCACAGAGGGCTTAGTCATGGTAAACAGTGCAGCATCACTAGTGGGCAACACATCAACAGGCAAAGGGGACACAGGGGGTTTGGCCGTAGTATGCAATACATTCTGACTAATGGGCATAGGGGCCACAGGGGGCTCAGGTGCCAGGTGCATAAACTGTGGAGGAACACATAGCAAAGATCTGTTATGTTCTGACACAGTTGAGGCCTACAGGAGCAAAACTATCTTTCCGAAAGGCACAGTGGTGCAGGACCTGTGTCAACTTCTTGGGCATGAGATAACTCCTGCAGGTCTCTGTCCCCAGAAAGTAGAAGCACTCCAGAAACTAAAAGACCCCACAATTCTGCCTGAGCTAATGAGCCTCCTTGGACTGACTAATTATAGCAGAAAGTTCATTGCGGATTACGCAGAGATCACCAGACCCCTGATCTATCTGTTGAAGGAGGAGGTCAAGTGGGAGTGGGGTCCAGAATAAGCTGAGGCAGCAAGACAACTCAAAAGAAGCCTCCCACAAAACGCCTTGCCTAGTTTACCCTGTCAAAAACAAGGAGTTCTTCTTGGAGACAAGGTTCTCAAATTCATGCTTGACTGCAGTATTATACCAATAGCATTACAAGGTCAATAAAGTCATCTCCTATGCAAGTATGACTTTATCCTTTGCGGAGGAAAAATTCAACAATTGTGAGAAGGCACTCCTGGCAACGGTGTGGGCATTGAAGAATTACCGCCCGTTCATCCAGGGGGAACACATCATAGGGGAAACTCCACACCAGCCTCTGCAATAGCTTCAAAGTGACAAAATCCAGGCTGGAAATGTGAATAATTCCCGGATTACTTCCTGGATTCTGTCAATGCAAGGCTTTCCTGTGGAGGTCTGATATGGCCAAAACAAGAAGAGTCCCCAAGCGAAGAAGAAGGTCTGGCTGACTTACATGATTGTGCCAGAGAAAACTGTCTCGAGGACGAAAGTCTTAAAATCAAGGACAACATGGATTCCCCACACAAAGTCTATGAAGAAGATAAGTGTGAGGGAATGCCCACTGTCTATGTGGATGGGTGCTCCGACCATGTTGACAACAACGGGGAAAAGGAACTTGTGGCCGGCGTGGGGAATACATGGGTGAATGATGCCCCAGAACCCTCCGCTGGGTACAACGTCGGTCCCCGTAGTAGTCAATTGGCAGAGCTGATGGCTGTGCATCAAGCCATCCTCACTGCTGTCCAACTCCACAAACTGGTCATAATCATTGATTCAGATTATGTCCAGAATGGGTTTGTGGAGCACCTAATCATTTGGAAAACCAGAGGCATGCTATGTGCTAACAATAAAGCACTAGAACATGGAAAACCAATACAGAACATTGATGATCTGGTCACTTCTAGTGGGATGACCATCTACTGGAAAAAGATCAACAGTCATTCTAAAGTAGACCAGACAAAACTGGAAAGGACTTAGCTGATCAGCTGGCCAAAATCGGAGCCATCCAAGGGTATCTACTTGAGATTGAGTCCCTGTTGGGGGAAATCTAGGTCACTACTATCACTAGGTCCCAGACAAATGCTCACAATGAACTCTCAACTGCCCAGTGGAGTAAAGAGACCCCAGATGCTGATTTGATTACGGCTCAAAAAGGGATCCAATAATTGGTAAGTTTTATCAACACATTGAGGACCCTGAGAACTTTCCCCTGACGGATACCGATTCCATTGGGAAAGAGGACCTCAGAGTGTTGATGAAATGTCAAAAAATGTTCCGAATCCAAGACGGTTTGTTGGTGAGGAGATCCATATCTGGCCATGACCAGTGGGTGGTCCCTACCTCATTCTGAGGCCTGATGCTAAGTCACACCCATGAAGCAGCCAGAACCGGTCATCAGGGGTTTCATACGAAATTAGAAATCTTATGAGAGGTTTCATACTGGACACACTTGGGGCAGGACCTCGACCAATACTTAAAGGGGTGTCTTTTGTGTGCACAATTTCAGCCAACATCACTCACACACCGTGACCCCTCCAAAAGAGGGGAATGACACTGCCTTGGTCAGATTTGCAAATCGATTTCATCGGGCCTGTGATGCGCTCCTCTACAGGGAAAAAGCACATGTTAACCGTAACATGCTTGTTTACTAAATGGGTGGAATGTCTCCCGGGCCCCAAATTGAAAGGCAGAAACAGCTGTTGCCCTGATAATCAATCATATCTTCTCGCGTTTTGGACTACCCCAAAGGATTGAGTCAGACCGAGGTAGTCACTTCACTAGCGAAGATGTGGGAGATACTTGGGGTAAAAAGGAAATTACACATTGCATACCGCAAGTCCTCTAGTGGTGGAGTTGAGAGGTACAATACAACTATTGTGAGCATATTAAAAAAGTTTGTGGCAGATTCTGTGCCAAGTTGGGATATTCGATTACCCCTTGTCCTGATGGCCATCATATATACCCCTTCTTCTGCAACAAAAATGTCTCCATTTGAGCTGATGACTGGACGAAGGATGGTGCTACCCCAGGATCTGCTCTACCGAACACAAGAGCAGACATTGATAAATGCCTCCACAACTCATGTGTATGCTGAGAATCTGAGAAAACACCTTCAACATGCTTTTGCGTATGCTCAGCGGCAGAATCTAGAAAGATCTGCACACAGTATGAAGACCCACTATGACCTTAAGACAACTAAAAAGGAATATCAAGTAGGAGAACGGGTCTACTTGTACAATTTCCAAAGTAACCAAGCCAAAGAGCGCAAATTCCTCCCAAGTTGGCAGGGTCCTTTTGAAATTGCGGACAGAATCTCACCAGTCGCTTACAGAATCGGCATCCCCAAGGGCAATTTGACAGCGGGGGAAGACAAGTGGGTCCACATAAAACAGCTAAAGAGTTGCCATCCCAGGCATACTTTGCGGCAAATAGAGGAGCCGACCGGAAACCCAGAAGGGGAAGATCCGGAGACCTAAAAAGAATTCTTAAATGTTCATTGAGTACGCACAAGGAAAGACGGTTAAGACCAGTATTAAATATAGGCGGGAATATTGTAAATTGTATTCAATACATGCATCTGCCCCACTACACCCCTCAGGAGCAGTAGTGGGGAAATTTCCATAACCGTGCTATGTTCTGTTTTCTAGCACTGGAACTAAGAACCACCTATTCACCAAGGAGGACTCATCGGGGACCGGAAAAAAAGATCCAAGAGCCCGGAGTGTCGCTCCACACTCCCAACCAGAACCAGCAAGGAGAGCGTGTCGCATCCATCACTGACAGGAGAAGAAACCAGATTTTTTTAACATCGACCGAAGGATGAATAATACCATGTGCCCAACTCCCCCACGACTGAACGTCACAATGGAGTCGGGGGTGGGATATGTGGAATATTTGTATCAACGCCAATGTGCCACACTGCACCCCTTTGCCAATGAGGAAAGAAAACTGCCAAAAATGGAGGCGATAACCCCCTTGCGCACTAAATCTGCAACATTGTGCATGGCTCATAAACCATGAAAGAGCTGCACACCCTGCCACAAACACAGGCAAAGTTGGTGTAAAAACAGGAATCACTGCTGACACCTGTCCTCTGTCATCTGTCGCCTGTCACCTGAAACAAGGCCACTTAAGGGCAAAATCCGAAAATGCCCTTAAAAATTCAGTCATTTTCCCAGAGAATTATGGAAAGGAAAGGGTGCTGAAATCAAACATTCTTGAGGCAGTCAGAGTAATCTAGGCATCACTGCCTGACAGCTGCCTAAGGAAATTGGCTGTCAAACCCAGTTTAATCGTGTTTTCTTTTCCCTGAAGAAGTGAAAAATCTGCATGTTTAAAACATTTTTCTGTGAAGGGCTTAATTCCTTTAAAATGTCAAAATCCATTATAAACTCTGTTCATTTTATATCTTTGAAATAAAAGATTGTAGGTAAATCTTACAGGAATCCAATCTGGAGCTAATCAAATATTTAATTCTGATCTGACACTACATGGCCTGGGAAAGTTGACATCTCAGGTTGACACTCCCTTGCTACAGGAAGGCTTAAGTGATGCTAATGGTTCCTGCATAATGACAACAAGCAGTACAATGGGACCTTAGTAGACTTTTGTCTGGTGCTGAGCCCAAGATCAAAGGACAGGCTGAGCATTGAGCTGGGAGGGGCAGGAACTTCTCCCTCTAGGAAGCGAACACACCCCCCTAAACAAAACATTGGACAGCTGCTACTTGAGAAGGGGGGATTAAAAGGAGAACTTTTATGTGAAATCCTTATTTTTGATTAAAGTTTAGAACTCTTTAATGGAGCAACCTAAAGAGGAACACATCTGAAAATTGGTAAACATTAAACTAATGTCAGGCTTGTGATTTGAAGACATTGAGGAAACCTGTACCATTTAAGGGACCAAAGTTATGAAAAATTTCTCATTGTAGCAGAACGATCAATGTTGCAAACCTAACATTGTATGTACATGATCCACTAATCAGCTCCCAGAGATGTACCGAATTGGAAATGATTAATCCAAACCGTTATAGTTAAAATTGATAAAAATCCATAGAATAACCAAGACACCTCTCACAAAGATGGGGAGTGAATGTGAATGTAGACAATGGAACATAAAATATATGTGTCCACTTTATTAAGGTACATAATGTTAGATATGTACATGTGTGCAAAAGTTATGTTTTGTTAAAAAAACCATGTGGGAGTTCCTAAGTCATGCCATAAAGATGACAGCTTTGTTCAGACCACCAACCAGGACAAAGCACATGCCTGTAGCTAGGGTGTGTTTTTGAAGTTCTGCCCACGCCATAAACTTTGTAATGGATAAATATAGGAGTTTCACTACACATAGACACACTGCTTCCAGACCCATCCAGATGTCTGCGCAGCCCCTTATTCCAGAACTCTTGTAGCTGACTCCAGAATTCTTTGAATATCCAGATTTCTTTACAGAATCTAGATTTAGTATTACTGAACTATTGCTAGCTTGACCCAATTGCAAACCTCCAAAACTTAAAAGAATAATTCTGATTCAGCGTGGCTTGCTACCATCAAGGCTTGCCCACTGAAACTCGCATCCTGTAATCTGCCGTTTCCAGTGACCAGAACGGCCCATCAAAATCCAGTCTGAGGTGTAGTCCAAAATTGACCAGAACCGCGCTGCTGATCCGATCCCTCCAGAGGTGCCTTGCTGCCAGTAGACCTGACCCGATTCATTGACCAGAGCTCATGGGCCAATTTAATTACAAAGGACTGTAAGTATATTAGGAAGAACAGTGACCCATACTATATCTGCATTGTATTGTCACAATCTAAACCCATCCAATCTTTAAATTCAGAACCCTAGTATTGTTAGAATCCTTCTTGCGCTGATTTTCTCACCTGTGTTACAACGCCATAACTCCTTAGTGATTTTGAATAACTAAAGTAAAATCCCAGAAATCGAGTATCCACCATGGACTGGTTGCGCTGGCCACGTAGCTGTGAAGCTTCATGTGTGGCATCCTCTTTTTCATAGTCATTAATATAGTCTAATAGAAACCCATCTGTCATTTTTAAAATCAAATTTCTGTTTTCATTTTCGTGCCTATTTTGCAAAAACACCTCTCACTAAAACCTCTACAACGTCTTCAGTTTTAAAGATGGAAACAAAATTTCAACTCTCACTGATATCTAAGACCCTTAGATACATCCACAACTAAACATTGCGGAACAGTGTATTTGACCCGTTTTTCTCCAATATTGCATAGTAAAAGTTTGCTGTGAATTTGCAATTTTAGCCAAAGTTACATGGGTCTTTTGTACATTTCAATTTGCTTCCTCCATCCCATTATGTTCTAAAGTGTGTAATGTTGTTGATGTTATAGCTCATGTGTGTTAGGACTTGTTTAGTGACTGCTTTCCTTAGACCCTTTCTCCAATTAAGCATTCTTGCACACTTTTGCATTATTTTACAAAGCAATTTTCACCTGTCAGTATAAAAGTGTCCTTTGCCAAAAATGGTTTTCTCTCTTGTTTGGGGAGGGAACATTGGTTATAAACTCTAGAACTTGTCTTTTCATTCCTGAATACCTGCTTATTACTCAGATGTGTGCAGGTTTGCTCATTTGTACTTCAGTACTTTGCAGGGGGGAATAGAAACCTAAACGCTATCTGTTCACAAACCAAAACTGTTCTTTTTCCTGTGATTTCTATGCTGCATCATTATAAGGGAATTCAATTGCTTGACTTATATTCTGAATTGTATTGTCACCGTTAGGTGATTGCTGCCCCATATATATATGGTAGAACAGCAGAGGAGAAAAAACAAAAACTAAACCAACTCAGATCTAAGTAAAGAAAACGAGTTTAATGGTGGTAAAAAACGGCCGAACAAACACAGCAAACAAAGCAGGACGCCAAGGCAGTGTCCTGAACGACGCATTTCGCGCTACCTTGAGCGCTTGGTCACGTTAGGGGAATGGGGAAACAATCACCATACATATTACAGTGTAGTTCCTCTCCCATTTTGCCTTTCTCCACAGGTCAACAGCTATGCCGTGAAGCCAGGGCTGCTTTATTGGACTGGAATAAAGTCCCACATATACCCATAGTAAAGTAAATTGGGTATAACAGTATAGTACATTGCACATTGAAATAATTCAGGAAACATGTTTAAAATGTCACACAAATGAGAGGTAAACACAATTCAAATTATATGAATGCCTCACTGTTAAAGGAAATTGGCATTCCATAGCTGCAGCATAAAGTGCAAGTGCATTTCTGTGTAAACATATCGACATAGCAGCAATATACAGTCAGATAAAATCAGGGATAGAGTGGCACTATCACTATATAACCTCTATCGACAGTTAAAAATGAATGCAAACAGTCAGTAAATGCAACCCTCAAATTAAAACATGTTTCAAGGGAGAACCAAAAAGTGCAAATGCAGTAATGGAAGATCTCATAAAAAAAGCAACCCATGGCTACAGCGTAAAGTACAAATGCGTTTCAATGTAAACATATCGGCATAACAGCAATAGGTAATCAAAAGAGATTGGTAAGCATAAAGTGTGAGTGCATAAATTCCGATATCTTCCTGTCATAAAATGACATATTAAAATACAGGTGGCTGAATGTTCGGGGGCAAATAAAAGCATTATACACACTAAGGTCTAGCAAAACAATATTTATATATATATATAGTAAACTTAGGTGTGATTTGAATATTAAATAAATAAATACATCTTTACCTTTACAAACTAGCCTGATTCCTGGTTCTGTGTGACTTGGGGCGTATTTTGAGACAGGTGTGATATGAGTGGTATATCAATCAGAATATTGAACTTATAGATAAAAATAAATAAGGGTTTCATTTGGGCGCTACATGCTAGGCGAGACCTCGGTGAGTGCCTGATTGAAATCCCTCACAGTGCGTTCCACCAACCCATTTGCTTGTGGGTGATATAAGGCTGCTTTGATTTGCTTGATATTGTTTCTCCTTCACACATTTTTCCATTTCTCTAGATGCGAGTTGAACTCTGTTGTCTGTGATGAGTTCTCTGGGCAACCCTTCTCTCTGGAAAATGTTCTTGAGGAAGTGAATCACTGTGGCTGTGGTTATGTTAAGCACAAATTCAACTTCTACCCAGGATAAATAGTCCACTAACACTATGCCATACTTGTGTTCATGTTCCATAAGTTGTAGCGGGCCTTTGAAGTCCATGCCCAATTTTAGCCACACTATTTCTGGCACTTCTCTGCGCTTCTCTTACTTTAAGTTGCTAAATTGCTTGTCGCTATTCACGCACTCATTACACCGCTCTGTCATGTTCCTTATTTCTAAGTCTATTCCTGGCCACCAATATCCTTCCATCACTCTCCTTTTCGTCATGTCGTTAGCAAGATGACCGGCGTGAGCCCTGCTTATAATGGTTCTTCTCATTGATATGGGTGGGATTACTTGGTCGCCTCTCATGAGTATCCCCTAGCTTTCGAAGATTTCATCTGACACTTTCCAATAGGGACGCAACCCCTCTGCAATGGATCTCTCGTATGTCCACCCTTTCCTGACCCATTCTGTGATTTTTGTTGTGGTGGCATCCTTGGCTGTGTCTTCTTTCCAGTGCCCTTCACTCATTTTGAGGAATTCCCTACTCCTCAAGTCAGTGAGTGATGCAACAACACATTCATCCTGTAGAGAGCCGGTTTCTGTGTCTTAGCGCAGTGGGAGTCTGGACATAAAGTCCACCTCATCATTTTTTCACCCTGCAATGTGCTGTATTTCAAACGTATATTCTTGCACTGTACGGGTCCCTCCCAGGCTCAGTAGGTGCACTAGGGGTTTGTGGTCAGTAACCAGCAAAAATGTTATGCCCCAAACATATGTGCGAAAGTAATCCACAGTCCACGCACATGATAACCTCTCCTTTTCTATGGTGGAGTAATTGTTTTCTGCTTGTGAAAGCGTCTTGGACGCGAAAGCAACAATATGTTCATCATCGCCTTTCTTCTGGGTGAGGTTACCCCTATGCCATACACGCTGGCATCCGTGGTGATCATGGTTTTCCATTGAAGATTGAAGGGCTATAGACAGGCTGCATGCATTATGCCCTCTTTGACTTCTTCAAATTACTTAGCTTGCTCTGCCTTCCACCTTTCTTGAGCAGTTCTCTCATTGAAGCAGTAGTCTCCAAAACATTTGGCACAAATTTTGCGTAGTATTCGGATAGTCCCAAAAATTATCTCAGCTCTTCTTTGCTGGTTGGGGGAGGCGCCTTCACAATGGTCTGCAGGAAATCCTTGTTGGGGCTAATGCCTTCCTTGGAAATGGTGTATCCCAGATATTCTACTTCGTCCACCCGCTTTACACATTTGCTATAGTGTAGCCGCACTCCTGCTTCTTGTAGTTTTGCCCACACTTTGCGGAGAGCTGCATCATATATCTCCTTGTCCTCTGCATAGATTAATATGTCATCTTGAAAGTATGAGACATTTCCAATGTTTTTTCAAAAGGGAGTCCATCATGCTCTGGAACGCAGAGGCCGCCGAGGACAACCCAAAAGGTATTTTGGTGAATTTGATTTGTTCCAAATGGGGTTATGAATGCAGTGAGGGGTCTGGACTCCTGATGCAAGGTGAACTGGTGGTAGACATCCCTTATATCTAGTTTAGAAAAAACATTTGCCTCCTTCATCAGAAAAATTAGTTCATTTATGCTCGGTAAGGGGGTAACTGTCTGCCACCACCTCCAGATTTAAGGTGCGTAAATCAATACAGATGCGTAAGTCGCTGGCGTTCTGTTTCTTTATGATAACCACAGGGCTGAGCCATTCTGATGACTCACCCATCTCTATAGTTCCTTCCGATAGCATGCTGTTGAGCTTTTCTTGTAGTGCAACTATTGCCGTTGCTGGCACCGGTCTCACCTTGTGCTTGACTTGCACTGCTCCCTGTTTTAATTTAATGTTGTGTACATAGTTCTTGATGCAGCCAGGAGTGTCTGAAAATAATTCTGGGAATTCTTCTTTAGTGATTGATCCACCATTTTTGTGTATGGACAGCACTTGTCACTCCACACTGGGGTTGAGCCTAATTTGCAATTTGGCTTTGTCATCCCAGCCTATTACTGGTGGTCCGTTTTCTGCAAAGTACACTTTGGTTTTGGTGACTCTGCCTTTGAATTCCACTGTCACCTTGATGTATCCTAGGAGATTCACACTGGCACCTCCATAAGCCGTGGGGCTAATGTCCGTTTTATATGCTTCTATTATTTCTTTTCCCACTATGCTTTTTTACAAGTTCAATGGTAGTATGGTGAGGTCTGAGCCCGAGTTCGCCAACACTCTCGTTTTATAACCTTTGACTTTAATGGTACAGTGGGGCTTTTCCGTCCGCATTGTGCAGCTGTTCACCGTGAGAACTGTGTTGCATGCTTCTTCATCTGAGTAGGCCTCATCTCTGCCCTCTTCACTCTGCATTGCGGCCACAGTCTTCCACTCTTTTCACATGCACACAGACGCAAAATGTCCATACCTTGTGCATTTCGAAGATTCTTTATTCCTTGCTGGGCATTCTCTGCTGTTGGCTAGGCGGCTGGTACTGGCGCATCTGTGGCAATTTCAATGGTTCACGTTTCCCTGCTACGTCATCTCTGGCCTCGCGTTGCCCTCTGTCTCTTCTGCCTCTGGATTGTACCCAGTGATTCCCCACTCGTTGCGCCTTCAGGACAGGGCGTCTCTTCCACCGCCCTTGCAATTTGAATTGCTTTCTCTAACACTATTTCCTTCTCAAAGAATACATTTATCTTGTACCTTCCTGTTGTTCTTGTGCACTGTGAGCATGTCACAGATTATTTCCTCTGATGTTGCTCTAAAAGCACACAACGCCGCCAATTTTCTTAGCTTCACCACGTAATCATCCGCCAGAATCTCTTGAGTAGTCTCCTTTTTGTTTCTCGATAAGCATCATCACTTTCTCCTATCGGGGCTTCCGGGTTCAGGCCTGAAAAAGTTCTTTGTCCTTCCACACCCTGTGCATTCAGCAACATGGCCTTCTTGTGTGCTGCTGGATAGCATGTTCCACCCATAGCTTCTAGATAAGTTTGAAACAAAGGCTCCCATTGAAGCCATGAAATGGCTGGCTTGCCTGGGACTTGCAGGAATGGTGGCATTGCTCCTTGCATCGTGAGGCAGTTGGGTCGCTTGGATCCTTGTCACCAATTATGTTGTGGTCGTAGCAATGATTACAGGCAGGCAGGAGATTGAGGTAGTGCTCTTTTATTTATATAACACACATACTCAGGCTTCACCCCTGAGGTCCTCTCAGCATACAGTGGGTATCCAGTTATTGCATCGAATACACAGCATTGAATGCCAAAAGCATCGAGAAAATGCATCGAAAAAAAGCATCAAATGTATTTATTTCAAAGGTAAAGGTTTTATTTGAATTATAATGGGTTTTAAGGGTTTAAAAACAGGGATTGGGGAGACCACCCCATTAAAAAATCAAATACATTCGATGCTTTTTTTTCGTTGCTTTTTTTTAAATGCTAAGGCTTTCAATGCTTTGGCATTCGATGAAATCACTACAAACCAATACAGTGCAGTGATTGTTTATATATTGGTGATTTGTCCTGCTGGCTGCTCCTGTATTTAAGGTAAGTGAAGTGGGCCCCTATCAGGAGGTTGCAGGGCTGCCTTCTTTCCCTTGGCTTGCTGCGCTCGTAATAATCCTTAGCGGGAAGCCCCGCTCATAATCTCATGGTGCTTCCCGCGAGACTTGACACAGGGACTTCCTGGAAGTCCTTTACTCTACAAAGTGGTTGTGAGAGATCACAATGTTGACATTGGGGCATGGCTGTCTGATGGGAGTGTGGAGGGTATTGAAAATGCTATCTGCTATCTAACATACACAAGTAAAGCTCCTCCTTTCAAAGTACGTCAAAGCCTTGAGTTTGTCTTTTCTCTCCGCAGGCTGGCACGCTGGTCATCTTAGGGAGCAACATCAGCGACCTGCGGATCCTAACCATCCTGCGGCCTGTGCGAGCCTTGCGGCCTCTGAGAATCATTTCGCGCTGGGAAGGAATGAGGGTAACTTTATGCCAGCAAGCACCCACCAAAATGTATTTTCTATTCTATTGCAGTACCCTCGAAAGAACAGCTCGACGACTGCACACGTTTTGCTCTTTTTTGTCTGAAAGGATGGTTTAAGTATAAACGTAAACACACCTGATGCTAACTAAAAAGAAGACCCCGTTTAGCAGCTTAATGTGTAAGCATTTGAAGGACAGATGTATGTCAGTTAGGCCCCAGCGATTAAAGGATGTTTTTACACAGTGTTCAAGCTTGGGTCACAAAGAAAACAAGGAAAACAAGCCCTTTGACTGGATTGGAGACGGACAAATAGACATGTCACTCGTGTCTCATGACTGGCCAAACTGCTAAAAGGCTTTCTCATTACCTATTTCTGGTCAACAAAACGCACAACGAGGCCTTTGATTTCTAACAAGATCCATTTAGTTCTTTAGGGCACACGTAAGGCCGTTGTGAATCACGTGTTTGGTGTTTATTTTATTCGAGTTCCTCCATTAAAACACACACATACTCTAGATTTACAGTTTCCTCACAAATATACATTCCCATCCCATTTTATAACAACATGTTTTGGGACATTAGGGCATTCACATCTGTTATGGATGCAGCATGTAGCCTTTCTGCTTAGTATCAAGAAGTATTTTTGTATTGTGTAATAGTTTGTAATAAGGTTTACAAAAGAAATGTTGCTTTCAAGAAATGGGTTTTCTGATAAGCGGAAAAAGGTGACCTAAAACAGCAAATCGCCAAAACAGCCATTTTCTTTCTCTTTCTAAAAAGTCCCCCGTAGGATCAACATTGTCCATGCTGGCCAGACAGCTCAGCGCATTAAGTAATTGCTACTGAGATGTGTTTTCAGTCTTCATGTCACTAGTTTGACTCCCCTGGCAGAGTCGATTCAGGAGTTTCATCTTGAATGCCCATACGTTAAATACTGCCAAACTCTTATTTAAAGCTCTAAGAAACAGCGGAACGTGTGAGGCAATAGATCTAACGGGATCCAGTGCCCTCTGTTCGGCAAGGGCTGCCATATAGAAGATGGCAGCCTGACTTTGAACTCTACAACATCTGCAAACGTTTCATAAGTAGACCAGTGTAGATTCGGTTGCAGTGGTCGGATCAGGAGATGACAGGGGATGACACGTGCGGTCCTTTGGCAGTCTGGAGAAACAGAAGTCTAGCCCACCATAGCCTGAGGTGATAGAAGGAACCCTTGGTTACTGCACTGATTTACAGCACAAATAGCATACTGGGCCTGATTCACAAACCGTTTCTCAATGGGGAAACCCCTTTAGAAATGCTTTGTAAAGACCGGCAGGGAGCGAAGACAGTAGTGACCGCATGAGCAACTCGCTTTCCGTTTTTACACCTGGAGTAACGCTCCATAGCAGCCCCGATACGTGCGGCCACTCACTTCCTCCTGTTTAATCAAGCCCTGGACCCGGTGGGCCGCACAGGGAGGAAATCCCCTGCTACTGAGTTACCCAGTGTCTCAGCAGGAACTGGTTGGAGGTCTGCAGCCCGAGTCACGAGGCATCCACCAGAAGCTGGGAGACCATCCCGGCACCTAGTGGTGTCACTAAAAATCAGTATTGGTGTAAGTTGGTAATGGCCGATCAGGGGGCAAAAATATAACAAGGTGGAGTGGGGTGGTGGCATATCAAATAAAGGTCAAAAGGCCTAACTTGTTTAACAAGTATATCTATATTTTACCAAGATTATTGTGTTCCTGTAGTCCTTCTAGGTTCATGTATCTCATATGTTGCCTCAATGAATTCTGATGTTAGAGTTTTGCAAGTAACTTTTAGTGAATTTCTGCATTTATTGTAACCTTGATACACTACTTTGTGCTTTTTAATTGTTTACTCAACGTACATTTTTATCTCAGATTGTTTGTTAGCAAGTCTTAGAATGGTTAAGTGTTAATGATTATATTCTGTATTTATACATTACAAAACTTAATAAAAATTGCTTAAAAAAAAGGAACGCGATATTATGCATGTTCAGAGTAGGGTTTGCATCAAGTTAATATGCATCATAAAAGTTAGCTCATGTTCAACAGTCTCCTATTAACGCAAGAGTCCATTGGGTAAGGGCCCTTGGAACGGATATTTCAGATGAGTTCTGGACAATGGTATGTTGGAAGGTGTCCCACGCCACCACATACCTTCCATATAGAATACAAGCCTTGAAGCTGCTGCACAGGTGGCACCACACCCCTAGCAAACTTGGCAGAATATATCCAGTGGTAAACTCAAGCTGCTAAAAGTGTGGACGGCGGGAGGGGAACTGTTGTCACATGTGGTGGAAATATGACTAGCCCCCCCATTGAAAAGTCAATAAGCATTCAATTTTTTTAAACGCTTTGTAAATCAGGCCTTTGCAACAATTTTAATGCACGTATTATTTCTTTATCGTATATCACTAAAACAAGAATCTTTGTCTCACTAATAACCTCAGCGTAACATGTCTATTGTCTCTTTGCCAAATAATAAAGGCTGTATGAGCAATGATCAGTTATAATGTGTTGCTCTATGTTACGCTTAGGCTATTAGTGAGACAAACATTCTTATCTTAGTGATATATGATAACGAAATAATACTTGCAATAAAATTGTTGCAAAGGTCTAAATATTGATGGTAGGACTCCCCCCTGTTTCAATTCATTGTTAGCCACAGTCCTGCCAGTTTGAGGGCTGCCTCTTTAGTTATCATTGTAAATCAGGCCCACTTACTTCAAATAATTAGTCCAAAGAGATGGTGCTTATGTAATCTTATGTTAAAGTGTACTTTTACAGAGCTACTATCGCCATTGGGATGTGGCCCTAATGGTTGTGTTGAACTATTACTGCAGCATACCACATTTAAGGTTACTTTCGATTTTAGTAGAAAGTCACGTTTTTAGATTTGTTTCTAAAACCAAAGATATCCTCTATATTTTGCAGGCTCGCTCTGAGGTTATTCCATAACTTAATTGCCTGTCAGGTTAAGGAGGCTCCTCCCCTTATGTGTTTCCTGGACATGCACATGATCAGGAGTTGGCCTTACTGGACTGTAAGGCATGCATTGGTTTATACAGTTTAAGTTGCGGAGTTGAAATTGTCTTGCACTATATGCAGACTTGCACAGGCAGCCAACACCGAAGAAACCGAGCAGAGGATATGTGATCAGATTTTCTGAGCTTAACTCGCATCCTCGCTGCTGCGTTTTGGACGCTTTGAAAACGAGATAGTAGGTGTACAGATAAGACTAAATACACACTGTTTGCATGATCGATGTGCGGAAACACACATGTAATGATGGTCTGTGCTTTACCCCAAAGCATGTCTTTCATTGTCCTCAGACGATAGAAGCATTTGTTCACTGTCGCAGAAACCTGAGGGGCCATTGAAGGGCTGGCGTCCAATTAAAGTGGCTTGGTAGTGTTGTCAAATATACAGTAGGCACAGCCAAAGTCCATAGTCACTGGCCATGACTAGTGGATTGGTAGTGTGGTGAAATATGCAGTGGACATGGTAAAAATATACTGTATAACAAAACCCTTGGAATTTACTGAAAAAATGTATGTTAAAGTTTAGTTAAGGTGCCCAAATTTGTCGCAACAAACCCCCTGAAATTCAGTGGATGTGGGAAGTCATGAGCAGCTTAACTTGGCAAGATCCCATTGCGAAGTCCATGATCACATACACAATGAGCACAATGACATACA
The DNA here is from genome assembly GCF_040938575.1 of Ambystoma mexicanum. Lineage (NCBI taxonomy): Eukaryota > Metazoa > Chordata > Amphibia > Caudata > Ambystomatidae > Ambystoma > Ambystoma mexicanum. The sequence goes on from NC_090935.1 coordinate 462,031,937, forward strand.
TAATGGCATTATGAGGGGCCATAGCATATCGGGGACATGAACAGGAGCGTGCCAAGTTAAGCCGGTTAAGATTTTCAACACCCGCTGAATTTCTTAGGTTGCAATAAATGTGGGAACCTTAACTAAACTGTAGCTAAAGTTTTTTCAGTGAATGTATTATACTGTGGCAGTCATTGCAGTATAGCTGAGTTTCAAGTTCCATAGGAAACCTGAACATTGAATTACTAATAACTTTTGACTCGCCTGACTGATTTGGCTGATATTTTGGAAACAATACATTTTCCACAAACAACGATAGTCTGGTGGGTTGCCCAGAGCAATTACAGATGATAAAATTAATTCAAAACCTTCCAGCCATCGCCACCTTTTGTTTTGCTTAGTCATCCCAAGAGGGACGGGGATGCTCTGACATGGATCCCGTGCCTGCGTGGCATCGATCCCAAGCTAGTCATCACTGATGAGGCCCAACAAGGCTGAAAAATGCCTGGGGATGCTTGTGGTCTTATGCAGAAGGGATTTTACCAAGCAGTTTGGGCTGTACAGCCCCTTTGGGAGGGACCAAGCCTGATTTGCTCATAGTCTTTCCCCTTACTCCCTTCTCCCTAAATTATAGCTAAATCTCCCATGGTGCATTGCAGCCGAGAGGCTTTTCAGGAATGAAAAAGCCGGCATTTTCTTTTGATCGATATGAGAAATTAACAGGGCTATTTCTAAAATAACCGGGTTTAGACAAAAACGAAAAGTAGAAAAAATGCCATTTGGGGGAGGAAAAAGTAATAATTGGCATCAGGCTAGAGGGAGAGGGTAAAAGAGGACACCAAGTGAAATTGGGGTGTGTGGGCCTCTGGGGACCAACTTCAGAGTTGAAACGTTTTCTCATAACCGGGTTTATTTTCACATAACTGGGATTATAGTAGAAAACAAGATCAGAAATAAAAAAGTGTGTCACATGAACAACCAGGTTTTTTTTAACGACTAACCAGGGTTATTTTATGAATAACCAGGGTTATTTGAGATACATTATTATAATCGGGGTTATACTAACTGCGGTTATGGGAAAATGTTTTATTAAAAAAGAGTACAAAAATGTGATTAATCCAACAAAAAGTGAACTGTTACAGCTACAGTAAGGTGGGGGGTAATGGGTGTGGCTGAAATCTTTGGCTACTGTTACTTTAAGGAACGGAATGGTGCAATATGGAAACTGCATTGGCCAATGGCCATGGACAAAGTCCATGATTAGTGGGCCCCAACAAAACCTATTGGGTCACATGTCAAGGGACCACGCCGAAAGGCCGGGGCCACTGGCTATGGCCAAAGGCCAAGGCTAGTGTGCCTAAAACAAACCGAGTGGTGTGGGCATGGCCGATGGCCGGGGCCACTGGCCATGACGGAAGGCCCATTTAGGAAAACTGAAGGCCATGGCTAGTGGGACTAGAGGTAAATTATTTGCAGAACATCTAAAGGGGGCAAGACTGGTGCCAATGGTTATGGGCAAAAGCCATGGCTAGTGATCGGGGGAAAGAAAGGCAGTGTTTTAAAAGATACAGCGGGCATGACTGAAGGCTGTGCTCACTGGCCAGGACCAAAGGCCCTGGCCAGTGGGCACGAAAGACATGCACTGGGGTAACATGCACAGTGAACAAGTCCAAAGACCATGGATTGTGGGCAGTAAAAAAATTATGCTTATGAGACTCTCTCTGTGAAAGCCATAAATCAGCAACAATGTCTAGTCCCTTTGGATTTAACTCCTTTGAGTCATCCAAATGCTGCTTATGCTCTGGGGAACAAGAGGCAAAAATAGGTTCAACATTACCAAATTGATCATGCCTTCAAAGGCTGATAGCCTTCTATCCAGCCACTCAGGTTCTTCAAAGAGTCAGCAACACAATTTACATAGGTCAGCATTCTTTCTTTTTGTATTCTCTACACCTCCTCAAATATTGGGCATGAGTCTTCCCAAACTTGAGGATCAGAGATTGTTTCAGTTTTACAGAGTCTAATCTATCAGCCTTTGACATTTCCATAATGGCACTACAGCCAGAATGGGTCAGTCTGCTGATCAACCATGCACTCCTGTCAGCATCACTCACTCCGTGCATACTCAGAAATTACAAGCCAGTCTAATATATCATTCTTCTCTTCATGCACACTCAAGAGATCTTTAGGAAACCTAGGATGTGAAGAGGACCCATAACCATCTCCGGAATTTTGACAAATAACTCAGCATTTGTGCCAGAGACTGTCAAGCCTCTCTCAGCACACAACTTTCTCAATTTATCCACTTTTGAGGCATTCAAAGTGGTGAAAGTGATTGTTTCCATGATATTCAGTATAGTAGATTATTTGTATCTACAAGGAAATCACATATTACAGTGTTCTGTGTAAGTATTATCTGGACACACCACCAGTGATCTACACTGTGGCACCCAATAGATCTGCTCTCCAACCTTGATTCTAAGATTCCCTCTGTCCTCATCCTACTCAATCTCTCTTCTGCCTTTGACACGGTCAACCATACCATCCTGCTCAACCATCTCCGTGAGAATCTGGGTATCACTGATCAGGCTCTGGCCTGGCTGACCTCTTTCCTCTCTGATCGACCCTCCCAGGACCAACTGGGGACCTTCCTATCCTTTATCTTCCTCTCTACCTGTGGTGTTCCCCAGGGGTCTAACCTCTCGCCCTGGCTTTTCAACCAATACATGGAAACTCTCGCCCACTGCATTGCCATTTCTGCTCAAATTTTCAGTGCTACGCTGACTACACTCAACACATTTTCAGGCTTCCCTCGGCCACCTCCTCTCACTCTGTCATCTTTGATTGCCTAACTGCCATTCAAGAATGGTGTGTCAAATGATCTTTGTCTGAATGCCAGCAAGACGGAGATCCTCCTCATCAGCACACCTTCTCCATCCTTTCCCCTCTCTCTCTGGCCGGCCTCGATTGGCCCTCCTCCTAATCGCAACTGTGAGGCTAAGAACCTCGGGGTCATCTTTGATGCCACACTTTCCTTCTCCGCCCACATCTCTGAGGACTCTAAAACGTCAAACTTCCTACTGCACCTCCTCAGAGGTACTCTTCCTTTCATCCCCTTCCCCCAGAAGCTCAATGTCTCCCAAGCTCTGGTTCTCTCTAGGTTGGACTATTGTAACAGCCTCTTTCTAAATCTACCTGCCTCTACTCTCCGCCCTCTGCAACTAATCCAGATCAGGACTGCCAGGCTTGTCCTTGGCTTCAAGCCCTGGGATCGTATCTGTCCAGCTCTGAAATCTCTCCATTGGCTCTCAGTGGATGCAAGGATTAAATTAAAAACCCTATCCATTGTCCACTAGGCTTTCTGGGACCTGGGTCCAAAATACCTTCAGCTATCCCTCTGCAAATACCTCCCCTCTTGAGCCATTCGCTCCTCTACCTCTAACTCCCTCAGGGTCAGTCGTTTTTCAAAGAAACAAGCTTGGGGTAGATCTCTGTCTTTTACGGGGGCCTACCTCTGGAACAGCCTCCTGCCACTCTAAAATTTAAGGAGAATCATCTACGGTTCCGGAAGCACCTCAAGACCTTCCTCTTTGCATCTGCCTTTGATCCCCCTCTCCCTTGCTGATCTGCTCTATATTGGCACTGTGCACCTGGCCACCTTCTGTCCCCTGGGTCCAGGTACTTACTCACCTTGCCACCCTTTCTGCACTGCCTCCCGGTCACCCCTTGCACCGGGGACTGTATCTGTACCCATACAGTTCCCCACTCCCCCATTTTCTTCTTTCATGCACTTATCAGACTTACCCAGTTCTGCTGCTGTAATTACAGCACTTGCCACTTGCTGGCTGCATTTCCCCTGTTTATTGCTGCATTATCTATTTTTATGTGTTTATTATTATTTATCTGTCTCCCCTCTGCTCTGCACTTTCCAGTCTCCCCCTTTCATGCACTTTTCCCCTTTCGCTTTCACATGCACTTGCACGTTCTCAATGTCACTGGGCCTAGTAAGAGCGTTATTTTTTTCTCCCCTCTTCCCATCCCTTGCCTTGTTGTGCTCTGGAACACTCGTGTACGAGCGCAATACAAATAAAATATCATACCATATCAATACGGATCCTTTTCACAATACACCCATATGTTATGTGGAGAGGGTTATCACACCGCTGTACACCAATTTGTTACGACTGATTTTCTATACTCTGGCCTGGTGGACAGATGTATAAAAGGTCAACCTATATTGTGAAAGGAACAACAATGAGAAGCTGTAGCCAAACCAGTTTAGGTAGCAGTGACATGTGGTCTAGGCTAAGTTCTTCAGAGGGAGTGATCTTGTAAAGAGTCCACAATGAGGTCACACAATGGGAATCACAAATTACACTTAGACAGGATGTATACAAATACAGTTATTTAATTATGGCCAAAACACACTATAGAAGAATGACTACAAGCAGGTAGACGTTCACACAACACTATCAAACTAAATACATATATAAAATCACTTGGTTAAAAGGCATAATACAAGTTGGATACTCCTGCAAAGGAAAGGTTAGACAGGTACTATGCACAAAAAGGTCCACAGAGATGATCCCTAGCTAAAATTGTCCAGCCCTAAATTGCCTGTGGCCTTATGCCCAATAGTTCAGCACACAGTTCCACAGAACTTAGGAAGCAAGACAAAATGCAGGTAAGGTCTCTGAGGTCCAGTGACGGGTTCTTTGGGTTAGGGTTCAAGTTAGACTAATGCTCAAAAGTAGAGCCACCAGTCAGATGTCTTGCATAGGCAAGTTATGGTGAAGCCAAAAGTGTTAGAATTAAGGTTTATTATAATCCCATTGACTTAAAATGGGGAGTATTGAGGTGGGTTAGAAACTCTGTAACTTACCCCCTTTAGTCCGAATCTTCCCCATACTTGGCAAAACAAAGGAAGGTTGTCCACTGTTGCTTTTCCTGCCTGAATCTGTGGTCTTCGATTCTCAGGGGTTGCAGGTTTCAAACTGAACTCTGGTTGTTGTCTTTTGCTCTTGGTCAAAGAATGCAGAAAACCTTGATGCAGCACCCATCTCAGGACTGGCTCAGGTCAATTAAGCAGTTTTTGGATGGTGTGCACTGTGCATTGTGAGGCAAACGGATTCAGTATGGGGTCGGACTTTCGCTTCTATCTTGGGTCCCTTTTGTGCTAGGATGCCAAATCATGCATACCACTCAGACACACTGAAACCAGTATGTGGATTGGAGTCAGACTGATCCGGCCCACATCCTGCCAGCAAACACACACAGCCCTCCACTAGCCCGCCAAAATCTCCTGCTTTCCCGGGCACTAAAAGTTCTTATAAGGATTTTCCTGGCCTCTGAGGCCAGGAAGAAGACTAAAGAACAAGTTGGTAAAAGAACAGGCAAAAAATCTCGTAGCATGGTCATGTTTGACCAGTAGCCACAATTAGTAGTCAAAAGCAGTAAACGAGGTAAAGCTAAAATGAAAATCCCCAACAACTGGGGGAAAGTCACTGCTGCCACCAGCCTATCCTTTTAGCACACCTAGAGTAACCAAAAATCCTCTGAGTGTTAGTCTATGGCAAAACAAAAATGCACCCCATTGTACTGCAGTGTAAGCTGCTTTGCACAATGATAAAAAGTTACGACAAGTGATACAAAATTAACCAAAAGTAGAAACATAGTAACTCAACTAAGGGAAACTATGTTTCTCAGTACTGACAGCCTGAAAGACATGTCAGTTTCCCCATAACAGATGACCAAAGGCCAGTGCATTGAAGCTTAAGGTTTCACTGCACTGCAAAATGTACAGGTCAGATTCAAATTTAAAAGCAAAAAGATTGGGGGTTCCATGAAGATGGAAGGAACGGTGCAGTAAAGAGAATCTTTCCTAACACTGCGTGCAGAGAAGGACACTGCGCAAGCCTGCGTGCAGTATAAAAAATGCGTGCCCCACATATTCATGGATTTTACTGTGCAAAGTAACCGAATTTGCAAGTCTCGCCCAGAACACAGCCAGAAAAGCTAACTTTGCCTACTCCCCCGGCGCGAATGCACACACTCTTCAAACACTGTATTGGGTCCCCTGCAAGCAGGCCTTAATCTCGGGGACCTTGTGCAGGGACCCCGTAACTGTTGCCGGCACCCTGACAACATGCGCATGAAAATCTGCATGCAAACACTCGTAAACCATACATGCACCCCGCTCTACTGCGTATGCGCACCCCTAAGTTAGATCGGATCCTCGGTTGCGTTCACGCACCCCTAAATACTGTGAAAAGAGAAAAATAATATGAGGCCGGGAAACCCAAAGGAAACACACCAAACACCGGTTAAAAAGAAACATACAAAGTACTTTATTTTAAGGTCAAGCAATGACAAAGTCAATGACTAATCGGATAGCTATCGGCCCTCAGTACAACACAACGAACTTCAACGGGGTTCGATGTATTCAGTGAGAGACTGTACATTGGGACATTCAGGCATTTATACAGTTCTCCATCCTGTTGTCCAACCCCTTCTCGGGTTAAACATTCCATGAATGTATGACTGGTCTAGGGTCTCTGCCAGGTCAATTCTAATTTAATCATCAGTATGTGCATAGATCAGTTCCGTTGATACAGGTAATCTATTTACATGCAAGTCAACAGAAGGACAAGGTCTCAGTTCACGACCCTAACAAGTGGCCTGCAGGCAAGTTATACATTAGCTGTACAGAGGTCATGTCGACCAGATTCTGTTTGGAATGGCATCGTCCACCATTTTGATGTACAGGGTGACTTTTACACAGCAAGAGAACCTAAAATGGTGGTTTGATTCAAGATGGCGGCCTACATCAATTTCTAAGGTCAAGACCTTGCCGTAGAGAGTTATTCGCGTACAGTTTTAAGCAACATGGCGTAGGCCAATATACATACAATCGTTACAATAGGAGGCATAATTTAATATCCAGTTTGACAAACCCTCCTTTTGGCCTATGCCAAGTGCTAAGACTACTTCTGATCTCCTTGAAAGTAACTCCATACGTCATCGTCCATACACCCTGAATCGCTGTCAGAGATATCTATGGCCATTAGGTCATTCACTAAGATCTCTTTTAACACATACTCCTTGGAAGTTTTATCCAGGGCATATACTTTTTGTCCTATCGTACCTATCGCCTGAGCACAACATCCCCCTAGCATCGAACATATACTAGGCAGACATTGGATACAACAACAAAGGAATAGCAGAACTCCCAAAATGACCAATAAAACTGAAAATATCTTCCAACCCCAAAATCGCAATAAATCCCAAAACCAAGCACTAAGATTCCAGTTCCCCTCGGGAACATGCACTTCTGAGCTAATCACGTGCAGATTCTGAATTGCTTTGAAAATGGTTGGGGAGGAGTCTGGTACGAAAACACAGCAAGCGGACCCCACTAATTTACATACTCCACCACGTTCAGCCAGAATGACATCTAATGCCATCCGGTTCTGGAGTGTTACTAATCTTATCGCTTTCTGTTCTAATGTCATTTTATAGAGTATATCTGTGGTCCGGTTGATGGTTCTCTCCAGTACTCTCGCTAGTCTCCTGATGTCTTAGGAATTTGCTATCTGCCCCCAAAATGGCACAACTGATTTCGCTATATCTCCCATCACTTGTGCGGGTGTATCACCATTCTCGTCCCGTCGTGGACGAGCCTTTGAAACTTCCAAAGTGCTTGCTATGAATACCCCAGGTAACAGGATCCCTAAATAACAGGTTCCCTGCCAATCCCTGGGCAACCATGGAAATGCTACATTACCGCAAATGAAATAGACAGGTTCGCCCACATACAAAGGTCTGTCTTCCCCAGTCAAATTTGCAACGTTGGCACAGCCTTTAAAATCTCCCATTGACCGGTACCATTCCTCTGTATGCAGAAAGAAACTGAATCGGGGCAATGGTTGACAGAGTAAGAAGGATGCACGGCATCCTTATTGCCTATCGGAGCCATTTTAAAGGAACTCAAAGATTGGAAAGGACGAGATAGTCTATCAGAAGGCCTAATTGAAGCAACGTTGAGTTTACTCCTATTTGCGAAAAGCGAGCATCCCAGGGGAGTCAGAACACGTTTCTCAAAATTATTCAAATTGGTTCCATCAAAATTCCCTGAGATGCTATCATTCCATCGGCCAAAGAACAGTGCTCTAAGAGAAGCATAGCATGCAGTAGTCAAAGGTAAGGGATGAATATACCAACCTAGCCCCTTACCCCCGTGTTGCGGTAAATGCGAGCAGACCCAACAATTGGTTTTGTTAAAAATGGCATGTGTTGAATTCATAATCAGCATCATAGTATTATTGTGATACTTCTGTCTATGCTGAGAGTCCCTAGGTGACAAAGTATGCAAATGTACAAAAGGAGTAAAAACAGTAGGTACAATTTCAGTTGGCAAAAGAGGCTCTAGAGGATAAATCTCGATGTACCAGAATCCTAAAGCAGTTACTATAATAAACCCAATTATTATCATCAAAACACAGCAATACGTTTTCGGGGCCCAGGCACATTGTTCATTGTCCAAGTTGGTCACTCCCTTATTTACAAGTCCAATACGGGCAGGCATCGTAGTCTTTGGATGGAAACCCCAATGTTCGTTGCTGGCGACCCCCCCGGTCGTGCGGCTTCTTAGTCCTTCCCCAACCCTAGCCAACAGAGCTCTTTTTCTCAAAATGTATGCAAAAGCAAGCCCTTGATGATCTTTTTCCTTCTTTTAAATGTACAGTTGAACCGTGCCGTAGGTCTATTTTCTCCACCGAAGATTATATCTGGTGGTTCCCGCTACTGTTTGATCCGGAAATAAGGTAACGTCACTTCCTGAGGGAAGCAGCGCATCAGAGGCAACGGAAGTTCCAGAATTCGAAGCAATGGTTTCCAGAAATGACTTTTCCAAAGAGTGTGGAGACAAAATGGACGGTTCCCCAAGCTCCACGGGCTCAGAGAGATTCTCCGACTCACTCACAGTGCTATTTTCTGCTTCAGGATCATCGATTGCAGCGTTAGCGAGGGGTTCTGTTTCTTCTGTAACGTGCAGCGTTGGGTGAGGAAGTTTCTTGACATGCGTCGCATGTATCCAGTTCTTCTTTCCAGCCACCCGCACTGCCGTTTGGGTGACCAACAAGACCTGGAATGGTCCCTGCCAGTGAGGCACAAGGCAAGAAGACTGCTCGTATGCTCTCATCAGGACCCAGCTTCCAGGCCGGATGTTGTGTCCTGGGCCCTCATAGCGTACAGGTAAAGCAGATCGTACCTGATGATAAATGAAATACAGATTTTTAGTCAGCTGGTTACAGTAGTCTGAAAGCAATAAATTCTCAACACTTCTCAGTGCTTTAGTTTTCGGAAGACCCCAAATATTGGCAGGCCTCCCCATCACCACCTCAAATGGAGAGAGCTCAGTCTTAGTTTGAGGGGTAGTGCGCATGGCTAGTAACACGATCGGTAAGGCATCTGGCCATTTTAGTTTGGTACCGGCACACGTTTTAGCGAGTTTGTTCTTTAGGATACCGTTATGTCTCTCTAGAGGATGTCTAGCCGAATGAAATCGCTTATCAATATGTAGTGCCGTACATATCTGTAAAATTACAGCAGCAACAAAATGTGGACCATTGTCCGACCAAATGACTCTTGGCAACCCAAACCGCGGGAAGTACTCCTTTATCATAATTTTCGTGGTGGTCATGGCTGTAGCATCTTTGACAGGGAAGCCTCAACCCATTTACTAAAGGCACAAATGACCACAAGGACATATTTTAAACTATTACACTGCTCCATCTCAATAAAATCAAAATGAATCACTTCATACGGGACAGAAGGAGGCTCAAAGCTACCCCTTGGAGTTGCCGTCCCCTTCCCCACATTGTGCTGTAGGCAAATCATGCAATTTTGAACATAATGCTGAGCAATTTTTGAAATCTTATAATTTAACCAGACTTTCTCTAACATTTTCGTAATCTGTTGAGCACACACATGTGTGTGACCGTGTGCCATAGTGACCATCATGACTATGTAGGCATTAGGAAGTAACCATTTCCCTTCGACTGTGTCCACCCAACACCCGTCATCATCTAATTTCCCCAAGCCTTCAGCCCATTTCTTAGATTCTTCCATTGGCATCAGCTTGGATATCCCGCACAGACCCAATATCCTTGTCCATCACATAGACATCCCTAGTTTCTCTTAGGCATACATTTCTGTGCGAAGATCTGTGGCAGTTTGTCTGGCTATCTGATCAGCGAAAGCATTTCCCTTTCCTACATCGTCTGTGATCTTGCGATGCGCTGCGCATTTCATGATCGCTAACTGACTAGGGAGCGCGAGCGCCGAGAGCAATTGTACTATCAGGGGGCCATGCTGAATCTTGGTCCCATGTGAAGTTAGAAACCCTCTCTCTGACCAAAGTTTCCCAAAGTTGTGAGCCACCCCAAAAGCATACTGACTGTCAGTATATATATTCACTGTTAGCCCTTCGGAAAGCTAACAAGCTCGGGTTAATGCTATAATCTCTGCAACCTGCGCGGAGTTATGCGTAATTCGCTTGGTCTCTACAACCGTGCTTAATGTAGTGACTGCATAGGCAGCTGTGGGTGTACCATCCGGAAGTTTGAAACAGGAGCCATCACAAAATACCTCCCCTTGCGCATTATCCAAAGGAGTGTCCTTAAGATCAATTCTGCCCTTTGTTTCTTGTTCAGTAGTATACAGGCAGTCATGTGACTCATAATCACCGCAAACAGTATTTTGGGGGAAAGGTAGGAGTTCAGCCGGATTAAGAACACAACACCTCCTAATTTGTATATGGGTAGCAAGAAAAATCAATTCATATCTCGTCAATCGTGCGGAAGTGAGGTGTTGCGTTTGAGTTTTGTTCAATAGAACATCTACAGAGTGAGGCACCATCAGGGTTAGATCATGGCCTAGGACCATTCCCTCACTCTATTTTAACAGAGGTGGCAGCAGCAGTGACAGCTCGCAAACATCTTGGCAAAGCACATGCGACAGGATCAAGGGCGGAAGAGTAGTAACTTCACGGCCTATTCTTCCCTCCATGTTCCTGCGTTAATACAGCCAAAGCACATCCATCACATTCATGCACAAACACAAAGGCCTTGTTATAATTTGGTGTACCCAAAACCGGTGCAGAACATAACTATGATTCCAGCTACGGCTACTTACTTCAGTGTTGTGAAGTAGCTGTAGCTGGAATCATAGTTAATATTGTCGTCACATCAGGCACAATTGGAAATTGTGGAGTGACAACTCTATTGATGGCACGAAAATCAATTATAAAATGAAACGGAATAGCATTATCACCTTTTTTGTACACGGGTAGGATCGGACTATTGCACAAACTTCCTGTAATCTCCTCAATCACCCCAGGATGCACAAATTCGGAAACAATGCTCTTCAAAGCTCGCTCACCTTCAACCGAGATCTTATACTGCGGAATACGTGGCAGCTTAATACCATGTTTCAAGACTATTCTAACAGGCTCAATCTGTAGAACACCGACATCATTGTCGTCAGCCGCCCACAAACACTCCAGGACATAACTGAATTCTGGTGGCAAAGGTCTAGTCAAAAATTGTGAAACAGAAAACTGCTGTGGTGAAATCGTCAAACGCACTCCATCAGATGAACAATGAATTACTGCATTTAATTCCTTCAACAGATTCAACCCCGACAAATGATCTCCACAATTCGAAGTCAAAAGAAATGGACAATGGTCCGTAAAGAGACCCAAAGAAATAGGTACCGGCGAAGAAACCGGACAAATGACTGGTGTGCCAGAAAACCCTACGGAGACATAGGTTTGCCCTGACAGTGGAATGTTTGGAACCCGAGAATGATCAATGGAGCACTTTTGTGCTCCAGTGTCTATCAAGAACTGACCTTTCTGACTAAAGGGAATAGGTGTAGGTTCCAAACCCTGCTCCGGGCAATCCTAACGAAACAGAATATCATCAGAAAGAAGCTCCTCAGAGAGGTAAGCAGCAGAAGGGTGATCGAATATGTTTCTAGTATCCACACTCGAAGCCTGATTGTCCTGTGAAAAAGGTTGCTTAAGATCCTGCGAAAACTGACCTCTACCAGGGCCCCCCACCCCGGGGCAACCTCTGGGTCGTCTACCCATACTCCCAAATGTGTTATTTGACCTCTGTCGAAGGACGGGACTTTGTGCACGCCAATGGCCCTCCTGGCGACAATAGGCACACTGGTTAATGTTCACAGGACCCAAAAGCACATTCACTTGTGGAACATACTGACCTCTAATCTGCGAACTACCCCCTCTGGGGCCTCTAACAATTTGTTGCAACAATACTTTAGTCTTTAAGTCTCCTTTTCTCTTTTCTACTCTATCTGTTTCATTATTGACACGGTTCTCATAGTACTGAGCCAATGCAGTACTTCTGATTGGGATTTCGCCTGCCAAGAGCTCTCGGAAGAAATAATCTGTGACTGGATGTCAGGCAGCAATCCACGCACAAGTTTTTCCACAAATAACCTTTTCCCAGATTATGTGCCTAAATCCTGTCCACTGAAGTCCGGAAATACTTGTTCGAACCAATTAAAGAACTCGGTGGCACCCTCAGATTTTCCTTGGACACAGGCCGTAAGCTTGTCCCAAATAATTCTTTTTTCGGGAATTATAGTTTTTAATTTCGCAATGATTCTGTCAGGCAAAGTGAGTATCACCTGAGGCGGTCTCTCACCAGCTGGCCTTTCCTCGTCAAGCCTAGTTATATTAGCCCACGTATCTCCCAACCCAGGTGCATCATCTATTGTTCTAACCTGCTTCCACAAATCTACGGGCAGGAGTACAGGGAATAACAAGTCAATATCGCCTAGGGTGAACACTGAGGACTGCAAGACGGACTCTATCTCTTTATAAAATCCTGTCGGATTTTTCCTAATGTCGGGAATAGATTGCCTAATAGTGTTCACTTCCTGTCATGAAAAGGGGACGTGAACAAACTGCGATACATAATGTGCAGGAATGTCCACAGCAGCTATACCTGCTGCAGCATTAGCGGCAATCTCAACTTTTGGGACAAATGTCGGAGGTACCTCTCTCATAGGCAACTGAGATATAGGCAACTCCGAACGCTTACTAAGCAACAGAGCTGAGTCGAGCGCTAAAGCAGTCGAGGAAGTGTCAAGTGAAAAAGCTCTCTTGTGAATACCCAGTAACTCTGTGGGACAACTAACCTTCTTCCTCACACATTCATCCTGCAGGTACTCTACCATTACCTGAATCACCTTCCTCTGCATTTCTAGCATATATTGACTGTATGTGTCATATACCTCAACCGGAGTTATCGATAAATCCAAAATCCATCTAATCGTATCTCTTGTACAAATTTGTGCTTCCTCAGATGCCCATTTACAACACGGAAGAAATAGTTGCTGTACATACATATTCTCTTCTTCGTCATCCTCATTCCGCAACTTCTCCAAATCTCTCCTGTACTCAAACAACCTCTCGACATGCTCATGTACTTTCTCCACAGTATCTCTTGATAGTGCTAAAGTATTCAGATCCCTCAGCCCTTGTGGGAGATCCACATAATTTAATTTACCCCACATTACGCATAAATGAATCTCTAAACCTTCCATAAAAACATTTTTCTCAGGAAAATTATCCATATTAGACAGTGTGGCAAAAACATTAGCTCGATCATCTCTCTCCATACAATGCTTAGCCCATGCAAACATATCCCGCTTTTTATCTGTAGGGACAGTATTACGAGTAACAACCTTCGACCCTGCACCCCGATCAACTTTAGTCGGTACAGAACCACTCGGGAGTGGAGGTGCAGGTAGATTCAATGGAGGTGTTATTACTGGTGAAATGGGAGGAGGTAGTAGAGCAGGCGGAGGAACAACAGCCGGAAGAATAGGAACAACAGGTTGACCAGGGAGAGCAGGAATAACAGCAGGAAGAGGCAAAGCAACAGGAAAAGGATCATACGGAGGTGGTACAGAGGCACCAGGCCTTCGCTCGTTTAACAATTTGTCGAGAAACTCGTCAGAAACATGAAGGTCTTTAGAAGGATAGATTTTCTGAATACCGAGTGAGAAAGCCCTATCCATATTCCTAACTGACTCAGACTGTTTGTCCTGATCATATAACAACGCCTTTTCAGCGTTCGTTTTATGACGGTGTGCATGTTTTTCCCTACTCTTAAGCTGCTGCAACGCTTCTTTTTTCCAATTCTGTAGAACATCAAATGCTGCGGGTCTGGCCTTTTTCTTTAATAAGACCGACTCTAAGTATTCAATACGAGGGATCTCAAAACTACCAATGATTGGCCACTGAAGTTCAGAGGCATGTCTAGTTTGTCTGTGCCAAATATCATTAAATACTACACTTCCAATGCCATGTTTACAATACATAGTAAACGCCGGCGACCCCTCCTGTGGTGCCGGGTGGCTAAATTCCAAAGATTGTCGATCATTGCGGAATAATGCCGTGAAGCAGCTAGACAATTTCCCAGGCATTTCTCAAAAACTTGGTGTTACCTGGACAATAATTGTGTCTGCAGATATAATGCGCCAAATTCAAATTGTCAGGGTTAAATTAAGAGTCGGGTCACAACTCACCTGACTAACCTAAGGAGGACCGTACGGTTTATCAAAGAACTTACCTAACAAATTTTACCTTGTGTTTGGTGATTTCGGCAAATCTGCCCGCCTCAAAAGTGGACCCTCGTCAAGATGCCGTTTCAGACCGCACGGCTATCGTCCAAGGATCGGATCGTGCAGCGCTGTAGAGGTGTCGCGTCTCGTTCATACGGGCCCGTAGTATCACACCGTCCGATCCCGGTCCGATAGCATGCGTCAACCTTCAGTGGTCTGGCATCAATCTTGAGGGTCCCTATTCGGGCGCCAACTGTGAAAAGAGAAAAATAATATGAGGCCGGGAAACCCAAAGGAAACACCCCAAACACCGGTTACAAAGGAACATACAAAGTACTTTATTTTAAGGTCAAGCAATGACAAAGTCAATGACTAATCGGATAGCTATCAGCCCTCAGTACAACACAACGAACTTCAACGGAGTTCGATGTATTCAGTGAGAGACTGTACATTGGGACATTCAGCCTTTTATAAATTTCTCCAGCCTGTTGTCCAACCCCTTCTCTGGTTAACCATTCCATGAATGTATTACTGGTCCAGGGTCTCTGCCAGGTCAATTCTAATGTATTCATCAGTATGTGCATAGATCAGTTCCATTGATACAGGTAATCTATTTACATGCAGGTCAACAGAAGGACAAGGTCTCAGTTCACGACCCTAACAAGTGGCCTGCAGGCAAGTTATACATTAGCTGTACAGAGGTCATGTCGACCAGATTCTGTTTGGAATGGCATCATCCACCATTTTGATGTACAGGGTGACTTTTACACAGCAAGAGAACATAAAATGGCAGTTTGATTCAAGATGGCGGCCTACATCAATTTCTAAGGTCAAGACCTTGCCGTAGAGAGTTATTTGCGTACCGTTTTAAGCAACTTGGCGTAGGCCAATATACATACAATCGTTACAATAGGAGGCATAATTTAATATCCAGTTTGACAAAACGACATGCAAACCCACCTCATTTCTATGCCGAGAGGCTCTGCGGTTGTTTCCATAAATACATGTCTTTTGGTGCAAATGTGGGTGTGCAAGGGACTGCCTGCGGGCCATCCCTCGTAATGCCCACTTTTCCGGATGTCCTTTCCCATTTTCAGTGTTCTGCCCACTCCCAGCCCTGTGTGCAATCCACGCTGATGCTCTGAGTGGTGTCTCGGACAAGGCACTCTATAGCTCACACAGACATTCCAGGCCTGCGCAAACTCCAGCGCAGTCGATTCCACGAATCGACGAACGCGAATTTGCACTCAGTTTGACGTGCAAGTCCCCTATTTCGCATGCAAATAATACCATGAATCAGGGCCTATATATCTGGGATCCCCAGTACATAATTTTAACACCATTAAGGAACTCGACTTCAGGATACGCAGCTTAAATACCTCATCAAACTCTTTGCACTTGGCACTTTACCGAATTTGGTTAGCAGTCTCTCCGAAATTGATTATTGAAGGATTATCTGTGAGGAATTAAGGAAAATGATAATTTAATCTGAATTTTAGATGCCATTTATATTGTTTTGTTAATAGGCCGAATGGGACAGTCTTGGTTTGGTGTTGTTACTGTAATGACACTGTGAGTACGTTTTAAGAAGAAATAAGATATTTGTGTGTGTTTTTCTTAGCGTTGTCATGTTGATGATTTACATGTCATAAGGTATGTTTCGTATGTTATTGATGTCACAGTGAATTACTTTGCTTTATTTGCGATGTGAAAAGATTGAATTACCTAAAACACATTTACTAAATAAATTAAACACTTCTCTGCTATTACCCTATAGCGCTTTGGAGTAGTTCCAAAGCATTCTTTATAACCTAACCTTACTTAATGTTGCTTGGAACTGCCTTCTTGTTCACCACTGCCTAACTCTTTCCCTTCATTTCACACCCACCTCCCATTCTTCTGCCAGAGCTTTTGGAATGGTCTTTGTTGTGTTCACCAAATGAAGAGAGCTATTGGCTCTTGCTGCACTTTCACCTGAGAGCAAAATGGTTGGGAAAATACATTGCTGCAGCAGCAGCAGCAGCAATAGACGCTTTTGCCTAGGAGAGTGTCCCTTATTTAGACAACAAACAAAAAAATGCGATAGCAAATTAATTCCTTTTTAAAATATTGTTGTACACGGTATCTACTTATTAATTTTAAGTACATGACAATAAAACAGTAATTGCAATGATTAGGTTATTTTGGAGGGCGACTGCAGTGCGGGGCAGCAGTAGATGGGCAACATGACGGCAGGGCGCATTCTAGTATTTCGCCCTGGGCGCCATATTGTATAGAAACTGCCCTGCCCCTATGTCCCTGCAAATTTTGGCATATGAGAATCCTTACTCAATGAGGAGTGGCTTGCATTGTGCTCGCTGCACAGCTATCCGTGGGAGCTGCACTTTCCCTGTTTGTGAATACGTGAGTTGCGCAGTCGTATCAAAACGCACAGTTGTTAGTAATTTTGCTCCACTCGTTACTCCACGTCTCTATTTTACCAGACTCTTTCCATAAGGAACTTGGTACTTAAGAAAATAACATATGCAATAAGCTGTGTGGCTCGTACGTCAGGGTGCGGCCTGGCTCTAATGGGGGGGGGGGGGGTGATATGAGATCATTAGATTTTCAAACTATTTGCAGATAAAGAAATACTAATGACATATTTCTGTTTTCACATTAGCTGGTCGTGAATTCCTTGGTCGTGTCCATCCCAGCTATAGCCAATGTGATGCTCGTGTGCCTCATTTTCTGGCTTATTTTCGGAATTCTTGGAGTTCAGCTATTTGGAGGAAAATTCTTTGCATGTTACGATAGGAATGGAATCCGCCTTCCTGTATCCATTGTGAATAACCGCACTGATTGTGACGCAAATCCAAGGTATAGCTGGAAGAACACGGACGTGAGCTTTGACAACATACTCCTGGCCTACGTGTCTCTCTTTCAGGTGGTAAGTATGCAATGGCAGCTATCCAACTTTTGACATGTCAATGATTGGTGAAAGTAACTGCTTTACTGCACAATATACGTGTGCACGCTCTTTTTACTTGGTAATTGGACAGCGACTTTGAAATCTCTGGTTTATACACTGCAGAGAATAGGGAATGTTGCAGAACAGCTTTTAGGTTTAAAAGGTGTGCACCTTTTTTCCTTTGTATGCAACGTTATAGGAAACATTGCTTCTTTGAGTTTTTTTCTAAGGGCCTGATTCATGGAATATTTTGCATGGTGCAAAGTACTTTCACTGGTGCAAAGTGACTTTGCACTGCCAACAAACACCCTGATTCATGGAACAGTGCAAAGTGTATTTTTGCAGTGCAAAGTCTTTGCCTGGACTTTGCACTGAAAAAATACATTTTGCACAGTGAATCAGGGTTTGTGTAGGTAGTGCAAAGTCACTTTTGAGCAGTGCAAATACACTCTGAAACGGGCATATATTCCATGAATCTGGCCCTAAGTGTTCATTGTGTTTAACATTCTGTAAGGTAAATATTGATTTGGGGTGAGGGAGAGAACAATCTCCTACTGACTGTCCACCTCCCCAATCCTAAGCCCCCGCCCACTCCCCCCCCACCGCCACACCACCCCTGGTGAGATTCCACAGTGAGATGCCACAGTAAAACATGTCAGTTTCCAGCTCTGCAGATATAACATAAGCTTTTCACGGGTTCAACTGTGCATTTGCACATTATTGACCCTGCAGGAGTCTGCAACCCTCCATTGACTATGCTGGCTAGGTCTGATGGGAGTTTTAGTCCAAAATATCTGGAAAACCAAAGACTGTGGACCCCTTCTAGAGAAACTAATGCCCTTGTCCAACAACATATGCTGTCACTGCAGTTTAATTTAGTGCTGCAAAAATACTTTGAAAACCATATGTGCTTTGTAGGCAAGTTTGACTCTTGTACCAATGCCATGCAAAATTGTATGTGTACCAGTGTTTCTGTAATATGGCCTCAGGGGTGCTTTTCTTAATTAAAGAACATTTACATAAGTGCACTCCTACAGTTAACAGAGGTGCTGACTTTCGACGTTAAGGATAGACTGGATTGGATTTTTAAATTGAGAT
Organism: Ambystoma mexicanum; assembly: GCF_040938575.1. NCBI lineage: Eukaryota > Metazoa > Chordata > Amphibia > Caudata > Ambystomatidae > Ambystoma > Ambystoma mexicanum. The sequence goes on from NC_090935.1 coordinate 462,050,622, forward strand.
TATTTGGCATACACAGATGCATTACAACCAATATTTGTTTTTTGACACTTTACTAGATGTATAATCCCTTGGTGTCACCACAAATTCCTTTTGTTAGCATGGCAAGAAAGGGGAAAAAGGCAGTGCATGTTTTTTAAAATATTATATCACCAAATGTTTCGTTTTTATCAAAAGGTATATATTTGTCTTGTTATGTGATTATTTCTTAGTGCAACCGATCTTTGCATATCCTCTTGTTGTTTTGGTTATGGAGGAGAAATATTGCTTGCTGGGTTCAGAGGGGTAGCAGCAGGGGTAGAGCAATATGGCCTTATCTACAGTTGTGATCAAGGGTCTACGTGGTGAGATTAATCTGGTGATGTGTGTTGGTAAAGTGGTACTGCGTGACAGATCTAGTGCGTGCAAGTGCCTGCGTGTTACGAAACAGGAAGTGATGGGCGTTTGAAGTAGCAGCAGTCGTCCTAATATAGCATGCCAGCCAGCATGGGCATATGCATGGGTACGATTTGAGGAATTGGTCAGGAAGAGGTATTGCTAAATCTTAGCATTCTGATAGCTGTATATGGTATTGCTTTCCTTTGGATGAATCCTGCCCCCAGTCTTTGTAAGGTCCAGCAGGTGAAACTGAGCACCTTGAATTAAAGCCTGTATCTGACTGCCAACCAGTGGCACATCACTGGACTAGAGACATCATTTTCAATTCTTTATAGCCTTTCATGAAGTGATTCTTGGCTTTTCATATGCACACAATTAGTGGGCTTCAGTTTGAACAGAACTAGGGCGATAAATGCACGTGTGCTGTGAGGGGAATGTTTCATTGGTGTACTTGTTGCAAGTGTGGTTATTTTCGCTGATGAGTCTTATATGCAGTGCCATGTAGCTATTGAATAGAACATGTGGTAGACTGGATTCATTCAGGGTTCCACATGTGACATTTTATGGATTCAGTTCTAAGGGATGCAATGCAGTGGTCTCTGTTTTGCCAGACAGGGAACATGCTGTTTGTGTTGGACCTGCAACTTCCATCCTCCCAATGAGGATGCTCTGGCTCATGGAGTCAGATGCTGTGGTTATGTCAAGAAGAACGACGGATCCTCATCCATGCTGCTCTTTTGAACATCTCAGATTCATAGGGGTGCTGGTTTTATTCCTTTTAGTGGCCTGAAACCTGGGTGGGAATGGTGTCAAAATGTTGCCTCTTTCAACTATATCAATCAGCTGGCATTTAGCCGGGAACTGCTTGTCTGATATAGGGCATTTGCTTGCTGTGTCCTCTGGGTTTACTTCACACTTAGAGGAGATTTTATCAAATTTGATCCCAAGCAATGGCTTGAGTGACTTTGGCGAGCAGTGACAGAAAGATCTAGCGCAGCTGGTAGATCAAGCAGCAGACTTAAAGACACAGTTCTAGGTTATTGTTAACTATGTTGATTGCAGTAAGAGTAAGTCCTACACATGGATACTATTATGGACCTCATTAATACCCACGAGCTCAAAGCCATTTTCATCACAGAAACCTATCTCTCCCTCATTTTCAAACATGTTATATATCCTTGTTCCATAATATTCCATTAAATTACATAATATATGTGATGTAACATACATCACATATATTATGCTAGGACACTAGGGGTTGGACTTACAGTCCACAGCCACACATGAGAATGAAACAGCACCATTCAGGACCAGCTTTCACTAGATTCAATTTAACTTCTTGTCTGCCAACTCCTCATAGTCACAAATGTCCACCTTCCAACTCATCAACTGACCAGCAAACAAGAGTGGGTGCTTTTTGGATGAAATCACTAACCTCTTCACATTAGCCCCAATCTCACACTCAGCAAGCATCTTACTTGGCACCTTCACATTTTTTCAAATGCAAGCTACCAAAAATATTAGGCAGGCCCTCAATGGCCTTGCAACATCGTTGGCCATAAAGCAACTTGTTTTAACACACACCTACATTAAAGATAACATCACCCCACCTGTACATTTCACCCAACATATCCTGCTCAATCTGTCTGACCACACTGCCATCCCCATCCAATTCACACATATCATCCTTAACAGGGATAGAACAAGCGCTTTGTCAGACTGCAGCATTCCTACAGAAACATTCACCAAGATGTTCTTTACCGGAACCTACTCTCCCAGAACACAGACAACTCAGAGAACTCTAGCATCAACACCTTACTATCAACTTCTAACCAAACCATGACACAATTAGTGGATACTCTCTCCCTGTTAAAACAGCACTGCATCAGGAATAAACTCTTCACCCCCTGATACACCCAGGATCTATTACAGTGGTTCACACATTTCTATGTTGACCCCCCCCCCACCACGAATAAAATGAGTGTTGCTGAACCACCCTAGATGCCATATCTGTTTATACTTTCTATTGCAATCAGTCACTGTACTCCTTTTTGAAGAGCCTTGTGCCCCCCTGGACATCCTTCAGGCCCCACCTAGGGGGGCCTACCACACAGTTTTAAGACCACTGATTTAGTAGATGGCAAGCATTATGTCTGTAGATAGGAGAAACACTGGCATAAAGCTCACTGTTACAATGATTTGCTTGCATAAGAACAGAACACAGAACCATTCAGGTTATTGACAATGCTCTCCAGAATTTGGACAATTGAGACTGCTGGCTCCTGGCCCTACTATTTTTTCTTCTGCTGCATTAGCCATAGTAGATGACTACCCATTAATGACATTACTATTGGACTGCATGCGATTCACTGTCACAGCTAGTTCAACTCCTCCTCACCTAATAAATAGGTACATATCAGTCCAAAGAGATAACTTCAAATCAGACCTTCACAATGTCTATTGCAGAGTCCATCGGGGAACCATCCTTTAGCTGTTAGACTTCAATCTATGGATGAAGCTGCTATGATCACTCCTACGTCCTCACCCTGCCAGGAATATTAATGCCCCAGTATGTCGAAGACATACAGATTAACAGTAAAGTGCATTATGCACAGGACCTATCACAACACAGGGACTGAACCCACACCTAGATGGTGGCATACCCTTGAGGCTCAACCCGAAGAAAACAGAGTCCATCCTACTAGTCAACAACTTATACCAAGGCTGTTCAAGACTGGCTAAATGATATGCACTTAGAGGGGCTCTTACCACAGCTCAACAAGCCCCATCAGCATAATTGCTCGGGTTCATGATCGACAGTGATGTATCCTTCTACCTTTATAACACAAACAGAATCCCAAACCTCAAGGTAACAAGTAGCTCTACCCCAGAAGATCAAAGTGTTTCACCCTCATTCTAACTTCCAGACCACATTTCAGACCCTTGTGATTTAACAGCTAGAAGATAGCAATGTCACTATTAACTGTGTTTTTATAACTTCTCGATACTGTGTATAAATGACCATTTTATGAGTACCTACTCAGACATACATCTTGTGTCTAGCTTTTTGCCCTTGTTCAGAGCATGTAAGAAATGTTGATACTTGTTACTTTCTCTCTCTGTGTCATTTTATAGACACGTTTCTGTTGAACCCGTACAACGGGTCCTTTAAGACGAGGTAACAGTATCTGAGATAGATGAGGATGCAGATCTTACTCAAACATCAGTATCAGACTGACTCAAGAAGTTGGCAAAAGTTAAATCTGTTTTGATAACAAGTCTTTAAAACAGGGAGTTCAACGGACATCAACGGACACTGCACAGACTTATCTCGACATCATTCATAAAAAACATTGCCTTTATACTAAATATTCGTCATGAGTGCCATCAGGATACGTGGCAAAATAAGAAAACCTACTAGGGGTTGTGATTGGCCAATGGGGAACATCTACATGTACTTTCTATGAGCTACAAGGGCGTGATTGGATCTCTAAGGTCAGGTCCGCAACTAAGCCCATCCCAAGTGAAAGTCATCTTCTGTGTCATAAAAATATACAACATACGATTGGCTTATCAAACTATAGGATTCCTTGCTACGTGGCCCTCTATAATTGGTTGTCACGCTTGTACCTTTCTGGAAGATTCCACACACTAGCATCATGCAACTGGGACTCCAGGTGCTGGGGGTTTGGCCTGGTCATGCCTCCCCACCCAATTAGCCCAACATCCATCATCACTCCTGCGGTCTGCCATTCAATTAAACCCTTTGAACTTGGCCTTGCAGGGGCTCACTGCACCTGGGAATAAAAGTGAGTGAAGCATGGTCCTGTCTTCTGGTCTCGGTGTAGCTCAACCCAAAGTCTATTCTCATCCAATCATGTGACTGGAGACCACGTTTTCGAGCCCTTCATTGTATTTTAATACCATTAAATGAAGAAATCTTGGCTCCCTCAACAGTTTTCATTACACCTCAGACAGGAGCAGAGCTTGCTTCTCACGTTTTTGTATCTTCTTGAGAACATGACAAGGCTCTCGGCGGCCTGACTCTTGACTCTATCCCAGACAAGACTTTATCGAATCTTCCTCTGCCGTCAGCTATCATTCAGCAGCGCCACACTTCCAATTCTTCCCTTCCCAGTGTCCAGGTTTGCTAAAGTGCATTGTGGAACATCCAGATTCTATATATTCCTATGTAAATACATTGGCACATCGCTGCAATCGATTCACTACATAGCCAGCCTTATGATTACTTTGTCTACTTCCATTACTGTGCCTGTACAATTGTAAAATGGTTTTGCATTTTCTTTGGTGCCTCTCCGCACATGCAATCTTCATTTCAGGAGTCAAAGGTTACATATTTCATTACTTTGTCATCGGGTTCTATAGGGTCTATATCCTTACTTAATTTATATCTCATCTGTGTGCGTCACCTCTACTTCATGTGACGCCACCAGTTATTTCTTTCATTCATTTTCACACTTCTTCCAGAACTTCCTTCAGAAGATCATCATTTCTTTGTGGATACATATAGGGTTTTCTTAATGGATACCTTGTTTCAAGGACTTTTTGCGGTATTGGCGCTCTTACTTTTATTGGACATGTCACAATCTTTGGCTGCCAACATATAGGCACAATAGGGGCAGAACTTTTGGAAGAGGTACTTGGCTCCTCCTCTACACTCCCCCCTCTGGGTGATTCATCAACCATTCTCCCATCAGTCTGCACATCTAGACATCCTCGTCTGAAGAAATGTTTCTTTGGAATCCATATCTTTATTACTCCTTTTAGGTATCCTGCTGACTTCACATGCTCATCAATATTCCAGGTCATAAGACTGCACTGTCCATTGCGACTGCAGTAAATCCATCTCCCCACACACTTCTTGTGGTTTCTTGAATACAGGAATTGTGTTACCTCAGTTGCGTGAATACTAGCCTTTACATAGTCTCCGATTTCTTCATCTGTCTTTCCTTGGAAATTGAGATTTTCATTCATCTCTCATTGGATTCCTGCTCCTTTCATGCCTGGCTGTACATATCTTATCACATGAACTCTGGTGTGTGGACTTGCTCTTGTCTTTAAATCTTCAGCATAGTCATCTTCTTCTGGCACTGTCCATTCAGATGCCCAGACCAATGATGCTGTTTGACCATGGAATTGACCTCTTGTATGGCAGAGTGCAAGGTGAGTTAAGCAATGGGCTGTTTGGACATCTATCTCTATAGCTATGAATATCGTAGACTTTCCCATAGCATAAGGTAGGAGAGCACAAACATAGCAATCCTCCTCAGAGGCCCTCTTTCCTATCTCTTTCATGTGTTGATACCACGTGTTGTTCCCCAAATGTGCTGTGTTGTCTAACTCATAATCGTCTTCCCTTGCACTCCTCTTGGGTCTCTTTCTTGCCATGTAAGCATCTCATTTAATACATCAGTATACATTCTTCCTACAGGGGGAATCATAGGGGCACTTGTCAGAGAGATAGGTGACTTGGCATGTGTAATTGGTGTAGGAATGATCACATATGGGATTGGCTTTCTTACAACCTCTAACTCTGCATAGGTCATTTTGTGAAAACAAAGTGAAAATATCGAGGCTGAGTACCCCAAAAGGAAATACACTGAACACAGGTTACAAAGGAACATACAAAGATCTTTAATTTATACTGAACAGTTTCAAAGGACAAAAGAATCGGATAGCTTTCGGCCCTCAGTACAACACAGCGAACTCCAGCATGGTTCAGTGTGCTGAGCGAATGGGGCTGTACATTAGAATTAGTCGCACTTTTATACCCTTTGCGAACATGATGTCCAACCCTACTGCGGGTTAATATTCCTCTAATACATTACTGATCTAGGGCTCATGCCGAGTTCACACATCTATATGCTTAGAGTTTGCCTTTAATGCATTCTCCAACAAGTCTACACGGTAACAGTGTATTTTATGATTCCTCATAGAGTCTTATCAAACATTAATGCAATGTAGTTAAACAAGTGTTCTCAGTTCAGTATTTGGATACATTGATCTTAACATATGCTCGTGGATTAGTTTCATTGGCACGAGTAATCCTTTACACACAGGTCAGCGAAGGAAAAGGTCTCAGTTCACGACCCCAACAAGTGGCCTGCAGGCAAGTTACATATTAGTTGTATGCAGAGGTCAAGACGGCCATTTTGTATTTCGGAATGACATTGTCCACCATTTTAACTCACAGGGTGACTTTACAGAGAGAACCTAAAATGGCGGATTGACCTAAAATGGTGGTTTACATTGATTCTAAGGTCAGGACCTTGCAACACAGATTTCTTCGCAAGTGGCTTACAAGCAGCTTGGCGTAGGCCAATATACATATATTCATTGCAGTAGGAGGCATGATATAATTTCTCGTTTGACAAACCCTCCTTTTGGCCTATGCCAAGTGCTAAACTACTTCTGATCTCCTTGCAAACAACTCCATGCATCATCGTCCATGCACCCTGAATCGCTGTCAGAAATATCTATTGCCATCAGATCATTCGCTAAAATTTCTTTTAACACATATTCCTTGGAGTTTTTATCTGGGGCATACACTTCATGTCCTATTGTACCTATCGCTTGTGCGCAACATCCCCCTAGCATCGAACATATACTAGGTAAACACTGGATACAACAACAAAGGAACAACAGAATTCCCAAAATGATCAGTAAGACCGAAAGTACCTTCCAACCCCAAGATCGCAAGAAGTCCCAGAACCAATCGCTAAGATCCCAGTTTCCCTCGGGAACATGCACTTCTGAACTAAGGACGTGCAGATTCTGAATTGCTTTGAAGATAGTTGGAGAGGAATCTGGCACATAAACACGGCAAGCGGACCCCACTAATTTACACACTCCAACACGTTCGGCCAAAATGACATCTAATGCCATCCGGTTCTGGAGCGCTACTAGTCTTATCGCTTTCTGTTCTAATGTCATATTATAGAGTATGTCCGTGGTCTGGTTGATGGTTCTCTCCAGTACTCTCGCTAGTCTTCTGATATCTTCGGAATTCGCTATCTGCCCCCAAAATGGCACAAATGATTTTGCTACATCTCCCAAGACCTGTGCTGGAGTGTCACCATTCTCGTCCCGCCATGGACAAGCCTTTGAAACCTTTACTGTACTAGCTATGAACATCCCAGGTAACAGGATCCCTAAATAACAGGTTCCCTGCCAATCCCTGGGTAACCATGGAAATGCTACATTACCACGAACAAAGTAGACAGGTTCGCATACATACAAAGGTCTGTCTTCCCCAGTCAAATTTGCAACGTTGGCACAACCTTTAAAATCTCCCATTGACTGAGTACCATTCCTCTGTATGCAGAAAGAAACTGAATTGGGGCTATGGTTAACCGTGTAAGAAGGAGGCATGGCATCCTTAGTGCCTATAGGAGCCATCTTGAAGGAAATCAAAGATTGAAAGGGACGAGAAAGTCTATCAGAAGGCCTAATAGAAGCAACGTTGAGCTTACTCCTATTTGCGAAAAGCGAGCATCCCAGGGGAGTCAGAACACGTTTCTCAAACTCATTCAAATTAGTGCCATCAAAGTTCCCCGAGATGCTATTGTTACATTGGCCGAAGAACAGTGCTCTGAGAGAAGCATAACAAGCAGTTGTCAAAGGTAAAGGATGGATATACCAACCTAGCCCCTTATCCCCATGTTGCGGTAAATGCGAACAGACCCAACAGTTGGACCTATTAAAAATGGCATGCGTAGCATTCATGATAAGTAACAGAGTATTGTTATAATACCTTTGTCTATGCTGGGAGTCCCTAGGGGATAGAGTATGCAAATGTACGAAGGGAGTAGAAACAGTGGGTACATTTTCAGTCGGTAACAAGGACTCTAAAGGATGAGTTTCCTCGAGGTACCATAGGACTAAGACAGTGACAATTATAAAAACAAATATTATTATAAAAATACAGCACTATGTTTTCAGGGCCCAAGTGCTTTGTCCATTATCCCGGCTGGTCACACGATCATTTACAAGTCCCATACGAGCGGTAGCGGTGACAGGCATTGTAGTCTTCAAACGGAAACCCCCAATGTTCGTTGCTGGCGACCTCCCACCGTGCGACTTCTTAGTCCTTCCACAACCCTAGCCAACAAAATCCCCTTTTCTCAAATAATTATTTGGGCAAAAAGCAAGCCCACGATGATTCTTTTCCTTCTATGAATGCATAGCTGAACCGTGCCGTAAGTCTATCGGTTGCACAGCAAAACCGTGATGTAAGTCTATCTCCTTGGACGCAGATTGTACCTTGCTTTTCCCGGTACTGATTGATCCAGAAACAATGTGTCGTCACTTCCCGTTGGAAGCAACGTATCAAGAGCAATTGAAGATGCAGAATTCGAAACAACAGTTTCCGGAAGCGAAAATTTTGGAGAGTGCGGAGACAGAATGGCAGGTTCCCCAAGCCTCACAGGCTCAGAGAGATTCTCCGATGCACTCTCAATGCTATTTACTGCTTCGGGATCGTTGGTTGCAGCGTTAGCGAGGGGTTCTGTTTCTTCTGTATCGTGTGGCACTGGGTGAGGAAGTTTCTTGAGGTGCGACGCATGGATCCAATGTTGCCTGCCTGCGACACGCACCATCGTCTGTGTGACCAGCAGGACCTGGAATGGGCCCCACCAACGAGGTGCAAGGCAGGAAGAACGCTCAAATGCCTTGGTAAGCACCCAGTCCCCAGGCCGAATGCTGTGGCCCGGGCCCTCGTAACGCACAGGTAAAGCCTCTCGCACCTGGTGATAAATCAAATACAGGTTTTTAGTGAACTAGCTGCAATAATCTGAAAGAAGTACATTTTCAACATTTTTCAAGGATCTACATTTAGGAGGATTCCAGATATTGACAGGTCTCCCCATTACCACCTCAAATGGAGAGAGCCCAGTCTTAGTTTGAGGGGTTGTACGCATGGCTAGTAACATGATCGGTAAGGCGTCCGGCCATTTTAATTTAGTGCCGGCACACATTTTAGCGAGCTTGTTCTTGATGATACCATTGTGTCTTTCTACTAGTCCAGCGCTCTGAGCGTGCCTGGCCGAATGGAACCGTTTGTCGATCTGTAATGCCGCACATATCTGCAGAATTACAGCAGCGACAAAATGTGGACCATTGTCCGACCAGATGACTCTTGGTAGCCCGAACCGAGGAAAATATTCCTTTAACATGGTTTTCGCAGTAGTCATGGCTGTAGCATCTTTGACAGGTAAAGCCTCGACCCATTTACTAAAAGCACAGATGACAACTAACACATACTTCATATTGTTACAACGTTCCATCTCAATTGAATCGAAGTGAATGGTTTCGAAGGGGACAGAAAGTGGCCCAAAACTTCCCCTTGGAGTTGATGTCTCCTTTCCCACATTGTGTTGTAGGCAAATCATTCAGTCCTGAAGATAGCGCTGGGCAATTTTTGAAATTTTGTCATTTTCCCAAACTTTCTCTAACATTTTCGTAACTTTCTGGGCACATATATGTGTAGGGCCATGGGCCATAACGACCATCATCATCACATAAGCGTCAGGGAGTAGCCATTTCCCTTCAATTATGTCCACCCAACACCCACCATCATCGAGTTTCCCCAAGCCTTCAGCCCACCTCTTGGATTCTTCTAACGTGGTACCGGCTTGGATATCCCATACAGACCCGACACCCTCGTCCATTGCATAGGCATTTACAGTCTCCCTTGAAACATAAATCTCCGTAAAGAGATCGGTGGCAGTTTGTCTAGCTATCTGATCAGCGAAAGCATTCCCTTTTCCTATATCATCTATAATCTTTTGATGTGCTGCACATTTTACAACAGCTAACTGAGTAGGGAGCGCAAGCGCTGAGAGCAGTTGTACTATTAGGGAGCCATGGTGGATCTTTGTGCCATGCGAAGTTAAGAACCCTCTCTCTGACCAAAGTCTCCCAAAGTTGTGAACCACCCCAAAGGCATACTGACTATCAGTATATATGTTCACTGTAAGCCCTTTGGAAAGTTCACAAGCTCGGGTCAATGCTATAATCTCTGCGGCCTGCGCAGAGTTATGCGTGATTCTCTTGGTTTCCACGACCGTGCTCAATGTGGTGATTGCATAAGCAGCTGTGGATGTACCATCCGGAGGTTTGAAGCAGGAGCCATCACAAAACAGCTCTCCTTGTGGATTGTTCAAAGGAGTGTCTTTTAGATCAAATCTACCCTTTGTCTCTCGTTCGGTAGTATACAGACAGCCATGTGACTTTTTGTCGCCGCAAGCAGTACCTTGCGGGAAAGGTAACAGTTCAGCCGGATTAAGAACACAACACCTCCTAATTTGGATGTGAGGAGCAAACAAAATCAATTCATATCTCGTCAACCGTGTGGAAGTGAGGTGTTTTGTTTGGGTTCTGTTCAGTGGAACATCTACAGAGTGCGGCACCATCAGGGTTAGATCATGGCCTAGGACCATTCCCTCACTCTGTTTTACAGACGCAGCAGCAGCAGCGACAGCTCGCAAACATCTTGGCAAAGCGCATGCTACAGGATCAAGGGCGGAAGAAAAGTAACCGCACGGCCTATTCTTCCCTCCATGTTCCTGCGTTAATACAGCCAAAGCACATCCATCACATTCATGAACAAACAACAAAAAGGCCTTTTCATAGTTTGGTGTGCCCAAAACTGGTGCCGAGCACAATGCAGTCTTGAGCAGATCAAATGATTGCTGGTGTTCCGTGTTCCACGGCAATGGTGAAGAAATGCCCTTCTTTGTCAAAGCCAACATCGGTTTAATCACCAGTGAGAAGTTTAGGATCCACAACCTACAGTAAGAAGCCATACCTATCAAGGCTCTAACTTCCTTCTGTGTATTTGGGACAGACATGCCAGAAATGTGTTTTATTCTTTCAGGTATCAATCTTCTTCCCTCCTTTGACAGGAGATAGCCTAAATAGGCGAACTCCTGGCAACAATATTGAAACATTTTAAGTGAAGCTTTGTGACCATGTTTGGCTAGGTGAATAAGCAACAACACAGTGCCTTCCTTACAAGCACTCTCAGAGTCTGCAGCTAAAAGCAAGTCATCAACATACTGAAGCAATGTACAAGTAGAGGGCAATTCAAGAGTATCAAGCTGTTCTTTCAAAGCCCTACTGTAGATGCTAGGACTCTCTGTGTAACCTTGGGGTGCACGGGTAAATGTAAATGAACTTCCCCCTAAGGTGAACGCGAACAAGTACTTACTGTCCTTGTGTATAGGAATACTAAAGAAAGCATTCTTCAGATCCACAACACTAAAGTAAGTAGCTGTAGCTGGAATCATGGTTAAAATTGCCGTTACATCAGGCACAATTGGAAATTGCAGAGCGACGACTTTATTAATGGCACGTAAATCAATTATGAAACGAAATGGAATTGCATTATCGCCTTTTTTGTACACGGGTAAAATCGGACTATTGCACAAACTTCCTGAAATTTCCTCAATCACCCTGTGATGCACAAAATCGGAAACAATGCATTTCAAAGCTTGCTCGCCCTCAACTGAAATCTTATACTGTGGAATACGTGGCAGCTCAATTCCATGTTTCAAGACTATTTTAACAGGCTCAATCTGTAAAACACTGACATCATTGTCATCAATTGCCCATAAGCACTCTAGTACATCAATGAATTCTGGCGGCAAAGGTCTGGATAGAAATTGAGAGACAGAAAGTTGCTGTGGTGAAATCGTCAAACGCACTCCACCAGAAGAACAATGAATTACCGCATTTAATTCTTTCAATAGATACAACCCCAGCAAATTCTCTCCACAATTCGAAGTCAACAGGAAAGGACAGTGGTCCGTACAGGGACCCAAAGAAATAGGTACCGGCGAAGAAACTGGACAAACAACTGGTGTGCCTGAAAACCCTACAGAAACATTTGTTTGCCCTGACAGTGGAATGTTTGTAACCCGAGAATGATCAATGGAACACTTCTGTGCTCCAGTATCTATCAAAAACAGATGTTTCCTATTTCCCACTATTATTTCAACGTAGGGACCTTTCTGATTAACGGGAATAGGTGTAGGTTCCAAACCCTGCTTAAGGCAATCCTAACGAAACAGAATGTCATCAAAAGGAAGCTCTTCAGATAGATATGCAGCAGAAGGATGATCAAATATGTTTCTAGTATCCACACTGGGAGTCTGATTATCCTGCGAAAAAGGTTGCTGAAAATCCTGTGCAAACTGACCTCTACCAGGGCCCCCTACACCCGGGCGACCTCTGGATCGTCCACCCATATTTCTGAATGTGTTATTCGACCTCTGTCGAAGGACGGGGCATTGTGCACGCCAATGACCCTCTTGTTGACAATATGCACACTGGTTAATGTTCACAGGACCTAAGGGCACATTCCTTTGTGGAACATACTGACCTCTAATCTGCGAACTACCCCCCTGGGGCCTCTAACAATTTGCTGTAATAATACTTTAGTCTTTAAATCACCTGTTCGCTTCTCAACTCTATCTTTTTCATTATTGACATGATTCTCGTAGTACTGAGCCATGTGCAGTACTTCTGATTGGGACTTCGCCTGCCAAGCACTCTCAGAAGACATAATCTGTGTCTGGATGTCAGGCAGCAATCCATGCACAAATTTGTCCACAAATAATCTTTTCCCAGATTCTGTGCCTACGTCTTGTCTGCTGAAATCCGAGAATACCTGTTCGAACTGATTAAAGAACTCGGTAGCACCCTCAGACTTCCCTTGGACGCAGGTCATAAGCTTGTCCCAGATAATCCTCTTTTCGGGAATTATAGTTTTCAATTTTGCAATGATTCTATCAGGCAAAGCTAGTATCACCTGGGGTGTTCTCTCACCAGCTGGCATTTCTCCATCGTGTCTAGTTATGTTAGCACATGTATCTCCCAACCCTGGTACGTCGTCTATAGTCCTAACTTGTTTCCACAAATCTACGGGCAGGAGTACAGGAAATAACAAATCAATGTCACCCAGGGTGAATACTGAGGACTGCCAGACAGACTCTATTTCTTTATAGAATCCTGTCAGATTTTTCCAAATGTCAGGAATAGATTGTCTAATAGTGTTCACTTACTGTCTTGAGAACGGGGCGTGAACAAACTGTGATCCATAATGTGCAGGAATGTTCACAGCAACTATACCTGCCGCAGCATCGGCCGCAATCTCAACCTTCGGGACAAATGTCAGAGGAACCTCTCTCATAGGCATTTGAGAAGTAGGCAACTCCGAACGCTTAATAAGCAACAGAGCTAAGTTGAGCGCTAAAGCAGTCGAAGAAGTGTCAAGTGAAACAGCTCTCTTATAAATGCTCATTAAGTCTATGGGACAACTAATCTTTCTCTTCACACAATCATCCTGTAGGTACTCTATCATTACCTGTATCAATTTCCTCTGCATTTCCGGCGTATACTGACTGTATGTTTCATATACCTCAACTGGAGTTATCGACATATCTGAGATCCATCTAATCGCGTCTTTCATACAAATTCGTACTTCCTCAGATATCGATTTTCGACACAGAAGGAACCGTTTCTGCACATACATACTACCCTCAACGTCATCCTCATACTGCAACGTTTCCAACTCCTTTCTATACTAAAATATCCTCTCGACATGCTCATTTACTTTCTCCACAGTGTCTCTTGAAAACGCTAAAGTGTTTAGATCCCTTAACCCTTGCGGGAGATCTGTATTATTTAATTTGCCCCACATTACACATAAATGAACCCCTAAACCTTCAATGAAAACATTTTTCTCAGGAAAATTATCCATATTAGAAAGTGTGGCAAAAACGTTAGCTTGATCATCTCTTTCCATACAATGCTTAGCCCATGCAATCAATTCATGTTTCTTTTCTGGAGGTACAGTATTATGAGTGACAACCCTTGACCCCACACCCTGATCGACTACAAGCGGTACGAGACCACTTGGAAGAGGGGGAGCAGGCAAATTCAATGGAGGTACTGTTACTGGTGCAATAGGAAGAGGTGGAGGAACAGGTGTAAGAACTACAACTGGAGGAAGAGGAACATTAGGAGGAGCAGGAACAACAGGCAGAGAAGGAATAGCAGGAATAACAGCAGGAAGAGGCACAACAGCAGGAAGAGGAACATACGGAGGTGGTGCAGTGGCACCAGGCCTTCGCTCATTTAACAATTTGTCAATGAATTCATCAGAAACATGGAAATCTTTAGAAGGATAGATTTTCTGAATGCCAAGTGAGAAAGCCCTATCCATATTCCTAGCTGACTCAGACTGTTTATCTTGGTCATACAACAATGCTTTTTCGGAGTTCGTTTTATGACGGCGCACATGTTTTTCCCTACTCTTAAGTTGCTGTAACGCTTCTTTTTTCCAATTCTGCAAAACATCGAATGCTGCAGGTCTAGCCTTTTTCTTTAATAGAATGGACTGTAAATACTCAATACGAGTGATTTCAAAACTACCATTGATTGGCCACTGAAGTTCGGAGGCATGTCTGATTTGTCTGTGCCAAATTTCACACTATACTTCCAATGCCATGCTTACAGTACATAGTACAAGCCAGCGACCCCTCCTGTGGTGCCGTATGGCTAAATTCCAAAAATTGTCCATCGCTGTGGAATAACGCCCTGAAACAGTTAGACAATTTCCCAGGCATATCAAAATATTGGTGTTACCTGGTCAATAATTGTGTCTGCAGATACGATACGCCAAAATCAAATTATCAGGATACTTAAGAATCGGGTCACGACTCACCTGATCAATCCTAAGGCGGTCCGATCGGATTTCAATTTCTTTTTCTAACAAATACTACCTTGTGTTTGGTGATTTTGGCAAAACTGCCCACCTCGATAAGTGGACCCTCGTCAAGATGCCGTCTCGGACCACAAGCTAATCGTCCAGGGATCGGGTTCTGCAGCGCTGCTGAGGTGTCGCATCTCGTTCAGAAGGAGCCCCCTTCACTGTCCGATCCCGGTCCGATAGCGTGTGTCAACCTTCAACAATCCGGCATCAATCTTGAGGGTCCCTATTCGGGCGCCAACTGTGAAAACAAAGTTAAAATATCGAAGCTGAGTACCCCAAAAGGAAATACACCGAACACAGGTTACAAAGGAACATGCAAAGATCTTTAATTTATACTGAACAGTTTCAAAGGACAAAACAATCAGATAGCTATCGGCCCTCAGGACAACACAGCGAATCCAGCATTGTTTGGTGTGCTCCGCGAGTGGGGCTGTACATTAGATTTAGTCGCACTTTTATACCCTTTGCGAACATGATGTCCAACCCTACTGTGGGTTAATATTCCTCTAATACATTACTGATCTAGGGTTCATGCCGAGTTCACACATCTATATGCTTAGGGTTTGCCTTTAATGCATTCGCCAACAAGTCTACACGGTAACAGTGTATTTTAGGATTCCTCATAGAGTCTTCTCAAATATTAATGCAATGTAGTTAAACAAGTGTTCTCAGTCAGTATTTGGATACATTGTTCTTAACATATGCTCGCGGATTAGATTCATTGGCACGAGTAATCATTTACACACAGGTCAAGGCAAGTTACATATTAGTTGTACGCAGAGGTCAAGACGGCCATGTTGTATT
Source organism: Ambystoma mexicanum (assembly GCF_040938575.1). Taxonomy (NCBI): domain Eukaryota; kingdom Metazoa; phylum Chordata; class Amphibia; order Caudata; family Ambystomatidae; genus Ambystoma; species Ambystoma mexicanum. Next base: position 462,066,598 of record NC_090935.1, read on the forward strand.
TTGGAATGACATCGTCCACCATTTTAACTCACAGGGTGACTTTACAGAGAGAACCTAAAATGGCGGATTGACCTAAAATGGCGGTTTACATTGATTGTAAGGTCAGGACCTTGCAACACGGATTTCTTCGCAAGTGGCTTACAAGCAGCTTGGCGTAGGCCAATATACATATATTCATTGCAATAGGAGGCACGATATAATTTCCCATTTGACAACTTGAGTGGGGAGAATCAAAGGGACTTATATGCTTTTAGAACTAACAAAGTATGCAGCATGAATAAGCAAAAATAGGAAAACAATAACAGAGGCTGTGCATATATAAATTATGCGCCCATGCACAAAGCCCCACCATTGATATCTCCCCACATGTTGCTGAGTTTGCTCACTTTCTGGAACCGCATTATGCTCAATAAATCTCATCGTGCCTGTGTACTTATTTATTAAGGAAGGAAAAAACCTTTTAAATTAGGCAGCCTCGTTAAATGCTCATGTAGCTGCTGAATCTGCTTGATTATTGCTGCCAATAATCTTCTAATCGCAGGGCCATTTCTCGGATCCTGCACAAAAGTGAATGCGTCAGTACTGCGCCCAACAAGAGCAGGATAAGCTCTGTGTATAACAACAAAAACAGCGAGAAGGAGTCTATGGACATCAACATCAGACAGGACCATGTATACGTCCATAGAGAAACTCAGTGAGAAACGAATCTGGGAACTGCTCCTTTTTCCATTCATCAAAAAGGAATTCTAGATTGGGTATTTCTCATTTAACTCAGCACTTTCTAAGTTCCAATTTCAGCAAATTCCTGTGGCTCAAAAACAATGGCCCTCATTACGAGGTTGGTGGAATGGGTTTACCGGCACCGGTAATGGTGCCGGTGCCGGTAAACCCATTCCGCCCTATTACGAGGTCTCCTCGCGGGACCCGCAATGGGCGCATGGTAAAACCAGGCGTCCTTACTGGGTCCCGCAAGGAGACCAGGGAGCTAACAACGGGCCCGTTATAAATGGGCCCGTTGTTAGCTCCTTCCCCATTCCCATTGAGCCCTCTGGGGCTCGAATGGGAATGGGTATGGACCAGGTCTGGGTTCCTCGGACGAGGAATTACCGGGTCCACCAAGGTTGGTATGGCCCGGTAAGTCCTCATTTGAGGAACCCGAGCCCGGTGTGCGGTAAGTAGGCAACCATGCCGCTAAATGCGGCATGGTTACCTCCAACCTTGTAATGAGGGCCAATAACTTTCTCACTTCCTGCTAAAATATCTATAAGGCGTGTACAGCAGAGCCACAGTCCAAATGCACACTTGCATTTATTTATTCCACAATCTTTGTGTACTTCTTCTTTGTCATCGATTGAGCCTGCATGGGCTGAACTACTTCTTTTTTACTTACATTTCAATCGGGTGGGGGTGTTCCAGTCTCACCAGCATATGGCTTCATGTTGTTAAGGTGTATTCAGGCACGCCTTCCTTGAACCTTTGCTGCAGATGGCGTAATGTTGTCCACTATATAAGGACCATTAAAACGGGGCTTGTGCCACTTCCTTGTGAAATTGCGGATCAATCTGAGATCTCCACTAAATAGTTTGGGAACAGGTAGTTCTTGGTATCTGGTTGTTCAATGGTCTTCATCTGTGTTCTGAGACCGACACCCTTACGCCTGAGTTGATTTGAAATGATAGAGATACTACCAGTCGTACATGGTAAATATGCATGTAACTAATTTCCCAACAATTTTGCAGTTGTCTGGGCATCACTCCTAGTCCTCGATGGAGGAGTCAGAGGTCTTCTTATTCGCCTCCCTGTTATTAATTCATGGGGTCTGAGGTTGTGGTCCAACCCAGGCTGATTTCTCAATGCATATAAAGCAAGGGGCAAACAATACAGCCACCCCTTCTTCATTTTCAATTTCAACTTGGCAATCCACGCTTTGAGAAGGCTGTTGAGTCTCTCACATATCCCATTCACTTGTGGGTGATAAGCAGAAGAAAACCTATGTTTAATACTAAGCAATAGACTAATTTGTCAGATCTTAGCACCTCACAGACTCCCCATCTAGGAAATACTTCTCGAACTAAAAACGTTTCAGCGCAAGTGGTATCAGGATGTGTGCATGGACCAGCTTCAGTCCATCTCAAAAAGGGGAACACTACCACTATCATATACCTATATCCACTACATACCTGCAGCATATCAACATAGTCAATATGTAAAGGCTGAAAAGGACCATTCAGTCTAGGAATCACTCCTCTAATTGTTCGCAATGTGTGCGCAGTAGTAAACTTTTGACATACAATGCAATTCACTACATAAAATGCAATGGGCCTCATTACGACCCTGGCGGAGTGGGTTTACGCCAGCGGTATTCGCGGCGGACCCTTCCGCCCTACTACGAGTTCCCGTAGCGCCATGGAGCGTTTTCCGCCTGGTTTTTCCGGGCGGAGAAATCCATGGCGCTACGGGACCTTGTTGTTAATTACGCCACCGTATTTTACGGTGGCGTAATTAACGCCTTCCCCACTCCCATTATACCCTATGGGGCAAAAATGGGAATGGGGAAGGGTAAAATGGGGAATGGGGATTTACCGCCCCGCCAAGGTCGGAATGGGGCGGTAAATCCGCCAACCCCCATGGCGCTATCGGCAGCTTTCCGCCGTGCTCCATGGTGCATTTGGCGCCACGATTTCCGCCAGGGTCGTAATGAGGCCCAATGTGTTCTAACAGGTTCGGTACGAACCAGTCTTCTGCAATAGCTAATGTGAGACTCTTTCTAGTTACATGCTGAGGGTAGTGTAGCTGTTCTAATGCTACCCTTAATGAGGCTACAGGCATCACAGCTTTACCAGTGTTGTCCTGTCACCACAATGCCTCAGTGGGGGATAAAACACATTCCCTCCATGTCCACAGATAGTTTTCTTCCTGTGAAGCCCTACCTTGAACTTCCATTAATTGCGTTCTTGACAGATGATTAAATCCTTCATTTACAACCATAATTGTGACCACTTTTTCTTTCACATTAGGAATATCAAAACTAAAATTATCCAGAGAATATGCAACGCTTATGGCCTCTTCGTCTGCGGCTTGGTTTCCACGTGAAATAAAGACAGTACTCTTAGTATGTGCTGTGCTCTTAACTATTGTGATGGCTGTTGGGAGTTGTATTGCCTTAATAAGCCTGTCCAATGATGCTGCATGTGGCACTGGAGTGCCGTCCACTCAGAGGTAGCCCCTCCTTTACCAACATGCTAACTCTGTGTGTATAGTTGATGTCACGTAGGCGGAGTACCTGTACACTGTCACTTCCTGCCCTGCGTGATTCTCGACCACGACAATAAGCACCACCAATTCTGCAGCCTGTACTACAAAATCACACGGTAGTCTCGCACTTGCTAATACTTCAAATTCCCTGTTAGCTCTGTGCCTTACCACAGCTGAACCTGAATGCCTTTCTCCATCAGTTTGATCAATTTTCAAAGACCCGTCAATAAAGCGAACCTCCCCTCTGCTAGAGCATTCTCCTTTACCCTCAGGATTTCAACATAAAAATCCTCATAATTCAAACAATCATGCACCTGCTCATCCTCTGTCACAGGTTCGGCTACAAACGTCGCAGGGTTCACTATTTTACACCTGCTTACTTTGATTGCTTGGATTGATATAACTACCTCATATGCAGAAGCCCTCTGAGACGTAAACAGCAAACAAAGCATGCTCAACAAATAAAGTCTTAGAACACCCCATCATGATGCTTGCAGACTTCTAAATGGAAAACGTGGCTGCTGCCAGCGTTTGTTCGCAAAGGGAAGTGTCCTCTCATAACTGGATCTAAAATCCCACCATATTATGCCAAAGGTTTATACCCAAGTGTGGTTCTCTGTTTAAGTACTGCTGTCATAACTATTCCATTTGTTGCAAGAACAAAAAGAAATCCTCAGAATAATTGGGAATTCCTAAAACTGGATCTGTACAAATTGCTTTTTTCAACTCCTCAAACACTTCCTCCATTTCCTCCGTCCATTCTATTTTCTCATTATTCACTTGGCCTTTCCTTAAAGCCTGCAAAAGAGGTTTCGTATATGAACTATAATGAAATACCCATGCTCTAACATAATTACACAATCCCAAAAACTGCTGCATTTGCTTGATTGTGTGCGGTTTTGATGTTGTCATAATCCCCTCAGCTCTCTCAGGTATAACCTTCTTTCCTTCATGTGAAATCAACTGACCTATGTACAACACCTCTTCCTGGCAATATTGTAGCTTCTCCTTATCTACTTTATATCCTTTGTCTGCCAAAATAGTCATTAATCGAATTGGATCGTGTCTGCACTCATCTTCTGTTGTGCTACAAACTAAAATATTATCTACGTACTGTAGCACAACACTTGGCAAATCAACATTGCTTAGGTCCATCTGCAGGACCCTTTTAAAGATCGATGGGGACTCGCAGTACCCTTGTGGCAAACAAGTACTCTTCAGCTTAGTCTGGCGGAACGTAAATGATGTGAGGTCTTGAGAGTCCTTATGCAACGGGATTGAGAAAAAAGCATTTTTCAAGTCAGTCACCGTGAAATATCAGGCCTCTGTGGGAATAGTACATAAAATCATTGCAGGATTTGGAACTAAAGGAAACACTGCCTCTACAATGTGGTTAATCGGGCTCATGTCCTGAATTAAATGCCACTACCCCCCTTCGATTTTTTTCACAGGATATACTGCGGTATTACAAGGTGAGTCTGACTTCACCAAAATGCCTTGTTCGATCATAGCCGATAAAGGGCCTAATTCACAGAAGCGTTTTATAATGGCAAAACCCCATTGGAAAACACTCTGTGAATTAGCCCCATAGTCTTAAAAATACCCTTGTCTGCCTCTCGAGACATTGGATACTGCCTTGCTCGAGGTAAAATTGCTCCTGGTTTCAGCTTAATCTTAACCTCTCCCTTCCCCTTCAATAGGTCTACGTCATATGGGCCTGTAGTCCATAAAGAGGTTGGCACCTTTTCCATGTCCTCACCGAGAAATGCGGGGCTTTGCTGCACAATCACCATTTGCAGTGGGATTTTCCTTCTCTCAATTCTGACCCAATATTTAATACTCATCTCAAATACTACTTCATCGCCTGATGGATCATCCCTAAACATGTCTTCATCTGTGACGTCAGTCAACCTATATGCTTTCCCAATAGCAATTACTGTTCTCCATGGCCTGCCTTCATCATCAAATATGTCAAGCATTGCTAATTCCCCTCGTACTATAGCTGGCTGCAACTGTAAAGGACAGATCTGTCCATCAGGTATCCTCATAATCTTTCCCACTAAGCCAGGTAACCTTGTTAGCAAAATATGGATCCCATACTGAAAACCCTCTGGCTCTAATGGCACTCCTCGCAGATCTATCTGCCCGGAAAACGCCATAATAAATTCACCCACGTTTAAATAATGTATCCCTGGAGTGTAGCACACTATTCCCTCATCAGTGAAGAAAATTGTCATATTTAATTTTGTAGTTAAATCTCTGCCCAGAATATTAACTGTGGTCTGCCTTGAATACAATAAATTGTACTGGGGGGTAGTCATGTCCTCAAACATTTACACTACAATGAATTGTTGCAGTGATGATTCAAACAAAAAATCTCAAATTGAATACAATAAAGGCACAGACATATTACACTGTGCTATGGAGTCTGGTAATTCGTCAGTAAAAGCAACTCTACTTGTAGCTCCAGAGAAGCCTTGAGCATTCATGGCATTTTCTGATAACGAAAACGTTCCCTCTCGTATACATGAGCGAGTTGCTCCACTGTCTACTAAAAAAAGAAAAAAATTTGCCTCTTACAGTAACATCGACCCTTGGTTCCTCTTGTCACCAATAGTACTGAACATATCAAGTCACCCTGTCAGCTGTCCTACTGTGGGTACATGCTTATTCCCGTGCCCGTGAAAGGACTTCCTCCCGCAATAGTGACAACCCCTACTGTAGGAGTCAATAACTGTCCCGTGTTTGTTTACTCTGCTGTATCTGCATGGGTGCATGATGTGATTGCCCTTGTGGCGGATTCAATGGTGCTTGCTGTGGTTGTAAAGTCTGTGGCATTTGAGGCACTTGTGCTTGATACACTGTCTGATCTTTGGCAAACACATCCCTCCCTTGTGGGCTATATGCTGCAGGATAAGATGTCCCCTCTCTTGAGAATTGCCCATTCTGTACATACCCTTGGCTCCCAAATGTTAGCACAATATACCTCGTCATGCCACATGTCCAACAAATAAGGTGCAATCTCCTTAATTGCCCTCCCTGTACATTTTGGTTATTATTCTGCAGATTCTGAAACTCGCATTGGTTATTCTGTAAACCACCTCTTCCTCTAATGCCTGTACCTATGCCTCTCGGCATAAAACCATTTCCTCCTTGATCCAACTGGCATTGATTATTCACCTGTTGCACACCCGCTATTTGCTGCGTTCCCAGCCCCTCTCCACTTGTCACTACTGCTCCTTCTATGACGTACTTTGATAATTTTTTCTGAACTAACTTAGCTTCCTCAAGTTTCCTAGCATCCTCCCTCTTCTTATTTTTCTCTTGCAGCAATCAGCAATGATGTGAGATAGTCAAATTTATCTCCGCCCATGGCTTCGCTTCCATTCCCACTAGCTTCTTGAGCTGTCTCTGTACCTGTTCTGGCAACCCCTGATGCAAGATGTGATAAAATAATGGCACAGATTTCCCTCAAGGCTCTTGAGTTTCCAATGTCCACCGTTCCTGAAAATTATTAATATAATCAAGCAGATCTTCATTTTCTTGCATCTTACGTGCCATAATTTCACCCATATCTGACGTATCAGGATACTGTACTCTGAGCGCTTTCCAGACAGCTGCTCTACATTTATTAAATGGTGCAACATCATGAGCTGTGTTCTGTGCTGTGACACTCAAATCACCTGCTCTCGTCCATATATCATCAGCTCTTTCACCAAGAATGGCTGCTAGGAGACATGTAATGCCCCCTGTAGCTACCATGTTTCCTTCTGTCATCTTTTCTAACTCATGAATCCATTTCCCAGCACCTGCCGTTAAACTAGGGAGTTTGCATCTTAAATTTTCCTTGTCCATTTGGGGCCAAGGAATATACTGTGGTCTGGCCCCTCCTTTCTTTAGTAGGGGGAATTGCATGAACCCAAATCCACAATCCACTCTCATTGTCTGCCTACTCATAGTTGGAACAAAAGTTCCTGATTGCCTTCTACCTGGCAATGACCTCAACCTGCTCACATATAGTGGCGATTCTCCCCTCTCACTATGTAACCGCCCTTTAGGTCGCTCTGGGTATGCCATAGGGTCTGGCGGCTTATCTTTAGGTTGGTCTAAATCCAACCGTCTTACTTCCTTATTTGTCTGCAGACATCCCTCTAGACCACATGCACTGTCTCCCTCTTCCACACAGGAGGTTTCTCTGTCTTCGTCTGACATGTCTAGTCCTCAACTAGTGTGACTTTCATCTTTCTCATCTCTGTTTACTGTTAGCCTGTCCAAAGACAAGGCACTATGCTTGTGGCTGAAAGGGTTCCTTCCTTTCCTCGTGACTGGGCACCTGTGAGTCGATCTTCCTTTCCCTTACTTCTCAACTCATTTTTTGTCCTCATCTCTTGGTAAGCTTTATTGATACTATCTCCAATACTTCCTATCTCAAAATTCTCATCTAGGTTTACCCTAGATGAACCTTGTATTACTCCTTGAGACGGGAGAAACGCGTCTGTGTTGCCCCATGATATTACGGGGCTCTGTTCCATCAGCTCTTTCTCAATGCGATCAATATTGCGTGCTCTGTCTTCTTTTTCTTTCTATTTCTTCGTCTAATTCCCTCAGTTTTCTTGCTTCCTATCTAACTCTATCCTCTTCCTGTCTTTTCTCTTCTCTTCTTTCATTTGCTCTATGCACTTCTTCGTCTTTGCATTCTTTTATCTCGTCATTTCGGTTCTTCCTCTTCTCTTTTTTCTAGCCTGCCTCCTTCTTCAATTGCTCTCTGCTATTGCCATGCTTTCTCTGTTTTTCTGCCATTTCTTCCTTTCTAAGTTTTTCCTCCTGATAGATTTGCTCTCGCCTTTGTCTACTCTTCGTTTTATGCACATCTTCTTTCAATCGTTTCTCTCGTTTCTTCTCTTTTCTATCTTGTTTGTCTTGATCTTCCCATTGTCTTACTTCCTCGATGCTCGTCCCTGTCGAGTTTAAGCAATATCTCTCCGCCCACCCATTAATTCTGTACGAGCGTAACTTTGTCAGTTCTAGCTCTTTCTCCTTTCCATTTTTTAATCTCCTGTTCTATGTCTAAGGATACGATTGGCCATTCACTCTTCTCCTATCTTGCAGGACCTTGGTCTCCTCCTTTCTTTTAGCCCTTTCTCTTTCTGAACTCTCATCACTGCTATAAGCAGGCAGTTCAGATATCAGATTACGCTTTTAGTTCCCTCAATGGGTACAACCTGTCATCTTTCGTACTATCGCCATTTGCTTCAGGCACGGTAGGGGTGCAGAAGGCTTAGCACCCTCCTCCCTACACTTGTTAAGCATCCAATCCTCAGGAGGCAAATCTTCTCGCTCCTCCTGGTACCTTTTCCAAAGCTCTAAACTAGCTAACCTTTTCTCCAATTTCTTCCCTGTGTACGCAGCGTGCAAGTATGTGGCCATGTGTTGCAAAACCGCTTTTGACAGTGATCCCCCTTGTGGCCATGGCATGAACCTTTTTCTGTGGTACCCTTAACCCATTGCACACTATACTGTTTAAGCTTAGGTGCATGTTTGGCAGTTGCTTGCACAGATGCATGAGTGGAGCATCATCCCACATTTTGAGAAGTCTCAATTGACTGTCAATACTTACCTTTATATCAAAGCCTCTAGTTCACAATTTTACTCCAATCTAATTATTTCAATCGGCGCCGATAATAAATAAAGCAGATAAATTATAACATTTTAATCTCTACCCAACACAACCTTTCCTTGTCATTTTTTGATAGGCCACCTTTCCTATACATAAAATGCACAAACAGACAAACTAGTTGACTTTCCAACATATACTTCCTCAGCGCTCTTTGCTGCTATTACTTGCCCCTAATAACTCAGATACGAGTTCGAATCACCTCCTCTTATAGATCTATCTATGTGCAGCCTAATTTTACCCACTTGGATTTTGAGAGGACTCCTTCCAGACACTTCTTAAATGTAGGATACTTGGCTTTATCTCAGACGCTCTCCGTCTCTGATGTTCCTTGTCACTTATATGTATATTTATTCACTCAATCCAACCCCCGTTACTCTTTGCTATCATCACAAGCCCCCATTCTCACATTTGTTTTACCACATCCTTCAATCCATCCACCATTCACCTTTCGGCTCTTGACACTCGGGATCGTCTCCTCCTCCAACCAGCCACTTTCGCCTTCGGTCCACTCAGTGCCTGTGGAAACCAGGAGGGATTTCATGATAGAGGGACCCTTCCCACCTGTATCTTCTTTACTTGCAAGTTCATCTATGTTCAGATGCTCTCCACAGGAAACCTTGCGTTCTTCCAGCTAGATGGCAGAGGACACCTGATATTCTGCAATCTCTAAGAGCTTTAGCAGTCGATGGGCCTGAACCATCCTCTGCTACCAAGTCAACCCAAACAACGGGTCCTTTAAAACAAGGTAACAGTATCTGAGATGGATGGGGATGCAGATCTTACTCAAACAGCAATAACCAGACTGACTCAAGAAATTGGCAAAAGTTAAAGCTGTTTTAATAACAAGTCTTTAAAACAGGGAGTACAGCGGGCCACACAGACTTATCTCGACATAATTCATTAAAAACATTGCCTTTATACTTAATATTCGTCATGAGTAATGTCAGGATATGTGGCAAAATAAGAAAACCTACTAGGGGTTGTGGTTGGTCAACGGGGAACATCTACATATACTTTATATGGGCTATACAGATGTGATTGGATCTCTAAGGTCAGGTGGGCACCTAAACCCATCCCAAGTTCAAGTTATCTTCCATGTCACAAAAATATACAACACACTATTGGCTTATCAAACTATAGGGCTCCTTGCTACGTGGCCCTCTATAATTGGTTGGCACGCTTGTACCCTTCTGGAAGATTCCACATGCTAGCAGCATGCAGCTGGGACTCCAGGTGCTGGGGGGTTTGGCCTGGTCATGCCTCCCCACCCAATTAGCCCAACGTCCATCATCACTTCTGTGGTCTGACATTCATTAAACCCTTTGAACTTGGCCTTGCAGAGGCTCACTGCACCTGGGAATAAAAGGATGCGAAGCATGGTCTTATCTTCTGGTGTCAGTGTAGCTCAACCCAAAATCTATTCTCATCCGATCATGTGACTATAGACCACGTTTTCAAGCTCTTCAGTGTATTTTAATACCATTTAATGAAGAAATCTTGGCACCCTCAATGATTTTCTGTACACCTCAAATAGGAGCTAAGCTTACTTCTCACATTTTTGTATCTTTTTGAGTACGTGGCAACGCTCTCGGCGGCCCTGACTCTTGACTCTGGGCCAGACACGCCTTTCTCAAATGTTCCTTCACCGTCAGCTATTATTCTGCTGTGCCACACTTCCAATTCTTCCATTCACACTGTGCAAGTTTTCTAAAGTGCGTTGTGGAACATCCAGATTCTATATATTCCTATGTATATACATTGGCGAATCGCCACACTCAATTCACTACATAGCCAGCCTTATGATTACTTTGTCTACTTGCATTACTGCATCTGTACAATTGTAAAATGGTTTTGCATTTTCTTCAGTGCCTCTGTGCACATACATTCTTCATTTCAGGGACGAAATGTTACATACTTCATTACTTCACCATCAGGTTTGATAGGGTCTATATCCTTACTTCATTTACATCTGTTCTGTGTGCATCGCCTCTACTTCATGTGACATTGAGTGATTGGATCAAAGCAGCATGATGTCACATTTTATGGTTTGCTTTACAATCCTCAGAAACCTCCCTTTAGCCACTGGTCTCAAAATCGGATTTGATACTTAGGGGTCGATTCATGGAATTAATGTGCGCCAAAAATTCCCGCGCAGAGGTGCCAAAAAGTGTGAATCGCAGGAAAAGTGCGAAAATCGCAGTGCAAGTGTGAAAATCGCAGGAAAACCAGCGCACAGCGATTCATGGAAGTCCGTGCACGAGAAAAACATCGGATGTGCGCTAAAAATGTGCACCGCGCACGCCGGCGCACAGGTCATCCAACAGCGTGCGCCACGGCCACTGCGAAATCGCACATAGCGCGGCGCACATCACAAAAGTAGGCAGAACACGGGGCGTAACACTCGGAATGGGGAACAACGCGTGAAAATATGGGCGTCACGGGGGAAGTACAGGAGGCAAGTGCGTGGAACGCCCACACGCTCGCCTACAACACGTATTCATGGAATCGAATAGGGCAAACCAGCGCATGGTCATAGACGCGCACAGGGCCAAACAAATACGCCACAAGAAAGCAGGCGGTAGCGCCCTGCGACTGAAAAAAATGTGCGCCAAAATGTGCGCTAACAAAAAGCACCCATATACAGCCATGATGAATGGCCCATACAGTGGCCCTCTAGGACAAATGAGGTGCAAAGGGGCACCGACAAACACGAACACCCGCTGTGTGAAAAATAGCATGTGTGCCTGTTCCTGGGTGCGCGGGAAGTTCCACACGCGATTAGCCTGGGTATGTGTACTTCGGGGTGCGCGGGAAGTTCCACACGCGATTAGCCTGGGTACGTGTACTACGGGGTGCGCGGGAAGTTCCACACGCGATTGGCCTGGGTAGGTGGGGGTGCGCGGGAAGTTCCACACATGATTAGCCTGGGTACGTGTACTACGGGGTGCGTGGGAAGTTCCACACGCGATTGGCCTGGGTAGGTGGGGGTGCGTGGGAAGTTCCACACGCGATTGGCCTGGGTATGTGTACTTCAGGGTGCACGGGAAGTTCCACACGCGATTGCCCTGGGTACGTGTATTCCGATGTGTGCGGAAGATTCACATGCGATTTCTGCAGGGTATGTGTATTTCGGTGGTGCTGGGGAATGCTACACGTGATTTGGCCATGTGGGTCCCCCCAGGTGTTCCCTCTACACCCTCCACGGCCCCTGCAGACAGCCCACACCACAGGGTACTACCCTGCACCCCTGCTCATGTCCCACAGGCAACCCATCCACCATGGCCATGCCCACCAGCCAACCCACATGTCACCTTGCACTACTGATCACCAACACATGTCTCCCACCACCCCCAGCCCCCAGCCACCAGGGGCAGCCTCCACCAGGCCCCCACTCATGTCCCCTATTACCCCCACCCCCAGCAGTGCAGGGGCAGCCTCCACCAGGCCCCCACTCATGTCCCCCTGCACCCCCACCCCCCAGCAGTGCAGGGGCACCCTCCACCAGGCCCCCACTCATGTCCAACTCATGTCTCCCACCACCCTCACCCCCCAGCCACCAGCGGCAGCCTCCACCAGGCCCCCACTCATGTCCCCCTGCACCCCCACCCCCCAGCAGTGCAGGGGCAGCCTTCACCAGGCCCCCACCCATGTCTACCACCACCCCCACCCCCCAGCCACCAGGGGCAGCCTCCACCAGGCCCCCACTCATGTCTCCCACCACCCCCACCCCCCAGCAGTGCAGGGGCAGCCTCCACCAGGCCCCCACTCATGTCTACCACCACCCCCACCCCCCAGCCACCAGGGGCAGCCTCCACCAGGCCCCCACTCATGTCCCCCTGCACCCCCACCCCCCAGCAGTGCAGGGGCAGCCTCCACCAGGCCCCCACCCATGTCTACCACCACCCCCACCCCCCAGCCACCAGGGGCAGCCTCCACCAGGCCACCACTCATGTCTCCCACCACCCCCACCCCCCAGCAGTGCAGGGGCAGCCTCCACCAGGCCCCCACTCATGTTCCCCTGCACCCCCACCCCCCAGCAGTGCAGGGGCAGCCTCCACCAGGCCCCCACTCATGTCTCCCACAACCCCCACCCCCCAGCAGTCAGGGGCACCCTCCACCAGGCCCACACTCATGTCTCCCACCACCGCCTACCCCCCAGCAATCAGGGGCACCCTCCACCAGGCCCCCACTCATGTCTCCCACCACCCCCACCCCCCAGCCACCAGGGGCACCCTCCACCAGGCCCCCACTCATGTCCAACTCATGTCTCCCACCACCCTCACCCCCCAGCCACCAGGGGCAGCCTCCACCAGGCCCCCACTCATGTCTCCCACCACCCCCACCCCCCAGCCACCAGGAGCAGCCTCCACCAGGCCCCCACTCATGTCTCCCACCACCCCCACCCCCCAGCAGTGCAGGGGCAGCCTCCACCAGGCCCCCACTCATGTCTCCCACCACCCCCACCCCCCAGCCACCAGGGGCACCCTCCACCAGGCCCCCACTCATGTCCAACTCATGTCTCCCACCACCCTCACCCCCCAGCAGTGCAGGGGCAGCCTCCACCAGGCCCCCACTCATGTCCCCTATTACCCCCACCCCCTAGTCACCAGGGGCAGCCGCCACCAGGCCCCCACTCATGTCTCCCACCACCGCCACCCCACAGCAGTGCAGGGGCAGCCACCACCAGGCCCCCACTCATGTCTACCACCACCCCCACCCCCCAGCCACCAGAGCAGCCTCCACCAGGCCCCCACTCATGTCTCCCACCACCCCCACCCGCCAGAAGTGCAGGGGCAGCCTCCACCAGGCCCCCACTCATGTCTCCCACCACCCCCACGGCCCAGCCACCAGGGGCAGCCTCCACCAGGCCCCCACTCATGTCTACCACCACCCCCACCCCCCATCAGTGCAGGGGCAGCTTCCACCAGGCCCCCACTCATGTCCCCCTGCACCCCACCCCCCAGCAGTGCAGGGGCAGCCTCCACCAGGCCCCCACCCATGTCTCCCACCACCCCCACCCCCCAGCCACCAGGGGCAGCCTCCACCAGGCCCCCACCCATGTCTCCCACCACCCCCACCCCCCAGCAGTGCAGGGGCAGCCTCCACTAGGCCCCCACTCATGTCCCCCTGCACCCCCACCCCCCAGCAGTGCAGGGGCAGCCTCCACCAGGCCCCCACTCATGCCCCCCAGCCGTGCGATTTGCCTGGGTACGTGTACCTCGTGGTGCGCGTGAACTTCCACACGCGATTAGCCTGGGTACGTGTACTTCGGGGTGCGCGTGAACTTCCACACGCGATTTGCCTGGGTACGTGTACTACGGGGTGCGCGGGAAGTTCCACACGCGATTGGCCTGGGTATGTGTACTTCGGGGTGCGCGTGAACTTCCACACGCGATTGGCCTGGGTACGTGTACTTCGGGGTGCGCGTGAACTTCCACATGTGATTGGGCCTGTGAGAGTGGGGTACATGTATTCCAGGGGTGGGCGGGAATATTTACCCGCGACTGTGCCTGTGAGAGCATGCTACGTGTATTCCTGGGGTGGGCGGGAAGATTCACACGTTCGCCTACGACGTGCCGAAAAATAAATGGTCCAATCCTGAGACACGTACGCCAGCATGAAGCAGGCATACGTCGACCCGCGCAGCATAAAAGTGCGCGCAAACAACAAACAAGCTCATACGCCAGGATGAATATTCCATTCCTAGCAGCAGTGGCCGTGGGTTACCAAAGGAGGAGGAGGAGGGTAGTGAGGGCCTGAATTTTCACTCCCAGAACCAGCCTTTTTGGGATGCCTGATGACCAGGTGTGTGGGAGGTACAGGTTTCCCCCACACATAATACTGGACCATGTCAGTGAGTGAGAGGATGACCTCACATCACCCACCCTGTGCTCCCAAGCACTCAGCCCCCTGGAGAAGGTCCTCAATGTACTGCACGTCTTCGCCACAGGATCATTTCAGCGGACAAGTGCCATAGTGGGTGGGGTGTCACAGGCCACGCAGTCACGCTACCTACACCATGTCTTGAACATCATCACTGCACGCCCATCAGTCCGTAGGCACATATACCTGCCCAGGACACCTGCAGAAAGGCAGGCTGCCACCCTCGATTTCTACGGTGTGGCACAATTCCCAAAAGTGCTAGGTGCCATTGACTGCACCCATGTGGCACTACGTCCCACCAGGGCATCTGAGCACATCTACTGGCATTCCATCAACGTGCAGGTAATGTAGTATGTAATGCTAAGGGAATCATCACCTCAGTATATGCCAACTATCCAGGGTCCACCCACGACAGCTTCATTTACCGAATGTCTACCCTAAGCCGGGACCTAGAAGCTGGGCGGCATGGCGATACATGGCTGCTTGGTGAGTATGAATGCCACTGCACATGCATGCATGTCAGATGCAGAGTTATGTCACTACCCCACTAATGATACCCATCACCTCCTCACCAGGGGACAGTGCCTACCCGCTGAGCACCCAAATGATGACGCCAATTCGGAACCCCATCACGCCTCCAGAGGTAAGATACAACGCAGCCCATATTGCAACCCGGGGCATAGTGGAGCGCACATTCGGAGTGCTCAAGTCACGCTTTCGCTCCCTTGACCGTTCTGGTGGGCAGCTGTTATATGCGCTCCCAATAGTGTGCAGGATCATAGTGGCAGCATGTGTCCTGCACAATGTTGCAACACGCCGGGGCCTGGCCGTGGACATGGTGGTGCCCCCACATCCCCAACCACATGCACACCCGCTGCGCAGGGGAGGGGAGAGGGCACGGGGTGAGGCAGCCCGTACGCAGCTGGTGGCTAATTACTTCACATAGAAATCACACCCTAGTGGAGTGCACACAGGCCTGGCACATACCATCTGATAAGCAATGATGACTCGACCTGACAATTAAGACGAACAATGGGACTGTCAACTGTCAGAGCCATAGCAGCCTGAGATTGTTCATGTGGAAGTGTCACAATGTGTGCATCCCTACCTACACAAACACCACCAATGCAGTGTCATGAAAAGACACTTCCATGCTTCAGAAATGAATACCCACTTGCAAAATACTACATGAAAACAGTGCCATGTCACCCACCCCCTCCCCGGCACGGCCACACAACACACCATGGCATGTCATGCAATGTGAGAGGAAAGAAATTAATCCCCACAACATGCCCCAAGTGTCAGCAGCTACAGTGTACCTAATGGAAACATGTCCACACATGAAATGCTCACAGTAATGCAGGACCTACAACCCACATTACCAAATACTTACCAAGAATACCAATCACCTACACAACCTCTAACCTACCTTAAACATGACATTACAGACTTAAAAATTAGCTAGCCTCACCACCTGATGATGACAGCCCTCCGAACACTTCCAAGTATACAGTGTTAGCGCCACGCAAGAGTGTAGGTGCACTGCTTACAACATGGACTCCAGTTCCAAGGTGGACCGCATTGTGAAGACATGAGGAATAGACCTGCAAATATGGAGGATGAGATGGATGCAGAGGCACATATCAATACACCACGCAGTGTACAATACAACAACAATATGCACTATGAATGTATACACAGTATTGACTACAGATTGCCCACACAGCTCATGTGAGTCCAATGTCACCATGTACGTCAATGTCACTTGGGCACACCCTTTGCAAGCCCATGGAAACGGGAAGCAGGAGGGGTGTGTGTGACAAAAACCCAAGCATCTGAACCAAATCCATGACAAGCCTGCATGTGCCCAGCCACAATGCAGCGTATACCAACGGGAGCCACACAAGGCAACACACTGTCCCAAAAAAAAAATAAAAAAAAATGGCCATTAATGGGCCCGGGGGGGGGGGGGTGGATATGGGGAGGCCACCCAGGAGGTCCGAGGACAGGGTGCACACCAAAACCCACCTGTGTGGATCTTGCGAACACCTCCATGGGCTCATGGCCTACACGGCTACCCTATTGTGGGAGTATCACTGCTGTCGCTATCCTCACCCTCTGCTGCTGCATCCGGAGGTGGTGGCACTATGGGAGGCAGCCCATGCAAAGCCCTAGTCTGTTCCTCCATGGCTGCAAGCATGCGGGTGTGGTAGGTCTCGTTCTGGAGGATAAGTGTGCGGAGGTCCCCATGCAACAACTCACGGGATGCCCGGACCTCCGCCCTAGTTTCCTGCATCTCAGCTGAGAGCGTACGGGTGAGACACTCCAGCTGCTGTTCTGTCCTTCGGTTTGTTGAAGCCTCAAGCTCAACAAGAGTCGTCCTGAGGTGAAGGAGTTCCAGCCTCAGGGCTTCCCTGTGGCCCTGGGACTCTATGGAGATGGCTTCCTGCAGAGTCACCAGTGCCGCCCGCCTGTCCCTGTCGGATGCCAACATGTCCTCCCTGTGTGACTGGCAGATGGAGTCGGTTGCCTGCTGTAGTCGCTCCATCAGCCTTTCGGGGGGGACAATGGAAGTGGCCACCCTATCCATGGCCTTTGCCATCATCTCTGATGATGCTGCCTGTTGGGTTGCCATACCGTAAATGGATTGCTCCCATGCGGTATTGCCAGGTGGTGTACGGCCACCACGTCGGCGGGCACCACACCTCTCTGGGGCAAGGCGAACTGTGCCTTGCTTTGCCGGCACTGCCTGAGGCTGCAGGACTGCATTCCCCCTCTGATCTGCTGGCCCAGGAACAGGATCAGATGTTGCGGAGTGTGACCCTGCATCCGTAACCACCAAAGGCGTACCTGCCAACACTGACATCCCCATTGAGGGTTCTAACCCTGGTGCAGGTGGGTCGGACAGAACAGAATCCCTCCCAGGAACACTCACCTGCGACGGCACGTAGGTCTCATCATCCGAATCAACACCTGATTACAGCTCGGGGGAGGTGCAGCCAGAGACACCCCTTGAGAGCACGACCTGCAGCAGTTCTGGGTTCTCACCCACCACCACACCACGTCCCTTACTGGTGGTCGGTCGGCCCTCAGACCCCTCCTGGGTCTGCACCATCTCCACAACCCCAGCAGTATCAAGTGCGTCTTCCCCTGCAAAGACATAAAAGAAAACAAATGGAAACAGGCATTAGCACTATGGTATTAGGGCTGAGAGGCTACAGAAACAGTACTTGATTGACACATGTCCCACATGACTAAAACACTCCCATGCATGCACCGTCACTGCGTGTGATGGGGAGGCAGATGGCACACATTGATGACACCAAGATGGAAGATGAACACATTTGCTGCATGCTGCCTAGCAGTGGCATCACACATTGGCCAGTGATTGGCAGGTCAAATACACATGCCATCACACAGATGGCATGTACCCTAGCCATGAAGTGAAGAGGGAGAGGAGGTCACCAATTGTTCATTCAGTCCAGTTTGTTCATATAATTGATTATTTTCATTGTAATGGTCCAAATGTTTAACCTGCAGCTGCCAGTCAAAAATGGTCCTATAGCACAGGGACATGTCCAAACTAATCATGTCCACGAAACTGAGCCAGTCCACTGTACCATAGCCATGTCAGACATGTGACAATAGGACTGAGAAATCCCGAGTAAAAGTGGTGGTATGCAAACAATCTGCCTGAATGAACAGAGGCAAATAAGCAACAGCGTTGTGGCAAGATAACACTCCAAGGGCAACTGGCGTGGTGTTGGGCTGGATGTCTAATGTTGGCCGAAGGGATGCTGCTATACCCAAATGCTGTTGCCAAGAATGTATAGGAAGAGGCACATGGGTGAGCCGAACCATTCAGGCACACACACCCTCCCCTGGCACCCAAACAGAAGCGCTCCCACACACACCATGCACATGGATGACACACACATGCATGTGCACTCACCGGACAATGCCTCATAATCTGCCAGTTCTCCCACGCCTTGGATCTGTTCCTCCGTGACGTAGGTCCCAGCAACCTGCTCATGTGGAGTGAGTTCTATGTCATCTGCTGGAGACCCACCTCCAGTCACTAGAGTTGCGGCATGACTTGAGGCCAGCTTATTCTTTGCCCTGCGCTTCAGGTCATTCCAGCGCTTGTAGCATTCATTAGCTGTGCACCTCACGATTCCAAGGGCACTTATGATGTCCGCAATGGTCTGCCAGTGTGCCTGACGTTGTGCAGGTGTGGTCTTGGATCCTGCAACAATCACCATTTCGCGGTCACGTGCGGACACATACTCTACAAGTGCATTCAGTTTGGCCTCATTGAAGCTGGGCTTCCTTGATGGGCCGAACTGTGTAGCCGTGTCTGGGGCATCAGCCTCTACTGGACGAGCACTCTTCCTCTTCCGCTTGGAAGGTGGTGGGGATCCGGAGTGTCCTGCGCCGCTCTGGACACTAGGGGCAGGAGCGTGGGATTGCACACTCAGCATGGGAGTTAGTGCAGGCATTATCTCAAGTGTGATGGTGTCAGGGGGAATGTCAGCATGATGGACTTGGACCGACACTGTCCTGGATGGGTGTGTGAGAGGTGGGGTGGATGGAGCCTCAGCTGCCCCTGCAGCCTCCCCAGCCTGCCTACGCGGGGCAGCAGATGACCTAGCTGCCCCTGATCCACGTGGCCTGATGACACCAACGTTCACCGGCGCACGTGGCCTAGACCTGCTGACCTGGAAGTCAGCCATGGAGTCACCCTGTGCCAGGTCTGGTTCCACAGTGGGCTGGTCCAACAAGGGCTGAGCATGGATGGTGTCAGACACGGTAACCTCAACCAGGGGGGGGGCATGGGTGTCCCTGACTGCTCCTCCACACATGGGGGGCTAGGAGCACCCTGCAAGTCACAGCCACGTCCCCTACTGGATCCACCACGGCCACCACTTGGGGCTCGGCCACCTTTGCCACCCTTACGGCTTGTTCACCTCCCAGCCATGGCACTGATGTTATTGTGTGTATGGGAGTCGATGTGAACTATTGTCCTGGGCAATTGGGGGTCAAAGGGGTTGGGTACCAGATGGTAATCGTACCCTAGTGCTCTAGAAAGGCTGTATGTCACCCCTGGGGAAAGATGACGGGTCACGCAACGCACAGGCACCCCAAAAAAGCGAAGTAAGGTGCACGCAACCCCTCCTAGACCACGTGCGTGGAAAAATAAACCTGCACTATGCTGTGGCACCCAGGAACACAAGAATGAACGTATGCGTGTCACACGCAGCCTAGAATGACCTCTGAAGGGGTACGCGACACACGGGGCAAGCACAGATGTTAAATACGTGCGCGACTCACCGTCCGCCAGGAACAAAAGCGTCAAAAATATGCGCATGTGCGCGTTGGCAACACCCCCGCCAAAAGAAGAATTGTACGCTGTCTGAGGAGACAGGACAACAGTAGTAGGGAACGCTGTTTGAGGAAACAGGCCCAGGAAAAAGAGGAAAAGAGAAAAAGCTGTCAGAGGTAACAGGGAGTACGAACTGGAAACGCCGTGAAGTAAATCGCGTGTGAACCGACAAGAAGTACAGATTTCACCCACTCGCTCTCCACGAAAAGCACGTACAAGGAAATGGCGTTCTACACGTACCTTTTATACACACGTCACAGACGCGCATATGCAATGAGGCCATTTCCACCAATTACGCGCTTTGACACTCGGACGTGTATCTCTACATTTTTACACGCGCCATTCTCTACGGCCATGCGCGTGACGTCACAGCTGCGCATGGTGGCCTTTGGGCCAATGAAATCGCATATGCGAGCACACGTGGTAAAACTGCACGTCCGAGTGTCATCGCGTGTAATCGGAGGGAAGTGAGCGTACACGCGATTGGCCTGGGTACGTGTATTTCTGGGGTGCGCAGGAAGTTCCACACGCCATTGGTGGACATCCACGTCTGCTCTGTCATCACGTGTAATGAGGGAAACACCCGCGCGCCTCACGTCACAGACGCGCTCACGCGCTAAGGGCCTTTGGTCCAATGAAATCGCATATGCGTGCTGACGTGCATACGCGCTAAGGGCCTTTCCTCGATTTACACGCAGACATGCAGGATTTTCACGTGCCAAATCACTCCGTATCAAGCTGGCCACGCGTAAGCACACGGAAGACCACGCTCCTGCCCAAAAGGCCAAATTACTGCCTCCCAGAGCCCCGAGCAGCCTCCCACGAGCCATTTGCTGCTGCCTGCCTGCCTGCCTGCCTGCTGCCACCGCGCCCTGCCATTTGGTGCCTGCACATCAGCCATCTGCAGGGGTCCATTTGCTGTGTCCACCCCTGCTGGAACAGAAGACTCCCGACTGGGATACCATCGCTCCACAGCCCAGCCCCAGGACCCAGTTGCCCACCCACTCCTGCCTCTGGGGTTGCCATGTCGGGCACTGCTACATCTGGCACCACTGGCAACCCCCGGCCAGAAAGGCAGAGGGGCACCAGCTTCACTGCCTACCGAAGTTAGTGTCCTGGTGGAGCAAGTCCTGGGGCAGTATGATGCCCTCTTCGGAAGTAAGCGCGCCAACAAGGAAGGACGGACTCGGATCTGGACGGACATCGTGACTGCCATCTACGCGGAGGGGGTGGCCGTCCGCGACTACCAACATGTCAAGAAGCGCTGGGATGACTGCAGGTCCAGGACCCTCTTGAAGGCCCGGCGCCTCGTGGAGGGGGGCCGGGGCCACATGAGTACCATCCAGATGAGGGTCCTGGAACGCGTAGGCCCAGCGCTCCACGCCCAGATCCTTGAGAGGCAGACCCGACTGGAGTTCAGCGGTAAGTGGCCAAGCATTGCTGTGTGAGACAGGGCATGTCGCAGTGTGCTGGTTGTCTGATACTTGCCTGTATTTGTGACATAGGCCATCTATGCATGTGTGTGTGCAGGGACGTCATGCATGTGAGACCAGTAATGTGTGAACCACACGGTTGGTGCATGTGTTCAAATGCAACATGGGTTGCCCTATGCGGAATGGCCACATGAAAGCATGGCAGTCTCTGTTCCTGGACATGGGTGAGGGATGGGTACTGATGCCATGTACATGTATGCTGTCCATGTCTGTGTGTCTGACCTGCGTGTCTGTGACTTGTGAATGCCAGGGATGCATGACACATGTCTGTTGCAATGTTCAGGTTCACTGATGCAGCCTAGTCATCCTTGTATCCACTGTGTCTGTGGTGTACGAGGCCAGATGGATGAAACTAGGGTGAAGTGTGTGCATGTGATAGGCATGGCACATGATGCATGTGAGTTCCAAAAACAACAGTGTATGTTTCAAGAATCACTTGGACATGTATGCTAATGTCCATAGCATGCGCCATGCCTGTTACCGCATGTGTTTTACCTGCACTGAGCCATGTGTTGTGGAGGGACATGATGGAAGTGATCTTTGACAGTGCCACTCATCTGCTATTGCTTCCTGTCTAGGGGACCATTGTACAGTACCCTGATGCTTGTGTTCTATGTCTCCCTCTACACAGCGCCACGTGAAGAAGAGGGCGGAACGGCTCTGTGGAGCAAAGCGGCGGGGATGCCCCCACGGCTGCAGCGGAAGGGGTGGGTGAGCCCCCACAGGGGCTTGCAACGGCGGAAGACGGGGTGGAGCCATCCAGGTTGGTGGTTTCCACAGAGGAGGAGGAGGCCGCTACTGAGGCGCACATGGGGCCTGGTGGGGCCATCCCTGCTGGTGCAAGTGTTGCAGTCCAGGGGCAGGGGCAGGAGGCAGCACAGGTCGCCGTGGAGGGTCCTGTGCATGTCACTGTCCCTGACACTGTGACTGCACCACCATGCACCAGCAGGGATGCCCCATCCCAGGCCCGTCCACAGGTAGGGGGGATGTCCATGTCATCTGACTCCCCTCCACCTGCGTACGAGGGGACCCCTGGCCATATGGAGAAGGTCCTCATTGGTGTCGCGTTGTGCACAGGTGCAATTCGTGATGAGGTGCGTGCTTCCCGGGAGGAGCATGCACGTCATCACGGAGAGCACTGTGCCGACGTGGCCCAGTTGGGAACGGCCATGGTCGGGGGTTTCCTACATGTGTCGGCCAATCTGGCGACCCTCTCCTCCTCTGTGGAGACTGTGCACCAGTCGTTCTCCAGTCGTTCTCCATGCCGTCTTCCGGCCCAGATGCCACCTGGGCCCCCTGTGGACCTGCCCCGACCAATGCAGCCGGCTCGGTGGGGATGTGACGGCATCATCGGGCAGGGCACGTGCACGACGGCGTCAGTGGATACCATCAGCCTGGATGCCGTCGTGCTGGCACAGGCAGTTGCGTCGGAGGCAGCGGCAGGCTCGACGTGGGAGGCATCATGGCTCGGGGCCATCAACATCAGGGGTGCAGGCATCGGCCGGAGGGCAGGAAAACCCTGGAATGGGAGTGGCTTCCGTGTGGGAGCGGTTGGGCCAGCAGATAGGTGCGGAGCGGCAGCGGGCAGAGGAGGAATGACTCACAATGGTCAGGCCGGAGAACTCCATGCGGAGGGCGCTGAGGCAGGCTGAGTGCCTCGAGGGTCTTTGCAGGGAGTTGGAGCTGGACACTGCTTTATCCCTGCGAGACCTCGGGTCCAGGGAACATGCCCGCCTCCAAGCCATTGAACAGGAGTTCGATGATGCCCTGGCCCATGACAACATCCAGTGAGCCGTTGGACTAGCCCGCTGCCCATGTAAATAGTCATGTAGTTAGTGTTAGGTTTCCTTTGTTTTTGCATTTTCTTTGGACCTTTTGGACAATGGGCCTCATTTTTGTATATAGTTATTTTTTATTAGGTAGTGTTGTTAGATAGGTTTCATTTCTTTTGTTGGGATCATGGACCCTGGCTTGTTCACCTGTACATAGTTCACTGTTGGATTTTCTTTTCTTTTTACAATTTACCCATGGAGCAATGGCTTTCAATTATAATTTCCCATTGGATTTTCTTTTCTGGACTGTGACTTTGGACACCATTCCTTTGGATTGTGATTTTTGGTTTTGCATTTTTTCATGGACATGCTTCTTTTTACTTTTTTTACATTCACATTTCTGTTGGTTTATTTTTGATTCAATTCATGTTTTCTTTAATACATATTTTTTGATCAAACTTCAATGTGTAGTATCATCTCATTGGTTTCATGCATATCATGATATGGGTTTTGAGATTCACTGTCTCCCATTGAGTGTATGTGAGGGACATGTGTTCGTTTCCAAACTTGCAATTGCAGTTCTATCATGTAATTGCCATTTCTGAGTGGGTGGATGCAATACTCGGGTGGGTGTTTTGCATTTGGAGGCTGACCATAGGGACCGGGGATCTAGATTGTGATGACATGTTGGCTGGGGAACATGAGTTGGACATGAGTGGGGGCCTGCTGGCAGGTGCCCCACAGTGATGGGGGGTGAGGGTGCAGGGGAACATGAGTTGGACATGAGTGGGGGCCTGCTGGCAGGTGCCCCACAGTGCTGGGGGGTGAGGGTGCAGGGGAACATGAGTTGGACATGAGTGGGGGCCTGCTGGCAGGTGCCCCACAGTGCTGGGGGGTGAGGGTGCAGGGAAACATGAGTTGGACATGAGTGGGGGCCTGCTGGCAGGTGCCCCTGGTAGCTGGGGGGTGGGGGTGGTGGTAGACATGAGTGGGGGCCTGGTGGAGGCTGCCCCCGGTGGCTGGGGGGTGGGGGTGGTGGTAGACATGAGTGGGGGCCTGGTGGAGGCTGCCCCTGGTGGCTGGGGGTGAGGGTGGTGGGAGACATGAGTTGGACATGAGTGGGGGCCTGGTGGAGGGTGCCCCTGACTGCTGGGGGGTGGGGGTGGTAGGAGACATGAGTGGGGGCCTGGTGGAGGCTGCCCCTGGTGGCTGGGGGTGGGGGTGGTGGTAGACATGGGTGGGGGCCTGGTGGAGGATGCCCCTGGTGGCTGGGGGGTGGGGGTGGTGGGAGACATGAGTTGGACATGAGTGGGGGCATGGTGGAGGGTGCCCCTGGTGGCTGGGGCGTGGGGGTGGTGGGAGACATGAGTGGGGGCCTGGTGGAGGCTGTCCCTGGTGGCAGGGGGGTGAGGGTGGTGGGAGACATGAGTTGGACATGAGTGGGGGCCTGGTGGAGGGTGCCCCTGACTGCTGGGGGGTAGGGGGTGGTGGTAGCCCTGAGTGGGGGCCTGGTGGAGGCTGCCCCTGGTGGCTGGGGGGTGAGGGTGGTGGGAGACATGAGTTGGACATAAGTGGGGGCATGGTGGAGGGTGCCCCTGACTGCTGTGGGGTGGGGGGGGTGGGGGTGGTGGGAGACATGAATGGGGGCCTGGTGGGGGCTGCCCCTGGTGGCTGCGGGTGGGGGTGGTGGTAGACATGGGTGGGGGCCTGGTGGAGGCTGCCCCTGCACTGCTGGGGGGTGGGAGTGGTGGGAGACGTGAGTGGGGGCCTGGTGGAGGCTGCCCCTGGTGGCTGGGGGCTGGGGGTGGTGGTAGACATGAGTGGGGGCCTGGTGGAGGCTGCCCCTGCACTGCTGGGGGGTGGGAGTGGTGGGAGACATGAGTGGGGGCCTGGTGGAGGCTACCCCTGGTGGCTGGGGGGTGGGGGTGGTGGTAGACATGAGTGGGGGCCTGGTGGAGGCTGCCCCTGGTGGCTGGGGTTGGTGGTAGACATGGGTGGGGGCCTGGTGGAGGCTGCCCCTGCACTGCTGGGGGGTGGGGGTGGTGGGAGACATGAGTGGGGGCCTGGTGGAGGCTGCCCCTGCACTGCTGGGGGGTGGTGGGAGATATGAGTGGGGGCCTGGTGGAGGCTGCCCCTGCACTGCTGGGGGGTGGGGGTAATAGGGGACATGAGTGGGGGCCTGGTGGAGGGTGCCCCTGACTGCTGGGGGGTGGGGGTGCTGGGAGACATGCATTGTTGATCAGTAGTGCAAGGTGACATGTGGGTTGGCTGGGGGCATGCCCATGGTGGATGGGCTGCCTGCGGGACATGAGCAGGGGTGCAGGGTAGTCCCCCGTGGTGTGGGCTGCCTGCAGGGGCCGTGGAGGTTGTAGAGCGAACACCTGGGAGGACCCACTTGGCCAATTCACGTGTAGTACTCCCCAGAACCCCTGAAATACATGTACCCTGCTGAAATCGCATGTGGAACTTCCCGCGCACCCCTGAAATACACGTACCCTGCTGAAATTGCGTGTGGAACTTCCCGCGCACCCCTGAAATACACGTACCCTGCTGAAATCGCGTGAGGAACTTCCCACGCACCCCTAAAATACACGTACCCTGCTGAAATCGCGTGTGGACTTCCCGCGCACCCCTGAAATACACGTACCCTGCTGAAATCGCGTGTGGAACTTCCCGCGCACCCCTGAAATACACGTACCCTGCTCGCACGGGCCCAATCGCGTGTGGACATTCCCGCACACCCCTGCAATACACGTACCCTGCTGAAATCGCGTGTGGAACTTCCCGCGCACCCCTGAAATACACGTATCCTGCTCGCACGGGGCCAATCGCGTGTGGAACTTCCCGCGCACCCCTGCAATACACGTACCCTGCTGAAATCGCGTGTGGAACTTCCTGCGCACCCCTGGAATACACGTACCCTGCTCGCACGGGGCCAATCGCGTGTGGAACTTCCCGCGCACCCCTGAAATACACATACCCTGATGGAATAGCGTGTGGAACTTCCCGCGCACCCCTGAAATACACGTTCCCTGCTGAAATAGCGTGTGGAACTTCCCGTGCACCCCAGAAATACACGTACACTGCTCGCACAGGGCCAATCGCGTGTGGAACTTCCCGCGTACCCCTGAAATACACGTACCCTGCTCGCACGGGGCCAATCGCGTGTGGAACTTCCCGCGCACCCCTGAAATACACGTACCCTGCTGAAATCGCGTGTGTAACTTCCCGCGCACCCCTGAAATACACGTACCCTGCTGAAATCGCGTGTGGAACTTCCCGCGCACCCCTGAAATACACATACCCTTCTTGCACGGGGCCAATCGCGTGTGGAACTTCCTGCGCACCCCTGCAATACACGTACCCTGCTGAAATCGCGTGTGATACTTCCCACGCACCCCTGAAATACACGTACCCTGCTGGAATCGCGTGTGATACTTCCCGCGCACCCCTGAAATACACGTACCCTGCTGATTTTGCGTGTGATACTTCCCATGCACCCCTGATGCACACGTACACAGGACAATCGCGTGTGGAACTTCCTATGAACCACTAAAATACACGTTCCCCGCTTGGCGTTTGCTGTTTGCCAGCCCTGTGAACTGGTCCAGGGTTAGCACAGCCCTTTGCGATTATTTGGGGATTTTGAAGGCTTTTCCTTGCGCGAGGGCGTTCTTGGGGGCGTAACTGGCGCTGCTGCGGGGTCGCTGCGCCACGATGCGCCACGGCTGGTTTTGGATGCAAAAATCCATGAATACGCTGTGCACGGAAATCGATTTTAGCGCACGTGGCTGGCGTAGACATTCGCACGGGCACGCTGTGCGCCAGTCGCGTGCGCCACTTTTGTGCGAATTTCTATGAATTACCTTGTTAATGTACATTTCTACATTGGTCACCTTTATACAAATCATACACAAAGATGCCATATTTTATGTAGCAGCTATTCCTCAAAACCCCGCAGAGGTGGCATCTTGTCTCAACTTTCTACAGAATTTTGTCCTTTTCGCTATGAACACAATTTCCAAACTTTATGCAACTTTCCACAAATGTGTGTGTTTAACATAGGGATGTGCGTGTACATTTTCACACTCACATTTATACATTTCGCCTAAAATCACATATATTGCCATTGCTGTCCAGAACATGTCACATGGTTTTGCCGCCTCTTAAAACGTGCAGTCGAAAATTAGATTAATAACTCTGTCCTTTTTATATTAAACACCCAATTGAATAGCAAGTTATGAGTCTTTTAGAAATTGTTCTTTGTTCATGTTTAGCAACAGATGGTCTGCCCCTTTTTGTCTCCCTGCAGTCCAGGGGCACCCCCCTCCTTGTTTGTTCCTTCCACAGGCCTTTTATAACCACCTTCACACCTCCAGTTTCCTGGGCTTCACCTCTGTCATTGTTCCTTCTCTTTCCATAGACAAAAGTCTGGGCTAACCAGCTATTAGCACCTCCCCGTGAGTTTCTGCTGAGAGGAAGGCCCTCCTTCTTGGAGAAACCTGCTTTTCCAGTTCTTGTAGCTCAGCCAAGCTAATTAACTTCTTAAATCCAGCAAAAACCAAATTTGTTGCATCAAACATAAATACATTTCTTTCTTAGCCTTAAAATCTGTGGGATCAAAAAACACAACTAAAATCTGTATTCCTTTTTGGCAACAATCCTTTTTATGTTTTGCTAATCCAGCAGACTTTTAGTTTTAGGTCCCTTTAAAGTTTCATCAGTAACTCATCTGACACTGTCATTCAGGTAGCCCTGGGTACTGCACCCAGATTTTGGCATGGGCTGTCAGTTTTCAGACAATCCAGTTTGTCTGAAGAATGTTTTGCTCTTCACATTAGGACTTTGTCTGTTTACAATACTTCATTAGATACATGAATTTTAGCAACAGGCAAGATTTTGAATGTTGAGAAGTGTTGTGTTGTAGGTATTTTGGAGTTTTTAGCAACACAGCAGATGTCATTTGTAGGCCCATTTCGGGGTTTCACTTGCAAAGTGCTGCTTCTCTCTCTGCACTCTGTTTGCTGGTTATGGAGCCCACTGGCACATTTCTGCAGGGTGTGCTCTATTCCACTGCACATGCACCATGGGTGGCAGGTTGTGCATCCCTCTTTTTGTGTGCTGAAGCACACAGTTTTGTAGGTTTTTGTAGATTTTTGACGTGCCAAGGGTTTTACCCCCATTGTTGACATTTCTTTCACAATAACTGGCAGGGTGATGCTGCATAGCATAGCGGAGTGGGTCAATACATCCCACAGTTCTTCCTTATGCAACTTTTATTTTCTGAAATACGTATTGTAATTTTCCTTTTGGTTTTGCCTATATAGATTTTCCCACAATGACACCAAATGGCATACACGACCATACTCGAGTTGCAATTAGTGATGGTTCTTTGAGACCACATTCTTTCCAAGCCAATATCTACTTCTTTAGTTCTACTTGTTCGAGCTCAACAGTTGCACAACCACAGGGGTATGTCCTTATGGTCTTGGCAGGCCCCATGTTTTGTGTGATACTTAACTTTTTGTTGCTTGGAATGTGCATGTTCTTATTGGTGAGGAGATCCTTCAAATGTTTACCTCCTCTGAACACGTTCCTAGGTCAGTTCAACAGTGTTTTGCCTCCTTGTAGGATGTGACAGTTTTTCTTAATGATGTTGGTTACTTTTTTGGATAAGTGAGGGTAAGTACTGATGAAAACAAGGTTGTCATTCTTCTCTTTCTTCTTATATTCTAAAAGCACTTCTCTAGCTGTTAATATAAACATGTATGTAAAGAAATGTATGCACATCTTTTAACATATGTTTGCTTGATTTAGTATAATCATTTTAACTCTTGCTAAGCATGATTGCACTTATTAACCTAAAAAATGGTTATCCTTGGTATATATTTACCAACATTTCAACAACCAATATAGTCAGAATCATATTCACTTTCATTTACACGGTTTAACTCTTTCTAGAGGTAATTAAAAATATAACAAAGGTCCCTAATCAATAATCAGAATTAATACATCTCAATTATTTAAGCCTTATGAGCTAAATTGCCACAGATAGCAAACTGTTAAAAAACACAGCAATTTACCTAATCAAAAAAACAATTAATAGAATCATTACATTTTTCTTATTAAATAATAAATATTATCAAATCCCCTCACTAGTCCTACTCTGACGAGGATTTCCCTGCCTATCAAAACTAAAGGAAAACACTCTAACATAGGATATTTGTCCCCACTTAAATATCAAATATATAAAGAAATGTATGGCAATTCATAATAACATCAACAATGATATTTACAATCTCTCTTGGTAACCTAACTCCACTTCCCCAGCTTTTAAGGTAATTCAGTTCAATGTTCAACAAAAAGGACACAAGGAAATCTGAGTGTGTAATACATTCTCAGTTCAGTTCTTTGTTCCTTCAATGTCAAAGTAAAGTTCTGTTAACCAAAGTTCAAACAACAGAAAACCTTCTCTTCTTGGTGAAATAAAGACTTCCTCAAATGGCATCAATGTCATTCCCAGCCACAATGATTTGCCACAACATCCAAGAAGAAATACCACAGTTCTTCGTTAGATTAATGTGAATACAATTTCTGCAAGAGTTAATGAAACACAGTTCTTGGTTAACACTTATTACTTCTCTCTTTACAAGATTAGGACTCACAATTGGTATCTTTGTCAGGATAGATTCACAGCACTTCTACTTCCACTTCAGCAACTTTCAAAGTACGCAAGGCACTCTTCCTCGGAATATTCCTTTTCCAGAGGGAAAGCCTCTCTGCCACTCTTGTCTGTTTGCAACAATGCTGCACTACCACCGCCTCAATTAAAACTGTTTTAAGATAGAACGAGATTCACTTTCTGTTACTTTCTGTTACTTCCACACCTTCAAGTAAACAAGTCACTCTTCCTCTGAACCTTCCTTCTTCAGAGGGGCAGTCTCTCGTGTCTGTCTGAAACAAACAAAAACCTAGAATGGCGTTTAGGACACACTTCTCTCTTCTTCCTATTGTCTTTGGCAATGCAGGTTGTATGAACATTGAAGAACAATGAATGGTAGCAATTTTCCCTTCCCCAACACTGCTTTTTCCCCCTCTGTCTACTGTTAGCTAGAATAATAACCCAGAAATTTTGTTGCCACTCTCTTGGCTTCAGGTAATGCTTGCACATCCAGGTCTTAGGAAATGCTGATGTTCTACTTGGTTCAAATTAATGTTTAGACTGCCCTTCGTCACTACTAAAGGCTGATTCCAGTCTTAATTAGGGTAATACCGTGTTCGCTCTTGGATTGGGCAGTGCTTGCTCTCTCCAACTTATAATGCCAATGTTTAAACACTTGGTTTCTCTTGGTATAATTGTTGACTGTTTACCAAATGATTCAAAGGTCACTCTTCCTTCTAGAATCTTTATTAGACACACGCAACCACTCCTTTGTGTGCATTTTACAAGTTTAAGTTCAACAATCGTGTTTCATCTCGCTTTCTCTTTACACAAGCGAAGAGAGAGAATACCTGTTCACACGCGAAGTGCTACAATTCAAGTGTTCAATTGTTGAAGGCTCACTCTTATACAAGTGCTAATTTAGCTGGATACTGTTGCCGGTGGTGTTCACACAAGAAAACAGAACTCCTGGATAAACCCACTGGCTTCTCTGTTCCTTTCTATGCATGTTGAACAACTTTTACAACACCTGGCTTCATTCTGGACCCACACCCTTCCTCGCTGAAGGTGTCTGGTGATAGTACAGGAAGTAGGTATAAAGTGAGGGTGTTCAAAGAGAGTCCTGGTAGTGAATGTAATGATCTTGACAAGAGGTCAGAAAGCGTAGGTAGGGAGAACAAAGAGGATGCTGGCACACTAGTCCAGTTTAGACAAGACAAGAGTAGTCAAGAGATGCTTGGCAGTGTTGAAAGGAAGGGGGTGCCAGATTTTCCTAATATTTTGGAGGTTTGGAGGTTGAGGCAAGTTGCTGCTCATGTTTTGGAGATGAAAGTAGGGAAGGTGTGAAAAGATAGATGACTCAGGGGTTTGTAGCTGAAGATGAGTAGGTGAGAGTTTCCGGTGGAAACTGGTTAGGCAGAGCAAGAGAAGAGAGAGAACATTTGTAGGGAAGCAGGGCACCTCTGTTTTGGTACAGTTTAACATCAGAGAGTGCAAAGTCATCCAATATTTAATAGCAAAGAGACAGTTGCAAATGTTAATAGAGAGAGTTCAGAAAAAGAGAAGATGTGTGTGTTATCTGCAAATAATTGATAGGAGAACCTAAAGGAGCAGACTAGTGTCCCAAGAGCAGAGGTGTAGAGTGTAAAGTGGAGTAGACCCAAGACAGAGCCTTTTTGAACACCAACAGTTAGAGGAGTGAGTTGAGAGGTGTTGTTTCCAGGAGACAGAGAACTGGTGAGGTGCCATGTAGGATTCAATCCAGGCAAGGGTTCGATATTGAATCCCAAGAAGAAAGAGAGTATTAGTGATATCAGAGTGAGTGACAGTGTCAAAGGCAGCACACAGGTCAAGGAGAATTAGGATAGAGGATAGGTTGGAGTGCTCAGAGAGGCACTGAGGTTTGACACATTCATTAGAGCAGTTTTCCGTGAATTGACAGGACCGGGCCTCGAAGGCTGTGGATATCTAAGAAATTGGTAAAACGGTTGAACGCAATCATTTCAAGCACTTTAGAGTGGTGCGCAAGGAGAGACACAGGGTAAGGATGGTTGGAGTGAGAGTCAATGAGGGTAAGGTAGATTTCCCTTTTCGCTGTATCAAGAGAGAGAGGACTTGAGAGAGTTTGGGGCAAAGAGGTAGAGTAGCAGGTTCTCATGCGTGTGGGTAGGCTTCCATTTGCATAGCAGCCAACCCACTTAGAGGTGAAAGTAAGCAGTGGCAGGTGACATGAGAATGAATCATATTATACGGATTGAAGCTGGAGAAGGCAGTGTTAGTGGAACATGCATCAGGTGTGTAGGAGGAGAGTCAGAGAGAAAGGGAGTAATGAAAGTTTTTAATTACCTTTTAGTAATAGGTGAGGAAAGTGGTGAGGAGAGGTCATAGGGTGCAAAGGAGATAGATGGTGGTGGAAACAATTGAGTGATCTGATATGGATGGTGTGACAGTAGTATTAGTGGCTGAGAGGGAGGTGGAAATGAATAAGAGATCCGAAGAGTTACCCCCTATGTGGGTAGGTAGGTTATGGATAGAGTGGAGGGTGTTGTCACTAAGAGAAGACTGAAATTCCGATTTCTGTGAAGTGGTTGGAGAGGGAAGGTTAAAGTCACCTAAGAGAATGAGGTGATGTTTAGTGGAAAGAGACTCAAGGAGTTGCCCAGGATCATCAAAGAATGGTCCAGTCGGACCAGCAGGGTGATAGATGGAGATGATGTAAACCAAGTGAGCCGGAGCAATTGTAGAGATAGTGAATACAAAAGAGGTAGGAGAGGACGTGGCATTTGATATTTGTGAGGCATTGCGGCGGGAAAGAGTATGTGTCTGATGCCTCCACCTCTGCCAGTCATTTGAGGACAGTGAATGAAGAATAGTTTGGAGTCATGCAGGGCTGGCAGAGTGGCAGTGTCAGGTGGAGAAATCCAGGTTTCAGTGATAGCAAGAAGGTCTAGGGGAGGAGAGCTGGAGTGTAAGTAGTCAGTGATAAGGGAAGTTTTGTTGCATACAGATTGAGCATTCCAGAGTGAAATGTTCAGTTGATGCAGTAAGGAAGAAAAGAGAAGTTTAGTCTCAGCAGAAGAGAGGTGAAGTGGATATGTGTTAGAGAAGGTACGATTAGCTCATCGGCTTTGTTGGAAGGAGGTGGATGCGAGACGGATTAGTGATAGTTTTGAGCTGTGAGTTTTATTATACGGATAGAAAAGGAGGATGTTGTAGCGTGATTGGAGAAAGCGTAAGAAGAGGAGAGTAGGAGGAGCAGCAGGAGGAGCAGGAGTGAATGGATTATAGGTGAGTTGCACAGTGTGGAGAAACAGCACAGTAAATCGGAAAGAGTACTCACAGGTGCAATAGAGAGGAAGACAAAGGATCATAGGCTAAGATGAAAAGAGACTGGTCAAAGGTTGGTCTTCACTCTTCACAGTTCCGCCCTTTAGCTGGAGGTGGCCTTTGTGCTACAGATAGGGTTGATCCAAGATGGCCACAGGAAGAGATGTCAACAGTCCAAGATGGCCACCTGAAGTGAGATTTCAGACAGAAAGCAAAGCCAAAAAATCAGAAGGGATGACACCCGCTCTTGTTACCTGATCGCCTAGTCCATCAGTGGTTGGTCTCCCCACTATTGTCCCTGGTGTTGCTGGGATGAGGCATTTTCTTCTTGATTGGTGTCCTCAGAGGTTCCACTTGTGGTCTTCAGCTGGAGATAGGGCTGATTCAAGATGGCCACAGGAAGAGATGTCACTGGTCCAAGATGGCCATGGGAAGTGATGTCACCAATTGAAGATGGCCACTGGAATTGAAGTTCCAGACAGAAAGTGAGGCCAAAAACGAGAAGCTATAACACACGCACCTGTCACCTGATTGCCTACTCCATTAGTGGTTTGCCTCTCTGCTATTTTTCCTGTTGTTTCTGGGATGAGGCATGTTCTTCCTGATTGGTGTTCCCAGAGGTTCCACCTCTGGCCTTCAGCTGGAGATAGGGCTGATCCAAGATGCCTACTGGAAGTGCTATCACCAATCCAAGATGGCCACTGGAAGTGAAGCCAAGAAACCAGAAGAGATAACACACACCCTTGTTACCTGATTGCTTAGTCCATCAGTGGTTGATCCCCCCACTATTGTCCCTGGTATTGCTGGGATGAGGCATTATTTTCCTGATTGGTGTTCACAGAGGAGCCTCTTGTGGCCTTCAGCTGGAGATAGGGCTGATCCAAGATGGCCACAGGAAGAGATGTCACTGGTTCAAGATGGCCACGGGAAGTGATGTCACCAATCCAAGATGGCCACTGGAATTGAAGTACCAGACAGAAAGTGAAGCCAAAAACCAGAAGCGATGACACACACAGCTGTCACCTGATTGCCTGCCCTATTAGTGGTTTGTCTCTCTACCATTGTCCCTGGTGTTTCTGGTATGAGGCATTTTTTTTCCTGATTGGTGTTCACAGAGGAGCCTCTTGTGGCCTTCAGCTGGAGGTAGGGATGATAAAAGATGGATGGAGGAAGTGATGTCACCAGTCCAAGAAGGCCACAGGAAGTGATATCACCATTCCAACAAGCCGCTGGAAGTGATTTCACCAAGATGGCCACTAGAAGTGAAGATCCAGACAGAAAGTGAAGCCAAAAACCAGAAGGGATGACACACGCTCTCATAACCTGATCACCTACTCCATTAGTGCTTGGACTCTCTGCTATTGTTCCTGGTGTTTCTGGGATTAGGCAATTTCTTCCTTATTGGTGTTCCCAGAGGTTCCACTTGTGGCCTTCAGCTGGAGATAGGGCTGACCCAAGATGGCCGCTGGAAGTGATGCCACCAATCCAAGATGGCCACCGGAAGTGAAGTTCCAGATGGAAAGTGAAGCCAAAAAACGAGAAGGGATGACACACGATCTTGTCACCGGATTGCCTAGTCATCATTGCTTGGTCTCCTCACTTTTGCCCCTGGTGTTGCTGGGATGAGGCGTTTTTTTCTTGATTGATGTTCCCAGAGGTTCCACTTGTGGTCTTCAGCTGGAGATAGGGCTGATCCAAGATGAACACAAGGAAGAGATGTCACTGGTCCAAGATGGCCACAGGGAGTGATGTCACCAATCCAAGATGGCCATTGGAAGTAAAGTTCCAGACAGAAAGTGAAGCCAAAAACAAGAAGCGATGACACACACACTTGTCACCTGATCGCCTACTCCATTAGTGGTTGGTCTCTCTGCTATTGTCCCTGTTGTTTCTGGGATGAGGCAATTTCTTCCCGATTTGTGTTCCCAGAGGTTCCACTTTCGGCCTTCTGCTGGAGATAGGCCTGATCCAAGATGACCACTGGAAGTGATGTTCCAGACAGAAGGTGAAGACAAAAAACCAGAACAGATGACACAAGCTCTTGTCACCTGATCGCCTAGTCCATCAGTGTTTGATCTCCCCACTATTGTCCCTGGTGTTGCTGGGATGAGGTGTTTTTCTCCTGATTGGTGTTCACAGAGGAGCCTTTTGTGGCCTTCAGCTGGAGATAGGGCTAATACAAGATAGCTCCAGGAAATGATGTCACTGGTCCAAGATGGCCACAGGACGTGATTTCACCAATCCAAGTTGGCAACTGGAAGTGTTGTCACCAATCCAAGATGGTCACTGTAAGTGACATTCCAGACAAAAAGTGAAGCAAAAAACCAGAAGGAATGGCACACGCTCTCATCACCTGATTGCATAGTCATCAATGGTTGTTCTCTCAGTTATTGTCCCTGGTGTTGCTGAGATGAGGAAATTTCATCCAGATTGCTGTTTCTAAGGGGACCTCTTGTGGCCTTCAGCTGGAAATGTGCAGGACAATCAGTTATGGCCTATCTGATATACTCACAAAAGGGATTCCCGAGCTCTTGGATTGTCTCTGTCTCATTTTAAGCTGTTTTGCCACTTCCAAATATCATCCATGGGAAATGATGGTACTTTGCCATCTTTAGTCAGCTCCTGCTTTCTGTAGCAGCCACTCACTTTTTCTCAGCTCCATCAATTGCTCCTAGCTACCCAGACCCTCTCAACAGTGTCTGCCAACTCAACCAAAGACTAGTACTATTCTTGATTTGATGATGCAAATAAAAACCTGTGTTTATAGAGTATCTTGGTCTAAGGGGTTTTAAACACCTGGGCAGTATAAACCAATTAGCAAGACAGCGATTTATGTCATTTAACAGAGTCCTAAATAAGATTGAAAGTCTTTGAAAATTAGGCTATGGATGGGACAAAAAAGCCCCACTAATCATTATGTAGGGGGTTGGCCAAAAGAGCTTCTGGTTCTGTTTAAACAAATAATACATTAGGATAGTTTTCAATGCTTTTTCTTAAGATGCCCAAAAAAAGCTGATTCTAAAAACTATAAGTTGATCAAATGTGACAGTAACTTTGAGATTAGGTTTTGATGTTTACACTTAGGTGTAGCAAAACACTGCCACAGTCTTAAGAAAGCTTTATTACCTTTGTCAGTATGACATATGATGACAAACCTGTGCCTGCATACAACAGCAAACAGAACCTGTGCTCTGTGGAGTCCTGGCAAGCCGGTAAAAGTCTGTCCTTGCAACCCTGTTTCACTGTTCTCTTGATATCAAACTAATTTAGTAAGATGCAGGCTAGTTTACTGTTCAGCATAATTACAATGAAGCATCTCAATGATACAACATGATATGGGGTTCAGATTCAGCCCCAGACAAAAAGGAAATTGCATTTGGCTAAGTTGGGCCTAAAAATGCAGAGCATTGAAAACACACAGAGATGACTGCCAAATTGAAAGGGCCGAATTTCATTCTAAACTGCCATATCAAAATTCTATTGTAGAGAAATACAATTAAATGGGCCCTGCATTCGATTGACGAATCCCAAAACGAAAGGCATATTTATGAATACAAGTGACTTAGGCCCCAAAGTGCACTTTTCCCAAAAGAAAGATGCCATGGAGAAAATGTGGGCATTCTGCAGCCTGGAAGTAAAGCAGCTATTTACCAGTGAAACTCCCTGGCCTGAAACATTCAAATGTATATTATGATTTAAAGATGGACTGTGATGACACAAGGCATAAGTCATATACGTGTTTTTCTCATCTAAAGAAAATGCAACAGATAAAAGGCCTCATGTGTATATGAAACTGTAACTTTTAAAAGCATCAGTTTCTGTTCAAGAGGATTGGCATTGGTTTCTTTCCAGGAGAAATGGCATTGCTTTCTGGTCACTAGAAATGGCTTCAGTTTCTGTTCAGAACACTCAAACAGTGACCTTCCTCCATCGTCTGTCTATATAAATCATCTTTTAAAAGCCACAGCAGTAACCAAGAAGGAATCTATGGTGGGTTGAGGCCTGTGCTCAAAGATAAGCAGCAGATGAGCAATTATCCCTGGGAGAAACAATGTTATTGGATTAATTGCAGGCAAACCCAACAAAGAAAGCAGATGCTCCAGATTCCATGTTAGGTGGGGACATGAAATTTAATGTACAATTGATGTCAAAATATGTATATATGTTTACAGATTGCCATAAGTTAGATGGACAATCATACTACGTTCATTTACTCAGGAGCCACCGGCCACACAGTAAGGGTTCAAGTATCATTATAAAGCATACGTAAAGCTCCATCCAATGATTAAACTCTCATGGGAACTAAAGTTATCATCTGAAATGTGCCAAAAAATGTCACAAAGCAGAAATGTTGGACTAAAGTAGCTTATGGAAGTAAAGCACTGTGTGTGAATTTTTGTAGTGCTGACTTTTATCATTTCTGCGGAATTCATGGAAAACCGTCAATCAAACCTGCAACATGGTGCCGAGACAAGATATGTTTCATTAGCTATGGCATGGGCATGCCGTTTTAGTCATATATATATAAATATATATATATATATATATTATGCATAACCATAAATTACAAAATTCCATCACATTGTAGTTTTAAGTACAACATTGAAATGTGTAGAAAAGTTAATTTCAAGTGGAAGGACTTGCCCCTCCCAAATTTGAGCTTGGTAAACTGAAGGGGTCAATCAAACAAAAGAGATTCAACCTTGAATAAGGTGATGTAAAATAGTTGTCCAAGCAAACCTAATGACCAATGAGCCAGCATGCCATCCTTTAGACATTTTTGTGCGAGTGGCGAAAGAATCATAAAGGTACGCACAATGGAAATCAGGAGACTGCCTGAAGTTACTTGGGATGGAACTGCTAATAAGATTTCTGAAGGAAACCAGGAGAGGGGACAGAGGCTGGAATCTATGACCATGGAGAGGCAAAATAGAGGGATTGAACCCAGAGAATATTCATGACTGATGGTGGATTCTGACGGTCCCTGTCCTGTACCTGAAAGATGACTTGAGCCTTAATGTCCTTTTCCTAACTGCAAAACCTGAGATATTTATGTAAGTGAACTTGTCCAAACAAAGCAAATTGTGTGGAGATCTGTGTGATGTCAGTTACCCCTCTATTGATTGGGTGGGCCAGTTGAAATACATTCTTAGCCTTTTATTAAACCAGAATTTAATTAATTCCCACATAGCGAAATTACAAAGGGTGATTTTGCTGATATTCAAAATAAACAACATTGCCTCCAGTGTGGATAAACAAATATAGCCTATTAAAGTAATTGGGTACTCCTATTTCTTTTTTCCAACCCCTAAAAATTCCTGACAGAGAGGGGTGCATTATACATGAAATTCCATACTACTTCCTCTTCCCCTGAATCCTGTTTTATGGTAGAGGGGTCCCAAATGATCACCTTAATTTGGGTTTGTCTTCTGGGGCAGAACATTGTGTCCTAAGTTAAACAGAGTGTGATCACTGATTTAAAAGCTTACCTTCTACTGAAAGTGAGAAAGTGGCTCCTGAGAGAAGGGAGATTGTGCATTGCATAGGGCGAAAGATGAAAGGTTTCCAAATATAAATAAAAAGTGTTTGTTCAGAAAGGAATGTTGTGCTATTGGCTGCCAGCTTTTCTAAGAGTTCAGCACCAGTCAAAATTCTTTTAACATGTGATTAAGTTAAAGCATTTCCAAGTACAGAGGGAGATTAAAAAGACAGAGTGTTGCATGTGTGAAATTGCTTTTGCTAATAGGAATGCATTGCATATTATTTAAGTTAAACTTCATATAAAGTGTATTTAAGTGTATGATCCAGTCATGTTTGAAGGTGCTACATAATATTAAAGTTAACTCCCTGGCAAGTATTTGGAAAGGGAAGTGTTAGGAATGAAAAGCATTTTGGGCCACAGGGTCATGATCTGTGATTTTGTACCAATATTAATTTTCCTATTCATTAATAAATATATATTCTTTCTATATACCAGCCTGGTTCTTGGCTTATCTAGTGCTAAAGGGTGAGGGACCTATGTGGTTATATATGACTCACAAACAGGGCTAGATTGAACTACATAACAGGTATATTGGTGTGGCTCATTTGATTGGGGGACAGGGGGCATGAACTCCCTGTATTAATCTTGGTCCATTAAATTATCTAACAATGAGCTGTTTCTAAGCACTGGGCATATACATGTGTAAACAGCTAAACATTGTAATACAGTGTAAGCATAACATTTGCACTAGCTTTTTAAACATTATGCAAATTAATAGAATGTATTATCCAATTACAGAAATGTCGATCCTAGGAATTCACCACCCTGCTCTAAGATTTATGGCTCCATACTTTTCAAAAATACATTACAATGAGACCCTGGCCAATAACAGTTTAATTCCCATGCCTAATGTTAAGTAGATTCTATTTAACTCGTCATCCAACCAGTCTGTAAGCCATGGCTATTATAAAAACAAGTCTATGCTATGTTTGTTTCTAAATCATCACACCTCCAACATTTGTCATGTGTAGAGTGGTCTAATATGAGTATGTTCTTAGGGCAGCAGTATAAACTTTTAATGATGCTATGTTTCATGTAGACCAAAGGCAGTTTAGCACCTTTGAGCAGGAGTCCTTCCCTTTGATATAGAAATAGTATCTATTTATAGCTGGGTCTCCCCTTCATGTTTGTGTTCATTGAAGTAGATGTCAGTGCAATCAGTTAGTTGTATGCCATTCCAAACGTATGATATATTGTGATTTGAGGATAAACTCAACCGGCATATTAGGCTTTTTGTTAGGTTTGACCGCAAGTTGAGTGATAGAAGTGCTGACTCTAGAGTTCTTCTGTCCCTGCTTTAGGCAAGAGGTTTGGAAGGTCCTAATGTTGTTGTCTACTTTTCGATCCAAGAGTTTCTGAATGCCACTTTTTAACCATGTTCTGCTGAATTTGTTCCCATTTTAAGTTCTTAGGGTGATGTTCTCGCACAGGTTGACCCATGTCAGGCAGTTTTGTTTATTTGAGTGTTGCTTCCAGTTTCTGCATTGTTTATTTGTACCTGGTCACAGACATGGTACTTGACAGGTCTTCTTTCTTCATGGCCTGTGCTTCAACCATTGTTCATTTGGGTGTTTTAGTGCCTGCTGGGTCAAACAAAAGTCATGTGCTGTAGAGGTAAAGAGCTTGGTGGTGGCAGGATCTAAAGCCACCCTTTCCCATAGTTATTTTTCATTTATCTAGAGAGAGCAGAAGCTCATTCCAGGGCTCCACACAAGGCTTTACATCTGTGTAGGGTGGTCATTTTTCAGAGAATTTATGAAACAGATACAGCTATTTAGGCAGGTATTGACATTTTTAAACTTTGACACTTTGCCCGCTCACTCTGGTAGATCTGGCAGATCTCTCTTCTTCAATTGTTTGCATTTCATACATTTGATTTCGCTGTAATAAGTCTGATGCATCGTGGCTAGTTAAACTGCACGAAGATTGAGTTCACGTTGGCCCTGAGATCAGTGTTTGCTTCTGGAATTCTGTACTGTTCACTGCAGAGATACAGCATCATATTCATTTTGGCCAGTGCAACTTATATCCAGCCCCATTCCTGAATGTGGTAACTTGTGCAAGCAGCGCTGGGACTGACAAGTGTCAAGTTGAATTGTAAGCAGCATTTTGTCTTGCAGCCTTACATGGCTTATGTAGCTTGCTACCTCTCTGACTTAACAAAAGATAAAATGCACAATGCTGTCTCCTAAAACCTTCTGAGTTTCATATTCAAGATTATTTTCATATTCAAATTCATGCTTTCCTTCAGCAAAAACTTTTTTACTCTAAATGCACTACCACCGGTTGAAAATTATTAGTCTAAATCCCAAATATCTTCCATCATGGTGCTTCACATACTAACACAAATGTGAATGAATGATAAGTAGCCAGACGAACATGGTTTTGATCTTTTCTTTTGCGCTAAGTCATATGGACACTATTGAAAAAAGGAATATGGGAGCAAATATAGGAAAAATAGATGAGCATTCTTAAAAGAGGAGGAAGTGTGTGTGCTATGAATAATGAGACTTGCACAAGTAAGTTAGGATAAAAGGGATTTATTTTATAACTGAGCAGAAACTTTGTATTTTATGGTGTGTCAAACTCTGGTTATCGACAGCTACATTTGCCCTAAATTGTCTGGATATTATAGAAGGAACATTTGTAACCATTTAATCAAAATGGGAAGTATTTACGGAGGCAGTGGTACTTGGTGACACAATCATTAATATTGGAGTAGGACATATGGTTGCACATTATGCAACAGAGATCATGACTCAAGAGATGAAACCATTTATAAAATGTGACTTTCTCACCACTTTATTTAAATGTTCCCAAAAAACAAGAACACAGCATATTCAAGAAGTGCACAGGTTTTGAGTTGTTATAATTTCCATATAACAGAACGCATTTCATCTAACTTATCACACACTACAAATAAAGTGACACAATTTAGATCTATAAATTCTACTAGTAACACAAAACCCAATCAGTTTAAAGCAACAAAAAATAATATACAAGCCACATAGACAAAAAGGACAAATCACAAAACCGACACACATCCCCATACACATTCCCCCTGACTAGACTAACACATATATATTCAATCATTAACTGCTCTAAACTGCATTCATCCATACATATCATTGAAGGGCCCCCATAAATCCAGATACGTTTCCTCCAGATGCTCCCTTTGAAGCATTCGTTTTTCAGAATTTGAAAGAGTTTGCATGTCTGATAATCAGCCCTCTACCAGTGGTTTCTTTCTTGTCTTCCACACTCTCAGAATTTGTTTGGTTTCCACAAGAAGAGCTTTGCCAATGCAGCACGATGACTCACATGCCATATCACATCTACCCTTGTGTGACAGCAGGATCACTGCCGGCGAAGTTTGTGGGAATTAAACACCTCAGATTGTATCTAATCTAGCAAGCACATCGTTCCAAAAGTCAACCACTCTATTGCAATTCCACAGCATGTGCAGTAATGAGCCTCTCTCCCGTCGGCAGCCCCAACACAAATCAGTATCTATCAGGCTCAACTCATTCATTTGTACTGGAGTCCAATAGGCGGCCTAAAACCCTTTGATGTATATAACATACGTTTAAATCCATCTTGGCTCTAACGGTCACCTTCCAAAGCCCCTCCAATTCCTTCACTGATATATTCCTACCTAGCTCACCAACCCAGGCCTGCTTTAATTTCTCCCAGGAGTCAAGCATGGGGCCTTCCACTGGCATCAATTTAAGAATGGTCGAAACAATGCGGGTGGTGTATCGGTGCATTCAGCATCCATTGTCTTTCAAATAGCAATTTCTCCAGAGCCATGTATCTCCCAAGCTCCCTCTTATGCAGACAATATTTCTCCAAAAAGTCCCACAAAGGGTACCATTCTCCCTTCCTGCCAGATGTCCTCAATTTTTAGGATTCCTTTATTAACCCAGCTGCGCCAATTCAACCTTCTATTGTCTATCTGCAACCATGGGTTATACCAAATAGATGCCTCATTATACATAAATAGATTCTGTCCACACCCCAATATCCACGATGTCAATGGAGTCTTCGTAGTAACAATAGTTTGCAATTTTGTCGACAGTTTGGGAATTTTCCCGAGGGAGTACAAATGACCTAGATGGTAAGGCTCTAGTCTGTCCCTTTCTATCAATATCCACAAAATAGTAGGCAGATTTTTTCAACAGAAATCCTCTGTGATAATTCTCAAGTATTGGGTAGCCAAACCCCCCTCTTGAACATCACAAGTCATAATGTAACGTGGAATCTTTGGCCTCTACCCCATACCCCATAAATATTCTTGAAATATTCTATCAATACACTTAAAGACCTTTTTGGAGAATCTCAGAGAAAGTGACTGTGTAACACCTCCATCAACTTACTGACCTTGTAGTCCACAATTCTCTTCATGTCATGAATAAGATATATCCTTAAATACTTCACACTCCGGCATTTCTGAATATCTGTGAGCAATCAGAATGCCTGTGTTTGACAATGTGAGTTAATATGCATCCAAAGGCAGTTTAGAGCAATGAGCATATACATTTATATGTTCTTTCTTTTTTTATACATAGTTATCAGAGGATCGTTGAACTAATGCAACTGCACTTGGATTGTTCCACAGATTCTATGCATGCGCAGCCAGCATCAATACATTTTCTGAAGTTCCAATGCATGTAGACAGTGCATAAATCATGATCCTATCTGTCAATGTCTCATGCGTGTTTGATAATGGCTCATGTAGAATACTAATATATGATTCTTAACATGCAGGCTACCTTTGAAGGCTGGATGGAACTGATGGCTAGTTCTGCTGATGCTAGAGGGGTAAGTGTGTACACTGCTATAAAGTTAGTTCTGGAAATGTACTATGTTGCATACAGTGGCTTGTAGGAAAATCATATATTTATGCCAATGTTGTATTCTGAAACCATATTGAAACCCTTATTGGCCTCTGCTAAACCAATCATCAGAATGCTCAGGATACAGTCAATAAACTGTATTGTTGATCTAATGCCAAGCAGTCTGAATTCATCAGCAACCTAAATGCAGACAGTGCAAATATTAGTTTATTTTCATTTGACCAAAAAGTGCTAATAACCTTATCGACTTTGAGAGGGGATGTTTTCTCTTGGGATAGAGTCCATTTCCAAGATATTGGCCTCAACCTTTCCTTGGACAATAACATGGGAGTAAGCATTATCTTGCTATCGTAACCGCTCCTCTATCTAAAATAAGTCTGTGTACCTCCCACACATAGCTAAATATCAAATGTCCTTATAGAAACTGCAGAGGTTAGCACAACTAAACATAAGGATGTTATTTAATTATCATCAACCAGACATGCCATATAATATTTCGAGCCAAAAAATGTATTATATGTATTTTTTAATTATTTTAATTATTATAATTCTTTAAATTGTAAAGAAGGTATTTTTAAAGCGTTGCTTTTTTGGGTTGGCTTCAACATGTGTTCTAATTGTTCAAATTAGGTTGAGTGATGTTGACAATAAACCTCTCTTTAGTCTTAGGCAAATACAACCTTTAAGACAATATAAAAAATTACCAATTTCACTTTCAGCAATCAGTTTCAGAATCCTGTGTACCGAAATTCCAAGAGAACAAACTAACCTTAATATAAATCCAAGAACACTAAAATTACGTTGAGT
Organism: Ambystoma mexicanum; assembly: GCF_040938575.1. Classification (NCBI taxonomy): domain Eukaryota; kingdom Metazoa; phylum Chordata; class Amphibia; order Caudata; family Ambystomatidae; genus Ambystoma; species Ambystoma mexicanum. The sequence goes on from NC_090935.1 coordinate 462,111,254, forward strand.
TGATGGCACAATGGCCCTCATTACGACCCTGGCGGAGTGGGTTACCGCCAGCGGTAATCGTGGCGGACCCGTCCGCCCTACTACGAGTTCCCGTAGCGCCATGGAGCCTTTCTCCGCCTGGTTTTACCGGGCGGAGAAATCCATGGCGCTAAGGGACCTCGTTGTTAATTACGCCACCGTACTTTACGGTGGCGTAATTAACGCCTTCCCCACTCCCATTATACCCTATGGGGCAAGAATGGGAATGGGGAAGGGCAAAATGGGGATTGGGGATTTACCGCTCCGCCAAGGTCGGCATGGGGTGGAAAATCCGCCAACCCCCATGGCGCTATCGGCAGCTTTCCGCCGTGCTCCGCGGTGCATTTAGCACCGCGAATTCCGCCAGGGTCGTAATGAGGGCCAATGAATATTCCAAGTGACATCACAGTTTATTGGCCTGACTAACTTAGATTAATTATCCCTTCCAGGAAAATCACATCTTTTCCCAAAGATGTGTAACTGGTCAGGGATCTCAGTACTCTCTGCTGACATCTCTATGTGACCTGAAGGTCTAGACTTGAAATCATGTGCTGGTCAACTGCCACATTTATCCTCCTTCATCTCATAAATCGTAAGATGAGTACCCACAAATTGGCTAATTGTAAAGTCCTGTTATATACAGTTTTATGTAAGGTCTCCTTGCAAAAGCTAAGCATAGTGTGACTGTTATTTAACAAAACATTTGGAGGACTTGACTTACCAACAAAAGTGCTGGTTCTTGAGGGCCTCTCTCTCTGCGAAGATGATTGTGTTGAGTGACTGGAAGGGTAGAACCTTTCCAACGTGGAATTGGTTGAGGACCTGCGGAAGATGTCGCTGTTTGAGTGAGTCATCCTGCGCAGGCAGAAGAGGGGTGTTCTGTTTCAGGAAATCTTGGGAGATTTCTGGATCGTACATAGACACATGTTACATTTAGTTTGTCTGGACTTTTTATTTGCATGAATTGTAAATGTTTCAATAAAAATATGAATTTTAAAAAAAACATTTGAACCATTTGAGATTAGACTGTTTGGATTAGAGTCTTAAACATTCCATGTTATTTAATGATAGCCATCCAACTCTGGTTATAGAACAGCTGTCAGGTTTGCCAGTAAAGAGACTTGCAAGCAGTGCTTCTCCTGCCACGCCCGACCATCTGGACCTCATGCCGGACAGAGGCTCAAAATGCCCCCATCCATATTCCAGTTCCATAAAACTCGAAAAATGTTGCTCTTTCAACTATACCTGCCAGACGATCATAAACCCTGCCTTCCCTCAACCAACAGTACTTCCCTATTGTATAAAATGCCAAGGCCAATGTTGGCACCCTCCTGTCTTAGAGTGCTCAGCTACTCTTGAGTTAGGTTTGTGCTATAAGCAACAAAAACTAAAAACTTCTGAAATAATGACCACATGAATGACCACACATGCACACACAAACACACACATTACACACTGCGACATTGTATTAAGGTATTTGATTAATACCCAGTTAATATTCTGTGACCACTTTGGAGCCTGGCTAGATCTTCTTGCATACTTCGCATCCCAGTTTTCAATCATCCTCCATTGTCAGTTTCTATGTGATAGCGGCACTTCTGCTCTCTGATACCTGGACTTGTAGCAAAAACCTAGGTAATATACAGATATGTATGTTGACTGTAGTACTCCTTATGATATTGTTACTGTGTTCACATTTTTGGGGCTATTGCATCACTGTTGGTGTGCTTTGACAGGGGGTTCATCAACCCTCATCTTGCTGTGGCTGCTTTACCATGCATAAAAGGATAGGATGGGTCTCACTTCACTCCTGTCCATTCTGCTGCTTCACTCGCCCCAGCCAGGGGATCCATCTTCACCTGCCCCTTCCCGCAGTTCTCCCTATACCTCCCAGTGACTCACCAGCATTATTTCACCTGCATGCTTCCAGACTCCTTATCTCTGCCCCACTGTTCCATGCATGCATTTCCGGCCTCTACTCCAGAGTGTGCCATGATGCAACTTCCTCATCCTCCTGCTCTTCGTCAGGGCTGTGAGAGCAAAAAACTAGAACACTGTTGATGGTGATTTTCTCCCTCTTCTGCACACCATAACATTTCCCTGTCTGTGTTATTGCAACAGTGGATGTGCTCACTGGTGCAATGAGTCAGATGCAGAAACAGGTCCCCCTATTTCACTCCATGTAATTGTCGGTACAAGGTGCTTCTAACTCTTATGAGAGTCTTCGTTATGAAGTTCCATTCATTGTTCGAGCAGTCTCTGTCCTTCCTGAGCGCCCCCACTCTCCAAATATAATTTAGTGGGTGGGAGTGATTGCCTACCCTGACAGTGTCTCTCTATGAGAGGTCTCTACTGCCTGCTTTGTTGTTAAAGTCTCTACGGCCATTTCAATTCCCTCCTTTGGTATCTGTGGTTCTAAGCGCTTCCCTGGGTGTTTGTTCCAAGGTGATGGTCTCAGATGTCTTGATTCATTTCATCTCTGCTTCTTGGTTCAATTTTCCTGTAGTCGAGATGCTGGGTGCAAGTGTTAAGGGAAACCTGTTCTCTACCCAACTCCCCTTTGAGCAATGGTGTATAAAGGGCAAACAGTTTTTAGAGTCCCAGCTTTGCAAGCCAGGGCCTCCCTCTGGCAGTTTCTCTGATCCTCACTATGCTGCTGATCCCTGTGTGGGATATGCAGGTTGCACTTTTCGTTCCTTGTGTGTTTGACCTTGTCTTGCATCCTTTTATCAAATGTTGAATTAAGTGCCAACCTGAGTGTTCATTTGAATAAACTGAGGGGCAGTTGCTCCTACATGATGGCTCCCACTTGCGTGTAGCTGTTGTTGTGGCTCTTGCTCAGATGAGACTTGCCCGGCATTTTGGGCTGCACTGCCCTTATGTTGGGCTCAGAGCGGTATGCAAATTATTGTTCTTCTCCGGTATGGCAAAGAGGAGCCATAAGATCATGCCTATAATATAGATGTTGCGGTTTTTTGTTGTTATAACTTTGATATGTTTTATTTTGATAACTTTTGTTATAAAAGTGCTTAAAGTTTTAATGAATTAAACTAAATGCACAATAAAAAAATAATAATAATATAAATACCATATTCATAGTTTTGCCCATACATTAATTTCCTAATTATGGAGAGTACAATTACTCTGCTTTTTGCCTCTTTTTCAGATTGACTTGCAGCCCGAAACTGACGCAAATATATACAGCATCCTCTATTTTGTTGCATTTATAGTTGTGGGCACCTTCTTCATACTGAATCTTTTCATTGGTGTTATCATCGAAAACTTTACCACAATGCGTAAAAAGGTAGGTTGTTCCTCTGCGTAATATCTCTTAACAAAATGCGCATTATCTCTACAGAGCACTGCACCTGTGCAGCTGAAAGGTGTCTTTAACTGGGAACAAGCATATGTGTAGGTAGTTGCATGACCAGCTGCGTAGCTGAGTTCAGTCACACAGGAACTATGTGAAGATGTCATTTAAAAACCTCTTTTCCTCCGTAAGTGTATGTGTTTGTTTGTGTTTGTACCCTGTCTAGGGTTTAGCACCCCTATGCCTTTGGCCGTTTCTTGGCGCTTTAGAAAAACATTATTCAAGTTTGTGACATTGATTAAAGTAGGCAAAGTCGCATATCATTCCCAGGCAATTCCCCGTTATTTCTCTCGGGAATATTGATCATGTAGTAAAAGGGACACAAATAAGATATTTGCTTTTCAAAAAAGATTGATGGTATAAGAAATATAAGAATTTGGCAGAGTATCTCAGTGTGAGATACTAACCCGAACAAGCATTGGCAAAGCCAACAGTTTTGGCTTGTGTATGGGATGGCAAAGGAATGTTCTAGTCACTGCCAAAAGTGTGCTATCTGGCCCTAAGATGACAACAGCTGGAAAATGATGTTAGCACCTCAGGATGTCATGACAGTGACTGGCAAATTCCTATATAATGCCTATATAGGAGCACACATTATTGGCATTGTCACTGCTTCTTAGTAACAGGAATTCCGTGCAAGGAGCAGATGCAAGGACACCCACATTGATTGTAATCAAGTGTCTGAAATCACACTTGGGTGAGACATTTGTATTAGATTGGGCGATGATCCCTCTGAGCTGTGCACACGTGTGATTGCCCAGTTTCCCTCTGGGTGCCACTCAGAAGAGTTTTAGCAGTGCACATAGACTTTTCCCGCTCGAGAATTAATAAGGCACGAGACACCACAGTTATCTGATATTTGCGTTGTCTTTTATTAAAGCTAAGCTATTCTAAGGAATCATTGTATTCTGGTGTAGCCTATTTACATTACCCTACTATGCAAGAGTGACCTTGAAACCCTCAAAATGTTAAAAATGAATATGAAAATATGTCTCCATCAACAGAAGATCTAAGATATGTCTGCAAACATTCATCAAATAACCTTCCCTTCCCACCCATGACTCTTATTCTTGACTCTACAATGCTTAGACCTTATGACTAACTTCCACCCAAGAGACACATTTATCTATTGCCACAGATGTCAGAGACCTAATCACCAACCATAATCTGGATATGTTAGCAGTAACTGAAACATGGCTACACCCAGCAGCAGGCCCAGCTCTCACCATTCCGTTCCCTGCAGGCTACACGATCATCCGCAGTGACCGCCGTTTACTCAAAGGTGATGGAGTTGCCCTCATCCATAAAAATACAATGACCCTCAAAACCATCCCCACTACTGCTCCACCCTCCTGTGACCTACTCAGTACCAAACTAACATTTTCACCTACATCCACTACAACCATTCATGTTATCTCAGCCATCCCGGCCCGGCTAAATAATTTGATGACAACCTTGCACAGCTCCTCAGCATCTGCATTAGACCCACCTCCAAAGTCCTCCTCTTGGCAGACTTAAACCTAGGATTCAATGACCCATCAGACAAAGATACTCTTTCACTTTCCAACTCCTTAGCCTCTCCTGGTTTAATACAACATGTCTCTAGCCCAGCATATCGACTAGTAATGTCGCTTGTCTGGCTTGCAGACCTGAACTGCAACACAACCAACATAGCCATCACCCGTAATCCTTGGTTTGACCACCAGACTATCACCTTCATGACGCCTATCACTTCTGCCCAGACAACTAATTTCCTCCTTTTACTCCCCCCAATCACAAGATGCTCCTGCAATATCACCAAAGAATGACTCCTCCCCATCTTCCCAGCAGAATGTAATCTCGCCCGAGGTTCTTTGCCTTCTAATCCAACAGACTTGGTTGGCACTTAAAATACTGTCATCCTGTCAGCGATCGATGCCATCGCCCCACTCAAACTTCGTAGAGTCAAACCAAAAACGCATTTCAACTCCTGGTTTACACCTTGTCTCCAAGCCATGCAGGCCAAGACGCGACCCATTGAAACCTGCAGGTGCAAATCCCCATCAGTAGCCAACAAAGCCAATTTCCTCCAGGGAATACAAGCAAGCCATCCTCACAGCCAAAGCCACTGCCCTCTCTAATAGGATCTCTGAAGCCCAATCTGAATAACACAAACTATTCTCTATCCTACGGGAGCTTGAAACCCCTGTTACACCAACTGCTAATTACATCAAAGATGACACCTGGTGCCAAAATATCCAAGATGCCCTCACCAACATTATTGGCACCCTTCAGGTTAATATTGAGAAGAAGGAAGCATCTAGTCTCATAAAATCACACAAGACTGAGCCCAGTCTCCATACATCCCCCCACTGACATCGCTTTCAGCTTCCTTCTCATCACAGAATCCAACCTTTCCAAACGTATTGCTGGTCTAAAACCCTCACGTTGCCAAGGTGACACATGCGCAGCTCCTCTTATTAAGGACTGTGCAGAAGCCCTTACTCCCATCATCACTGCATTTATCAACTCTCCTTTCACCAATAGCTCAATCCTACCTAGCCTTAAGGAGCTTGGATCTCTCCACAGATCACAAAAGCCTCCCTCGATCCTACCATTCTCACCAACTACCACCCTATCACCAGTGTCCCTTTCTAAATAAACATTCTGGACCATGCTGCCTACATTCAGAAACAAGCCTACCTGGAACATCACAACATCCTCAGCCCATGACAGTCGGGGCTCCGTCCAGATCACGGCACAGAATCAGCCCTCCTCAACCTTAAAAACCAACTAGACAATATCCATGATGCCAACGACCTAGCCCTCCTCCTACTGCTAGACCTTTCGGCAGCATTTGATCTGGTCAACCACCAAACACTTGCCATCCACCTAACCACAGCCGTCACCTTTTCCCCTATGGCCACCAAATAGATTGCTTCATTCCTCACATACGTAACAGCCAGTGTTTAGGTGGGAAGTGCAGCTGCCTACCCAACCCAAGTTCCCTGCGGAATCCCACAAGGCTCCTGTGTCTCCCTGACAACATACAACACCTATACAAAACCACTCTTCGACCATCTCAACTCTCTGGGTATATCGTACACCACCTATGCTAATGATACCCAAATCCTCAGCCCACTCTCAGGGAACTATGATCAAGACTCCAGCAACATTCACAGAATTTAAGACACTATTCAAGCTTTGATTGCTACACACCAGCTCCGTCTTAACAATGACATGATAGAAATCCTGATAGTGGGCCCCCTTCAAGTCTCGCCAAACTTGACCCAGTCTTCTACTCCTTCACCATTGATGCCTGCACCATCCCTGTCCCCTCCACTGTCAAAACGCTAGGTGTCCATTTGGACGCTAGCCTCAGCATGACCTGCCATGTCAATACCATTGCATCATCAGCAGCCCATACCACCAAACTCCTGGCTGCTACCAAACACTTCCTCTCCTCATGAGACCACCTGACCATAGCCAGAGCAGTAAATGGATCCCGGCTTGACTATTGTAACTCCCTTCTCACCTGAACCTCTGTGCACAACCATCCAGAACAATGCAATCCGGGATGTTATGAGCTTATGCAAAAATGACCATGTCTCAACTCACATAAAAGCTGCACACTGGTTACCATTCAGAGTGTGTATCAACTTTAAAATTCTCTCTGTCACTCATCAATGCCTCTCCAATTTTGCTCCATCCTATCTTTAACAACTGATCTCCTAGAACTTCTCCTTTAGACCCACAAGTCCACTCTATAGCCACAGACTGACCACCCCATGCTTCACATGCTCCAGAGCTGGGGGATCCAGCTTCCCAGTCATTGCCGCCCACTTGTGGAACAACCTTCCTCCTCACCTGCACTCTGAGCCCTCTTACTGTCCTTTCAGGAAACAACTAACAACAAACATATTCCATTGATAATGTACCTTTCTAATATGAACAGCCTTCCCTCCTACTGCCCTCCCCCTACCCTTATTCCTCCCCTCTCCCCCTCGCAACCAGCGCCTCGATGCCTGTTTCATATTCCGTGTTCTACAAATTTAAAAATAAATAAATATTACATGGCAACCTTGAATCTTCTTACTGTGGCTAAATGAAAGATTAACTGGCTTGTTTGTGCACCCACTTGTTTAATGTTTTTTTGAAATATGACTAACGTGCAAGCACCAGAGTTTCTGTTACTCATGGTGCCTTAGCAAAGGGGTCATCCACATCGTAACCCAAATGTCAGCTCAAATATTGGTTACTAACTGTAAATAAACTGGCTACTTGGATGTGTATCTTCATCCCATGATTCTTATTCTTTGTTTGTACATCACACGTGCACTTTTAAGTAGTATGCTTACAAGTTAATGTTTCATAAAACTCAAATACTATATTTAATTTGCCCCCTAAGGAGTTGGTTTAGGCAAATGCTATTCTCACCCTCTCCTACATTTGCATTGCAAACATTACCCTATGAGGGAGAACAATATCTAATAATAGTTACCTGGCCTTCAAGGAACTATGGGTATCGAATATGCCTGCCACTACTTGCATAGAGAATTAGGGCAACAGATAGTCGGACAGCTGCAATTTAATTTCACAGTCTGCTTCCTTTCCAGGTTTTTGGGAGTTTCATTGGGCATAAACCTTAGCAAATGCTGTGTTAACTACCTGCCATACAAAAATGGTCTGCCTACGCACTTATAATCCCACCTAACAATATTAGGGCTGGGGATGGTGCAAACAATCTTGTTTTCACTGCAAAATACCTGTGGGTATAGAGATTTGTGACCTTTTAATAAACTGACTATAATGTCACGGTGAGGCTTTACAGTTTCTTGCTTGAAAAGTAATGTGGTGTGTTCAACTACCCCCTTGAGTTTTTTACTGCTGCAATTCCTCATCTTTTGCAGAGCCCTGTCAATTAGTATTGCAGGTTATCATGGGAACAGCGGGGAGTGGCAGTGGGGGGTTGTGGAGAAAGGCACAGGAGAACACTCCTTGGCATGAAGGAATAGTAAATCTGCAAATTGTAAAACCCAAGTCAGACATTTTGGCAGGACTGTGAAGGAAATGTGCTGTTTGCTCTCATTAAAGGATATGAAACTCTAGGAACAATATAGGAATCTGCACCTTCTGCTTCTTTCTGTGCTTAGCTTCTGAGGGTGTTTCAATATAATCATATGTCCTGCGTTTAATGTCTTTAGCATCCCAAATTGTCTTGTTTAACCAATGGCAGTGCATTTGTTGTACCTCTGGACTGATATTCACCTGAAAGGAAAATGTATGTGATCTGCTTCAAAGGGGCTTCATAAGAACCCTCAGTAAGGCTTGTTGAATTTCATCTAGGCTAGGCTGTGGTGAGGGAGGGTCGGCAAAACACCAACAGGCTATGTTATGTTTCCATTCATTCCACTACCCGTGCCAGGGTTACAAGGAGGGCTCTGATAGTATTTTACTCCCTACTTGTATTCACATGATTTTCCAGGGAGTAAACAAGTCACTCACTTTGGAACTAGGGATTCTTAATGTTTATTGAAAGAGGCTCTTTCCCCTTAAATATCCTCTTGAGATTGGCCAGTGAAATTATTAGAGCTTCTTCCTATGCCCCTGCTGGTAACTGATTTGAAAATATCAGTGGACTTTTGTGGGTAGTAGCAGTGAATAGGCTCCTATGTGTTTCTTGTTTCCTATTTATTGTTGAACTTATGTTTACTCCATACTTCTTGCGCACATTTTCTTATTTTAGGGAATAGAAATGGGTGGTATGTATGCCTCTATATTGAAAACCTTGTTCTGAGTAAACGTTGACACTGCTCTGTTCACAGGACAATGTAATGATGATAAGCAGTGCCACAGGAATTCTGATTATCAGTTATTCTGATGCAATTATCTTCCTGACACAACCTATGAGCGGCATGTTTGCCTGGCCCCTGAATTACTTATAATGGCACAAGAACTATTATTGGTATATTTTCTGGCACACTCCTTTTAGTTGCCATTATTCCATCTAGCGAATAATGCACCATGTCTCAATTTTTGCAAGCCACATCAGCAATGATAAGCAATATTTGTTTTTTGTAATACAGATGATTGTGTTTTTTTCCAATGGCCTAACTCACATTCTGCATTGTTTCTGAGCATTGCCGACAAATGAATAGTCACAGCTAAACCAACTTCTTATCCTAAGTATACAAGCGTTTTTTGTTTGCATGGGCATTTGTCTTTGCATCAGAGTACTTTTGATAAAAACTGTGGCAGATCTTCAAGTCTTGAACTGGAGGATGAGCTCTCTTGATAATCACATATGAAACATATTACACTGATTTATAAACAATTGCAGTGGTTGAATGGTTGGGGGAAGTGTACATTCCCTTCCAAACTTTCTTTAGAGATGATATCTCACTAAGTATGCATGTTCACAAAGTGGCTTACCTTGTTTGTTAGTTGTATACATGAAAAATAAAGTGTGCACGGAAGCCAGCCATTTCTGCACTTAGAGAAAAATAATTAGAGAGAACATTGACACCAGGAGCTGGTTTATAGGTGAAAATATGTGTTTAGGTTTAAGAAGACTGCTTGGAAATAACATAGGCATCCCCCCTAAAGCACAGATCTAGCTCAGAAATCCCAAAGGAAAGGGCTTTTATATGGGGAGAGGCAGGTAGTGGTTGACAATAGGGACTATCATGGTCATGGGTGGTCAATGGGTGGACAAATATCAAAATAAGGCCAAACTCATTTGTGTCTCTCCACACATCCCGCCTCTCTCCTAGCTTCACTTCTCATGCTGGTAGTTGTGGCTTATTGGCAGTGCGTAAAGTACCACCTAATTGCAAAACCTAAAAACATTTGGAGAATCATAACCTAAGTCCTTTATTTCATTATTTTAATTCATTTAAGACTTGTGATACCAGAGCTCTCGTGGTTCAAGTGGCCATGCGTGAAAAAGCATGTTTTTCCTCCTTTGGATGATGGGACTTGTAGGTTTCTTTCCCATTTGAAATGTAGGAAAATGTAAAGCCCCTGTATTCCTAATAAATATAGATCTGGATTGTCTTTTCACGCATGGCTGCCATGTCAGAAGAATTAAAAATTTGAGCTTGGACTGCAATTGTATCTGTGAGCTCAAACGTACTTCAAGAAAGCGTTTTGATTTGCCTCCATCTGCCAACCAATGGTTAGGGTGGTATTTTGTCATGTGTCCCCCTCCCCTCCAGGCTACACTCCCGTCTCTAAAACAGAGCAAGCTGTAAATATTTCAGGAACTGTTATGAGAAATGCAAGGATTTTGTTATTTAGTGCTTGTAATGATATATGAGCATATGATGTCAGAGAGAGAATGCTGTGAGAGTGATTGGAATGTCTATGTATGAAGGAGGTTCCAGCTCAGGGAGTTGAGAGATGTAAGCCTGGGTGGTGGGAGTCAGTGGGTTCCTGTCATGTTCCTAAGCTGATACCTGATGTAACTTAATAAAGGTAGTTGTGAACAACCTTATATAATGTTTTAAGGTGCATCATTACAACAGTACCGATGAGCTGGTCTTGAAACTGGACCCAAGTATGCAGAAGCTGGTATATAGGAACAGAGGAACAAGTAAGCTGTTGCGGGGGATGCTGGAAGATGTGAACAGGACCCACTTCCCCTAACAGTGCAACCCCACCACACAGAACGGATAGAGGGAGGGCAGGATAGAGGAAGAGAGGGGTGCCAGGGTGCACCAAAGGATCCTGCTCTCTGGGAGATGCTGCCGACAGAAAGGAAGATGCTTGGATCCAGAGTGGAACATGGCTAATGGTTACAGCTGGCAGTGCAGTCGCGGACAGTGTGTGCAGCAAAGAGGAACAAAGAAGTTTGTGCCACGTATTGCACAGCTAAGAGTTCAAGGGCTCATGCAGGGGGAATGCCACTTTGTTGCCTACCAGATTAGATTTAAATGCTTTAGAGGAGGCAACTTCCAGGGGTAAGGTGTATTGGCACTGTGCCCAGAGAGCAGACAAGGAAGAGCTCCCAGTGGTCGAGGAGCTAAGTGAGTGGCTTTGGGACCAGATAAAGGTACGGTCCCATGTACTTGCTGGATGATGCTCCATGTGGCCAATTGTGAAAAGGAGCTCTGTCATGGTCTACTGTCAAGTGAGTGCTGTGTGAGTGAATGGCGAAGGATGGCACATCTCCCCAGAATTCCTGCTCCACTGTGCCTCTGAAATATGGGAGACCTATGACATCCTCCACCTCCGATGGGTCGGGGATGTGGAAGAAAGGACCCCCAGGCATGCTGGTGCAGAAATCCTGGTGCGTACAACTATGTGTACTGCTTCGTTAGCGAGGTCTCTGAGTACAACGGATACCTGGGCGGACAATGAGCGCCAGTAACAAAGGACGTGGAACCGTTGCTCTGCGACTAACAAAGGATTTATTAGAAGTTTGAAGCACCAAGGCCACGCAGGTAGTTGGTGCAAAGCGGTGGCGAGAGCATGCTGCTGAAAATAAGAGACTGTAGGGTAATATTGAGGATTTCTAAAATTTTTCAACAATGTTTTATGGGCATATGTGAGCTTGGATCAGTTGACAGTGGATGCATGTGAAAATGTGGAAAATATTAGCCAAGTGTGTAGTACGTCGAGAAGGCTGTGCTAGTATCTAATGCTTTTCAGGTTTTGCAGGTTTAATGTTGCCTTTGCAGCAAGGACTTTCAGAAATTAACACATGCCATTTAGGTCCTGCAGGTTTAACGCTGCCTGATGCAGCGGTATGCAGTGATAAAATTGTGGCAAAAATATCACCTGTAAAAGAAAACTGTGGCAAAAATGCTGTGGTTTGACCCATTAAAGGTATACCCCATTACACCATTTAAGGGGAACAGAGGTTGCGGGTGGGAGGGGGTCCCGGTCCCCCACATCCTTTACATGGATTGCGGCCTCAAAACCACAGCCTTTTTGCTGTGATATTTTGTGTTCACACCCATTTTTGCCACGATTTTAACACATGGAACTCATGCAGCGTGGACTGTTAGGGCAATCTTCAAATGCATTGGAGCAGGACCCACACCACAAGTACCGTGGTGTGGGTCCTTGTTGTAATGCTGTTGGTCAAATCTGCTTGTGAGTGGATGGTGAGACTTTCAGCATTTAGTGAAAATGTTAGCTAATATGCCAGTATGAGTACTGAGGAACTTCAGCACGTTGTTCCTGCCTATGAACTGCTTATAGACTGCTCAAGGTAGACTGCCTTACCTTGTGTTTATGCCCTACTTACCACGGTTCAGTGAAAACATGGTTGGTCTCCATTTTATTTTCTTCTCTCACTTTTCAAAAAATAAAATGCCTCGAAAGCGCCCTCAATGAATTCAGTCCACAACTGGTGTAACTGATGTGAATGATGTAATTGGTGCATGACGTAAAACGGAAAGTACTATGAGAGTACAGGCAGTCCAGTAATCTAGGCATCCAATAAAAAAAGAGGCCTGGTACCCCGTGCCTCGTATCCAGTTATCCACTTTCCGCTATCAGCTGTCCAGCCACTCCCTGTTGCCTCCCTGTTATAGTGTGAGGAAGAGTGATGGTTGTTTGGCTATAGGCTGTATATTGAATTGAACTGAACCTAGCTGCCATGGTGGCAAAAGTCTGGGCACAGAGGGTAGTAAAAAAAGGAGGTGTCCCAGCTAACCATGCAGGCATAAAAGCTGTAGGGGCTTGTAACCCGCCAAGGGAGGCCACAATTAACTGGGTGGCCCAAAGCCACAGCCATAGGGGCCATGGGTGCAACCCTCACAACTGGGGGACTAAATGCGGGACTAAATAAAGAGGTAAGCCATGAGGTTGTAGCAACCGAGGCAACCCAGGTAACCAATGTAACCGAGGTGGTAGCAGCTGCTGACACTGACAATGATGTGTCAGATGTGATGATAGAGGTGGTCAGCTCCAGTTGCATGAGTAGTCTGATGGTTGCCACTGTTGAAAATGTTGATGATAATCCGGAGGAAGCAGATTCAGAGGAGATGGCTTCAAGCTCTGCATCAAGATCTTTGGATGTTTTCGATTCATCTAGCAGGATGTCCAATTGAGAGTTTAACTCTGGGTGCAGATTTGTATGTGAAGAGGTGCCTGTCTTACAAACTGAACCAAATTTGACAACTGTGCAAAATTTGTCAAACGACATTGCCTCCAATGTTGTTCAAGAACTTATAGCTGCAGCGGAACCCTTGTCAAGAGGAATTCTGGAGACACTAGAGAGTATAATTGATCTCCATTATGCTGAGAACTACTTACTATGAAACAAGGGGGCGATGCCAGAGTGGGTGAAGTGTGCAGACTTGGAAGAAGCTGATTCCATCAATATTGGTGGACCGGGTGGTGACCGAGAGAGTAGTTCCATCCAGGCACAAAGACTGCCCATTACACAGGGCAGCTCAATGGGCCGTACTGGCCAGTAATACAGTGGGGGGGAGCAATCTGTATAGATAACTCCCATGTATTCCATCGATAATAAAATAACTGAGTTGTAATCAGCCAGTGTGCCCACAAGGCAGGCCATGGATCTCTGCCTATGTCTTTTGATCCTATGAATTCCAGCGTGTTGTTGGATGCTGAACCAGCTGCTGTGGCCCAATGCGAACAAAAACACAGACATCTTATATTTTGCTAAACAACTTTATAAGCTCTCTACAGCCTTCATGGAACTGAAGGAAGTTCTCAGGTTGCCGACGGAGAGGTGCAACAAAGATGCAGGGGAAATGGATGACTGCCTGGGGGTGATCAGTCTGTTGTCAAAGTTCCTGAAAAAATTTGTGACATAGGATGCTTTACTAACAAGGATACGAATGCTTGGTCTGGGCCTGATTCTGTCAGTAACTCAGTACTGTATGTCATCAAGGATAGTTTGGTGATCTTCACAGTAGTGACAGTGGTGGGCCCCAGGGTGGGGGCGGGTGTGGTTGCCTCACCGATGGGGCAGAAGACCACATACGGACACAGGATTATATCTAAGCAGCCTGAAAGCTTGGTCAACCCAGAGAGAGTCGGGCATGGACGCCATGAAAACAACACTCTTAGTTCTGATGCCGCTGTTCCCTGTGGAGGTGTGAAGAAGGGGATGATCCTTCGAGTGGCTGGTGAGACATGAACCTAATTTGTTGTTTCAAGGCATAACGCATGCCAATAAAAATGCCTACAAAAATGTGTTAGCGAAATGCCTATCCGATGAAGGTGGGGTTAATGATATCTTATTTCAGCAGTTTTTGACTGTATGTATTCTATAAGCCTGTATGTTTATCAAGGGGTGCAAAGTTTGTTTTTCCTTTGTTAATGCAAACTTTCGTTTGTGCATCCTAAATTGTTGAGATGCCCTAAAAATTAGGGGAATCGAGGTGCTTGAGGATACCAAGGCTAACATATGTCACCTTCATGACTCCTGGTATTACTGGTACGGGCAGAGGGGCGGAGTGGAGGGTTGGATCCCTTGAATCTTGGGCCAGGCAGTAGTAATGACCATACCATTGATCCCAACCGGCTTATTATTGACCTGACAAGACCAGAATTGGAGCTGAAGCTAAGGCAGGCCACTGTAGGGAACTTCAGGTTTCTAAGTCGACAGGGGAGAGGTTGTCCACCTTCAGCACACAGGCCCCACCATTGAAGCAGCGCTAGCTAATATGGGTGGACATCTGAAATTGAGAATCGGCATGGCTTACAATGGGACAAGTGTGCAGTGGCTTGTTAAATGCTGTGTCTAACCAATCTCATGTTTTCTAGTTAGCTGATTCCTTGGTGATTGTTTCTTGGAATGTGGCTGGTATTACATCTAGACTGGGTAACCCAGAAAGCAAGTTATTTTTTAAGAGGGCTGATATTGTCTTATTACAGGAGACATGGGCAGTGAAGGACGTCCCCGTTGATGGGTTTGTCGCCTATTGTGTAGTGATGCAGAAGAATCTAAAGGGGCGTTGCCGAGGAGGACTGTGCATTTTGGTAAAATCCCACCTACTTTGTGAATTCTATCCATTGGAGTCCTCTTATCCTTGCAGGTGGTTAGAATCCACAGGGTGGGTCGGAATGATGTTTTGGTGGTCAACTTTTATAACAGACCCAATGCACAGTTTGACAGGTATTATCCTCCATTATAAAGGGTTTGGTTAACTCGTCTGGCGTGAATAGCCTATTTCTCGTTATGGCAGGGATTTCAATGGCAGGCTTTGTGGCATTCCAGGAAATGTCCTGTTCAACTCTTCCAAAGATGATTTGGCTGGGATACCAACACCCATTATGAGGGATGTAAGAATCTGTGCAAGGGGGTTTGGGCTTTGGAAGCTCCTCTATGATTGGGGGTTGCTCTCAGCCAATGGCCATTTCCCAGATGATATCTCAGGCAATTTCACTTTTTCCTCAACATCGGGTCACTCCATGATTGACTATATCTACTGGGACACTAGATATGTGTCCCAGTAAAATTCAATTTTTCCTCCCAATATAGTGCCTGCAATGCAGACGTGGTTACAGAACGCCTGTTAGCTGTGGATCCCCAGCTGCGGACACTATCCTTAATGAAAGGAAAAATAGTTTTTACAGTAGGGGAAATCGTGTCAGCTGTAAAATGCCAAGCTTGCAATAGGGCTCTGGGTACGGATAACATCACAGCAGATCTGCTTATTTTAGAACTGGACCTCTGGGCCCCCATTATTGATCATGGGTTTAATGCCATTTGTGCAGGGGTTATGTACCCTGCTTCGTGGTCGTGCAGTGATGCAGCCAATCTACAAAAAGGAGCCGAGGGTGCCACCAGCTTCATATAGACTTAGATTCTGTGTTTAAAATCACGGGCGGTGTCTTTTGGGGAGATTGGAGTCCTGGGTGGAATGTAGCAACACTCTTTCCCCATTCAGTTAGGATTCAGAACAGGTCTTGGAACTGCTGAGCAGTCATTGAACCTCTATCTGGTGGTGAACCACTCAATGTACATTTGATTTGATTCGATTTGATGGATTTGTAACGCGCTGTAAACGGACCTAACCGTATAATGGTACATATCGTATTATAACTCAGGAAGGCTATGACAAAGTATATTCTTAAGTATATTTGAGAGCAAGAAAAGATCTAATTATTATCCAGTGGGCACATTTTATTTGAACAGGAAGGTCTTTAAGGCCCCCGGAAATTAAGCAAGGTGTCTGAATTCCGTATTTCCCTGGGTAGACTGTTCCAAAGTCTGGGACCATACACCGAAAATCTTCTATCCTCTCTAGAAACAAATGTAGATGAGGGGATGATTAATAGTGCTTGGTCACTTGAGCGAAGGGGTCTTGATGGTTGATAATATCTAAGCATTTCCTTAAGATAGTCTGGTGCCATATTATTCAGACATTTGAAGATCAAACAGGCTATTTTAAATTTTATACAGTCTTCAACTGATAGCCAATGGAGTTGACGATGGAAAAATGAGACATAGGCTGTTTTTTTGAGCCCATAGATCAGCCTGACTGCAGCATTCAAAGCTCTGTGCAGTCTGCTGATCTGCTTTGTCGGAATGCCCACCAGTTGACTATTACAGTAGTCCAGGTGAGCATTCGTAAGTGCCCACACTACTTGAGGATAGTCTTCCTGTGGAATGTAGGGAAGTGTTTGTCGTAGGAGCCGCAGGGAATAAAAGATTGCTTTTACTTTGGCTCCAACCTGGCTTTCGCTACCCAGATTGTCTTGCCAAATACAGCCGAGGTTTTTCACCTTTGTGGAGAATGTAAGTTCCACTCCTAATAGCTTAGGGAGAGGTTGAGTTTTTATTGCGGTCATGAGGTGTTCCGGACCAAACATAATGAATTCTGTCTTGGAAGCATTCAGGTGCAGTTGATTAGTGGCCATCCACTCACTGATTTCCTGAAGGCATTCTCCAATTTTGATAATAGTTTCTTTAACCTTATCGATTGTGATGAAAATCTGAGTGCCATCCGCGTAGGACTGGAAACTGACTCCATGGCGTCTTAAGATTTCCATGACTAGTCGAAGGTATAGGTTAAACAAGAGAGGCGACAGTGAGGAGCCCTGTGGGACCCCACAGTCAACACTACTAGGAGCCAAGGTGAAGGCACCCAGTTTAACACATTGTTGACGTCCCTCCAAGAAAGACCTGAACCATTGGATGGCTTGTTCTGAAACTTTTCCAATCGTCCTCAGTCGCTCCAGGAGGATCTCATGATTGACCATGTCGAAGGCAGCTGACAGATCAAGCATCACTAAAAGTGAAAGCTTGCCCTGGTCAGCTACCCTCAGCAACTCATCATAAACTAACAGCAATGCTGTCTCCGTACCAAATTTAGGACGGAACCCCGACTGCAAGGGATCAAGGAGTGATTCTTCTTCAACAAATGCCTGAAGTTGGGAAGTCACCACCTTTTCCAGTATTTTCCCTGGCCAGGGGATACCTCTAATGGGACCGTAGTTTTGAAGGACTAAAGGATCCAAATTCGATTTTTTCAGAAGAGGTGTTAGTGTCGCGTATTTGAGCATTGATGGTACTAATCCTTGATCCAATGATTTGTTAATGGATAATGTAACAAAAGGCGCAATTTCCACGGCCATACGTTTGGCTGCTACCGCTGGTAGGGGAAATAGGCAATCATTAGTTGGCTTCAGATTCTTCATCAGTGCACATACTTCCTCCACTGTTACATGGTGAAAGTTGAATTGATTTCGTGGAACACTAACTTGATCACATTCCATATCATCCATAGAATTTAACAACTTTGAAGAGAAGGGAGTAGGATTTAGGGCTGCAATGTAATTCTTAATAGTAGCAATTTTCTCCAGAAAGAAGTTATTAAAGGCATTAGCTTGTACCAAGGATGCAGGAATGGAAAGGTCACTACAGCTTGGATTATGAAATTTAGAGATAACTGAGAAGATTTCTCTCGAGTGGTTACCTGCATCACTTATTTTCTGTGGAGAAACATTTGTTTCGCCTCAGAAAATTGCTTTTTTGTAGAGCAGAAGCACCCTTTTAGCTTAATGTTATTTTCTTCAGAGGAATACCTTTGCCAGGTTCGGCCTGTCAGACTAACTTGCTTCCGAAGAGGAATCAAATTGTTGGTAAACCATGGTTTAGAAATCCTCTTGTGCCTGGGTTGCGCCTGGGTTTTTTAGGAGCCTCTCTAGAGCAGATTCCCTCCATTACTTTAGTTCAGGTGAGGAAGAACTCTTCACTAGGCAGTGTATTATCGATCTGTGAAAGTGCGTTCATCACTTCCTGTGCCAATATTTTATCTAGGTCTTTAAGGCGCCGAGAGAGTATCCTGGCTGCCTCAACAGGACCTTGAGTATTTGTTGATTTGGCTACTAGTACAAATAGTTGAAATGAATGGCCTGACCAGTAGATTGGAGTGTTATTAAGTAGTTTGATGCAGCTACCTCTTGTTACTATCAGATCAAGGCAATGACCCTTATTATGCATAGGTAATATACCTAAAGGGCTGAGACCATGGGTGTCAAATAACTCCCAAAGTACAGCCGAGCCTGGATGGCTTTGATCATCCAGCCATAGGTTTCAGTCCCCCAGTAGCAGGACCTCTGCCTGTTTACTTGCTACTGTGGCTAGAAAATGGTCCAGATTTTCCAGAAATTCCTTAAAGGCACCTGGGGGTCTGTACACTAAAATTACATGAACAGCCGATTGGGAAGATAGCTCGAATGTAAATTGTCCCACTTGTGAGTCACTTCCCCAGTCAAGCAGCTTGAGGTGGGAAATGCATAGAGTTTCCCTATAAATAATGGCAATGCCCCCACCACGTTTTCCTGTGCGTTCAATGTGTTGAATGAGAACATTTTCAGGGTCTAAATTATGAAGGATTGCCTGAGAGACCTCTGTGAACCAGGTCTCTGTTAGGAAAAGAATATCAAGTCCTTTTTCTTCAATCATTAAGGAAGAGCCCATTTTTCTTGCTTTCATGGATCTGAGCACTGCTTTTGATAAGGTCAGTTGTGATGAGATTTGGTGTGTGCTCAGTTCCATGAACTGTCCTGGCATATTGGTAGATCTGCTGGAGAGATTGCATCTTTCTACTGTGGCCTGTGTGAGGAGTGGGGTACATGGAGGCACACTTCCCTTTTCCAGGGGAGCAAGGGGTACGTTAGGGCTGTGTGCTTGCCCCCCTGCTCTCCTGTCTGTATTTTAATGGTCTTTATGACAGTTTACTTAAATCCACCACGGATATCCCTAGGTTGGGTAGCAGGTGTCTGGCACTCCTGACTTTTGCGGACAACGCAGTCATGCTGGCCCGTACTCCCCGAGCCTTGCATTGTCTTATTGATAACTACTCCTTATCCATGGACTCATTGGATCTGAAGGCCAATGCCCACAAATCGGCTGTCATGGTTTGAAGTAGGGGGAAGCATTCTCCCAGGTTCCAGGCCATGTTCAGTAAGAGCGCACTGATCCCTACATTCTACAGTTTTTACTATTTGGTCAGATTTCCTACGAACTTTTGTGCCAAAGCCCATGTTGATAAGCAGACTGAAAGATTCAAACAGGCCATGGGGTCAGGAGGGGCGGGTGGGGTTGGCCAGAACTATGGGCATGTTCATCGCAAAATCAGTCGAACTAATTCTCAAAGTTTATAATTGTAAAGCTACCTCTGTTGTTAGGTATGGCATGGAGCTGTGAAGATATAGTAACATTGAGCCCATGCAGGAGGTGGAGAATGCCTCTTTGGGCTCCCTTTAACAGCCCCAAATTATGTGGTGCACCAGGAACTGGGTTGCAGGTTTATTAGCGATATTATCACAGTTCAACTCAGGTTTTGGGACAAAGCTGTTCTGACTCAAGAGCTAATGAATTATCTGGTTCCTAGGCACCATTACTTGAAGATCCCCTGGCTTAGGCAGGCAAAATCCATGCTGGTGGAAATGAATGTGGCTCAATGTTCCTTTACGACAGAGGTTATGAATCGCAAGGTTCTGAAGTCTGCAAAAGGAAGGGTACGCCAGCATATCCTGGAAAATGAGAGTCACTGGAGACCCTGAAGCCTGCTAATAGGAAACATATCAACCAATGTCTCCAGAAGTATTTGCGCCGGGCTCAGAACCGTTCTCAGTGCATTGTTATCACCAGGGCACATTTTAATTGAATTCATTTGGAGCAGTGGTGGCAGCTTGGTCTAATGGCAATGAGAAACAGTTGCGCATTTTCTGTGATGCAGCAAAGGAAGACCTGGACCATTTTTTATTGTTTTGCCTAGCCTTCTCGCCCATTAGAGATTGTATGATAAAACCAACCTTGCGGGGCAAAGATTCCATTTAGCATGAACCTGCTCTGTGAGATTTGTTATGGGCGGACTCAGTGTGTGTGGGTTGGGCTCTGTTATCATTTTTAAAGAATGTGTTAATTGTTAGAAAATAAAACTGTCTGAAATGTTGCTTTTTGTATTTTCTGATGGTTTTATGGTTGTTATAGTGTTGGAATGTATTCATCTGCAATAATGTTCTTATAGCTGATGTTTTTATATGGAATCTTCTGTACTTCCGAAATAAACTTTTCTAAAACTACTTCTATAACATGTGCTGCTTTAAATGCAACAATAATGCCAGTAATAACTCACAAGCTGGCATGGAATTGAAGTACTGATGGCACAATCGCAGAAGTACACACAGACAAAAAGCGTTTACAGGACTGGGAAAGTCTCTACAGCATTTCAGAGGGAACTCAAATAGCTTTACAATTGTTCCTAAACATTATTTCTGTGGTGTACTTGTGTGCATAGAAAAGGGAAAATAGAACATGGGGTAGAGGTTTCCCCGGTAAAAAAGCTCAACAAGGTCACACCAACATTGTAACTGCAAGGATGGCGTTTGACATGTATGTTAATTTCTTATGGTATCCTGAATTGTATTTTTTATGTTTTTATAATTAGAATTTCATTTGTTTTTTTGTATGGCTGGTAAAGTACTTTGTTTTACTTCCACTATATGTAATGCTCTTGTATCTCCTACTGGGAGGATGGCATGCCTCTTTTAAATGTAACTTGCCATCTTTGTTTGGTGTTCCCCACTTTCCGCTCTAATTGCTTGTCACATTTCCTTAACTATTAGTAATAGGTTTTAGCTTTCTCCCACCAAAGGTGTAATTCCAGAGGCATTCATTGCTCACCCGCCCTGTTTAGCACTCTGCAGGCATGTTGATTTGCTAAGGATATCTGAGTCACCCGTGACATTGCTTCCATATTGTATTCAACAAGTGCTACAAGAACTCAGATTCTTCCAGTCTCCTCTTCATGATATCTCCTCCCTAAAAGCCACATCTTCCCTGCCCCTGCGGGGAAATATTTTATCTCTACACATCCTATGTGCCCAAACACGTCCAATAGTAAAACACAGCACTGCATAAACTCAAGGACATGTAGTGAAAGATGATTTAGGAGTATTGTTTATTCCAAAATCGTGGGTTACCGTGGGCCTGCTGCAGATATCTATCTATCTATCTATCTATCTATCTATCTATCTATCTATCTGAATTCTTCTATAGCGCCACTCACACATAGGCCTCAGGGCCTATAGCTCTTGCTTGTGCTGCAGGCTGCAGAAGGCTTGTGTTCCTCCTGGTGGATAGACATCGATAACACCACTTTTAGATCCCAGCCTACGGTATTGGATTTGACTTTTGAATCTTTATCTATTAAATGGTTTGTTTACCTTTAACATGTTTGAACTACAAAACTGCCTCTGTATGATGGTGCTTCTGCTGACACTCTTCTGCAGCTGGAATTCTGCTGTTCATTTCTCTCTTTTCAACGTGCTCTGGTGCTTGCAAATTGAAAGATTTGGGCTAATGGCCGCTCTCATATCCATGCAACCAATCTAATCATGAACCGATAAACTCATTTTTTAACCAAAAGTGTGACATCGCCAACCGTAGGAGTAGCCATATTAATTTTCTCCCTTTGCAGCAATCTTTTCGTTCCGCAACCACTAGCTGTCATCAGTTCTTATCAACAAACTGTTGGTTCTACTCTCTCAACACAATTTGGCCGAACTCTCTGGCAGAAGGTATGCAGTGATAAGAATTGTGGGGAAAATGTGGCCTGTACAAAAAGCGCAGCAAAAATGCTGTGGTTTGACCCGTTAAAGGTGTACCCCGTTGCACCATTTAAGAGCAGCAGGGGTTGCGGGGGTGTCCCCCGCTCCCCTTACATGGTATAATGGGGCCAGGGGTTGCGGGGAGTCCCCTGCATCCTTTACATGGATTGCAGTGGCAAAACCACAGCCTTTTTGCCGCAATATTTTGTGTCCACTGCAATTTTTGCTGTGATTTTAACACTTGGAACCTGGCAGAGACTTAAAGTTATACACCAGTTGTTGGATAAACAGCATACACTATTTCTCAAGTGGAAACAAAATAATCTTGCTTTTTAGAGTTCTCAAAGCCTACAATTAGCTCAATAGGCCCTAAAAGACAAATGTGACCTAAAACAGACACAGTTTAATGAGCTAATGATTGTGCCAAACATGCAATAACTTTGCTCATAAACCATGGTTTATTGGCAATAGCTAACATGATTTCCTAGGGCTGAGCAGCAATCAAATTGTGATACAATTATACAGTGCACACATGGCCTTCCTTATGTCTGTAAAATTGAAAGCAGTATTTCCTTAAAAAGAAATCTTTGTTATTGTGGGTCTGATAACTCTGTGGGCTTGATTCACAAATCCATTTCCAATGGGAATTTCCCATTGAAAATCGCAGTGTGAATCAAGCCATGTGTCCCATTAGTAGGACGAGAGGATGCATAAGAACGTGGTAGTTGGGAAGAGCAAGTGTAAGCAAGGGGATGGGCATGATGTGATGCCCACATATAGTGGACAGGGAACAAGAGCAAAACTTAGAATGAACCGCCATTACCTTCAGCTAAAAATGCATGTGTCTAACTGGTGGAACTACAGCTCTGCAAGAACACGTTGTATCATTGCCTGCTATTGTAGAGCTGTAAAGACCGGAGGGGGGTCTGCACTTCCGCTCTCTATATGGTAGAGGGGAGGCACAGATACCCTGAGTGCTGCTATGCAGCAAATCAGGAAGGGGCTCACTCTCATCCTCTTCTTGCCCTGAAGCTAGCAAGAGACATGAGACTTCGGCCCGCCTGTGGAAAGGCTTGAGCATGTTAACATGGAATATCTGAGTGGCTACCCTAGAGGCTCCCATGTCAACCAGATAATTGACCTCGTCCACCTTGGAGATTATCCGGAAGGGTCCAGTCCATTTATCAGCCAAAGCCCGAGGCTTGGTAGGCTCCATCACAAGGACCTCCTGTCCAGGAGTCCAATGCACTTCCAATGCTTTAAGGTCATGCCAGTACTTATTCAATTCCTGGCTGGCCTTGAGATTCGCTGTTGCCTGACCCATCATCTGTGACATCCTCCATCTGAGGCCTAACACATAGTCCCCCACTTGCTTGGCGGGACCTGGAGGGGTGGCCTCCCAACCTTGTCGGATCAAGGCGAGGGGCCCCCTTATGGGATGTCCAAAGAGTAACTCAAAGGGGCTGAAACCAACACCCACTTGAGGTACCTCTCTGTAAGCAAACAGCAGGCATGGCAGGAGAAGATCCCACTTCTTCCTGTGGGGCTCTTCCAAAGCGCCCAACATGCCCTTGAGAGTTTTGTTAAATCTCTCAACCAAACCGTTGGCCTGGGTGGTACGAGGTGGAGAATTTGTAAGTTACCCCGCATTCTTTCCACATGGTTTTCATGCAACTCCACATGAAGTTGGATCCTCTATCAGAGACAACCTCCTTAGGGAATCCAACATGGGTGAAAATGCCCAGAAGAGCCTTGGCAACCACCTTGGCCGTAACCGTCTGAAGGGGTACAGCCTCAGGGTACCTGGTGGAATGATCTACCAAAACTAGGATGAACCGATGTCCACCCAACGTGGGAGGGTCAAGGGGACTGACAATGTCGATGCGAAGCCTTTCAAAGGGTGTGCCCACCACTGGCACCGGTTGAAGTGGGGCGATGACTCTACCTCCAGTCTTGCCAGACAGCTGACAAGTTGGGCAGGTCCTGCAGTGGGACTCCACTTCTACTCCCATCCGGGGGCAGTAGAAATGGGCAGAAATCCTCTGCTTAGTCTTCTTGGAACCAGGATGACCAGCCAAGGGCACCGCATGTGCCAACTGCAGCAGGAAGGGCTGGAAAACCTGGGGTACCACCAACCTCTTGAGGACACCAGGTTCAGGCTTATTGGGCTCACTAACAAGGAGCTCACCCTCCCAATAAATCCGAAATGTCCTAGGCACTTCTCCCTATGCCTGAGACAGGGCCTGTGTCCTCAGACCCTCGAGAGAGTGGCACTCTCTTTGTCCCTTCCAGAAGTCTGCCCGGGAGGGTCCCCCTTCAGCCAAAAAGCATTGAAGGTTGGGATGACCCTCTGGGTTAAGAGCCTCTCCCACAGGAAAGTCTTCTGGCTCGTCTCCCACAGGAGTTGAGACGGAATTTACCACTGGACCCAGCCCGTCCGGAGCATGGATCCCAATGGGTGCTGTCAGAACAGTGGGAGGAGTAGGGGCTCCCTCCACAGAGGCAGCCTTTTTACTCCTCCATTTCTTTTGTGCCTTGGGTTTCCCCATTGGCAAGGGTACCGGGGTCGCAGCCGGACCCTGTGTGACCTGTGATCGGGTGACTGCCACAGCAGCCATGGGTAGACCATCCGTGATCATCCCCAATTCGACCAAATAATTTCCCAACAAAATATTCGTAGGCACGTTGTCCTGAACTAGGACCGGAAGCTTTGCTCTCTTGTCTCCAATCGTAATGTTGACTAAGGCTACAGGCGATAATTTGGGGGGCCCACCAGCTAACCTGGTGGTTCTCAGAGGAGCACCTACATAGTCCTCTGGCTTGAGCAGGGTCCTGTCCAACACTGTCATGCTTGCCCCAGTGTCTCTCAAACCAGTAGAAGGCTGGCCATTCAAGAGGACACTTCTCAAAAACCTACGAGTGTTTTGCGGGATAGCCGCCAGTACTTCTGCGTACTGGTCCCAGGCCCCAAGGGGCACTAAGGAAATCTCTACGGGAGCACAGAAGGTGATCCCAGTAGAGGAGGGGAGGACGGTGGCCTCCACCTCAGGTATGGAGTAGGGATAGGTCAGGCTGGCAGCCTGGACTCGAAGTGCCTTACTCTTACACTTGGGGTCACCCCTTCGGTGATCCAGAGCCCCACAATCCCAGCATGTGCCGGGTGTGCAGGGTATGGTAATGGAACCACTGGGACCCTTCTTTGCAGCAGGCGGACCACTACTCTTACTTCCACCTACAACAGACTTATCCCCACTAGGTTTTTGGGTCTTCGGAGAGGAAGTTTTTGGTTTACCCGACTGTGATTGCTTTTGGGACTCCTCAGCTTTCTGAGAGGCTCCTTTTTCTTTGTCCTTGTCCTTCCCACTGGAGTCCTCAGGGGAGACCCACTTGTCAGCCAACCTAGCCAGCTTAAAGGGGTCCAAAATGGTCTGGTCAGCAACATACTGACGCAGCTCTGGTGAACAGGCTTCCAAAAAATGCTCAAAAAACAAGAGGTGAGACAATTCAACAAACGTTTTCACTTTGTAACCATCAATCCACCCCATCATGTTCATGTGCGCCGCACTCACCCAATCAACCCAAGACACATTCTCTCGTTTCTTAAAATCCCTGAACCGTTTAAGATATTGGGTAGGCGTTTTGCCAAACCTGGCGATTAAAGCAGAATTCATGCACTCATGCTGACCCCTTTCTTCTACACTCAGTTTCAGAATACAGTCATATCCAGTTCGAGGCACTCTGCTTAACAAACACTTAGCCCAATCTCTCTTATCAACATCATAAATTGCACAAGCCATTTCAAACGCTTCAATCCATTGGAGGATATCAGAACCCTCCACATACACACCAACCAAATCTTTCATAAACTTGGTTGCTGGGGACCTGACACTCTCAACTGGTTTTGCTGAAGTCTCCACTCGAGCTTTCTCTAGCTGGATTCGCTGACATTCAGTGTCCTTGTCTTTGAGTTCAAGATCCCTATTCTTGAGTTCCACTTGCTGTGCCAACTCCTCTTTCTTAAGATCAGCATCTAGTTCCAACTTGCGATATTCAAAGGCTAACTTCATCCTCAATAACTCAAGCTCTAAAGAATTGTTGGGGTTCGGAACAGAGGCAGCAGGAAGGGTGACATTCCCAGAATTAGTTTCGGCGACAACCCCTGGGGTAGAGTCCTCATCCCCCCCTTCAAGAGTTTCACAATCAATCTGGTAGTCCACCAGGGCAGCTATCAGCTCCGCCCTAGACTTATCCACAAAGTCTAATTCCCTGGCTTCACAAGCACTCTGGAGAGTCTCTAAGCTTGTCCGAGTCTATTTACCATTCGCAATGGATTCCATTGCTTGTAATGCAGTTATCTCGTACACGACTAAACCTTAATTTAACAAAGTGCAGATATCCTTTGTAAGTGGCACGGTTATACACTGAGTCTTAAAACCATAAGCATCCCACCGCTGCCACCAGCTGTAAAGACCGGAGGGGGGTCTGCACTTCCGCTCTCTATAGGGTAGAGGGGAGGTACAGTGACCCCTGCCAAGATTCTCTATTATGGTAACGTAGTCGAGCAATCACGGCCTAGCTTCTCTGGAGGTGATGCGAGCTGGTTCTTAAGTACAGGGTAGTCCCCAAGCATCCACACACTTTATCGGTTAAAACACAGTCTTTATATAATTAATATTCAAAGTCATATACAGGATCACAATAACTCACTTTGTGCTCCGAAAATCAACAATGGTAAATATGTACGGTTCTAAAGTGGTACCACTAACGTTACTCGATCTTATTAAAGTGCATACGGTCAGAATGACACATAGATATTTAAATATAAATAAAGAGGAAACCAGCAGTAGAGAGAGGGAGGAAAGCAAGGTGGTTGAACAATAGGCAGAGTACTGGTAACTACCGTTAAACACAGCTCTGTGTGGAGCTCCCCCCACCTGGGCAAGCTGTAGAAGAAAGATACAAGCCCATTCCATATATTGTTCACCCTTAGACTTCCCAATAGTTCTGCAACCCCCAAAGTACCTTGGTGTTGTAGCGTTCTGCGTCGGGGAAATTGACAACCGTTCTTGAGTGTCCTCCCTTTCTGGCAGGAGTCACGGGTCATCGAACGTCCGAGGGAGAACAGGTCGAGCTACGACGGTGAAGTGGCCGCGTCGTTCCTAGCGGTGCTCGTTGATGGGGAAACGTAAATGTCCTGCAAAGAAGAGGCGTGCGGGGCACCTCGGTGTCGATAGTTCTGGACCGCAAAGAGTTGAAGAACTGTGGCCCAGCAAGGGCGTCAAGTCATTGGCGTCTATGTGGTCTTTGGGTGACGGGAAACCCACCGGTGGATGCTCCTCGGCATGTCGACGGTCAGGTCTTCTCCAACAGGATACAGCGGTGACGATGCGGACGAGAGCGTCCTTGGATCACGGAAGTTTCTTACGCAACAGGAGCACGGCAGCTCCAGTCGGCAACGGCGGTCGACGTCAGTGACGGACAACAGTCCGGGCGTTTCTCCTTGAAGTTCCGCGGCAGTCCCCGTATTGGGTCGGCAGCCTGTCAAAGGTCTGTCTACCAGGGAGCTTAGGCAAAGATCTGCTGTGCACAATGGTCCCTCGTAGCTCGGGAAGAGGGTGCCTTACCAGTCCTCTCTGGTTCAGTTCTTGAAGCACAGCAGCTTTCAGATTGCGAAGGAGAGCAACAGGAATTCTTCTCATCCAGCAGGGCTCAAGGTTAAGCTTCACTCCAGTTACTCGTCATAGTGGACTTCAGCTTCTGAACACGATTCCTAGCAGTGAGAGGTCCCAGATATACTGTTGATCTCCCATTCATTCCGCTGGGTCGCACTCAAGAATCCAATCACGACTACAGGCATTCATGCAGGCAGGCAACCAATCAGGTACACAAGGTATTCAGGCCATTCACTTCCCTCCAGACACTCACAACAAGTTATGTGTATTGGGACAAGTACCGAGCCATTCAACACTCCAAACTGCATTCATACCGGTTTCGGGCACGGCTGTCTCAACCATTGTGTCAAACACCATATACTAGACAGTCACAACATAGAATGTATATTCGTCACACACCCCATTCACCTAGGTCCCACCCACAGGCATACCCACAACATACGGTCGTTGAGAAGGCTCCAGCCAGTCTGGTCAGCACTTCCCCACACTACCATATACGGAACTTCCACCCAACAGCCAGTCAGGGGGAAGGGACAGAGGCAGGGCTTCCCGGGACTTCGGGAAGATCAGGGTAACAGGTGATGGAAGGCAAGAGGCCATGAGGGCCATTTTGTCTCCTTCAGGAATCTACCCATTCCAATGACAGGGCTTGGGCATCCCAAAATGGAGGATGCTCAGGGCACCAGTCATTTCAGCACGGAGCTGCCACCAGCCCGTACCCTGCTCTGTGGGTCACACACAGGTGCCCAAAAACATACACTAGGGGCATAGGATTGTACCCCTACCCATGGGTGCCATAAGGGTATCCCATGGGTCTGTTCAGCAAAACAAAAGAGAGGGAGCTGCACCTCCAGGAGTCCCACATGAACTCCTGCGTGGAAAACACGACAGAACACAGGATAAAAAGCAGTAAAGGACAAGGATACGGAGGCCCTGTCCCTCCAATGCATTTCCAGCATCACAAGAGCCAGCTGAGTTCCATATGAATCTAAGCTGCTGATTAGTCCAGGCCTGGTTATAAGTTTGGCATTAGTGGTAAAACACCTGGAAAAGGCCATTACCCAGTGTTTTACAGTACCTCCTTATGAATTGTGTTACAGAAACTCAATTTACTGGCTGGTTTTGTGTGTCAGATATGCCGACACACAAAACCAGCGCCACACGCATTAATTAATGGGTGCTCTATTACCACATACTGTAATTTACGGATCCCCATGGAGTCCTATGAAACTACAAAATTGGGAATAAGGTATGGTCTGCATGACTCGTAATCATGCAGAGCTGTGGGGCCACCTGGTAATTACTGGATGCAGTAACAGTAAACAAGTTTGGAAATATAATCAGGTGTAATACTCCCAAACTCCTAATCAGGCCCATGGATACATGAATCCTCTGATGAGTGGGGCCAATTAGTTGGCAATGTGGTGGTGGTGGCAGGTGTGTGATAGTACAGAATGTCTAGTGTGAACTGCATTATGAGAATAGGTGGTTGTAACATAGATCAAGTATTGGATATAATATTTAGCAGACAACCTGGTAAGCGAGGTTGGTGTGCATTGCCAATGTGAAACACAATAGACGTGGTGGCTCGCGGGCTAGGAGTATGATGGAAAGTAACGCCTGTGCAGAGAGCAGAGGTTTATAGACGTTGGAGCTATTGCAATTAATGGCTCGTGAATGGAGACGGGAAGTGGGTGGGTTCCAGAAATGCGTGAATGGAAAATTATGGGATGGGGCCGTAAAGGCATAATGGGTACAATGTTAGTGACTCGCAGTTATCCCTACGATACACATTGCACAGCTATGTGGCCTTTTAGGGAACCTATTTTTTGGTAAATCTATACCAACTCCCTTGTGCAATTTTGCACTCAAAAAGTCTCGATGTGTCTATCTTTGACAGTGTTAGATATAGTGGAATGTATAATTATTGCAGTGTCTGTACTTAAGCAATATAGTTCAATACAACTAAAGTCATTGGGTTTACGTATTCTGTCCCAACCTGCTTATATTGAAACACATCACAAACAGAATAAAATGTATTCAAAAGTTATTCCTCCATCTGTAATTCCTACAGATAACTAAAATTCCCTACAAAGATTTTCTCACTATCCCTTTAGTGTACTGTCCCTAGTTGGGCGCTAGTGTGTCGCTTATCCAGGTAAGGGATAGAAGAGAAATCTTGCCCTATCCTAACTTACTACTTTCCTCAGCCACTAAAATTTAGAGCGCACTGTTTGGAAGTCAAAAACAGCTTGAATGTATTTGTTGCTTCCAATCAGTGTGACTTATCATTGTATAACTATAAGAGTAAAAGTATAGTTTATTATATCACACTATTCACTCTTAATGGTTAAATGATGTAATTGGACCAGGGTCACTATTTCTTATGTGAGTCATGTGGGTCAGGGCATATCACCCTGATCCTTTTTGTGTCAACCAATTTCAGTGGGAATAAACCATTTGGCGCTTTCTTCAGGACTCTATTTCTGGCACACTGGGTCACATTCTTAAAAAGACAATATTATTGTTACGTATTCAACTTCTACATTTCTTGTCTGGAGGAGGTGTCTTCTAATTTTCATGGGACGTCTTATCTTGTTTCACAATCCCTAAAAAGGGGAAAATACATATAAAAGGGAAACTTGAGAACCTATTCTTAAGAATGATTTCATCTGTATCTGTGTTAGATTCCATTGATCTTACCTGTCTAGGTGTTCAAAACAGTTCCATAAGCGAGCACGTCAAGATCATCATGGTCCTGTCTGTGTTCCGAGTGTAGTTTCCTAGAACCACATAATCCAGTGTCACATATTTCTACTCAGTGGTTACTGTGTGTGCTACTATAGCTGTGCGTCACTGTATGTAACTTACACGTCTTGTCATTTCATCATATCAGTGTACATCCCTTAGTTGGTATGATTTCAAATGGACGTTCTTATTTGGGCCCTGGTGATTTTTCACTGGTCAGCCACTTGTGTCGAAGGTGGGTGGACCTGAATGGATTAAAAGAGTAGTGTTTCAGTTTGGCCCTTGCTTTTCGTTATTGTAGCTACATATTGGGCCTCATTACACGTTAGGCGGTAAGGGTTTACCGGTACCGGTAAGGGCACCGGTACCGGTAAACCCTTACCGCCTTACTACGAGTTCCCTTTGCGGGACCCGACCTTAACGCCTGGTTTTATCAGGCGTTAAGGACGGGACCCGCAAAGGGACTTTGGTGCTAATTACGGTACCACAATTTGCGGTACCGTAATTAGCTCCTTCCCCATTCCCATTATGCCCTATGGGGGCAAAAATGGGAATGGGGAAGTGCCTCTGTGAATGGGGAATTACCGCCCCAGCTCACCTTGGAGTAGGGCGGTAATTCCGCCATCCACCAAGGCGGACACAGTAAAATACCGGCGGCAACCATGGCGCTAGTAGCGCCATGGTTACCACCTACCGTGTAATGAGGCCCATTGTCTAAGTGAGACAGCCACTCACTCACATACATAGTTCCGGTATTGTGTTGGAAAACATGTTAGTCCATCTATCCATTTTAGGGGTGTCCCAATTCTTGGGGGGGCCGGACCTGCCCAACCCCATCTCGGCCCCTATGTCTGTGTCATCAAGGTACCCTCTGTGCCAGTTTTACATACTTGAATGCGGTCCACCTTGGTCTCCTTTCAGCTGCACTGATGGAAGGGGTAAAGTGAATGATGTTTCAATGTAACCCTTATTCCTTATCGTTTTGGCTGTGTCTTATCTGAATAGGGCAGACGTTCATTCAAATTCCATTTTCTCAGCACTAAATTTGTGTGAAGTGCCCTGATCGTTAGGGCCCCGGACTAGTACGTCCCTGTTTCGGATCTGAGAACTGTGTTATCGCGGTCACTTCTTATATACATTTACAAAGTGGTGCGCCTCTTAAACTGACTGCAGCCCCATTGGTTGATGGCAGTTTCCACCTTAGTTAGATTAAAACTTACAAATAATGATCGTATATTGCTGCATTCCTACCTGATAATAGGGGCGTTCAGTGTGTCCTCGCTGCCCGTTCCAACTCACGCCCACCATCTTGAAAAGATACGCTCTGTTTATATGCGACTCCATGGCTGATCGCTAGTTCTTCCAGTTGAGTCCTCTTTCTATTGTTGTTACAAATCATTGTATTGTTGACATAATGCTAATGTTAGTTGCTATTTGTCTCATTCCAACACGGCTGCACTCGGTTTATTATGGTCAATTCACTATGTCTCACCTTCGAGCATCTCATACGGGATGGAAAATGCACATTTCTATTAGTTGGGAATGAAACCCAGTTCATGTAGATGGATTACATATATCTACTAGGAGTAACGTGGTTATCTAGGTAGTGTAATCAGATTAAATTCTTAATATCGTTGTCGAAGGACAAATGTCCCTACTTTTTTTATCTTCGTGATGGCGGACAAACCCCATTCTGGTTAGGGTTATTCCAGCACTTTAAATAGCGTCTCTGTGACTTAAAGAGAGATTGGTCCAGATGTTGTTACAAAATGGCCAATGCTTCCCAGCATATCTCCTCGTTAGGTCCTTTCAAATGGCTTTCCAACCTGAAAAACCATAACTGTTCTCTTCTTAAGAGGATGGCTCCCATGTCTCCACCTCTTTTAGGGACTACTACTTTTTCCAAAATGGTCCAACTGATATCATTTTCAGAATGTTTCTGTTGTAAAAAGTGTTCTACTAGAGGAACAGCAATTTGTTTTATCCTAATGTTGGATCTGTGCTCACTCCCTGATACTTGTTTTGCTTTCCAGTTGCTGTTTGTGTGGAATGTTCTATCTTTTGTCACAGGGGGCATCAGAAATCCGCAGGCTTAGATTTAAAGTGTTTTATTTATGTTTTAAACAACTCGACTGAAAAGACTGGAATGGTTGTAAATGAGGGGGTTACATCTCTCTTGACCTCCCCATGTGCTCCCTCCACCCTAGCCAGGTATTCCTAATCCCAAGTATATTCCATACATTAAAGAATGGAATCCCTACTGTGTAAGTATTTGTAATCTTGATGAGGAAACCTACAGACTCTTGCCTTTTCTCTCTATCTCCCACAGGACTTTCTAAGGGATACTGCTCACGTTCTGTCTTTACCTCCCCCTGTATCTCTATCTCCACACTGTGATCGTCCTCATCTCCCTCTCTCTCTACCTATACCCTTCTCATGTCTCCCACTTCCCCTATCCTTCTGTCTGCTCCCCTCACCTTGCTCCCTGCCTTCACTTCTACCACCTTTGTACATATCATCTCTCTCATCTTTCTTTCCTCTCTCTCTCTTTCTACCTGCACCTCTACCTCTCTCCCTCAATAGCCTGTGTCTACTCCCATCTCCTGATATTACACACTCACTCTGTGTGTCTCTCTCCACTACCTTCCTCCTCCTTGTCTATCCCTTCTCCACTGCTACTTTTATTACTGTGTGCCACTCTCTCCCCCATTCTCCTGTTACACACCCTGCATCACACATTGACACCTTCATATCCTCTCTAAATTCCCCTACACGTAGTCCTCCTCTCTCTATGTCTCATCTTTCTTTCACTCTCCTTTTGCAACCCCTCACCACACTACACTCAAATGGTACCACTCCTTCCAACACAATACCCTACTTGCACTCTCTCAGAAACACTGCCACAGAGTCCTCGACACTCCACTCCACTGTCTGCCTTTGCCTGGCCACTTGCACCACCACTTCCCCACCTGATGGCAACAGAACAACTTTCAATCGCCTAAGTGTTGGCTTGGCTTTTATAGACCAAACTTCCACCCACACCCTTCCAACATTCCTCTCAGCTCCCATTGGCCCTGCTGGTCACAGGCTCCCCTTGGCCAATCTCCAGCTAAGCTATCTCAATTTGCATGGCAGCATACATATACTTAGCCTCTTTGTGTACGTTGTGGCTTTCTTCATGTGCTTGTGAGTTTTCCTTCCAATTCTATTTGATAACGATGTATGTGTCTTTCCTGCTTGCCCGCAGCCCTCTCTCAGTTCATTGTGCTTGCCCCATCATCTGCCTTGTGTTCATTTGGGGTTGGTAGGCCAGGTGTTGAGTGCCTCATCTCTGTTTGGTAAGACAAATCCCAGTCTGTTCCATTTCGGT
The DNA here is from genome assembly GCF_040938575.1 of Ambystoma mexicanum. Lineage (NCBI taxonomy): Eukaryota > Metazoa > Chordata > Amphibia > Caudata > Ambystomatidae > Ambystoma > Ambystoma mexicanum. Next base: position 462,145,461 of record NC_090935.1, read on the forward strand.
TCCCATTTCCTTTCCCCTGGCTGCAGTCTGGGTTTTCTTGGTGGTGCCCAGGTGCATTTTGCGAGTTCCTGTCCTGAAAAAGACAAACGAGAACTCTGACCAGAAAAGCAGCTGAGAGGCATTATAGAAGGGAAAGTGATACTAGTAGACATATTCAGTGCATACTCAGGTGACAGTGACGGGGTCCCCGCACTGTCTCAAAATTCCTCTGGCATAAACCCTGGTAGACCGTACATCCCAGGTTGGGAGGTGTCCCTGCTCCCCCCTAACAGGGTCATGATCCTGACTTTGTCACACTTCAGCTTTGGCAATTGCTTTGTCAATACATGTTTCACTATATCCCCTTAAGCTAATCCTTTAGAAGTAGCATCTCTATGTTCTGTGTGATGTATCATTTCCATGTCTTGAATGTAATATTAAGTTGGTCCTACTTTAGATTTTTATCTCTAGCGAGTTAGTTGTGATGGTACTGTTTTCTAATGTGAGCTGCTTATTGTGTATATTATGACTGAGAAAGCCGACATAATATGCAAGAGCGAGAAAGTCTGCATTTCTCTTTTGAACAATATGAATGGTGTCAACGTATCTTACTGAAAAGACCACTTTTTCATCAATTGTGAATGCCTGGTGTGCCCAAGGATGTTTAGCCCCGTGGAGTTTAATATATGTTAGCAAATGAAAGGTACATTGTGCCCTTAACTTGGTGGTAGATCTGCAGGTTCACACTGTGCCCAAGATGATGTCTCTTCATGGTAATAATATGTTCATAGTTTTTGTGCCTTAGAGAACATGTAGTGATACCATGATGGGATGCGGCCACTATAATAATTTACATTAATTATTTCCAATAAAGAACTGAGTGCTGCAGATTATACATTCCTCCATCCAAAACTTTGAGCGTTTTTGGTGAGATTGTTAATGTGTAAGGCTGGGTGGATGTATTTAGACAAATCCCCAAAAGATCTGAATTTCTGGTTTATTTGGGGTCCGCTGACATATACAGAATGTTACGTAGTTCTGGTAACCGGGTCCAGATAGCCAGATCTGTCTATCTATATATGGAACTTCCACCTGGAGCTCTTCAACAGTCACTTGGAATCTTTCAGATATGGAGAAGGGTGTGCTGCTCTTTATTTCAGAACTTGTTCTTTTTAGTTAGACAGAGATTCTTGTCATTGATTTTATGAGTGATATTAGGTATTTCTGTTCAGAATCTATATAGTTTAGTTTAGTTTAGTTTATTACTTGTATTGCGCACCAAACCCACAGGTAGTCGGGCGCATCACATAAGTTTACTCACAGCTTAGTTGTACAAGATATTACAGTAACAAAGTTGTTATATGCAGTCAAAAGCATAATTATAGTTAACACTGTTACAGTTTTTTACAATTTACATGATAATAGCGCAGGGAAAATATATACAGTATATACAAAATGAATTTATGCCAAATCTTTACGAGCGGCATACCGAGTGAGGTCCGAAGTAGAGGAGGGTAAGTTCTAGGTGAAGAGGGCAAACGCCAGAATCACACTTAGCCATCAGAATCTTTGAACATTTTTATAAGGCTGTGGCGAAATTTTGTGTAGGATGGTTCTAGTCTGAGTGGGGTAGGGAGTGAATTCCATAGTTGGGTAGCCTTCACCTGGAAGCTGTTACCTCCCACTCTGGCCAGTTTGAATCTAGGGGTCAGGAGGCAGTTAGTGTTTGAATGTCTGGTTAGTCTTGTCTTGGGTTTAGTAGTGATTCTGTCCATAAGATAGCGTGGGGCTGCTTTATTAACGCATTTATGAGTAAGGGAGGCGACTTTAAGTTTTATTTTGTCAATTGTAGACAGCCAGTTGTAAGCTCTTCTGGTGTCCGAAATATGTATATATATTTGTACAAACATCTTTAAAAGATTATGGGCCTCATTACGACCCAGGCGGTAAGTTACCGCCTGGGCCGTGACTTTACCACCATGGCGTAAACTATGTTTACGCCATGGTGGTAGGCGGACTTACCGCCCCATTCCGAGGTCGACGGGGCGGTAAGTCCCCAATCCCCATTTACCCTTCCCCATTCCCATTTTTGCCCCATAGGGCATAATGGGAGTGGGGAAGGCGTTAATTACGACACCGTAAATTACGGTAGCGTAATTAACTCCATCGTCCCTTAGCGCCATGGATTTTAACACCTGCTAAAAGCAGGTGTTAAAACCTCCATGGTGCTAAGGGACCTCGTACTCAGGCGGTAAGGGTCGGCGCTGTTTACGCCGCCGTAAATCCCTTACCGCCTGAGTCGTAATGAGGCCCTATCTGTTTTGCAGTGAAAACAGGCAAGACAGGCCAGTCTTGCCAGGGTAACCTGCTTGTATATTTTTTATGCTAGGCACACACAAGCACATTAGCTGGCAAAGGCACTTGAACTTAATTTCAAATGCGTTAGCACACGTTGTGGGAACGTGAACATTGTTTGGGGTACGCAGGTTGATTTATCACATGCCCATACATTACTTGGTTGAGTGGGGTAGCTGACACACTCAAGTACTTGAATTTCTTGTCAGATTATTAGTACACATTGAGCAAAGAGGAAAAGTATTTGGGGCGTTTGGCCCGTATGGTCACGCACAACAGTAGCTTTCACACAGAAGCAGTTGAATTTCGTTTTAAATGTATGAGCACACTTTGAGGGTAGGCAAAGGTCTTTTGGGGGTGCAGGTTGGTTGACTATGTTGTGGAAGGAAAGAAACTCCAGACTTCATTTCAGGCAGTAACAGATCAGTGAGTCTGTTTATTCTTCCTTGCCATGCAAGAAAGAAAACTGGCAGAAATCCCACCCTGACCAACCGAGCCCCCCAGCCAGACACATATACCTTTGTTACACACCCCGGGTAGACTTACTCACAAAGAACATGCTTTGTCCTCCTGACACTAGAGTTGCTCACAGACCTCTGTCAAAGTAGGAACTGTCTACTCCTTGCTCTTCTCCTCCTGGCATAGATATGTGCCTGGATTCTCTCCTGGCCATCTTCGCTCTAAGACAGAACACTCCTACCTCTCATTTAGCTTTGGTGACAGCTCTATAAACGTGCACATCATTATAATTTAGTCACGTGCTACATCCCTCCATGCACGCGTGAACTGGGAACCAAACGAGGCCCTGGAAAGAATGTTCAAAGTGGCCCCATGATACACAATTTCAGCAAGCAGAACCCTTTTCCCATAGGAAAATGGGGAAATAAAATAGGTTACCACACAAAAGGGGTGCAGGGTGCAGAAGCCTACAGGGAAATCCACAGAGTGCTCTATAGACCAGTCCACCCCTGCCTCCATGCCCTGTCCTGCAGTGCATTACGGTCCCTGCCACTGCTAAACATATTGAACCATGGTTTTAGATGCTTGCCAATGCCCACTTTTCCCTTGCTTGATGTCCTGTGCTAGCAAAGATGGCCACACACTGTGACTTCTGCTTCTGTTCTCTTCTAATACACTTGCCTATGTCTGTGTATTATGTACAAGGCAGCTCATAAGGCTCCTGCAATTGTCTACCACCGCTGTTCTCAGGAAGCAGAATCATTTCTGAAGTTATTGTTTTCTGAGTCTTGCAGTTGAGGACAGATGCAAGATCACATATCGCAGCACTTCCAATGTGCTGAGGGCTGTGAGTGTCTTTGTTGTGTGTGGCAATAATCAACAGCCAATGAGATGCCCTTAAGGCCAGCAGCAAACCGTGGTGGGATATGGAAAAGTTGCATGGTTTACAGCAGAAACAGCTTCTGCTGCATACGTCATGGGTGGATGCATATCAGAGCAACATGTAGCACTGGTTGAGGTGACAGCTTGTGCGTTTAATATCATCACAGCATTGGCTGTTTCTGACATTTCACTACTGCCACCTTCCCTAACATTTGGGTCTTGATCAAATGGGAATGTATCCCACCATCAAGAAAACTCACTCTGTAAGAACCACAGGCTCATGTGGTGCCCCACAAGTGGGCTGAACATGAAGTTTCAATTATTAAACAATAACGTTTCTACACTGTTTCTCCTCACAGTTACAGAAAAGAACTCCAAGAAAATCCAGAAACAGTTCGTTTTAATATATATGCAGAAATAAGGCAGTATTGCGCTAACTGGGGTTTGAAAAGTGCCTATGCATTTCGCATAATATCCATCTTCCGGTCCAAACTCTGTGGTTGTCAATGACATTAAAATAAATAAATAACCCACATAACAAGTAAATAAACGGGGAGACAAAAACAAAATGAGCAATGATTGGTAGCGTTAGATGTGCACATGTAAACTATATATATATATACATATATATATATATATATATATATATATATATATATATATATATATATATATATATATATATATATATATATATATATATTAGGAGCGAAACCACCTTTACCTTAACTCACTTAACTCACACTGCTTGATCAAACTGCAAGGAATTAAAACCAAACGTTCATGATCGCATGTACAAAGCCAGTGAATGCATTTCTTGCTCACAATAATGTGCTTCCTCACCTGTGTCTCTCCTCAATCCTTCAAAGTCAAAAGGTATAGGAAGCATAGGCCCACATCTACAAAACAGCAATGTATTGCATACTCAGTAATGCCGAGTAACCCCTTCATTTAGATAACAAATGTATCTAGTGTATAGGTGTATAGGTATAAAAGTGCATAGCCACAGGGCTGTTCCACTTATCATGGACGCTTTTGCAATCACCACTGGCCAGCTGCGCGAAAAAAAGCAAATGGTCTCCAACATTGCCCATCGAGTAATGAGCATCGGGTCCCATGGCGTCACGTGCACGGATGTGGATGATGTCACGGACCCCAGTGACGGGGTGCCGCACTGATCTTACACGCTGGGAATGTAAACAGTGGCGCCCCCAGAATTTTTTTATAGGGGTGGCCTGATGAGCCACAGGAAATCTTGGGGTGGCACACAAACACATAACTGCGCATAGGAGGGGGCGTGGCAATGATGTTTGTGAGCAGTGGGGGCAGGCCAGCAGGGAACATAGTTCCACTACTTCTTTTGGTATACTTAGACCACTGACCGCTAGCATCTGTACTCTATTACGCATCTAAGATAGTTGCGAAAAAGGCCCAAACTGTCATTGACAAATGTGGTCCACTTTTTTATTTTTTTCAGGTTCACTGGCCTTTTTTTTGGGTCACAGTTTCACCATGCGTCAAATACTAAGAATTGCAAATCTGTTAGAAAAGAGTAACAGGTATGATACTTTCTACCCCATCAGGTCTCCCAAGTACGGGTCCTTAATATTTAAAAACAGAACTGCTAATCAGTGGCTGGCCATCGAGAACTACCCACTTAGACCGGTGACTCTGGGTGAGTGGCTATGGGCCCCTAAGAAATCTTTCCCTAATAGTGTATTGCAACACTTTGCGATCGGTCCCCTTTTTAAAGTATGGTGCAACAAAAAAGAGATGCAAGGTCTTACAACCTGGCCCTCCCCATTGAGCTGTATCTGGGCTCCAACCATCAGAGACAGAACTAATGAACAGAACTGGTATCAGGAATGGTATGAAGTGGGACTAAAAAGAGTGGGGCAAATCATAAAGCGAGATGGATGCATATCAATCCAGGACCTGGAGGCAGGATTGCACATGAGATTCCTTGACGTTTTCAAATACCTGCACTGAAAGGTGTGCTCACAAAACCAGAGTTGAAAGGTGAGCTACGGAGAGACCTCACCAATTTTGAACAGATACTTGGCAACACCCACTCGAATAAAGGCCTCACCTCCCATCTATACGGATCCCTGATAGTGGAATGGGAACACAACCTGGAGAATCTAAAAAAGAGATTCGAAAAAGATCTAGGCCCGTCACTATCAGACCAACTGTGGTCAAAGATGTGTGAAACTGTGCACAAAATATCTATCTCAGCGCAGTATAAACTGCATGGTCTGAAGCTATTGCACAGGTGGCAGTATGACCCCCTCACAGTGGAGTCACTTTGCTGAAAATGTTGGGGGAGACATAACATCTGAAGAAAATGTGCCCCAGCCAAATGAATAGGGACAAAATTGTGTGCCATGAAAGTTTGGGGGTACAAACACCCCCGTCCCCCCGTAAAATTATGCCCATGCCCCCTCAGACTCTCCAAGATGTTCAGTCATGCTAGCCCCTTGTGCTGGAGGGAGTGTGGAAGCCCCGCCGATTACTGGCATATGTGATGGGTGTGTCCACAAATCCCAAACGTATTGAAGTGAAGTACTGGCCAGGATAAGGAACACAGAAGGGATTACCAGAAGACAGGGACCGAAGGCTGGTGTTATTCGGACTTGAGGAACAAGAAGGACGCAGGGTAAAGGCCCGCATATGACTCACTTCCTCCTGATGGCCACCAGGGTCTGTATCACCATAGGCTGGAAAGACAAGGACCTTCCGACAGAGAAAACATGGGCCAGAAAAGCCAGAGAACTCTACGTAATGGAAAACATTATGGGGGCCATCCACAATATATCTATCCCCTAGCAGGGAAATTGAATGGGCTCCCTTCCTCGAAGCCTACAAAGGACTGAATGAATAGCCCGAGCCCCAAGTACACCCATTGAACAACTTGCCCGTGACCCAAGGACCAAAACTCACGGCCTGTCTCGTCTCCATTGCGGGGTGGGGGGATAAGGGAGAGGGGTGGGAGTTAAAATCAAGTTAAATGTTAAATGTTACCCAAACTGATACTTTTGCGGAGATGAATGTTTGAGCACTGTTCAAGAGAGGTGCAGTTACATACGCTTTGAAAACCATCAATAAAAGTAATTTTGAAAAATAAAATCAGAACTGCTACAGCCTAGCTGCAAACATTATGGAAAATGTCCTAGTCGTTTACACGGGAGCCATGTTTCACATGCACATTCAAGAGGCACCTCGCCTGACAGCCAGGGCAGTTTCTAGCAAACTTGGTGCCCAGGGCCAAACATCAGAATGGGCTCCCCCACCCCTGACTGACTGGCACACGTCACTCCCAAACTACACCTCTGCTGTGCGGCAAAACCCCTCCTCAATATGAATAAATAATGCGATATAAATGAAGCTGGTTTCATTACATTGTAATTCAAGTACTTTACAGAAGAATTCTAATGTGAAAACACAGCTGTTGCTGCCCAAGTAAATGGTTTTTCTGTCATCTGCTCTTAGGGAAGGCATTGCCTGAATGCAGTTTCAAACTGTCCGTACCGGAACACCGCGGTGTGAACAGCCTCTCGGGGGTTGAGGGCCCACTGACCTGGCCCTGTGTTGCAGGTGTTGTGTTCGTACCACCTCACTTGTATTTCGCAAGGGGCAATACTAGACCAACCATATGAATTATTTTCTGATAGAAGTTTATAACTCCAGGATGGACAGTCTGGTACACTCTTATTATGGTCTTTCAAAATACCTCTCTGAGAGTGGGAAAGGGGACACAGCACCAATGGGGATTCCTGTATACTTTGCATTGAGTCACAGAGCATTTCAGGACCATAACAGTGATCTGAGATCTCTACATTTGATAAACAAGTCTGTGATAAAAGGATTGTATGTGTGAATCTCTAAATGCATAACTGATGGATGGCTTGGTGCTCACATCACGGTTCACAATACTCACCCTAACAATAAAATGTTTGTACCTTGAACCATACATGCTCATTTGGACAGCTTAAGTTTTTGGATGCGAGTATAAAATGGCTGCAACATCAGCCACTCAAATGGGGTACACCGTACAATTGTTCTTTTGCTTCTTGTTTAAGTGTAGGCACAGTATGGCATGCTCATCAGAGTCACATACACAAAACGGTCCAGTGTGCTCTTGTTTGGACATAAGCCACATCGGACAAAAACAGGTGTATGTACTGTTACATAAGGGAGCACCACATAGACACCATTAACCAACAGGGTCAGGGTGGTGACTTGTGCAGCGCACAAATCATTGCTGCACACATCACTGCATTGTTTTGCCATGGACTACTGTCTGCATGGTGACACACAATGAACCCCACTTTCGTAATCAAGGTGCCAAGTGACATTGAGTTACCATCTGGTCTGTTGTGCGCCTGTGCCAAGAAACGGGGCTGCTGTCAGCCATACATTGAAAGATTCCCAACTGACTAAAGTTACGATTCTATTGTGGGAAAAAAGGCTCTGGCAGTCTGGCTCAGTTGCACATATATCATCCAATAAAGCCACAAACAGACACACTCTGGTTACCTTAGCTCTGTGAAGTGTGGTGGAAATAAATCTCTCAGCGCCGCAGGGCAGCCCAGGTCTCCATCTCCTTTTGCAGTGCCACCAATCCAAAAATATTGGCAGTATGTTAACTTTGCCCTGAAACTGGCACTGCGGCCAGTTGCTAATAGCTTTACTGCCATGGACCTGCATGGCTTCTGGGCTCATAATAGCCTGTGTAGCTCTGAGCAATAATGCTTAGTTATCAACAACTTGTGAAACAAAGCCTGGTCCTACCATCATTAAAGAAACACACTTTAGATCCACCCTGAGGGCCGATAAAACTATAAGCTCATATCAATGTTTCATTTCACAGCTGCATTTATTGAATCAGAGGTAATGGTTCAGTTATAAAATGACCTAGAATAATTGTCTGTTTTCTGATGTTTAGTCTGGCTGCTGTCCCTTTAGAAGAACTGAAGCTGACATCATGGATGTGCATGGGAAATGGGTATGCCTTGGGGGTAGAGGTCATCCGCAACATAATTAGCATTTGACATAGTGGCATACATACAGTAGTCTCCTTGACTGGGCGATGGGGATTATTGAGGCTGCAATGCCCTGGATGCACTCCTTTATCATGAATAGAGTTCAGGGTGCCAGCTAAGTAGATTTCTTTCTGCTTCCATTGGTGACCGCACCTAAATCAGTATAGTAGGTTAGACATGGAGGAGTACTTTTTGATATGCTCCTGCCATTGCAACCACAGGTACAGAGCTTGGTGAAATCCTCCCACTGTCTGTCTGTACACCATGTCTGATGTTAAGTAGGCAGCATCAAACGTTCTAGTTACAGGCGGTCCTTTAGCTTATGTTTGATACTGCTCTGCTATGTTCCTAAACATCTCCAAGAAGGCGAGCTTCCAGCTGTCCATAATAGGGCTGGTTGCATTATGCTTGACCTCGAGAAATACAATAATGTGTCTATGCATCGAAAAGCACTTGACTAGTTACAATACCTGTGAGTTACCAGATGCAGCTTCGGTCTGCCAGCCTGGTCTTGGTGTGAAACAACACAGTATGTGCTGCACAGACAGCACGACAACCTACATGCAGCCAGAACTTTGGAAACCCAGAAATAAATACACCTGGGAAGCGTGAGCCAATTGCCAAAGGAGAAATGTGCGCCTCCAGGCTCAGGCTGTATTTATTTCCAGGTCCGTCCAGTCTGGGCTGTGGGCTGCGGCAAACCGTGGCAAAAAAGCCAAAGCAAATAGAAAAATACTTGTTTTGTTCGCAATGAACTACTGGGAATGCTATTTCCCATGCACAGTTCAAAGCGAAGAAAAAAAAATGTTTTTGGCTTCAAATTTCTCAGGGTGGCCAATGGGCAGGGCAGCATCTTTATAAGGGTGGCCATGGCCCCCCTTGGATTCACCTTGGGGGTGCCCCTGAATGTAAACAAAGTGCGATTCACACGAGTGAAATATAAAAAAAATTCTGTTCTTCCTTTGGGTGGAGCGTCACGATGAACACATCGTAATTATGCAAGGGGTAGTGCAAAATTCAGTATGGTAAAACACGTGTGGGAAAAACCAATTTCTGGTCATATTGTTAAACGGAGTACCTCTCGGGCATAGCAGGTCCCCTTATATGACATCTGGAAGCAACAGATTGGGAAATAACTGTCAATAACGTGAGAAGCCAAAGCAGTGGTGCGTAATCGGATGAACATGTTGTCTGTACATCGGACATTATGTAACGCTAATCACATGCTGGTAAAACATGGATGAATATTGGTAGCACACGTAATGAAAAGCAAAAAGCAAAACACGGAAGTGTGCCTCATTCCCTCTGCAAGGTACCAAGCTTACATAAAGGAAACTGCGTCCATTATATTTGCATATCATCAATGCACCTCAAATAAGCTGAAGAAATAATTATTCCTAAGAACTCCCAGAATGCCCATCTACTTGAAAATACATATGCTACCTTGCATAGAGTAAAACAATGGGTAAATATCAAGTTACAGGAGGATAGTCAACAAACAGGTTACATGTCCTAAAATGGTGAAACAAAAGCACAGATGGGTGTAAAGCTCACACGAGCCAAGTGACACACCTGATATTAATAGTGCTACACATGCATAATATTCACAGAGCACCCCTAGCTTAGCAGGGCAGAAAAATATCTGGAAACCAGGCTGCTGTGGTCACACCTTGTTACTGCGCCAGAAAGAAAATATGCTGGAGACTGAGTCCAAATGCTGTTGTGTGATAAGGAAGTTTAATTGATCTGCCCTATGGATTACACGTGTTTCGGCAAGGTGCCTTTCTCAAATCAGGGCTTATCCAACTTTATTTCTCTTGATCATTACTGGAAGTTTAATAACGGGGATCAATCTCAACTGCAAATATCATTGGGGCGCGGCAATGATATTTGCAGTTGGGATTGATCCCCATTATTACACTTCCAGTAATGATCAAGAGAAATAAAGTTGGATAAGCCCTGATTTGAGAAAGGCACCTTGCCGAAACACGTGTAATCCATAGGGCAGATCAATTAAACTTCCTTATCACACAACAGCATTTGGACTCAGTCTCCAGCATATTTTTTTTCTAGCGCAGTAACAAGGTGTGACCACAGCAGCCTGGTTTCCTAATTAAACAAACGGAGTTGAGGAACTCAAAGTCTCCATTCTATGGCACACCAATGCGACAGTGCACATTTTTGCATTTAATCAGGTCGCTGGGGTTCTACGTGATATCAACCCAAAAGGTCCTTCAAAATCTGTCCAGAAAAATATCTGGTTGATGGGAACAGCCAGCATGCCCAGCTAGTAGGTAATACATTTGAAGTATCCGGTGGATACTCAGCCCTTCATAGGAAGCACACAAAGTCAATTGCCTTATTAATGCCATGTGGGGCCATTGAGTCCAATCTCTCAATCCGTTGGTTGAGACTTTTGGCCACATCTTCATATGGGCCCCTTCTGCTGACTACTTCAGCAATCTGGAATTGTATTTGTGGAATGTCGTGATGCTTTTCCTTTGATATTACACATTGGTTCTGCTTCACGTCTTTCCATCACCTCCTCCTGTATCTCCTTAATGATATTGGCATGTCCCCTTCACGTCTTTTTATTCCCCTCTCCATTATCTCACTAATGTTATCCACTCCTGCTTCCATAAACTCTTACACCATCTCCATTTCTATTTCCTCTAACTCCTTTTCTTTTCTTTTCCACATCTCCTCAAATGTTTCTCATGCCGTCTATTCTCCTTTCTACATTCTTCTCCCCTTTAGGCAATTTCTTCACCCCTTGGGTCCCCCATTTCTGCCATTTAGGCCCCCTCTCATTTCTCAATTAAAGTTCTCCAAACTTTTCTAACTCTCCCACCTTCTTCACACCTTTGGCTACCTTCTTTACAACTTTGGGGTTCTCTCTTATCCCAATGAAAATTATCCTGTTCTCTTCTACCTCTCCCAACTTCTTCATCCACTTTGGAATCATTCTTCCATTCATTACTCTGAAAATGTCTCCTCCGAGTCCTCTTAGTCAATCTTCTCCCAACCATTATGATCCTTTTATCACAGCCCTTTTGGCCTTACCCAGATCAACCATATAGGTTTGCCTTTTCCCAGCCTTCTAAATCTGAGCCTACTGGGTCTCCTAATTCCCCACCTCCACTGTCTGCCCTTCCCAAGCCCCTACTCTCCAGTGACTATCTTCTAGTCTACTCCCTCTAGCTCTTACTGTTCTCTAGCTCCTTTTCTAACTCCTCCTTTTCACCTCTCCAGCCACCTTTGAATGAGCTATTTCTACTAACTCCCCCACTTACCATTTTTCCTGAAGTCCAGCTACTATCTGTGAGCATTCAGTTTCTACAATTGGAAGTAAAGGAACATGTGGCATGCATGGCAGCAACCACTTGGCATTTTATTATTATTATAATTATTATTATTATTATTATTATTATTATTATTATTATTACATAACGGAGTGCTTTACAGAGGCGTACAATGTTACAGATGCATAATGGAGTGGTTTTCAGTGGTAGCAAAAGAACAGATATACATCGGGTTTAAGATGCAGAGGGGCACAGAGGAGGGGTACAGCTGTACCGGGTTGCAATGAGGAAAGAGACAGGTGGCGTCTTGCTAGTCAGCTGGTGCGAGGGGCTGCTTGATGGTCTAGTTGTTGATCAGGAAAGGCTCCTTAAAGAGGTGGGTTTTGGTTCTTTTCTGAATTGTAGGAGTGTGGGGCAAGGTTGATGCCGACGGAGAGGTGGTTCAATAGTCTTGGAGTGTAGGCGGAGAAGGCTTGTTTTCTGGTCCTTTCCTCTTTGCAAGGGCGGATTTCAAATCTGCATGTGTCCTGGCTTCTGGTAATGCGCTGTCCACCAGAGATGCTGAGTTTCTCCGCAGGGTAGCTGGGTGACTTGAAGGCGACTGCCTTATAGATGATGCAGCAAGACTTGACAGTGATTTGTGTGTGCAGTGGGAGCCAGTGAAGGTGGATGAGGGCCGGGTGATGTGATTGTATCTGCGTAGGCCCTTGATGTGGTGTGCGGCCGTGTGTTGGACACTTCTCAGGGGCACAACGGCGGATGACATGGAGGCCTTTAAGGAATGCTTTGCCCCCGTCCAGGTGGGATAGAACCAGTGCTTGAACAGTGGATCTAAAGTTGTCCATTGGGAGAAAGGGCTTGACTTTTCACAGGAGGGACACCTGATACCAAGCTGTCTGAGTTTTCTTAGCAATGTGTGCCTTAAGGTGAGGGTGTTTGTAGATGTGGGACACAAGGTACTTGGCGCAGGAGGTAAGCTCAGGTGTGAAGCCCTGAGTGTTCATGTTTGATAGCCAGGTCTGTATGTCTGGGTGTTCAGTGTTGCTGATGAAGAGTAGGAATTTGGTCTTGGAGGGGTTGAGCTTCAAGTATGCAGTGGACATCCAAGACTGGTCAGCGAGAGGCAGGTTTTGAGCCTATGGATGTCCTTGATGGAGTTATGTTGAGGTATAGCCGTGTGTCATCAGTGTATTGGTGGATGTGGATGTTGTGTGTGGTTAGGACAGCTCCCAGTGGCTCCATGTATAGATTGAAGATCACTGGGGAGAGGATGGAACCCTGCAGAGTTCCACAGATGACAGGTAGCATTGGTGATCTAGAGGAGTCCATCTGAACAAACTGCTTGCGGTTGGTGAGGTAGGACTTGAACCAGCATAGGACAAGGTTGCTGATCCCCATGCCCTGATGTAGGGTGTCCGTAGGTGCCTGGTGGTCTACTGTGTCGAAAGCAGCCAAGAGATCGAATAGCAACAGGAGGCAGGGCTGGCCATCAAAAAATATGTTGAGGGTGTCATGGACCACCTGCATGGTTGCTGTCTCCATGCTGCATCTGGGTCTGAATCCGGATTGGTAGGTATGGAGGAGATTGTTGGTGTTGATGTGTTGCTGCAGTTGTGCATCTACCGCTTCCTCGATGATCTTACCTAGGAAGGGAAGATGGGTGATGGGGAGATAGTTACCTAGATTGGTGGGATCCAGAGTGGGTCTCTTTAGTAGAGGGAGGATTTTTCCTGTTTTTAGAGTCGATAGAAAGGTACCTTGAGTTAAGGAGCTGTTGATCATCTCAAGTTGGGAAGGAGAGCTTCTGCAGGGAGGGTCTTGAGGATTGGGGATGGGTGATGTCATCTGTATACAGTGTGGCTTTGGGGGCAGCCAGGGTTTCACCAGGTCGTCTGTCAAAAGTGTCTTGAATGCTGTCCAGTGTGTGGTGATTTCACGTGGAGGGATGTGAGGTGGGTTGGTGATGCAGAGCTGGTGTCTATGTGCTGGCAAATCCTGCTGATTTTGTCAATGAAGGTGTTGATGGCGGTGGATTTTTCAATGGAGTGTGGTATGGCAGTGCTGGCTAGCTGGTTGGCACACTGCTTGACTTCTTTGCAGAGGGATCTGCTTTTATTGTTGGCTTCTGCTATGGTATTATGATAGTAGGAGGCCTTGGCTGTGTTCATTAGTTGTCAGTGGGTTGTTCGGAGTTCCTTAAGAAGCACCATGTCAGATGCGGTCCTGGAGCGAGGCCAGTTTTCTCTTTTTTTCTGATGCCTCTTTTGCCGAGGTTGAGTTCTTGCCCGTACCAGGGTGCTAATGGTTTTGGTGTACAGGTGCTTTGTTTCAGAGGCACGCGTTGGTCGATAGAGGCTGAGAGGGTGGTATTGAGTGCTTCAAGTAGAAAGTAACAATTCGGTTGGGGGTGTTCGGTCCATGTAAGGTGTAGGTTGGCAAGGTCTTCTGTGAGGGCTTCCACTGGGAAGTTCTTGAAGGACCTGAGGTGTGTCTGCTTGATTTCTGCTGGGAGTGCTTGACTGGGGTGGTGTTCAGGGTGTTGAAAGGCATGGCTAGGTGGTCAGACCAGTCAAGAGGGAGAGGGGAGCTGTATTGAAGGGAAGACAATGATGATTAGGTCGAGGATGTTACCTTTCTCTTGTGTTGGGTTTTTCATGTGCTGTGTGAGGCTGAGGTTATCAAGAAGGTTGAGGAGAGGGTATTGTAAACTGACAGTACATGACACCAGTTAGTAAAGCCCAGTAACCCATGCTTGTAGCCTTCCATACAAGAACCCCTCTCACAAACCCTCTGTCTAACCCCTCTCACAAACCCTCTGTCTCAGTCCTTGCTATTCATTGATCATCTGTTTATATGTTCCTGGGCAGAGTTCTAGATGCTGATTTTGATGTTATGGGATGCAATACCTATGGAGGCATGGGCAGCCATGTTTCATTTCCACTTTCACCAAAGGCCCAATAATCACACCAATCGCCCAACATAATTAATTGCTTTGAATGTCTAAAAAGGTGTCTTTTGGGGTTAGTATGGCTATTGTGCTCCATGAAGAGGGTTAGGGCGGTTACACTTGACATGTTCTCCTGCTGGTCTTTAGGGTCTGTCCCTGTGCATATGTCTGAAAATTCTTCCCCCAGGAATATGCAAAAAGTCAGTGTCCCCTCTGTCTTAACTCTATGGATCACTTTTGATGACTTCTTGGACTCTTGCTTCCACCTCGGGTGTCCCCCTGGTGTCTCTTGTCCTCAACCCATGGCAGGTCCATTCAATATCGTGGTGGCTTGATGCATTTTCCATACACCTCCACCATGTTGAATACACATTGTCTTTATGTCCATCAATGATAGAAGATTGAAGGGGTCATTTTGTAAATAAAATAGCAAATTGCATGGAGGGGACCACCAATGTTCGCACGCACAGGCTGTTGGGTCCCCTTCCAAAGTGAAGTATAATCAAGAAGAGTAAATGATGGTGAAATACCCTTTACTCTTCACTTTTACTCTACGTTTGGTGACTAACTTTTTTTTGCAAATCCACGGTTACATGTCTTTATATCGAAACATTTTATGAAGAATGGACTTATAACGAAACTTTGATAATGAAACATTTTATGAAGAATGCACCTTTTTTGTTTTTTGTTTTTTTGGTTGGGGGGGGTCCCCAAAATACCTACCTCAAATCTTTCCCCACAAAACGTAAACCTTTAACCCACGCCTATGTGCATCGTTATAAAATATTCGATATATAATCATTCTTCATAAAATATTCGATATAAAGACTATATACCGAATCCACCTATTAATTGTCAGGTGTAAATGCTAGGCATATTCCATAGGAATCATTTGGTTTGACGCCCGCATACAAACCTCATGCAGGCATACAACTCGGACATGCTTCTGAGAAAAACTCAGCTTTACTCCCATCCTTCACTTTGGGAACGCACGAACATGGGGCATAGATTTATTCCTCCAATGAACCCACCGGCTTATGGAAATGAGGTCTGGATTCAGTTTCTAGCAGTCAGCAAATGCTGTGGATGAAAAATGCACCCGTGTTTAGTAAGTACTGGAGGAACATACATTCATGGATTTCTACCATTTGTAATTGTAGTGTCCAGGCAATTTACGTTTACAGATTGCAACCACGTGGGCTAATATTTGTTCTATAAACTATTTTAAGCGTGGACTCGCTCTTTTCACTCCAATTAACTCTTTCACTCCTTTCTCATTTTTTCCATTCCCCCTTGAGCTCTGCAGACAGACAACTAATATGCAGCTTAAAACCATTGTGAACTTTGAGTGCCAATCCTGGAATTCTTGGGATGACCCTTTTGGCTCAGAGAGCAGTCATTCAACTGCCCTCTTTTACTCTCTTATTAGACACCTTCTCATCGCCCCTAGCTGATGCTCCTCAAGAGATACAAGATGTATCTGCAAGCATGATATGTCATTTTATCCATTCATGCCAGCGCAAATAGCAGAACACCCAATGGGCTACGAACAACAAGAAGCTGTACTGATGGTTGTTGTGGTGCTGATGAAGGGAGCAAAGACTTGCTGGTGGTGGATACTGGTGATGGTAGAGCAGATGCATTTAGGCAGGCTGAGAGTGTGGAGAGTGGGGGCTGTTTATGTTGACATGTCTGTGACTGACAATGGGCAGGTGTGAATTCCTGTGAGAACACTCTCTCATTGCCAACCACAACTCTTGGTGGAAGAGGGTTCACTTAATGAAGACCTATATATAAGACAATCAGGCCGTACTTTCTTTCCACTTGCTTGTCCATTTCAGTGGTCTCCAAGGAGCAACCCTTCTTTGGTGCACTCCACTTCACAGGTGTGTTGACTAGTTTGCATATCATATTGCCTGTCTTCTCCCCCAGGAGCATACACTGATTCCGGGCCCTTAATGAGGTGGCCTGGTCTGGGCCAGGATGTCCCCCCACCACCTGCCATTTGACAGTTGACA
This sequence comes from Ambystoma mexicanum, assembly GCF_040938575.1. Classification (NCBI taxonomy): domain Eukaryota; kingdom Metazoa; phylum Chordata; class Amphibia; order Caudata; family Ambystomatidae; genus Ambystoma; species Ambystoma mexicanum. The sequence continues at coordinate 462,162,445 of NC_090935.1, forward strand.
CTGCATGTATGTGGCAGCCATATCAGTCTCCCCCTTTTCCTTTCCTAAAGCCTCTGCCCAGCAAATACTTGATTTTCATGTATTCCTATGCTGGCTACTCCTGTACCGCCACCAAAACCACCTCTGTCCCTGGGCAGCCTAACATGTCTGATATCCCAGCTCCCTTGATTACTCTTTACTCTTTTTCAAATCCAAAGTTGATAGGGCATTGTCAAACAATAAGTCTACTATATAGACATCTACCACACCATCTTCCTGCATCAAGTCAAGCATTGCCAGTAAGTCTCCTCAGTCTTTGACACCACAACTGACATAATTGCCTTTCCTCCTCTACATCCCCCTCTGATGCTTCCTCCTATGGCAGTGTTAAACTCTCTGTTGTTGTCAGCCTTGCCACCTCCTCCTCCATCTCTTCACCCTTTCGCCGTTTTGCCTGTGGGTATCCGGTAATATAGAGGGCCCATGACCACAAGAGGCACATCCGTTCTACTCCAAAAACTCAGCTTGGCAATTAATGAGAAGTTAACCCGCTTTCCACTACTAAATCCCTCCCTGCTTCAGGATTTCTTCTTGGGAAGCACTAGCATAATAGATGATAACTACAATAACACGTGACTGTCTACAGCAAACAAGTAGATTCCCTTTGGTTCCACTGACACACAAAACAATTTGACTAAAACAGGAAGAAATGCATGGTTCACTCAAATGGGAAGGTTTTCTAGGTTTCTTAGATATGTCGGAAGACAAAAGCAAACATTATGTATTGATTTCTTTCTATATTTGGATTTGAAAGCAAAGAGAACACGTCACAAAATACCTTTTAGTAATGCAAAAGGGAGAGGGAAAGGGACGTGTTTTGCATTTATAAACTTGTCACAATGGAGAAAAGTAACCAGGGGAAGGGCAGGGACAATTGTTTTGGATTGATGGAAAGAAAGGATAAAACGATAAGAAGAATAAGGGTGCATTATAAACAAAAAGACAAAAGGGCCCAGAGACCAAAAGCAGTCAAATCTAATATAAAAAAAGATTCAAGAACTCCTCCAAAATACAGCAAAAGTCCTCTTAAATACAGGTTGTGGTCTTGCCCTGTAAACTCCTGCTCCTATACCATAACAAAGAGAAGGTGATTTGGTCCTTTAATAGGTCTCCCAAACCTCGGAGAGGCACTGAAACTCGCCGGGAGATTCAGTGACACTGATTGCCCATTGAACAAAAACATCTGTCCCTCTCTGCAGGACCTGGTTCTTGCACAATTGTTGGCTACTTTTGTGTTCCACAGGATCCCAGGGTTGATGGTTGTTTTTGAATCGAGTTTCAAGCAAAGCTGCCCTCAGTCAATTCTGCCTAAGCAAAGGAGGTGCGCTATCCTCTCTTGTCAGTTTAACTCATATGATTGTAACTCCTGTGAGATAAGATGTGGCTAAAATGCTGGCATTGTGCAAAGAATGTTGTGCTCCCCCTAGTGCTTCTTCCCCACTAGCAAGCAAAGACTTTGTCACAGTGTACATAGTGAAATCGCCTTTCTTGCTCATCTTACCTCTGCTCTTACTGCTGATGCCCACTTCGAATGTGTTCCAATAATGAAACCTACAGTTGATTTGTGCAGAAACGACCATTGCATGATCCTCTCATGGAAGATAGGAACAGAAGGTAGGCAAAAAATATGAGGCAGTGGCCAAGTCTGAAAAAGAAGGACTTCACATCCTCTCCCACTTGGTATTGAACACTCCTATCAGACTGCAAGATAAATGCCAAATTCCTAACTTGCTCATTGTAGGATGTTGGTAGACCGAATAGCACTCCGTAGGTGGGGAGTGAGAGTAGCCCTTAAGGAAATGTTTAAGGCCAAAAATAGCAACGTGCTTCTTTTAAGGATTCAGATGTAATCTGTCATGAAGTTTCCGGTCACCCACCTTGCTAAAGCAGGAAGGGAGACTGTAAATCTTCACTAGGACCAAAAACCTTGAGATACACCTGGATGTCCTCATTATAATAGTATTATCTGTGTCAAATTTAGCAAATAACAACAAGGGGCAAGAGAGGAGGCCCTCAAGGGACCCCCTCCAGTGTACACCAATCAATTTGGAAAGAAGCAGGCCCAGTTTTACAGCTTGCATTCTTCCAGACAAAAATATATCAAAACCAAGCATGGGCAATTTCTGAGTCTCATGTTCAACTATAGTGAATAACACAGAGAGGTACAAGATCGCCAACAGTGACAGGTGACCCTCTTTACCATTCACACGAATATAGTTCTCCCAGGACCAGTAATGTGTTCCCATGCCACTTTTGTGGTGGAACCTAGATGGCTGAATATCCAATATGTTGACAGTTTCAACATGTTCCTGCATTTGAGAGGTAACCTTTATTTGAAAACACTTCACTGGTCGGGTATGGCCTGACATAGAATACTTTTTCAAAATAGGTGAACGTTTGGCAGTCTCAGAATGATAATTCTGGAGTGTGTTTTGTGAATTAAATTGATCATTCTTCCAGGCAGTAAAAGCTGACATGCCTCAAGTGTCTTATTGAGTAAATATTGGACCTCATTACGAGTAGCGCGGTAAAAACGGGGTCATTACCGGCATGGCGGAACGAGCGGGTCCATGCTCGTATGACCCCACTAATAGCGGGTGATTACGAGTGCGCAAGCACGCGCGAACACCCATGCCGGTAATGGCCATACCGGCATGCCGCAAAAGGCCCTCCAACCCCCCGATAGCACCATCATGGGACCCGCCAATACCAGCACCGCCCAGGAGGAACCCCTAAACACCGACCCGGTAATACCAACATGCTAATACCTGGCTCGTAAAACCGGACCCGGAAATAACGTCATCGCGTCGGAGCGGGAAATGGCCCGGCGGCCATCTTTAAAAACACAATCCATCGCCATCCTCCCTAACCACCAGTTGATACCTGTTGAGCACTGTGGCAATACTTTGAGGATGTCCAAGGCTACCCGGAAGACCACCCCCCGGATGCGTAAACAGCATTTCTCCGACGCAGAATTGAATATGTTGGCGGGCACTCTTGCTGCACATGCAGACCTCATGAAATCCCATGACATGAAGCGTGAGGTCCAGCAGAAGAAAAAGGACATCTGGCAGGAGGTTTCCCGCAAGGTGTCGGCTGTGGGGACCACCCCGCGTACTGTCAGGGACTGCTGTAAGAGGTGGAACAATCTCCACTTGAGGGTCCGCAACATTATGTCAAGAAACAGGAGGGCGGCCATGGCCACAGGCGGGGGTCCCCACTCTCCTGCAAAGATGATGCCCTGGGAGGAGACCGCTAGCAACTTCATCGATCCAGAGTCGATTGAGGGATTTGGGGAGATGGAGATGGGTGCGGCATCATCCCCAGAAGGAGGTGAGTGACCCTGCACATCCCTGTAGGGGAAACCATGACGTAGCACAAGTGATGTGGAAGAGAGCCTAGGCAATGCAATGCACGTCCCTACACCCACATCAACATATCCAAGTCCAGATTGCGGCCCAAACCCTGCCACACAGAAATGCATGCTGAGTGCCAATCCCATAACCAACACACAGCCAACACCCCTGGACCGTGCCCATATAACACATCACACAAACCCCAAATCAATGGCAGGCCACCTGCCATGCAGTGCATGCCAAATGGCCCCCTCAGAACACCCTGTGTGACACACCTGTAAGACATGAATGCATGAATGAATGAATATTGAACAACACAATTGTATGCCTCTGCCATGTGACACCATCACTGATGCCCTGCATCTCTTCTAACCCCCAGGCACCGATGAGGAAAATGCCAGGCAACAGAACACCGCAAGGGCATCCACGTCCCACCAAAAGAAAAGGGCCACCGCCACCACCACCTCCATGGCAGACAAGCAGGCCACACCCACACACAGTGTGCCTGACCAAGTGGAAACACAGCCAACAACACCTGCTGCCAGTGTGCCGGACACACATCAGACCCAGCAGCCCACACCCACACCAGTTGGAGGGGAGTCCCTACATGCGCCGGCCACCACCAAGGATGACTTGGATGGCAATGTGGACCTTGAGGGAGTCACAGAAGTGGCTTGTCCACCCAGCCCAAGCCCCCAGTCCACCCCCATCCCCGTATCGAGCCCTCACCCACCTAAAGCAGTGGTGATCCCTGCCTCCATGACTCGGACCTGAGCACCATCGAGGAGGACAGCATCCAGAATGGAACCTGCCTCCGACTCATCAACAGCCTCCACACCTGCATCCTCAGTCCCCACCAGCCCTGTGCGCCAGACCCGAAGGAGTGCACAGCACTCCGAGATGCCACCCCCGGACAGCAAAAAGTCCCGGAAGTAGTGTGGCCAGACAATGGGAGTGGGACACATGCTTTGCGGTGAAGGGGAGCATTTCATGGAGTATATTGGTTTTTTTGGGGTTTGTTAGGTGGGTTTGGGAGTTCACTGGTTTTTTGGGGTTTGCTGGGTGGGTTTGGGAGTTCACTTGGGGTTGAGGGAGTGGTCACATTTTTGCTGTTTGAACAAATACATCCGTTGTGTGCAAAAACATTCAATGACTGGACATTGTTCATTTTGTGTATATACATTTAATGTGTGATGGTGTTGAGTGGCCAACTCCCAACAATCCCTGTGTGCATGTCCACATGGATCCAGTGTGTCACTTATATTATAGTATAGAAGAAAACAGTTCAATTTCATATTTCAATGGGAAGGAAAGGTGTAACGCACAAAAGGTATATTGTTAAGAAAAATATTTTTATTATAGAGAAAAAGACATCATTCTCGTTAAAAAACTGTGTTGAATAATACACAGATTAAGAAATAACCCTAAAACCAGGTTTTCAAAAAACAGGACGATTACATACACAACATAAATGTAAAATGAAAAAACAACCATACCACATTAACAACTAAAAAAACAACGTTTAACATACAAACATCAGTGCAAAATTCATTTGTTGCATTCTATGAACAACCCAACATGTTTCTGTCTGTTGACTCTTAGATGTCTGACATTCATCAGGGGTAGCTCTTCTTGAATTTCTACAATAATAGTCCCCTCCAGTCCTGGTGGGCATGGATCTGAACTTGATCCTTGATGAAATCTTGGGATCTATGTATTCCAAGGATCCAATGTAGCCAATTACACAATCACATCCAGCCGTATTTGGACTATTTTAATAGTAATCCTTTTCAATGGATATTGAGTAAAGACACACTTAAAAGGTGAGGTAGCCAAATGTGTTCCCAAAAGAAAGTAAACCTTGAGGCGAGTGACAGGTCTTTACTTGAATCAGCCACTCTGTCGAGTTCTTACTCTTCAAACACAATCCAAAATAGACAGCAAAGCCCAACGTTCTTTCACAAACGGCCAGATTCAGTGGTTCAGGTACCACCATATAATCCTACACACGCCATGACTATTGACACATGCCTATCATAGTCTGTGTGGTTCAGAGGTATTCATGAATCAGTGCTTGGCGTACTGCATGGCCATCCCGTGCATCACGTACTGGCAGGGGGGCTACTTCACCTCCGTCTCCATCCTCATCATCCTCACCCGGTGAATGCATGTCAATGTCAGGTGACAGTGGTACATTTCTCTGGACGCACATGTTGTGCAGCATGACACAGGCCATGGTGTTCTTTGCCACCTTCTCAGGACTATATAGGAGTGCCCCACCAGACCTGCTTAGGCAGCGGAAACGTGCCTTCAACAGGCCAAAGGTCTGCTCAATCACAACACAGGTACGGGTGTGAACACGATTGTACTCCTCTTCATGGCTGTTCTGCGGGTTCCGCACAGGGGTAAGTAGCCACGGCCTCAAGGGATATCCTCCATCACCTGCAAGCAAATCCAAATAGGTGTGTGTCACTCTGAGCTGTCACCTTCAGGAGGCACAGTCATGGTTGCAGCTATTTGGTGTGGATATGCACATTTCCCTGTACGTATACAAGAATAGTAACTAGATGCATACTATACTGCTATGAGGTATGGTAGTCTGGATGGCGTTCAATAGATAATGTAGGGTGATGTAATGCATGCTGAGGCGGATATGCTGTGGTTGTACAACAATGTTTAGCCTCCCATTTATACTATTTATTATACACTGTGCATGGTCGCACCAGCCACATTGCCACAGTTGCAATCCTGTTCAGTCATGCATTGCTTGACATACCCAGGGTGGTGTGGTTGTGCCTCTTACTTGTTGCCATCAATATGCATGATTGGTAAAATGTTTGCCAGTGATGTGTCATTTTGGGTTTGGGAGATTCAGGTCAGGAGTGTCTAGCTCTCCAGGCATTCTCCAATCACTGTCAATTGCCACCCAGGTGGAGTATGCCTCCCCCAACCTTTCCCACCCAGGTGGAGTATGCCCCCCCCTTTCCCACCCAGGTGGAGTATGCATCACTACACATCAGTAGCCATTGCACTGCCATGGCCCACTCAGGCAACTCACCAAGCAGCCAGGCACGTGGTACAGCATGTCGCTCCATGTGACAGGGTAGCGTGGAGTTACGCAGCACCATGGCATCATGTGTTGATCTGGGAAATCGGGTGCAGCATTGTGTGATGATCTTGCCAGAGTCACATGCCATTTGCACATTGATGGAATGGTATTGCTTGCGATTGCGGTACACTGCCTCTATGGCATGGGGGACTACCAATTCCACATAGGTGCAGTCCCGGGCACCAACACAATTGGGCATGCCTGCCAGTGCATGGAAAGCTACTTTGGTGTCGGCTATTTCCTGGGCAGTCCGTGGTAGGGATATGTGGGTGCCTGCGTGCTTCAGGAGGGCATCCAGCACTTGGTTCAGCATTTGTGAAAATAGTGGTTGCGAACTTCCATGCAGCTGCCCCACTGTGTGTTGATAGGTGCCTGTGGCCAGGAAGTGGAGCACAGACACCACCTTTAGTAGCGGGGGATTGGTAGTGCATATTTCTATGAGGCTGCCAATGTCGTTGTGTATCATGTCCACTATGGTGGTGATGGTGTCCCGGTCCAACAGGTACAGGGTGTGGATCTGCTCAGGGGTTAGGTTGAATGGACTGGGTCTGATGCGAGTGATTGATGGCTGCCTACGAGGCTCTGCTGGTTGCGCTGGTGGTAATTGCTGGCTGTCGCGCCCTCCTTCTCCTCTGTGTCTTCTCTGTGCTGCCTGTGGTTGCTGCTGTAGTTGTAGTTGGTGTTGTTGCTGTAGTTGTAGCAGTATAGGCATGTCCTCCAGTGCCATGATTGCAACAGCTAGTGGTAGCATTTTGGTGTAGGAAGAGCTGTGGTGTGTGGGTGTACTCATTTAACACTGGCCCAGCCTCCATTGACTCCACCTGTGGCAGTTGGCTTGATTGCTGATTGCTGTTTGCGGGTGGTCCGCGATGCCTGTATGGCCGGCATCGTGCAGCCCTTGATTACCGTCTTCGGGATGCTGGTATTTGCATGTCCGCGTGGGTTGTGATGTCCTCCTATTACCGGCATGCCGGTATTTGCTCCCCGAAGGGGCGCTTGTATGCGCCCATGCCACTATTAGAGGCACCGTTATTTAGGGTGCCGCTAAAAGCGGCTTGTCGGGTCATAATAGACCGGAGCAGTAAGCAATGCCGGTAATCCTTTACTGGCATCATTTTTCCATTACCTCCAACCTCGTAATGAGGCCAATTGAGTTTATTACACAGCCACACACTAATTTACTAATAACAATGTTCCTCTGTGAAACCTGACTCATGTATTTCCTTCATCCTTGAGTCATCAGAATTTAACTTGTGAATTCCTGCAATCCTGATCTGTTATCTACTTAATAGGACTTGTAGGATCCAGTTCCCCCTTCTTACCTTTTGTATGCACCCCACTCGACAATACTAAATCAACTCTTTGTGATCCTGCTTCTGTCAGATGTCTTGGCAATCTCAGATGTCCCACTCTGCAAAAGAGTGAACATTATTACAATTATTTGATGATGGGCACAGTCTAAATGCTGTTTAACAATACACAACACACAAACACATACACTCACACCTTTCTCTAAAACACTGACTGGAGCAGTAACGTCTTCTTGCTTCTTACTGCTTTTTCACAAGAGGTACACAATTTTTTTTCTTCCAAACCAGTGAGTTCAGTCCACTCTATTTATAAAATGAGCTACTTGAACAGAGCACTTAGAAAACATTCAGGCTCAACCCGAGTTTGGCAGTGTGGTAAAAACATGTCAGCAATGGAATTTCCACCACTGTGACTGAATCGCCAGATTACAATTTTGGAAGTAAAGTGGAGGAAATACCACCTGTACTTGGCAGGAAGCATTTCCTTCACTTTATATATCAGAACAACGAAGGAAATGTACATAGTGTAATGACCACTTCGGTAATTTCTCCACAATGGGCCTCATTACGAGTCCGGCGGCCACCAGACAGTTTTTCCAGCTCGGTTACCGCCAGACTCGTATTACCATTCCGCCTCCGTGACTCCCGGAATTACCAGGGCATTACGACCCTGGTGTCCCGGGAATTCCGGAGGCGGAATTCGGTAAATCCCCATTCCCATTGAGTCGCAAAGGACTCAATGGTAATGGGGAAATGGAAACACTGGCAGCATCTCGTGATGGTGCTGGTGTTTCCACATCCGCCTGCAGGCGGGCGGTGTTAAACCTGCCTGGTCACACCTGGCGGGAACGCCACCTCCCGCCTGCAGGACTCGAGATCGGGCGGTCCGGAATTAACAGTGGCAGCGTGTTTACCGCCTGACCCGTAATGAGGCCCAATGAATTGACAGCTGGGGCAAACTCTGCTTTTACTCTGCTCGTAATCTGGGGGTTTTACTGCCACGCCCAATGGCAGTATTTCCAACTTGGAATGAGGCCTATAACTGGCGCTAAGAAGGTTTTTTCCGCAGGTTAGCAACTAAATTCAGTTTGTTTAATAGGTAAGCATCTTGACTTTTTTGGTGCTCACTGTTGCCCCTAAATGATTTTAGTGTATACAAAAATCACTACATTTATGTGTGCTATTGATGTTCTAAGACATCATGTCTCTTTATTATAAATGTGTCAGCACACGTATCACCACGGTAGTCTTGTTTGTGTAAATGCACCCCAGATGTTTCATTAAAATATGTCTGAAAATGCTGATCTTATCTTATTGGTGCCTCATGCAATTCCATTTCTAAAACAGACAATGAAGGAAGGTCCACTGATTATGCTGCTGAGTGAAGACCAAAGACGCCTCTACAGCACATTGAAACGTCTCACCAGAGCAAGGCCTATTAAAGTCATTCCTCCTCCACAGGTAAAATAACAAAAGTAAAACATGCACATTTTGTACACAAGCACGTCTTACAATTGCCTATGTGTCTTAACCTTTTCAATGGCATCCAATTCAAACTGAGCTGCTACTGAATAGTTTGAAGATTGTACTAGCTACATCATCTTAATGACATCAACATATTTACTATGTTCATCTATGATTTACACACATCGAGAAATTCATCTGTTTAACATGTCTTGCTGGAAGAGTGGTATGCACATTTTGCCTATTTAAACATGCACATGTGTGTAGTGCTGATTGTGCAGTTATCTCTTTTCATATGTAAACCAACCATACAATGGAATCTGTGAACAATGCAGGCAAGAATTGAAATCCCATGTTACCTTTTGTCTCTGGGATTGGGATTGGAATATCGAAAGGATGTTAGGCTGGCCCAGCTGCTACTGTGATTTTCTGGTTCAGAAAAGAGGATGCATTAATCGAATGTACAGGTCACATTCTATTAATGTTGAACAAGATGAGTTCCTGTAACAGAAAACAGACAAAGGACGGAACCGGGACACATCTTTGATTGCATTGACATTAATATAGACAGAAAGCTTCTTCTTTGAAGAAAAGTTGTTGTGTAGTGTGGCACCCTCGTACTTCTGTGACAACTGTAAAGTTACAAAATATTTAGAAGTTTAGTTTGATCATCATATATCTCTAAGGACCACTAAAGCCAGATGATGTTCTATTCAAAGACGTATATAATATATCCATATGTAATGAGGAATTTAAATCATAATAATATATTTATTAGTATCCTCTGGTCAAAGGAGAAACTCTCCACCTACCTTTGTTTCCTTATCTAGGGTTCACATTCTGATTGTGTAAATGTTTAAATCAAGGTAAATCAAGGGAAACTTCCAACTGCCTTAACAGTAAAATGTTACATTTGATATGTTATTGGTAGTTTTCTTTAAGTTATTTAGACCCCCAACAGTTGTGAGATAACTAATGACATATGTTCCACCAATAGGAATATTTCCATGCCTTGGTAATACCAACATTTCCTCTCCAAAATGTAAGGATTCTGAATATTCTCTAACTCGGCCTGTGTGTATAAATGTCCATTGGAGATATTGGCCCTGTTAAATTGTAAGCTTCTAAGTCCAGACATTGGATCATCATTGTTTCCAGCAATGGCACTAGTTTTAATTTCAAGTTATTTACCCTTCCTGGGACTCAGTCTATGCCTTTGTGAAAGAAGTCTGTAGTTCATTCTTCTTGTCTACGACTCATATAAAGTCAGAAAGCTTGATTCAGCGAGCAACCACATTGGACTTCCACTTTAATCAGGTCAAATTAACCATGGTGCTATATTCCAGTTGAATGATCAGATTTGCTTTATATAATGTATATATACTTTATATACTGCTTTCATCTCCTATGCGTTCTTGCTATATTTGATAATGCTCTGCATATAAAGCCATCCGCTTAAACAGAGTATTTTGTAACAGGTAAAGGGAAGATTTTCTCTCATTTTCTCCTTCAAGCTTACCTCCTCCGCCTCATCCACTTCCTCTCTCATTCCTGACTGCCTGTCTGCTTTTCAGGCCTGGTGGTCTGCTAATGATCTCTGCCTTAATGCCAGTAAACCAGAGATCCTTCTTATTGGGACCTCTGCTCCCTCTTTCCCTCCCACACTCTGGCCACTCTTCATGGGCCCCCTCCCCTTGCCCTCCTGTGAGGCTAAAAACCTTGGTGTCATCTTCGAATTCTCGCTCTCCTTCTCTCCTCACATCACAGACCTTGCTATGAAGGCCCACCTTCAGCTTCGCCTCCCCAGAGGCATTCTCCATTTCCTCACCTTCCCACAGAAACTCAATAGGGGTCATTACAAGGTGGGCGGTAAGGGATACCGGGCACCAGTGAGGAGACCAGTGGCGATAATCCCTTACCGCCCTATTCCAAGGTCCCTTGGCAGGGACCGTAAGGAACGTGTGGTCTGACCACACATCCCTTACGGGTCCCGCTAAGTGACCAGGGTGCTAATAACGGGCGTGCAAGTCGCGAGCCCGTTATTAGCGCCCTCCCCATTCCCATTGAGCCCTATTGGGGCTCAATTGGGAATGGGGAATGGTTTGTGCAATGGGGACTTACCGGTCCCGCCAGGGTCAGACTACACCGGTAAATCCCCATTGCAGAACACCGGTGCCGGACCCATTATTGGTGGCAGTCATAGCACAAATAGCGCCGTGACTACCACCAATCTCGGAATGAGGCTCAATGTCTCCAGAGCTCTGGTCCTCTCCAGGCTGGACTTCTGCAACAGCCTCTTCCGTAATCTGCCTAACTCCTCCCTTCGCCCCCTTCAGCTAATCGAGAATAGGACTGCAAGACTTGTCCTTGGCCTCAATCCCAGGGGCCACGTCACTCCAGCCCTAAAATCTCTCCTCAGGCTCCTTGTTCAGTATCATTCGGCAGCTGGATTATCTCCCATCGAACTATCTGCAGCCATTTGGCATTGGCCGATGTCTGGATGCTGGGTACTAAGGATGCAAAACATGTCTCTCCTGTCTTGTAGAGCTTTAATTCTACAGGTATTTGTGCAAGCAGCTTGGACGAGTAGTTAGAAATACAATTTGATGCCCCTTTTCTTCTGTGTAGTTGGTCGTAGGGAGCATACAAAAGTTAGGTGGTGGCTCTGTGTGTCGAGTTTCTAAGGTGGGGGCACGGTGGGAGCTCCGAGCAGGAGACCCCCCTTTAGGTGTTCTTCTGTTACGATCAGCAGTGTAATCTGAAGCGTAGCTAGCGAACAGTAGCTCCTCCAAGAAGGCGGAAGGTGCAAGTATGCTTACTGGCCGCAGATCCAATTATAGTCCATCAATGCAGCTGTGCCTTTTTTCTGGTCGGGCACTATGAAAGTACGGTTGCATTGTTCGTTTGACCCGACAGCCACTGTCCCCTCGCTGACAAAACAATGTTCATATTATTTCTGTGGGTGCACCTTCACTGGTTTCTCGAGGGCCGCAGTCCAAGTTAACTTTGTGATATGTTCTGTCCATGTTTGCTCACAGGTTTGCTCGACCATTATTGCAATTTTCTCAGATAACCCCAGAAGTCCTTCGGCCCTGCATGCATGTGTTGTTTCTTGCCGCTCGTTGTTGACATATCTTGCTCCTTTGATTACTGGATGCAATTCTTTGAGACATTTGGTATTATTGGAACTCGTTCTGCACTTTTCAGGGATCAGGATCCATGAGATCTAGAGGATGTTGTATGCCTGAAAAGTGCCTTTGATCCTACATAGTTCAAGGTGAATCAGACATACGGGGTCATTAACAGTGCGGTGGTAAGGGGTTAACAGTGCCGGTAAGGATGCCGGTGCCGTTAACCCCTTACCGCCGCATTACGAGGTCCCTTAGCAGGTCCCTCGAAGGACAACTGGTTTTACCAGCCGCCCTTAGCGGGAGCCGCTAAGGGACCAGGGAGTTAATAATGGGCCCATTATTAAAGGGCCCGTTATTAGCTCCCTCCCCATTCCCATTGAGCCCTCCCCATTCCCATTGAGCCCTATGGGGGCTTGAATGGGAATGGGGATGGGTATTTTGAATGGGGACTTACCGGGTCCTCCAAGGTTGGTATGACCCGGTAAATCCTCATTCAAGGAACCCGGACACGAGTTTGGAGGCAGCCATGGCACTAATAGCGCCATTGCTACCTCCAAACTCATAATGAGGCCCATTGTGTTTCTATTATGAGGACTTCTTGTGGTACTAAGATCATGGGTGCCACAGATGCATGCGGTATCAAGGAAAAGAGGTAGAAACTCCCATTACTCGTTCCCCTTCCCATTCCACACATGTCAGAGTACCAACTGTTTGAGTGTTCGGTATGTCTCCCACTGGATCTTGTCCTAAGCCATGATATGCATCATGTTTGTGCTTGCCTTTTCTTTCTGTTACTGCGCAATGTGGGCCTTTTTCCTACAGACATTGCATCTCTAGTGATTTTGGCATTGCATAGGGATCGTTTTACACCTGGCATTAGTAGTTCAAACATGCTACTATTTCATATTGTCGTTTGGAAACTGCTAGTATGTACAAGGGTGTCATTATACATTGTTCTATTGGTTGCCATTGTGGGGAATTGAAATACTATTACTGGTGTACTCTCATTCATTCTTTCATTCATGTCAGGGAAGGAGGTAGGGGTCTGGGCAATTTAACCATTGTGGAGTGCATAAGGATAGAACTGGGGGCAAGGGATGGCATTTCAGTTACATTCAAAAGAAATACAGTAACATTGGAGGGTGTTTATTTTCCATTCAAAACTACTCCTGTAACTTCAAAGGGTATAATTGTGTTACCGGTCCCTTTAGACCCCTACCCGCCTTCCTTTAGATGAGCAGGCCAGATAAAATATGTCCCACAATAAATCCCTAATGCAAACAGTAGTATTGTATACACAGTTGCCATAAAATGTAGACCAGGGTCATAGCTGTAGGCCCTAGTATTACTAATTCTACTTCAATCTACATTGGAACAATCTCTCAGCAGTGTCATCTCCATCATTGTCGTACCTGCAGAATTTGGATAAAAAATGGGGAGGGTTGGAGGGTGGGCGACGGGGAGAAGAGAGAAGAAAGAGAGAGAGAGTTTTTGTTTACGTAGCTGATGCACTAGCAGCATGCATTTTCTGTAAATATTCTCACATGCATAAATATGGCCAGCGTAGAGCTACTGTTTTGAGGTAGTGTTGTTGTCCGTCTGGACGCCAGGTGTGGTGCCCTGCAATGCCCTACGAACATCGGAGAGAGTATACAATATCTCAGCCCCTCGACCTTTACTGCAAGAGGAGGGGACTACTCCACTTCATAGGGCCCATGGAACCTAGGGACGTTCCATTTTGGGACAAAGCTTCTGACATAGACCCACTCCCCAGGCAACAATGATTGTGCAGGGGTGGTGTCTGCCAATGGGGTAGTCATAGTTTCACTTTCCTCTGTGTGGGGTGGGACCATTTGTTTTGCGATGCATCTGATCGCACATGTGAGTTGGGTTAGGTAATGTTTGAATTCTTCTTCCAGAATCGCTGCTTCCCATTGAGCACCTGGTGCTCTCCTTACTAGTGGCAGGGGTGTCTTTATGTATCTATATGTGCCTGCCAGTTACTATTTCATGATGGGACAGGTGGTGGTCCTTACTGAGTTGTGTGCATAGGTGGAACAGGGCCAGGGGTAGGCAATACACTTCATAGTTTGGATAGTCTGCTTTTAAGGAGTCCATTGATTCTCTCCCCAGCCCATTTGCTTCTGGGTGGTAAATGGAACACATACAATGTTTAATTCCCAACAGGGTAGATATCTCTTTGAAGAGTTCATTGAAAAAATGTGTCCCATTGTGACTTCACACACTCCCCAGTCGGGGAATACCTCCCTAACAAGGATTTTTGCGCCACACTTGGCATCTGGGTGGGAACATGAGCCAGCCTCAACCCATTGGGAAAATGGACACACCACCACAATCAGTTATTGTGTCCCATTGCATCTTTATCCATTATCTGTGTAGGCACTGTGCAGCTCATGGAATGGCTGCGTTAGGGCTTGTGCCAGCCTGAAGCCCTTTTTGTGGTGGTCAAATCATAGTCTTCTTCAGAGAAATATACTTCCATGATTAGTCCTTCTCAGAATCATTGTGATTCCTTGTCTCTGTTTTTTGTGTCTAAAATTGAGGCCAATTCGCACCACCATCTCAGCATCTGCCTTGGTTGTCGCTCCGGAGAGAGAATTACTAGGTCAGGTTGGCTTGACTGAAGTGAAAGAATAGTCTTCCTTTTTGCTTTTTACTGAGGCAATGGTATCCAGTGCCATATGTTAGGGAGAGTTCTCATAAATGTGCTAATTTCCCTTACCTTTTCAGACCCCCAGCAACTTTGCTGGATTTCTAGGACTTTAATTTTTACCTGGAAAGAGTGTGAGCCTTTTTTTCCCACTCTTCCATGTATTTAGATGTGTGTTTTACTTTTGTATTCTTTGGATATGGAGTTTTAGACAACTCCATAGGCATCATCTTTTCTTGTGTGCAGGGCCGGTCTTAGCCCAGATTCCACCCCAGGCGGAAAGCATCCTTGGTTCCCCAACCACAAAAATGACAACAGAAATTGCATGGTACAAATGCTGTGAATATGACACTCAAATGACTAGATAAAAATGCAATACAAAATGCATACATCAGATCATAGGTCACAATCTGAGAATGTTATCTGTATTATGTTATTATGTTTCAAAAAGTAACTTTTCTTGACTTTGCCCTTTTAAATGGAAGCCCGACATCAGATAGAATCAGAGAATGGGCAATGTCATTTTCAATTGATAGAACAGCCATCTATGACAGGCTTTCATTGTTGATGGGAGGTACGTTTTACTGAGCTTCAATTTGGCAAAGCTGCACTCTCCACTTGCAACTGTGATGGACAATATCTATGCATGGATTTGTCGTGTTGAACTTTTTTGATTAATTTCTAAAAACAGAGTATTCTTAAAATCCAGGCACAACCACATATTTCTACCAATCAGACATCAGCATATATGTGCTTGAGTGTCGAAGTTACATAATGGTCTCAAATCCCAGTTTCCCCACAAAGTGTTTGATCCTGCTCACATGATTTGATCTGCCAACATTAGAAGAGCCTAGAAGGTGTTGAATTCATGCTGTACCATACATCCCAACATTATCCATTCTATTAGTGAGATGCAATTCCAGTCCTGCTTTTAACTTTGCAATCTGGGACTAGTAGTCCAGGATTTATAATGGGGAAAACCAGGACTACAAGTACCAGAATGCAAAGTTAAACCAGGACTAGACTAGCATCTGTTGAATGGAATAGATATGTAGGCATTTATGGTGTACGCTATTCAAAAAAAGGCTTATTCATGGTATTGTGTTTCATGTATATGTCACTGGCCAGAGGCATTGCTGGAGGGTGGGGGGGGTTTGAAGGGGCTGTAGATCTGGGTTTTTTGGTTGTAGCCCCGGATAGAAGCTCAAGGGCTACAATCAAAAGACTAGCTAGCCCAGCATCTTGACAATCCCGACATTAGCATAGTCCCAGTTCTTTTCCAGACCTAGCAACACCCCTTGTCAGTGGCAATTTATAAATGCACTTCAAAAAGTTATGTGGTTCTTAGTTTACTGATGACATCTTGCATACAATGTGACTGACTTCCTCTGTTGCCTCTAGTATGAAAGAATTAGGTCACTCATGTAAGATAATTATCTGTGATGTCAATACATATGCAAAATAGAGCAATCTGAATGTCCTTTGCCGCACAGCACCTGACAATACCCAGAACCACCCCTGTGTATTCCAGTGGAGATTTACATCATTTGTTAACCTTAAACTAATAGTAACAGCCAAGAAATGTTTAAAAGCCACATTTGATTCCATTCTATGTACTTCAAACTATCTGAAACCGAAATCACTGCGCTTTCATTGTGTTCTTTTGATAAGTGTATAATAGGACACTGACCATAAAGAAAGATCATTAGTGTGGGTTTTTATATTGCAGGTAGGATAAAGTGTCAATGAGGTGTCCCTGCGCTCCCAGCAAAGGTGACAGACCATAGACCCTGGTTGTGTGTGATGGGTGGCAATGTTTTATTTACATAGAACTGAAAATCCACAATGCACCAAACAGTAATTTCGGACCCTGGTGTGAGTATTTTCAGGTTAAAAGCAGTAAAAATGTTATGCAGTTTGGCATGACACAAGGTACAAATGCATTTTTTTAAATGATAAAAGAATTTGGTGAGATTTTCATTTGCAATGTACAAAACGTCCTGTGAGCAACATTTTTTTGGGTGCTTGGTGAAGGTCCTGTGCAATTAACCACTTCCCTTTCCCTTATAATTACACAGGCTCTTCCTGCTTGTGGTTTATACAAGGAAAGCAGAGTACCTTTAATATGTATGCTATCCTCGTAAATATTAACAAAGGGTGTTGGGGCTGGGGTCATGGCAGAGCACAGCCTCCAAAAACATTTCACAAGCTCATAAACTCCAACAGTTGTCTCACCCTGGCCAGAGCCCTCATAATGTCCAAATTGGACTATAGTAATACTCTCTACTTGGGCACCAGTCAAAAGAATCTTCACAAACGTCAAGTATTGCAAAACAATGCTCTCAGGGCTGCACTCAACATTCCGCGTTCTAGCCGCATCACACAAACTAGACAAAACACCAGTTGGCTCCCGTTCCAAGACAGCATCACCTTCCGAACACTCATGATCACCCACAAATGCCTCAATAATTCAGTGCCCAAATATCTGATGAACAAATTCTCCAGAAGAGAATCCACGAGGCCTACCAGATCTACCTACTCCCAATGCCTAAACATTCCCTCCTTTAATTAAACAAAGCAGGGGGATCCAGCTTCCCTGTGCTAGCTGCCAAGACCTGGAACAAACTCCCACTTGCCCTAAAAACTGACACTGTGTTCCTCTCTTTTCGGAACAAAACAAAATGCTGGCTATTCTCGCAACCAAACTAAAAATCTTATATTATCCAATCTGACCTATCGTGATCTCTAGACCCTTGCCTCCCACCTGACTATGCCTAGAGCCGACCTGGTCCCATTCTTAGACCATCCTAAGCCAGGGGCAGTTCTACTAGCTCTTATCATGATCCCAACTCGTTTGTACATGCTGTAAATCTATATATCATATATATCTGTAAATATTATTGTCCTGCACATTCCAATGTGTAATTCATTTTACCTGTATATTTGTATAACTTTGTAACATGTACCTTAAGAAAAGCACCCAGATACCCTCCGGCTCGGTGCGCTATACAAGCAAATAAAACAAACAAACAAAAAAATGCTGGCAGCGTTTCTCTTATCTACATGTAAAAAGCCAAACATATATATGCGTTAATATTTTGCTGTATAATAACCAGGGCTGGCTGGGAGGTGTGCAGAGTTTAATGCTGAGCCAAGGTTTACATACAGTTAAACTTTTTGAAGGAGACATGGCTTAGCCTTACATTACTGACCGACTGTGCATCTAAGCACTCCATTTCCCGGCGCCCCCCCTTTGACCAAAGTGTGTGATCTGGGCAATATCACATCAGACTTCAAGAGGAGCAGCATAGAGTCTCTGAGAGGGAGCAGCTCATTGGTTCAGAGAGACATCGTGCTGGCAAAAAAAAAGGCCCCGTCAGTCTCAGAAAGGGGCTTCTTGCAGTTTCTTATAGGGACATTATGCAGGCTCACAAAGGCAATGGCATTACTTCATATATTTAATTATAACGCAGAGTGGATTTACCGAGAGCAGAGCCTCTTGAGTGGCCGGCCTGATATCATCTTTGCGCTCGATAGTTCAGTTGTATGTGGTGTGTGGGCTTAGCAGTGGCTTGCCTGTTGCCAGGGCCTTGTTGATCCTCCGGAGCCCCACCTGAACTCTGCTGAGGACTCGGGAGGCACAGACGGTCAGGCCAGGCCTGGGAACTGTCTGAGAAGCAACAAATGTTACTTTTCAGAAAAAATCAACATCTGGGGCTTGCAGCGATCAGGGCCTGCATCACTGCTGACAAATGCAGTAGCACCTTGGCCGGCCTTTCGTGCTACTGGTCACTGCTGCATTGCTCAGAGTGCAAGATTTCATACTTCTATTTTTTGTACAATTACAAATAAATGATGCAAGATTGGAGTCGTTCTGGCGCCCGCCCACCAGCTAGCACCTCAGGCAGCTGCTTGCACTGCCTGATGCAAAGACCGGCCATGCTTGTGTGTCACACAGCACCCTCAGTGCAGTGGCACAAGGATGTCTTTCAGACTTCCCAAGGGTTAAATACCTTCTCTGGGGCAGACTACTGTCTCCCAGTGAATGTAAAGTTAAATTGACTTTGCTAGTCTTTTAAATTGCTAGACCCAGCACACCCTGCCTTACAGCAGAGTGCTGGAGGAAATACCTAGTATTCCCTATGCCTAGAAAACTCATGTAGCTCTCAAAAGCTACACTTCCATCTCAGAATGGCTGGTGGCAGTGGTGTTACCATGATTTTCCCGACCGTGACCTGTTTAAACGCTCTGGTAGCTAAAATCCACCAGAGCCATGTTTTTCAAGATGCGTCTGAGCCCCCTCTGTAAAAACAGGTTCTGATCGACTTTTTTCATCATTTCTTTTTGGACAGGTCCTTCTAGTGTTTGTCTCTGCGCGCCAAACCAGGTTTGGTCCCTTTGTTCATTTGCATTTGGCGGGCTTCAGTACTGTAGACCGCCTCTGGCGCCTGAGTGTCTGGAGTGCACAGGAAGTGAGGGAGGTGCCCGAAACTCCCTGTGCTTAGTCTCCTAGGAGACCTGAATGCACCTTGGCATGATTGGCTGGCTGACTGTCCGGCAAGGACAGCCACCCTGCTGGGTGAGTGGCAGCTAGGCTGGAATTAATGGGCAAAAAATGTTTAAAAGGCAGGTCTCTGTGACTTGGAAGCCAGAGTCGACCACTGGAACGAAAAATCCGAAGACGAGCTGAAGGAAGATGACTGCTGCAACTCCTGGACCCTTGGTTTGCCTGGTGAAGCCCTGCTGCATGTCTGAATAGCCTGAAACTCCCTCGACAGAGAAGCCCCTTCAAGTACGACTTCTTCCCTTGAGCTGGTGGGAATAACCAACTTGGAAGCCACCTGGAAAGCATCTCCATACTGGTCGAATGTTCTTCAGAGTGCTGTTGAAAACCGGATAGCCAGTGAGAAGGATACCAATTTGTGGACTTTAAGGCACTCACACCTTAAACCGACGTTTTGCCAAGCTTGTGGATCCGTCCCCGTGCAGTGCAGGATCATTCCTCTTGTCCCCACAACTGATGCTCAGGAACAATGAGATCTGCAGGAACTGCCAGGAACAATTGCCTCAGCTACAGCTTTTCTTCATTACCAAGGTACCATGCAAACGCGGTTGAGAAATCCTCTCTGCCGCGGTGAAAGTTTGTGAAACTTTCCCAACTTTGCAGTCTTGTTCGCTCCTGATCCGACATATAACTCTTTTTTGTGCAAACTACTTCTAAGAACATTGGCAAAGACTTAACTGTTTACTAACAGAACTGTGCTATCCTATCTAAGACACTGATCCATTGACTTTGGCCCAGGCCTATTGAATTGAACTGCCTCTTGTAGTGAACTGAAACTTTTTGCCCTGCCTAAGAAAGTAGTTGTGTTTAATTCTTATAACTTGCGTCTTTTACTGCCATTTTGCTCTCACTTCTAGGGAGCCTAACCTGTTCAGAAACTTATTGGTTGGGTACTGGAGGGTATTATAGTGTAATATTGAGCTGGCTATTGTTAGTGGAATGTTTTCTAAATGAAAGTGTAAATAAATTAATAGTTTTACCAAGAAACCTTGAGTAAGTGTTTGTTTGAACCACTGTGCTTGTAAATCCTTTGTGTAACACCGTGTACTGCTCACATCCCTCTTGAGATAAACCTGGCTACTCAGCCCTGCTACCACAAAACTGTGTAGTACAGACTAATAGTAAAGGTGAGATTGTGCTTACGCCTGTAGTCTTAATTGTGTGTAGTGTTCTCAAAGGGTACTGCATGTAATTCTGCCTAACACCATACAGAGCATCAAGTCAGGCTCTTCTTCAGACGTGGTTCCATTGGCAGTCATGAAAGAGATCTCTCGTGACTTGCAAATGGAAATTAAGACGGCTATAAATATGTCCTGACAGATGGGGGTTATTCCGGCTGAATTTAAGGTACCTTTTTCTATGAAGCTCTTGGAGTCTTTGGTGTCACCCCATCTATCTGCATTTCTGGAATCCTCTAAACTTCTGGATCCTGCCCAATCAGGCTTTAGGCCTGGTCGGGGCACAGAAAGTGTTTTGGGATCGGTCCAGGATAACATGGCCAGACTGGTTGATGCAGGTGGGGTGGGTGCCCTGATCTTGTTAGATCTGTCAGTGGCATTTGATACCATGGACCGTCCCACCTTGCTGACTCGCTTGACCCAAAATGGTATATTGTGTCAGGTGCTAGGCTGGTTTTCGTCGTTGCTGGCCGATTGCACTCAGGTGCTCTCTCTCCCTCCTTTCTTTCTGGGTTACTTCCACCTTACCTGTGGAGTTCCACAGGGCTTTACCTTGTCACCCATTCTCTTCAACATTTATATCTGGCCTCTGCTCTATCTCATCCGCTCCCTCAGCGTCAGCTGCTATTGTTATGCCGATGACACCCAGATCCTGATCCATTTAGATCTTGATCAGGCTGAGATGTCGCCGTGCCTTCATCAGTGCCTGACTGCCGTGGGTGAGTGGATGAGCGCAACTGGCTGAAGATGAATAGGGACAAGACAGAGGTGGTGGTGGCAGGTGCCCCCCGATCCTGCACTATGGGTGTCCTCTTTTTGGCCTTCCTCTCTTGGGTCTCTTCCTGTTCCAGTGATGATGGTAAAGAACTTGGGAGTGATTGTTCTGTCCTCCTTTTCTATGAATTATCAGGTCTCTGCAGTGTCCAAAGTAGGTAATTTCCATCTTAAGACTCTAATAAAGGTGCTGCCCTGCTATCGGACACCCTTTGTCCGCCAGTGGTTGCGGCCATGGTGCTGGCCGGTTGTATTACTGTAATTCTCTGTACCTTGCCCAGCCCAAGGGTACAGTCCAACGGCTTCAGTGCCTTCAAAATCTGGCCACCCGGGCGGCAATGGGCCACCCTTTGGGGCCCACATCTCTCTGGTGTTGTGTTCCATGCACTGGCTCCCAGTGGCACAGCATATTCAGTTTAAGAGATCTATGCATTGTTCATCTGGTGTTGCATGGACTGAGGGCAGAATACCTCCAGACGAAATTCATCCACTACTGTCCTACCCATTTTTTGCGTTCTGCATCGGCTGGTTTGCTGGTCGTTCCTACCTTCCGCGCTTGTGCATTGGTGGCCAGGCTTTCTCAGTGACCACTGCTCGTATGTAGAATGACATGCTACTGTCAGTAAAAACTCTGCAAAATCATTTGCCATTTAGAAGGGCTCTAAAGACAGTTCTGTTAGTGGTTAGCGGCTGATGGATGGTAGTCTCTGTCTCTCCCTCTTTAACACCAAGATACCTCCGGGTGACCGTGCACTGTACAAATTTCAATAACATGACCTAACTTAACATAACATTGTTCCTCTCAAAGTTCTCAGTGTCATCCCTGTACTGAACACTTGGCATGTTGTGCATTGGACCAACATTGATACTACGTGCTCCTGTAAATTTGGGACAAACCAGTCCTCTTGGATATCAGCCGCAATGTGCTGTTTGGAGCTATGGGATGGGAAATGCAATTGCTCAAAGGCTGTTTTCAATAACTCAACGGGCATTACTATCTTCCCTGTGCTCTGTTGTCTCAATAAGAGATTTGTGGGTGATTGCATGCACTCACGTTTGAGACATACGTTTTGTTTTTTCTGATGGTGCCCTATGTTGCAGTTCAATACGTTGTGCGATGGGGAGGGCCGTGTATGCATCTATGTG